>NC_143257.1:66955000-67580000 GCF_984573655.1 Nuphar pumila | reverse complement strand
AGTGCAAAGATAAAAGAAAAGGGAGTAAACTTCATTAGGAAGATGTACAAGCATCATGTACGCAATAGAAGATACAATATTTTTCTTAGTAAGCTCTGATCAAAACATCTTATCGCAACTAACCTCTTTTTTCTCCTTTGAGACAATCGAAAAAGGGAGCAGTGATAGAGATCTATAACTCTTTGCGGCAGTTCGCTTACAAGCACCATATATGTAAAAAATAGTTGAACTCAATCAACAGATAATGTGCCAACATACAGATCATTTCGCCATATAACCTATCAACAGGTTCTAGACTTTGTACATTCATTAGACAACCTTCAATGTCCAAACATGTTGGAACGTGGAGGATACCTTTAGGAGGTTGAAGCTGGATGACACTCAGACAGTCTAGTATCTTTGTTGATCCACCCATCTATACGAGACTTCTAGAGCGCCTTGAAGACAAGGCTGCAAGCTCTTCAAACAACATTTATGCAGGTGAAAGAATAAGAGGCATGGTTCTCCAACCATGATCAAGGTGAATTGACACCATTTTCCAATTTGGCATTGTTTTGCACGTGTTAATTACTTGTGAGTTTCCTCCCGAGTTACATAACCGTACACAATCCTTCAGGAAACATTAACATATGACCCATTCATCTTTTTGAAATGACTCTTTCCCCCACATTTTCAGATGAAACTAATGTTGCTGGAATCTTCAAAAATGAACACTGGATGCTCTAAACGAGCCATTGAGATCTGGGATTCCAGAATGGCACGTCACAATCCCATTGTAAATCTCTCCGCCAGCCAAAGCTAGGCCATAATTTTCAGTAAGAGAAAGAGTGGAAGTGGCTGGGATGTTATCAGGAAGATGCTGGTGCATCAAATGGAAATGAAAGTGTGGACGCCAGTGAAGGTGTGAAAATGGTGGTGCTGTGAGCATGTGCCAGGTGAAATGAATGAAGTGGAGATATAGCTGAGAGACAATGTCAGCCATATATGCTATGGCTGTAGGTGTGAAAAAGCAATATAATGGTGTTTTTATACTACTGTAGGCTCAAAGAAGTTACAGGGGTGTCTTGCATGGTTATAAATACAAGGAAAGACTCTTGTAGTAAGTGTAACAATTGTGGTAACAGCTGACGCAGGTAAGCTGCTGGTAATGAATGTGACCATGTGATGACGAACCGTGTGATTTGCAGAAAAAGTTTTAACAGCAAATTGTACTGCGTGAAAGTGGAGGTGATGACTGGATGGAACTTTCAGATAGCAGGTGGGTGGATGCTGGAATACAAGGATTTAATGAGTGGCTGTGGGAAAGAAAAAACATGCGAGTCTTCTAAAGACATTCACATCATAAGAATATCACATCAATTTCAAAGAAACATTTATATGTATATATATATATATATATATATATATATATATATATATATATATATATATATATATAACCAGTATGGATTTTGCAGAATTTAAAACAAACACTAACTACCAAATTATTAAAATCAGCACCAAAATAAAACTTTTTTACAAATTGTCAATCAGATGGAATTCAAAATTCTTCCAAATGGAAGGACGTTCATTACAAGTACCAGATCTCGTATTATTAACTTGAAAACAGCGATATCAAAAAGTAATGTTCACCATAAGTATGAGATCTCAGATTATCAAAGTCAGTATCCAAATGCATTTGCAAATATATTACCTTTCTTTGATGTAATACAGCCTTTTTCCTGTAAGCAAATCACCTAATTTTTGACAAAACAAATTGGCAAGTAAATTCAATACAAATTTTAAAATTTACCTGCTCTGCCACACGCAAATCCCAGATCTTACCTGCGCAATGAGCTAGCCTCCAATGACACACCTTCTCCCAGGGCAGCAACTTGTTCCTCAAGCTCTCTGGTTCTAACTTATGCTCTTCCATGTCTCTCTTCCGCAGGTCGGAACTTATCCATAGTGCCTTTATTCTGGTGCTGCCGATGGGGTTCCTGAGATAAACCACTGAATTGCTCGGTTTTGGGATGTCCCTATTGCAGAGCCTATAGCTGAAACTGGGGTCTTTGAGTGAGAATGGATGCTGGAGGTGGTGACTGCAGCATAGATTTGGGAAATTGGATGGTGTTGTAACGGGGCAGCAGGAGCATGATAGCACCAGCATCATCAAAATTTTGCTACAATGGTCGGATGCTGAGAATATTATTAGGAGCGGTCTGTTCTCAACCTCATCATTCATCACCGGGTATCTTTTGCTTGGGTCGGATCATGTAACCAGCCCAAGTTGGGCATATTTTATTATTGGGCTCCCAGTTGCAAAGTGGGATTCAAAAGCACGAAACAAATATTCAAGATAATCAAGCAGAGCAGGGAATCGAGTCAAGAGAGATTATCAGAAATCAAAATGCTAAATCCAAATGAACAACATAATGATCAAATATACTGGTGTGATGCAACGAAATAGCATAGGAAATCAAGATCGACAGACAAAATAAAAAAAAACTTGCATCAATGAATCGACTCTCATAGATCAATTTTTAGCAGAGCATGCCACAAAATTACAGTAGAACCGATAATTCATAAGGAATATCAATCCTCTTATGTTTTATTGATGGATCACAAAATCTTCACAGTGAAACCGAAAATCGAAATCCTCGATAGGTCCAACTGGCTTCCTGGTAGACTGATGCTAGATTGATTTAATGCTTTACAAGAGTTACTAAATATGTTTATGCTATAAATGATGATAGTCTTAAAACTGAAATGAAACATGTTAATATATAGAAACAACATAATGAAGGGAACAAACAAGAACAGTGAGGCTGATTCAAGGTAAAGATAAAAAAAAAGGTGAGTTGATGGTGGTAAATAACAAATGATCTGAAATCAAAGGAGGAAAACATCATGCGAAATAGGAAATCCAGATTCAAAAGACAACTCGATATATAAAGTCCTAAATCGACAGGAGAAACGGGTTGAGGTTCAAATGAATCTCATGAGAACAAGAAAAAAAATGCAGAGAAATGTTGGAACCTATTAGTTCCTTTTACTGTTGCATATTTACATAGATCGACGCTTGCTATACTCAAGATCGATGCTATGTGAATGCTCCAATGGGGGAAAAGAGAAGAAGGAAGATGAAATAAGGGGGAAAACCACAAAAACTAAGTGATAATGTTAAAACAGAATTGCCAAATAAAATAAAAGAGAATAGCTAGAGGGAGGGTAGATGGCAACTTACCTGATGGCCTGGTGTTGCAGGAGGAGGAAGGAGCGATTTTCCTTTCGCTTATTATGATTGTCCTGCATTCCAGGAACAAGAAGGAGTGAGTCCTCCTTTTATTATTATGGAGATTTCCTGTGTATATGAAGTTGGTTCCGCTGTAGGGAGGGTTGTCTTCTTTGCTCGATCCGTGAGAGAAGAAACTGTAACCACCGGGATATTCAAGCTCCTCTCGATCACTTGGGAAAATCAGAGAAGATAAGAAACAGAAAAGGAAGATTGATGAAGAAAATATACAAAAGGGTGGAGGGGTGAGAGGCGATGGATGGAAAAGAGGCCTTCCGTGCCTTTTTAACGAGAGGGAAGAAGAATCGGGAATGAATTTTTGTTGGAGATGAAGGGTTTAGGGAGTATCCGGGCGATGGAGGAAGAGGATCGGAGGGTGGAAACGGATTATGGAGGGTTTGGGAGATGTTTGGTTTGCAATGGAGGAAGAGAATCAGAGGGTGGAAACGGATTATGGAGGGTTTGGGAGATGTTAGGTTGGCAATGGAGGGGAGACACCAGAGTGAGGGAGGCGGCTCTCTTTCGCCTTTTTCTCACTTACAAAGGGTTTTTCAAACCCTAAAACAAGCTTTTACGGAGGACCCCTTGGATTTTCAAGATTTTACCAAGAGGGGCTCCCCTTTAAAGAAATTTTAAAAAAAACTTTTAAAATCATTTGATTTTTCTCGTAACTTTTCCTAATTTTTTTTTTGTGTTATTTTTCCATTTTTTTGCATTTTTAGAATAAAATCCTAGAGTTTTACGAGAAAACAAAGATTAAAACTAATTTTTTTTTTTTTTTGTTTTTGCAAAAACATTTACAAAAAGGAATTTTTCTGAGAATTAAAAACTTTTTTTGGGGAAATTTCTTCAGAAATGGGTTTGGATCCGGATTTTGAGGAAATATGGATTTAAAGTATCGGATTCGGATCCAGAATTAATTTTGAATATACCAATATGGAATTTAATTCAGAAAATCTGAGGAATGACTGAAATTTAGCTTTGAAATTGCTTTGATTTTCTCAGAAAATGGGGTCAGGGGCAAAAGGTTCATTTTTACAAAATTTTAAAAAATTTGGGGTGTTCACAGATGCCCCTCTTTGCTACTAAGCCGGTTGAAAGCCGAGCTTAGTGGCAAAGATAACACTCCAAATTTTGAAAATGCCCCAGTCAACAAATCTGAACTGGGTGTGGAATAATTTTTTTAGAAACATGGCTTCTCAGGCTTAAAACCTTATCCTGAATGGTTTTGGGGAGACAAAATTCTCGAAATGATATGATTGAGTAGAGAATGAGAAAATCGTGATGGGACTTTGAGTGAAAATCCCGAAATGGTGGGAAATCGGAATTTTGATCAGGTCTCATGGGTGAGACAAGATACTCTTTTTGGAATGATTCAGGGTTAGCCCTTAACCTAGATGGGACGAAGATATATCAAAAATGCATTGAATGAGGAAAGGAATACATGTGGACCTTGATGGGACATTTTGGAAAATGTCTCGAGAGATGAAGCTCAAGTAGTATCCTATTCTGGATGGATATACAAAGCATGGATTCCTTGATGGGAAGAGCCATGATGGGACTGGAAGAAAACATCTCGTCAAAACGAGGAATCTCGTTGGAACGAGACTCAGGTTTAACCCAAACCTGAAAGGAAGATACCTTGCGAAGCGAGGTTCCAGGTTAACTCTTAGTCTGAATAGAAAATCTACCATACGAATTTCTCAAATGGAGAAACCATAATGGGACCTTTGGAACTTGGACGAACAAATCCGAAAGGGGTTTCATGAGAAGAGGAAAATATGGGGTTCCCTAAAGCTTCGAAAAGGGGAAGAAATTGAGCGTCTCATTGCTGAGACTGAAATAACTTTTGAAATCTATGACATCTCGCAGGGGCTTCAGGTTTGGCCCTTAACCTGAGTGGGGGAAATCTACCATACGGATTTCTCAAAAATGGAGAAACCATAATGGGACCTTCGAAATTTGGATGAACAAATCCGAAAGGGGTTTTTTTGCGAAAGGAGAAATATAGGGTTCCCTAAAGCTTTTGAAAAGGGGGAAGAAATGTGGCGTCTCATTGATGAGACTGAAATAGCTTTTGAAATCAAAATGATCTTTCGCAGATGGTTCAGGTTTGACCCTTATCCTGAGTGGGGAAATCTACCATACGGATTTCTCAAAAATAGAGAAACCATAATGGGACCTTCGGAATTTGGACAAACAAATTCGAAAGGGTTTTTTTTGCGAAAGGAGAAATATAGGGTTCCCTAAAGCTTTTAAAAAGGGGGAAGAAATGTGACGTCTCATTGCTGAGACTGAAATAGCTTTTGAAATCAAAATGATCTTTCGTAGATGGTTCAGGTTTGACCCTTATTCTGAGTGGGGAAATCTACCATACGGATTTCTCAAAAATGGAGAAACCATAATGGGACCTTCGGAATTTGAACGAACAAATCTGAAAGGGGGTTTTTTTGCGAAAGGAGAAATATAGGGTTCCCTAAAGCTTTTGAAAAGGGGAAAGAAATGGGGCGTCTCATTGCTGAGACTGAAATAGCTTTTGAAATCTGTGACCTCTCCCAGGGGGGTCAGGTTTGACCCTTATCCTGAGTGGGAGAAATCTACCATACAGGTTTCTCAAAAATGGAGAAAGCACGATGGGACCTTCGGAATTTGGACGAACAAATCCGAAAGGGGTTTTTACGAAAGGAGAAATATAGAGTTCCCTAAAGCTTTTGAAAAGGGAGAGAAAATGGGGCGTCTCATTGCTGAGACTGAAATAGCTTTTGAAATCAAATAATCTTTCGCAGATGGTTCAGGTTTGACCCTTATCCTAAGTGGGAGAAATCTACCATACGGATTTCTCAAAAATGGAGAAACCATAATGGGACCTTCGGAATTTGGACGAACAAATCCGAAAGGGTTTTTTTTGCGAAAGGAGGAAATATAGGGTTCCCTAAAGCTTTGAAAAGGGGAAGAAATTGGGTGTCTCATTGCTGAGACTGAAATAGCTTTTGAAATCTGTGACCTCTCGTAGGGGGTTCAGGTTTGACCCTTATCCTGAGTGGGGGAAATCTACCATACGGATTTCTCAAAAATGGAGAAACCACGATGGGACCTTCGGAATTTGGATGAACAAATCCGAAAGGAGTTTTTGCGAAAGGAGAAATATAGGGTTCCCTAAAGCTTTTGAAAAGCGAGAGGAAATGGGGCGTCTCATTGCTGAGACTGAAATAGCTTTTGAAATCAAATGATCTTTCACAGATGGTTCAGGTTTGACCCTTAACCTGAGTGGGTCGTCCATACGAAATTCTTCAATGAGAAAACCGTGATGGGACAGGAAGAGATACTTCCTTCAGAGGCATCTCTTTTGAAAAATATAAACAAAGCTAGGTTGCATCAAAAATGGATATTAAATGTTTATTTCATTCTTGAAATAGATAGAAGATTTTGCCAATAAGATAAAATCGTAGTAGATTCAAACGCTTGAAAATATGCACGTATGTGCAAAAGATATTCCCTCTTTTACCTAGAGTATTTCCCCCAAATGAGGTTAACTCCTCAGTTCTAAGAGTCAGATTCAAATTTTTAGCGCTGATGATTTTATTCAAGGAAGCTATCCATTTCCTGATATGAGAATAGAAGAAATATTTTTAATTTCATAAAAGCAAGTAATGAAGAGATATTGATAAAAGAATTTTGCATGAGAAAGGATGACTTCTGGCAATTTTGGCAGTTTGATATCCGGGTGTTTTCCCACGATGATCTTTTTGCACACTTTTGAGTCATTAGGCTATCTCGGTTTTTCACATCATCCTTCATTTGGATGTTCTGACTTTTCTCTCTTTTTCAGAGAAGGGTACGTCACAAACTCCTTCATCTTGGAGATGTTCCGATCCTTCTTTTATCTCAGGGATTCTATTGATGATATTGGCTCAAAAGGTCTTTTAGATGTAGCTGAAATCAAATATCTTTTAGGGTTTGTCGGTAGGCTCATCACACTCGCCTTCATCTTGACGGTGATCTGAACTTTCCCTGGAAGGATCCTTCACAAACTCCTTCATCTCGGAGATGATCCAAATCTTCTTTGGCCCCGGGGGTCTACTCGCATATTCGTCTTCATCTTGACGACAGTTGAGAGATCCCTTTTGCGGATATTTGATTCCAACTCTAAACGAATGAGAATATATGAGTCGAGTGGATTCTTTCTATAGCTCGAGATATTTCCACTGCCTGATTGCCAGAATCATTTTAAAACATGCGCCATAGCCAAGATCAATATCAATTCGCTTCTGGCTTTTCAACATCATTGAAGATTTCTTTCATTGATCATATCGAGGACATTTCTTACATCCTTTTGGTTGATCAATAGGAAAAGATTTGAATTTTACCTCTTTTTCGCAAAAAGTTTCACCTTTTGGAAGGAAATACTGGAGGTAATCTGAGAAAATTCTTTTTGTGCAGTAAAAATGCTTTTAGCAAATTGGCAAAGTTTTCATAAATTCTTTGTGAAATAATCACTCAATAAAAATTTTGATGAGATCTTGAGTTGCAATCTTTTGATTTTGGAAATACATGACCAGCAAAAGCTGAAACCTTTGAAATACATGACCAGTGATCATGCATATAATTCAGGGTTTATTAACATTTAAATATGCATGCTTTCATGAAATAATGTTTCAAAAACCCAATTTTATGTTAGTTTTTGAGTAAATGTGCTAAAATAATTTAAAATTAGAAAATGAATAAAAAATAGTTTTATTTTACATTCTTATGCCTATTTTAGTTTTAGTTGGTTTTAGTTTTTATTAAAAAGAAAAAAATTAGAAAAATAGTTTTATTCAATTTAAGTGTTTTTTTTTAGAAAAGAAAAGAAAAAATATAGTAGATTAGTTTTGAAGTTCTTTTATAAATAGTTTTGTTTTTGAAAAGTTTCACAGTTTTCTTTACTTTTGAAAAGAAAAAAAAAAATAAAATAATAAAAAAAATAAAAAATAAAAAAAATAAATATATATAAAAATACAAACCGGGTAGAACCGGTTTGTATTTTAAAAAAAAAAAAATAGCAAGTAAAAACTAAACCGGCTGGAACCGGTTTGGAAGTTTTGAAAATAAAAAGAGGTTGTTTCAAACCGGTTTTAACCCTTTTAAAAAGGGGCGTACAACAGATCGGAGGGGGCTCCAGTTTTGTGCACCAGAAATTTGCTTTTCCCCCTCTGATTTTCCCCTTTTCCTTCTGTTTTTCCTAATTGCCGGATTCCCTCATTTCCTTCTTCTTCTTCTTCTTCTTCTTCTTTTTCCAGTAGCAGCAGCAGCCGATCATCCTCATCCGGTGGCAAGGAAATTTCCAGTCGATTGCGGCGCCTGAAGTGGAAGCCACCTCTTCTTTTTTCCGGTAAGTCGTTCTTCTTCTTCTTCTTCTTCAGAACTTCCTCTTTTTTTTTTTTTTCTATTTCTTTATCCTCTGTATCTTCAGTTCCTCTTCTTCTTCCTCCTTTTCTTCTTCAGAACTTTTTCTTATTCTTCTTCTTCTTCTTCCTCTGATCTTCAGTTCCTCACCTTCATCTTCATCTTCTTTCTTTTCAATCGTTCTTGTTTACCATTGTTTACAGAAAAAACAAAAAAAAAAAATAATAAATAAATAGATCATTTGATTTTTGTTTACAGCAAAGAAAAATGAAAAAAATATATGCATCAGATTCGATTTCTTCTTTCTTGTTGTTTTTCTCATCTGTCGGTTTTTGATTTGTCTTGATTCAGCAAAAACAAAAATAATAAATAAATAGATCATTTGATTTTTGTTTACAGCAAAGAAAAATGAAAAAAATATATGCATCAGATTCGATTTCTTCTTTCTTGGTGTTTTTCTCATCTGTCGGTTTTTGATTTGTCTTGATTCAGCAAATTTGTTTTTTCTGCAACAAGTTCTGTTATATTGTGCATTTTTCTTTTCTGTGATTTTCTGTATGCAATCTGTGTGAGTTTCAATTTTTTTTACAGATTCTTTGTTGTCTTTAGCTTGTTTATGCTGCATTTTTGCTATAATATACGTTAGATTGATCTCAATTTCTATTATGCAATTTTTTTTCATGTTTTCATTTCAGCAATTCTTTGTTTGATTCCATTGTCTCATGAATTTTTTTTCTGGTTTTATTCATTCTTTGATTTTTCATTTATTGATTTCCTTGTATATCTTTTAGATTTCATCGTAGTTGTTTAGATCATCTCATTTCCTGTTTTAATTTTTTAGTTTAGATCTGCAATTGTATTTTCAGTATAATCTGTAGTATCGTAGTTTTAAATTCTGTTTTACAATTCAGTTTTTGAAACCGATTCCTTGTTCTCCAATTTTCCATTTCATATGTTGTTTTTCTTGAATTTTCAGTAATTTTACAATACTTTTCATTGCATTAAATTTCTGTGTTTCTTTTATTATTCAGTCATTTTCCTGTTTTGTTTTTTTTAATTCCTGTCTCTTTCATTTCTAATTCTGTTTGTTTTTCATTTTATTGAATCTCTTGTTATTTCATTACATGCATTGTCTAATTTTTTTAATACATTTCAATTCATTTACATTTTTTTAGTATATAGTTAAGTTTCTGTATTTTTGATATTGCATTTTCCTATGCTAATTAGGTATTAGTTGTTGATTGAATTGTCTATGTTGTTAATTTGGTCAGTTAATTGAATTCTCTATTTTGTGAAAATTGCTTAGTTGTCTTTTATATTACTCTTAGTTTTAGAATTACTCAGTTAATTAACATTAGTTTAATATAGTTTTAATGGTCATTAGTTTCTTTTGATGCTATATTTCAATGTTCTTAGCATTTAGCTAGTTTAATATTGTTTTTACTTCTATTTCTGGTACTGCTCGTGCTCCTTTGAATTGTGCAGGATAGCACAGGAGTGGAGTGGAAGCGATTACGTGACACGAAGTATGAAGAATAAAGTCTTTTTGCTTTTATTTTTAGAATTAGGAATTTTAATTGGGTTTGTAAATATTGCACTTTACGCCCTCTGCGAAGGGTATTCATTTGTTGTAATAGCTAGTTGTGTTTACTTTTCTGAACATTTTACATTTCCATAATTCGGCAATAAAGATTAGTTTAGACTTGTGTACTTGAATACGATATATTCCTGTTCCCTGAGTTCGACCCGGTCTCATCCACTAGTGAGAACCGGTTTTTATTATTTGATGTATGGTTTTCACATGTTTTTCATATAAAAATCTTTTCAAAATTACAACGATTGCAAAAAGACATCAAATTTTTGGCGACGTTGCCGGGGAACGGCGTAATATTAGTATTCCCTTTATTGCCTAGTGTTTTCTTTGCATTTAGGTTTAGAACCACGTATGTGCATATCTTAGAGAAGAGCTTACTTTTCTGCACAGCCCACCTATTAGGATTCCCTTAGAGGTGACTGTGTACGATTGGTACCGTACACATAGATTTTATATTTCTTTGCATAATCTCTGTTATGTGTAACTGCGTGGTGTTTGTTTAGTTTTTGTTGTTTTTAGTTTACTCGCTTTGTGGTTTGCGTGGTTTGGCCGCTTAGTGCGTTAGTTAGGCAGAAAACCCAAAGTTAGGACGTGAGCTACACCAGTCTACTACAAGGTGTATGCAAGGGCGACGCTCACTTGACCCTGAGCTGGTAGAGCCGATTGAGGACCCCGATTCCCTTATTAGGAGAGCCCAAAGATCTGCAACCATGGCTGAGAATCAGCAGATTACTCATCCCCTTAGGGAGTACTTCATGCCTAACACCTATACTCCCGCCTCCTGCATCACAAGACCTGATGTAGGAGCAAATCAGTTTGAGATTAAGGCCAGTGTAATCCAAATGCTACCCTCATTTTATGGCCTTAGCAATGAAGACCCATATTGTCATCTCGACGAATTTTTAGAGATTTGTTCTACAGTGAGAATAAACAATTTTGGAGATGATGCTATGTGGTTGACCTTGTTTCCCTTCTCTCTGAAAGATAAAGCCAAACACTGGCTGAAGGCATTAGATACAGTTAGAATTACCACGTGGGAACATATGCAAAGAGAATTTTTAAAAAAATATTTCCCAATCGGTAAGACGAATCAGTATCGAAAAGCCATCACCAGTTTTACGCAAATAGAGGGGGAACTGTTTCATGAGACTTGGGAGAGGATGAAGGATCTTCTCCGCAAGTGTCCCCACCACCAGGTGCCTCGATGGCAACTGGTGCAATATTTCTATGACGGTCTTACTGAGAAGAATCGTCAAATGGTTGATGCCGCATGTGGGGGCACTTTCATGCTCAAGAGTGAGGATGAAGCGTGGTTGCTCTTTGAGACATTAAGCGAGAACTCGATGCACCACGCGACAGCTTCACGGTCTAATAGAGTTACACCTGTACAGGATAGTGCGAAGAAGGCAGGTATTTTCGAAATAGGGATGAACCTTGAGTTGAGCAACAAGGTAGACCAACTGTCCCAGAAATTAGATCAATTGTTGTTGGGTCCCTCTCCTGCCATGCAGGTGTATGCGTTGTGTGCGAGTCCTGCACACCATGTTCTCCAGTGTCCAGCTGCGCCACAGTATCCTGAGTTTGTCCAAGAGCAAGCTCAGATGGCTCAAAACTTCGCTAGACCCGCACCCAATCCATTTGCCAATACTTACAACCCGGGCTGGCGAAACCATCCAAATTTCTCATGGCGTAACTCACAAGCCCAAGCTCCTAACCCTTCCCATAATCAATCCAGGCAAGGTGGTTATACACCTGGATTTCACAGATCCAATGATCCTTCAACCCAACCTGCGTATAATCAAATCCATTTTCAGGAGCCTTCACATAGTCAGTCCTTCGAAGACAAAATGCTACAAGCATTTTCAGATATTAAGGCGAATTTGAGCTCACATACCCAGTCAATTTCAAAATTAGAAACTCAAATGGGGCAGCTCGCTGAAGCACTTAGCAGGAGAACTGGGGGAGCATTGCCTAGTCAGCCTATAGTAACCCTAGGGGTAAAGAACCTCTGCAGAGTTTGCATATGACAGATACACATCAAGAGCAAGCTCAGGCAGTAGTAACCCTTAGAAGTGGGAAGCAGTACCATTCGAGGGAGGCTGCAGAAGAAAGAGAGAAGATAAGTAAGAAGCAGCCTGTCCCTAATGTTGTACCTCAGGAAAGCGAGAAGGTTCTTCCATTTGAGTCTTCCACAACCCATATTCCTAAAGCCCCCTTTCCTGAGGCGTTAGAGAAACCGAGAGCATTAGGTAAGTCGGGAGTAAACATGCAAGAGATGCTTGAGATATTCAAGCACGTCCATATAAACCTTCCCTTACTAGATGCCATCTAGCAAGTCCCTGCATATGCAAAGTTCCTCAAAGAGCTTTGTACGCAGAAAATGAAGTTGAGGTCCCATGCGCAGAAGAAAATATATTTGACAGAGCAGATCAGTGCAGTATTGCAACACCAGACTCCACCCAAACTTAAGGACCCAGGGACCCCTATCATATCATGTGTCATAGGAAACATTACTGTTGAGCGTGCTTTGCTTGACCTTGGGGCAAGTGTTAACATTTTGCCGTGTTTCTTCTATGACAAATTTGGATTGAAAGAGATGAAATCTACACCTATGACGCTTCAATTAGCGGATAGATCGATTAAGGTCCCGAGAGGGATACTTGAAGATGTGTTAGTCAAGGTGGAGGATTGTTATTTCCCTGTCGACTTCGTGATATTAGATATGGAGGGAGTTGATAGCATCAGACAGACTCCTATTATTCTTGGTCGCCCTTTCCTAGCTACCGCCAATGCGTGCATTAATTGCCGCACTGGTGAAATGGATGTTTCATTTGGAAATAGGAAAATGAGGATGAACATTTTTTGTGCATCGATGGAGTCTGATACTGAAGAAGCTTCTTTTGAGGTTGATATCATTCAAGATATTATAGAAGTTGAACATGATTGGTTGTTGAGTGATCCACCTCAAGAGGAGATTGATGAATCATTCAAAGAGGATCGCCTTGATATGATAGATAGTGAGGCAGATAATGTCAGTGGGATTTGGCATCCTAAACCACTTCCAGAATTAGCTGAGAAGCCCGCAAAGCCATCAATAGAGAGTCCCCCAGAGTTGGAGTTGAAGCCTTTACCAGCTTCACTCAAGTATGTCTTTTTAGGAAAAGAGCAGACTCTCCCAGTTATTATTTCTGCAAACCTGACAGATTCACAGGAGCATCAGTTGTTACAGGTTTTGCATGAGCACAAGGAAGCTATTGGATGGTCTGTGGCGGATTTAAAGGGGATTGACCCCTCCTTTTGTATGCATCGGATCATTATGGATGAGGGAGCTAAACCTTCAAGAGAATCACAAAGGAGATTAAATCCTCACATGAAAGAAGTGGTGAAGAAGGAAGTAGTTAAATTGTTAGATGCTGGGATTATTTATCCTATCTCCGATAGTCAGTGGGTGAGTCCTACCCAGGTTGTTCCCAAAAAGTCTGGGCTCACTGTGGAAAAGAATGAGAAAGGAGAGAGCATTCCCATGAGGATTACTACGGGATGGCGAGTATGTATTGACTATAGGAAGTTGAACAGTGCAACTAGGAAAGATCATTTCCCGTTACCGTTCATCGACCAAATTTTAGAAAGACTTGCAGGCCAGCAATATTATTGCTTTTTAGATGGATATTCTGGATATAACCAGGTGGCCGTTCATCCCGAGGATCAGGATAAGACGAAATTTACCTGTCCCTATGGTACATTTGCGTATAGGAGGATGCCGTTTGGGCTTTGTAATGCCCCGGCTACATTTCAGAGATGTATGATGGCGATTTTCTCTGACATGATGGATGATGTCCTTGAGATTTTCATGGACGATTTCTCGGTTTATGGCTCTTCTTTTGATAATTGTCTCCAAAAATTATCTCGTGTACTTCAGCGCTGTAGGGAGACAAATCTAGTGTTGAGTTGGGAAAAGAGTCATTTCATGGTACAGCAGGGGATTGTTCTTGGACATATTGTATCTGAGAAAGGTATTGAGGTCGATAAGGCCAAAGTGGAGACCATTGTCAAATTAGCTCCACCGACCTCTGTGAGGCAAGTGCGTTCATTTTTAGGGCATGCAGGTTTCTATAGACGGTTCATTAAGGATTTTAGTCAGATTTCTAGACCGTTGTGTAACCTGTTGTCGAAAGATCAGTCGTTTGTGTTTGATGATGCCTGTCTGAAGGCATTTTTAGCCCTAAAGGAAGCATTGACCACTGCTCCTATTCTCAGATCTCCTGAGTGGTCAGTGTCTTTTGAGATTATGTGTGACGCTTCAGATTATGCGGTTGGAGCTATTTTAGGACAGAAAATTGAGAAACGATCTCATGTTATTCATTATGCTAGTAGGACTCTTTCTGACACACAAATGCATTATACTACCACTGAGAAGGAGTTACTAGCTGTTGTATTTGCACTTGAGAAGTTTCGATCATATTTGTTAGGCTCCAAAGTTATCATTTACTCAGATCATGCTGCATTGAGATATTTGATGAGTAAAAAGGATGCTAAACCGCGTCTCATTCGTTGGATTCTTCTGTTACAAGAATTTGATATTGAGATTCGAGATAAGAGTGGATGTAAGAATCTTGTAGCAGATCATCTGTCTAGACTGACTATAGATTCATCTATTGATCAAGGACAGATTGTTGATTCTTTTCCGAATGAGCGGTTATTTCATGTCAAGCGTTTACCTTGGTTTGCGGATATTGTAAATTTTCTGGTTACTAGAAAGTATCCTGCGCACTGGAACCGGAATGAAAAAGATAGATTTTTTGCGCAGGTGAAACATTATTTTTGGGAGGAACCAGAATTATTTAGATCATGCCCGGACCAGATGATTCGGAGATGTGTTCCCGAAGAAGAGTATCATTCCATTTTATCATTTTGTCATTCTTTAGCTTGTGGAGGTCATTTTTCTAGTCGGAAGACCGCTGCAAAGGTCCTTCAGTCTGGATTTTGGTGGCCCACACTTCATAGAGATGCTCATGAATTCTGTAGGACGTGTTTGCGATGTCAGGAAACAGGTCGCATTACCAAGCACGACATGATGCCTCTTTTACCTATTCTGATTGTGGAAATTTTTGATGTTTGGGGCATTGATTTCATGGGTCCTTTTCCGCCATCATTTGGATTTACATATATTTTAGTGGCGGTTGATTATGTTTCAAAATGGGTCGAGGCTGTGGCCACCCGGACCAATGATCATAAAGAGGTGCTTCGGTTTATCAAACACAACATTTTTAGTCGGTTCGGAGTTCCTAGAGCGATCATCAGTGATGGTGGTACGCATTTTCGTAATGTACAGGTAGCTTCCTTACTTAGGAAATATTCTGTGCATCATCGGATTGCTACACCTTACCACCCACAAACCAGTGGCCAAGTTGAGGTATCTAACAGGGAGATAAAGAGGATTCTTGAAAAGACAGTCAGACCAGACCGCAAGGATTGGTCTCAGCGCCTTGATGATGCCTTGTGGGCTTATAGGACTGCTTTCAAGACCCTGATTGGTATGTCACCATTTCGATTAGTTTTCGGGAAACCTTGCCATCTTCCTGTTGAGTTAGAACATAGAGCATATTGGGCTATAAAAAAATTCAATTTCAACATGACCCAAGCTGGAGTCGAGAGAAAATTACAGTTGAGTGAGCTAGAGGAATTGCGTAATGAAGCCTATGAGAGTGCAAAAATTTACAAAGCTCGAACTAAGCATTTTCATGATCGATATATTGTTAGGAAACAGTTCGAGCCTGGGCAAAAGGTATGGCTTTATCATTCACGTCTTCATCTTTTTCCAGGTAAGTTGAAGTCAAGATGGAATGGTCCATTTGTTGTGCATAGGGTGTTTCCATATGGAGCGATAGATCTTTTTGACCCTCGTACGGGTGCTATTTTTAAAGTAAATGGGCAACGGCTGAAGCCTTATATCTCAGATATTGTGACAGGACAAGACATTGAGGATGTTGATCTTTTAGAAGTTTAGGACTCACACATGTTTGTATATATTTTAAAAATTTTGTAAATATTCATAGAAAAACAATTTTTTTTAAGAGTACTTTCATATAGTTCATGTGCATAATTCATAAACCATAATCATGGTAGGCATATTTTCACATTTTAGATTTCATTGAGTTTACTTTCTTTCCCTCATTGATTTTATCTCATGTGCATTCACTTAGTTTCACATAAGCATGGGGGAATGCCACTGGGACAGTGTAATTCAAGCATGGGGGAGGGTGTAGTAGCTCACCAGAATATTTTTGTCTACGTTCTTGCACATGTTTGCACATCTCTCATAAAAAGTAGATTTTTAAAGAAAGAGTTTGAACTTATATGAATGTTATTTCAAATCTGATGTTTTTAGAGGATTTTTAAGCCCCACAAAAAATTTTTCTGACATAGATCTAAAAATTATGGTTGTTTATGTGGATTTCGAGGAAATGATGATAGATACATGTTAGAATTTATTTTGAGTCATAAATATGAATATGCACAGTTCTATTTTTGAAAAAATAAGCAAATGAACAAAAGCATAAAAATGAGCTCAAAAAGTGAGAAAAAGCATGCGTTAGGTTGTTTGGATAATTCCACAATCCTTAATAGATGGAACTTAGATGTAAGTTGAAACTTTTAAGTCCATTTGCATAAGGGAGAGTGGAAAACTTCGTGATCCTAAGTAACTGAGAACAGATACAAGTTGAAATGTTTGACTCTCATGTTATAAGGGTGAATGAAGGAAGTCACTTTTATGTCTTAGTTGATATCTTTTGGTATGAAGAAAAAAAAAATATAGAAGATATTGACATTGCACAAGGTATAAAAGCAGACCACACGCAAGCTATAAGAGAAAAATAAGTGCGCAAAAAGAAAAAGCGTGAAAAGAAAAAAAGAAAGGAAAGAGCTTAAAAAGAAAAGTTCAATGCTTAGAAGTGTGATTGAGAAAACCTGTGTAGAAAACATATGAGTGAGGATAAGTAAATAATAATATGTTTTTATTGGATTTTCTAAGAATAAAACATAAATAATTGTGATTTTTAGAAAAGTGAAAGAAATTCTTTTTCTATGGTGGTACATAAAAAACTCTAATTATATTTTGATTTTGAAATAACAGGAAATATTTGTAAAAATAAAGTCTTTGATTACCTACTGATTATGAGGATGTGTAATATTATGCATACATGACAGAGATGTTTGTGGGTAGCATCACTGCAAACCCTCACGAGACCTTACTCGTCCACTGGGGTAACCCAGGGGGTGAAAGGGCTTGTTGCATGAGCTAAATGCAACCGTGATTCCTACGAAAGTGAGTTAGGTGATAGTTTGATTTCTTGCATTTTTCTAGTTTGCTCGAGGACTAGCAAAACATAAGCATGGGGGTATTTGATCATGCATATAATTCAGGGTTTATTAACATTTAAATATGCATGATTTTATGAAATAATGTTTCAAAAACCCAATTTTATGTTAGTTTTTGAGTAAATGTGCTAAAATAATTTAAAATTAGAAAATGAATAAAAATTAGTTTTATTTTACATTCTTATGCCTATTTTAGTTTTAGTTGGTTTTAGTTTTTATTAAAAAGAAAAAAATTAGAAAAATAGTTTTATTCAATTTAAGTGTTTTTTTTTAGAAAAGAAAAGAAAAAATATAGTAGATTAGTTTTGAAGTTCTTTTATAAATAGTTTTGTTTTTGAAAAGTTTCACAGTTTTCTTTACTTTTGAAAAGAAAAAAAAAATAAAAATAATAAAAAAAAATATATATATATATATAAAAATACAAACCGGGTAGAACCAGTTTGTATTTTAAAAAAAAAAAAATAGCAAGTAAAAACCAAACCGGCTGGAACCGGTTTGGAAGTTTTGAAAATAAAAAGGGGTTGTTTCAAACCGGTTCCAACCGGTTTTAACCCTTTTAAAAAGGGGCGTACAACAGATCGGAGGGGGCTCCAGTTTTGTGCGCCAGAAATTTGCTTTTCCCCCTCTGATTTTCCCCTTTTCCTTCTGTTTTTCCTAATTGCCGGATTCCCTCATTTCCTTCTTCTTCTTCTTCTTCTTCTTCTTCTTCTTTTTCCAGCAGCAGCAGCCGATCATCCTCATCCGGTGGCAAGGAAATTTCCAATCGATTGCGGCGCCTGAAGTGGAAGCCACCTCTTCTTTTTTCCGGTAAGTCGTTCTTCTTCTTCTTCAGAACTTCCTCTTTTTTTTTTCTATTTCTTTATCCTCTGTATCTTCAGTTCTTCTTCTTCTTCCTCCTTTTCTTCTTCAGAACTTTTTCTTCTTCTTCTTCTTCTTCTTCCTCCGATCTTCAGTTCCTCACCTTCATCTTCATCTTCTTTCTTTTCAATCGTTCTTGTTTACCATTGTTTACAGAAAAAACGAAAAAAAAAAATAATAAATAAATAGATCATTTGATTTTTGTTTACAGCAAAGAAAAATGAAAAAAATATATGCATCAGATTCGATTTCTTCTTTCTTGGTGTTTTTCTCATCTGTCAGTTTTTTATTTGTCTTGATTTAGCAAAAACAAAAATAATAAATAAATAGATCATTTGATTTTTGTTTACAGCAAAGAAAAATGAAAAAAATATATGCATCAGATTCGATTTCTTCTTTCTTGGTGTTTTTCTCATCTGTCGGTTTTTGATTTGTCTTGATTCAGCAAATTTGTTTTTTCTGCAACAAATTCTGTTATATTGTGCATTTTTCTTTTCTGTGATTTTCTGTATGCAATCTGTGTGAGTTTCAATTTTTTTTACAGATTCTTTGTTGTCTTTAGCTTGTTTATGCTGCATTTTTGCTATAGTATACGTTAGATTGATCTCAATTTCTATTATGCAATTTTTTTTCATGTTTTCATTTCAGCAATTCTTTGTTTGATTCCATTGTCTCATGAATTTTTTTTTTCTGGTTTTATTCATTCTTTGATTTTTCATTTCTTGATTTCCTTGTATATCTTTTAGATTTCATCATAGTTGTTTAGATCATCTCATTTCCTGTTTTAATTTTTTAGTTTAGATCTGCAATTGTATTTTCAGTATAATCTGTAGTATCGTAGTTTTAAATTCTGTTTTACAATTCAGTTTTTGAAACTGATTCCTTGTTCTCCAGTTTTCCATTTCATATGTTGTTTTTCTTGAATTTTCAGTAATTTTACAATACTTTTCATTGCATTAAATTTCTGTGTTTCTTTTATTATTCAGTCATTTTCCTGTTTTATTTTTTTTAATTCCTGTCTCTTTCATTTCTAATTCTGTTTGTTTTTCATTTTATTGAATCTCTTGTTATTTCATTACATGCATTGTCTAATTTTTTTAATACATTTCAATTCATTTACATTTTTTTAGTATATAGTTAAGTTTGTGTATTTTTGATATTGTATTTTCCTATGCTAATTAGGTATTAGTTGTTGATTGAATTGTCTGTGTTGTTAATTTGGTCAGTTAATTGAATTCTCTATTTTGTGAAAATTGCTTAGTTGTCTTTTATATTACTCTTAGTTTTAGAATTACTCAGTTAATTAACATTAGTTTAATATAGTTTTAATGGTCATTAGTTTCTTTTGATGCTATATTTCAATGTTCTTAGCATCTAGCTAGTTTAATATTGTTTTTACTTCTATTTCTGGTACTGCTCGTGTTCCTTTGAATTGTGCAGGATAGCACAGGAGTGGAGTGGAAGCGATTACGTGACACGAAGTACGAAGAATAAAGTCTTTTTGCTTTTATTTTTAGAATTAGGAATTTTAATTGGGTTTGTAAATATTGCACTTTACGCCCTCTGCGAAGGGTATTCATTTGTTGTAATAGCTAGTTGTGTTTACTTTTCTGAACATTTTACATTTCCATAATTCGGCAATAAAGATTAGTTTAGACTTGTGTACTTGAATACGATATATTCCCGTTCCCTGAGTTCGACCCGGTCTCATCCACTAGTGAGAACCGGTTTTTATTATTTGATGTCTGGTTTTCACATGTTTTTCATATAAAATTCTTTTCAAAATTACAACGATTGCAAAAAGACATCAACCAGCAGAAGCTGGCACGTTTAAAATACATGACCAGTGAAAGCTGGAACATTTAAAATACCTGACCAGCAAAAGCAGGAACATTTGAAATACCTGACCAGCAAAATGATGGAACGTTTGAAATACATGACCAGGAAAAGCTGGAACGTTTGAAATACATGACCAATGAACGTTGATCTTTTGGAAATACCTGACCAGCGAAAGCTGGAACGTTTAAAATACTTGACCAGCAAGAGCTGGAACGTTTGAAATACTTGACCAGCAAAATGATGGAATGTTTGGAAATACATGACCAACAAGGGTTGAACTTTTGAAAATACCTGACCAGTGAAAGCTGGAACGTTTGAAATACCTGACCAGCAAGAGTTGGAACGTTTGAAATACTTGACCAACAAAATGCTGAAACATTTAGAAATACATGACCAACGAGAGTAGGATCCTTTGGAAATACATGACCAGCGAGCTGCTGGACCTTTTGGAAATACATCAGATTTAAGTCAGGTCTTGAATTTTGTAAAAGGAAAGAATTTGATCAGAACACTGAATTTAGAAGGTTACCGATGCGAGAACCAGACTTTTCAAATAAGCTCAACATATGATTGAAAAATTTGAGAAATAACCAGTGCGAGGACTGGGTTGTGAAGATGAGCTAGATTTGGAAAGTAAAATTTGATGAGAAATTCTGAATTCAATGGACCGTCATATCCTAACAGCGTGTGGTCAGTTTTCAGGATTTATCTCTTTATCCTGAACTGGGAAGGAAGGAAAGAAATACCTCATTAGCAAAAGGCATCAGGTTTATCCCTTAACCTGAAGGGGACAGGGGAAGAACCCGAGCTGGGACTTGGATAAAAGATAAAGAGAAATCCGAGTTTTGAAAAACTCGAATTTCCAAAGAACTGATTGATTTCCAATGCGAGGGTTAGATTCAAAAGGAAGTCCTGGTCGGAACTCAGAACTTCGAATGAAAAATAATAGAGGAAAAACCCGGGCTGAAACTCGGATTTCTAAAGAAATGATTGATTTGCAATGCGAGGATTGGATTCAAAAGGAAGTCCTGGTCGGAACTCAGAACTTCGACCAAAAAATAATAGAGGGAAAACCCGAGTTGGAACTCGGATTTCTAAGAAATGATTGATTTCCAATGCGAGGATTGGATTCAAAAGGAAGTCCTGGTCAGAACTCAAAACTTCGACCAAAAAATAATAGAGGGAAAACCCGAGTTGGAACTCAGATTTCTAAGAAATGATTGATTTCCAATGCGAGGATTGGATTCAAAAGGAAGTCCTGGTCAGAACTCAGAACTTCGACCGAAAAATAATAGAGGGAAAACCCGAGTTTGAACTCGGATTTCTAAGAAATGATTGATTTCCAATGCAAGGATTGGATTCAAAAGGAAGTCCTGGTCGGAACTCAGAACTTCGACCGGAAAATAATAGAGGGAAAACTCGAGTTAGAACTCGGATTTCTAAGAAATGATTGATTTCTAATTCGAGGATTGGATTCAAAAGGAAGTCCTGGTCGGAACTCAGAACTTCGACCAGAAAATAATAGAGGGAAAACCTGAGTTGGAACTCGGATTTCTAAGAAATGATTGATTTCCAATGGGAGGATTGGATTCAAAAGGAAGTCCTTGTCGGAACTCAGAACTTCGAACGAAAATAATAGAGGAAAAGCCCAAGCTGGAACTTGGATAAAAAGATAAAGAGAAACCCGAGTTTTGAAAACTCGAATTTCTAAAGAAATGACTCATTTCCAATGCGAGGATTGGATTCAAAAGGAAGTCCTGGTCAGAACTCAGAACTTCGAACGAAAATAATAGAGGAAAAACCCGAGCTGGAACTCGGATTTCTAAAGAAATGATTGATTTCCAATGCGAGAATTGGATTCAAAAGGAAGTCCTGGTTGGAACTCAGAACTTCGAACAAAAATAATAGAGGAAAAACCCGAGCTGGAAACTCGGATAAAAGATAAAGAGAAACCCGAGTTTTGAAAACTCGAATTTCTAAAGAAATGACTGATTTCCAATGTGAGGATTGGATTCAAAAGGAAGTCCTGGTCGGAACTTAGAATTTCAAACGAAAATAATAGAGGAAAAACCCGAGCTGGAACTCGGATAAAAAGATAAAGAGAAACCCGAGTTTTGAAAACTCGAATTTCTAAAGAAATGATTGATTTCTAATGCGAGGATTGGATTCAAAAGGAAGTCCTGGTCGGAACTCAGAACTTCGAACGAAAATAATAGAGGAAAAACCCGAGCTGGAACTCGGATTTCTAAAGAAATGATTGATTTCCACTGCAAGGATTGGATTCAAAAGAAAGTCCTGGTCGGAACTCAGAACTTCAAATGAAAGAATAAAGGGAAGAAGCTCGAGTGGAGACTCAGGTTTTTGACAGGAAGTTTTTAATCAAAAGATTGAGTTTTTGAAAATTTGTCAGTGTGAGGACCGGACCTGGGATTGAGAATGACCATGTAGAGGACTGAATTTATTTGCATGTGATCTGATTGCCCCCTTATCTTGACTGGGGAAGAAATAAAATCTGAGAAGGAACTGATGAGAAGAGATAGAAATTGATGGAAGTTTTGACAAAAGAGAAGAATCAAGGAAATTTTATGGAATTTTATTTTTGTAAAAGAATTCTCATAGGTAGTATTGTTGCTCCTATGAGGGGTTTCAGGATTGAATAAAATTTAGGCAAAAGTTGATGAAAAGCTTTGATAAAGAATTGGAAGAATTAAAATTTAATTAAGAAATAAAATTGATAAAATAAGATGAAGAAAAAGATTTAGCAGAGATTAATGAAGCTTTAAAAGAAAAAGACATTCAGGACTATCCCATATCCTGAAGAAAGAAGGACCTCGTAGGATGAGGTTTCAGGTTTATCCCTTAGTGTTATCATCGCAAAAATTTTTCCCCTCCCTTGCGAGAGAAACGAATTCCGCGAGTCAAACTCGACCAAAGTTTTGAAAATTGTTTTGAAAATTTACTCGCCTCCGTTTTGAAAATTTGCGGGGAAAATTCTATGGAATGGGATCCGCCTGTCGGTACGAGGTTCAACCGTTCCTGGCGCCCTTACCAGGGGTAATTGAACCAAGGATCAATTATGTGCTTTAACTCGACTCAAATAGCTAAATTATGCTCTATTTTTCCTAGAATGCACAAAGAATCAGGCTTGTGCTATGAAATTTTTAAAAATGCAAGTTTGAGAAAATATGATGTTTGCTTTGGAAAATTGAAATGCATTTAGAAAATGACTGGAAAATGCTTGAAAATGGAATTCCTGGGAAAATCATTGAATTTTATTGGAAATCAGAAATTTGCATTGGAAAGTGATTTCTTAGGAAAATTTGAACTTTAGAAAATCGATTTTGAAATTTGGAATTGCTTTTCTGAAAAAATAGATTTGAGAATTCTGAGAAAATCAAGAAATTCATTGGAAAATGACTTTTGAAATGGAAAATGAATTCTCAAGAAAACTGGAAAATATGAGAAAATAAATTTCTAAAAACTTGGGATTTTGAAATTTGAGAATTTGAAAACATAGGAAAATCTTGATTTGAACTTGGGAAATGCTTTGAAATGTCATTTGAAAACTTAGGATTTTGAGAAAATCAGATCCTGAGAAAGACTTGGTAAATCCTTGAGAAAATTGATTTTTTTGGAATTTAAATTGGAAAATGAATTTGAGAATAATACAATTTGAATGATATGAATGAATGAATGAATATGAATTTGAAAATGGAATTTCAATTGAGGAATTGAGGAATCCTTTTGAAGTTTTGAAAATGCAGTGCATTTTGAAGTTAGCCTAAGAGTGTAGGCTGAATGTGGCTGATATAAAGATCATAAATCTTGGTTTTCTTCGTATTCTGACTATGGCCATAAATACGAATCCCACCGAGTTTATAAACTCCATAAAAGCTTGTGCACATGTCATTCGTGTAAACCATAGTGGATTTGAAATAAATGCGCATGAATCATACATCAAATATCGAAATTTGCATAAATTAAACTATATGCAATGCAGCCCTATTCTAAGCAGAAAAGTAACTCTTATTCCAAATTATTACATTTGAGATTACATTGAATTGAAATAAAAAAATAAAATCTAAGTCTTCTTCCTGAATGTTCCTGCAAAACTAGAAAACAAGGTTAGCACAAAAATGTAGGTTTTTCTGAATTTATCCGAAAATATGGGAAATTATCGAATATTATTCAGATATAAACCCCAAATCATACCCCCTTTGATATAAACATAATAAATAATGAATAAATTTTGAAAATAAACTTGAAAATTGGAAATTGGGGTCAAAATGACCAAAATACCCCTGATGACCTTGAAATCAGGGTTTTCTGAAAGATTTTTTTGTAAATTTTGGAAATTTGAAAATCAAATGAAATAAATCAAACATAATATGATGAAATATGATGATATGCATGAAATTTTGGGAGAATTAGAAATTGAAATTTCGAAATTTAGGTCAAAATGACCAAAATACCCCCAATAACAAGACTATGGCCTTGAAACCAGGGTTTTCTGAAATAAATTTTGCAAAATTGAAAAATATGAAATGCAAAGGAGATTAAAATTAACCCTAATATGATTCTACATGCTTATGTACATGATAAAAACCCTAAAATGGCGAAAATATCATAAAATATCGAATTTAACCTGATTTTCGCTTGATTTTCGCTTCTGAATTTAAAGATAAACTAACACATGGAGCAAATGAACTTGGAATTAAACCAAATTTGGCATGGACACCTAAAATAACCCTAAAAATAGAATGGAGCTCTAAAATCTAATTTTTTTGTATTTTTAAATATGGAAATTCAAATAAAAACCCTAAATTTCATGATTTTTGCCTAAAATATTGATTCTAAAGGGGATTTAGGATATCAAACTTCCATAAAAATTTCCCAAATTTTATGGGATGACAGATGACAGTAAGGAAAAGATTTTTGCATTTTACACTTTCTGTTTTTGACCTATGGTCGGAGCTGTACCACTCCGGCAAGTCGGATCGGAATCCGGCGACTCTAGTAAATGAAGGAAACAGACAGGTTTCGGTAGAAAATGTGGTAAAAATGGTAGACAGATGGGAAAATGGCTGAAATTGTGGGAAACTGTCCCTGACAAACAGAGGAAGATTTGATCTTTTGACACTATTGGGATTCGGGTTACGGTTTGGAAAAGGTCTCACTGATATCAGAGACCTAAATCTCTGGAATTTCTGGACATTGGAATCTGTTAGACAGAAAGATAAAATCCGGGAAAAATAATGAAACAGATCCAAAAATTTCCTAATTTTGGGAAATGACATGAAATCATGTTAGGAACAACTTTCATGTTGAAAATTTTTGCATACGGACTACAGATTTGGAGGAGTCGGTGCATTAAGATCTGTCTATATCCTGACAAAAGAAAATCGGGATTTTCCCAGGGGTCTGAGAAATCTGATTTTTTATAGAGGTCAAAACTGACTGTAAAAACCTCAAAATTTCCAGATCATTAGTAGATTCAATCATGAATCTACTGTGATTTTTGAAAGATTATCCGAATCTCCCACAAGGGTGATTCTGGAGGTTCTTTTCTGCTAAATCGTAAATTGGAAATTCAAAAAGACAGAAAACCCGGTAAAGATGCTTGATCGGTTTAGAGGAGTTCCGAAACCCGAATTGAATCAAATTTTCGGCAGTAGACCAAAGACATATGACTAACACTAATATGCATTTTTTTGATTTTTTTAATAGGAAATTACACATAAGATCATAATTGGACTCAATGCATAAATCAAACCTAAATTAAATATCAATAAAACTACATTAAATGCTTATGAAAGTGATTTTTTTTTTTTTTAAATACAACATAAAAACTCTATGATAACGGAAATAAAATGATAAATGACAAGGGTATGATCAGTTTTGATGTTGGATATTGGTGAGTGGGATCCCGATCCATTCATTGAATGGGTCCCTTGACTCACATATCATGAACATGAATAATTTGTCTTACGTCTTCATAGATCCACAAATGAAATATTCAATCACCTAAGTCCAATTTTTTGAAATGTTTTCAGATTATATTCATGAAAATATCATACGAAAGACCTTATCATATCATGATCATCTTTTGAGTTTAACAAAACCAAGATTGAAGACAAGGGTTTTACCTTGGATGGTGTTGATTGCTAATGGAGAAGAAGGTTGAAGAGGTGGCAGCAGCTTCAAGATGGTGGCTGTTGGCTGGAGCAAGGACCTTGGAACCGATGGAGGAGATGGCAGCGCCTTCAAGGAGGGCTGTAGTTGATCTCTTGTGTGGCGGCTGCAGCTGCTACAAGGGGTTGAAGGTTGTTGTGGCTGTAGCAGCCAAGGGAGGTGCTGAGTGAGAGGAGTGGCTGCTGGTTGGTTCTCCACTCCGGTGGCTGCTGCCTTGGCTGGAAGAAGTTGCTGTGATGGAGGTCCTTGAGATGGGCTGAAGGAAGGCTGGAAGGGAGCTGCCAATGATGCTGAAGACTGCTTCAAAGTAGCTGTGGTGGTTGAAGGTGGTGGCTGCCTTGGTGCAGTTGAAGGTGCAGCAAGGTGGGCTGCTAGAAGGCTGCTGCAGGTGGTGAGGATGGTGCTTCAAAGTGGCTTCAATGGCTGGGAGTTGCAGCCAAGGATAGCTGCAGCCAAAAGAGAGAGAGAGAGAGAGAGAGAGAGAGAGAGAGAGAAAATTGAATGGGGAGAGATAGCAGCCGTATGGCTTTTTTCCTTCTTTTTTTCTTTTTGTTTTAGAACTTAGGTTTTAATTCCTTCCATACTTAGGTCTTTCTAGGTTTAATGAAAAGAAATCTCCAAGAGGTTTACGTGAATGGCTGGGCAAGAGGGAAAGGAAGGGAGGAAGGAAGGGAAGAAGGAAAGAAGAAAGGGAAGAAAAGAAAGGAAAGAAAGAAGAAAAAGAAAATGAAAGAAAGGAAGAAGAAAGGGAAAGAGAAAGGGGAAAAGAAAAAGGAAAGGAAGGAAAGGAGAGAGGGCTGGAGGTTTGGGTGACCACCTTGAGGGTCCCACCTCCTCTCTAAAAAAATAAAAATAAAAATAAAAATAAAAAAAATAAATAAAAATCAATAAAAACAACAATAAACAAATAAAAAGAAGCATCTTTTTTTTTTTTTTAATAAAATAAAAATGCAAATGAATGGGCCATCTCAGAGCGGGTCCAAATTTTGATTTTGAAATTCATTTTGACGATTTGAGGGGTAAAATAGTCTTTTTAGAAAATTTCCAGACGAAACGAGCTATTTTTGGTAGTTTTTGAAACGAGCTTCGATTTTAAAGTTCAATACCTCGTTGCGAAGCAAATCCAATGTAGAATTTGAAAATGTAATTTTGAAAGAAATCCAAATTGTTTTTCTCGAGAAAATGCTTCCAACAAAATGAGCTATTTTTGGCAGTTTTTGAAACGAGCTCAGATTTTGAAGTTCAATAGCTCATTGCGAAGCAAATCCAGTGTAAAACTTGAAAATTTGATTTTGAAAGAAATCCAGATTATTTTTCTTGAGAAAATATTTCCAAATTTAGACTCCCGGGGTGAAAATGTCAATTTTGGAAACCCGAGGTTTGAAATTGATTTCTGAAAACTTTTAAAACTCAATCTGGATTGAAATTTATAAAACTGGAGTTCTGGACTTCGAAAATGAAATGAAATGTGATGAAATGTTATGAAATGCTAAGAAATGATATGAAATGATGAGAAATGACATGCGAAATGCAGACCCTGAATGGAGAATTTTAGATGTTAGACCCCGATTGGCAGCTGTACCAGTTTAAAAAGCATTAAAATTGATAAAATTTGCAAAATAGCTCAAGAAATGGTTTTCGGGACTCTACTGGATCAGAGTGACACTGAAAATTGAGGTTAGAGCTGGATTGAACTGAAATGAGCTGGATTGAGCTGAGTTTTAGAGTTTCAGAACTCAAATGAACTGACCAGGCACTGACTCAACTGACCTTTCCGACTGAATTTTCAAGAAAAGCTGCCATTTTTAGAGAAATGGTATGGAATGGTCATTGGAATGAAGTGAATTACGAACCTGAACTGGGTTTGAGCTAAAACAAAAGTCAGTAATACTGAGATGAACTAAAATCAAGTCTCAAACACTAACTCAACTGACTGAACTCGGCTCAATTTCAGCTGAAAGATCTGAAATGGACTAAAATGGGCTCCTAGACACTTGGAAATGGTTTTGAACTGAAATTGGAGCACTTGAACTTCTGGTGAGCTCAAGTTAGACTCTGGGGAACATGACTGACTGGGAATGACTGACTTTGACTCAATTGGCTTGGATTCGAGTGAGAAATGAGCTCATTTTTGAAGAAATGATCCCATTTTGGCAGGAATGGTCAGAAATGAAAATGGTCTGTTCATTGTGAGCTCAGATGAGCTTGAGATGACTGATATTCTAACTGTCTTGAACTGACCAATGAGCTTGGTTGACTCCGACTGACTGGGGTCCGGGATGACCTAGGGGTAAAATGGTAATTTTCCTAATGAAAATGGGTAAAATGGTGCTTTTCTGAAACTGACTCGGGGTTTGACTCCTACACTGACCTAACAGGGTTGGCACTGAACAAGGAGGATTGTTTGAGAATGAGTGAGGAAAATTTGGGGTGTTTATAGATGCCCCTCTTTGCTACTAAGCCGGCTTGAAGACGAGCTTAGTGGCAAAGAAAAACACACCAAATTTGGGCTATAAAAATGCCCCAGTTAGAGGGATCTGACTGGATATGAAGAGATTTAGCCCTGATGAAAAATGGTAGATATGAAATGGAGAATGAAGAGGAAAGAATTTACTTCAAAAGAAGTGATATTCAGGTTTTGCCCTTAATCTGGATGGGACAGGAAATACCTTGTGTAGAAACGAAGCTCAGGTTTGACCCTTAACCTGACCGGAAAATGAAATACCTCATCAAAGGAGGCTCAGGTTTGTACCCTTATCCTGATTGGGCAAAAAAAATGAAATACCTCATCAAAGGAGGCTCAGGTTTGTACCCTTATCCTGATTGGGCAGAAAATGAAATACCTCATCAAAGGAGGCTCAGGTTTGTACCCTTATCCTGATTGGGCAGAAAATGGAATACCTCATCAAAGGAGGCTCAGGTTTGTACCCTTATCCTGATTGGGCAGAAAATGAAATACCTCATCAAAGGAGGCTCAGGTTTATACCCTTATCCTGATTGGGCAGAAAATGAAATACCTCATCAAATGAGGCTCAGGTTTGTACCCTTATCCTGATTGGGAAGAAAATGAAATACCTCAGCAAAGGAGGCTCAGGTTTGTACCCTTATCCTGATTGGGCAGAAAATGAAATACCTCATCAAAGGAGGCTCAGGTTTGTACCCTTATCCTGATTGGGCAGAAAATGAAATACCTCAGCAAAGGAGGCTCAGGTTTGTACCCTTATCCTGATTGGGCAGAAAATGAAATACCTCATCAAAGGAGGCTCAGGTTTGTACCCTTATCCTGATTGGGCGGAAAATGAAATACCTCATCAAAGGAGGCTCAGGTTTGTACCCTTATCCTGATTGGGCAGAAAATGAAATACCTCATCAAAGGAGGCTCAGGTTTGTACCCTTATCCTGATTGGGCGGAAAATGAATGGAATCCTCGAAGGAAGAAACCATGATGGAACCTTCGGATTTCCGCACAATGAATCCGATAGGGGTTTTGCAAAAGGATAAAATTGGTGACCTTTTGCGAGAAAATGATTGGTGGCTTAACCTCAAGCCGAAATTGGACTGTCTATGGTGGGACAGTGGGGACACAGGGAAGTGTGCGAATCTGAGAGCCCATGCGCTCAGATTATACCAACAGAAGGGAAGGAATCTTGAAAACTCCCATTAGCAAGTCCTTAAAAGGGATAACAACTGATGTCAGGATGCGCCAAAGATGAACCTCAAGCTCTCGCTTCACGACAGGATAGCTAGAAAATATTGTCAAAATGTTGAAAATTATTGTTGATTCGAAATAATTGAAAGTGATGCACATTGCTTTGAAAATATTCCCTCTTTTCTTCCTGAAGTATTATCTCCGATTGGGCTTAACTTCGTAAAATCAAGATTCGAATTCAAATTGCTTGCAATTGGCTTTCTTTCAAGGAAGCTATCAATTTCCCTGATATGAGCAGAAAAGAGAGTATTCTTGATATTGTGAAAGCAATTTGTGAAAGAATATTGATAATAGAATTTCACAAAATTTAAAGAGGATTCTTTGGCAGATTTGGCAGTCTGATATCCTGGAATTCTTTCTCATGACGATCTTTCTGCCTACTATTTTTTTTTTTTTGGCAGAATTAGAGCTCTCTTGGGTTTTTGGAGATTACATCATCCTTCATTTTGGAGATGTCTTGACTTTTCTCTCTCTCTTTTTTTTTTTTTTTAGAAGGGTACGTCACAAACTCCTTCATCTCAGAGATGCTTCGATCCTTCTTTTCTCTCAGGGATTATATTGACGGTTATTGGCTCTTTGGTTGGAAATCTGTTGATGATAGCAGAAATTAAATATCTTTTAGGGTTTGTCGGGAGGCCCATCGCAATCGCCTTCATCTTGACGGTGCTCTGAACTTTCCCTGGAAGGATCCGTCACAAACTCCGTCATCTTGGAGATGATTTGAATCTTCTTTGGCCCCGGGGGTCTACTCGCCTAATTCGCCTTCATCTTGACGACAGTTGAGAGATCCCTTTTGCAGATATTTAATTGCAGCTTTAGGTGATTGAGGAGATGTAGGGATTGAATGGATTTTTCTGTATCACCCAGGATATTTCGACTGCTTTATTTTCCAAGAATGATCTTTAAAAATGTGCCATTGACTGCGATCAATACCGAGCAATTATGGCTTTGCAACAATATTGAATTTCCTTTGCTGGCCATATCGGGGATTTATTCTTCATCCTTTTGGTTGGCCAATAGAAAGAATTTAAATTTTGAATCCTTCTTCGCGAAAGCTTTGTCCTTTCGAAAGTAATACTGAAGGTATTCTGAAGTAATGTTTTTGTACAATAAAAATTTTGAAATCAACAAATATTTAATGACAAATTGGCAAAATGTTCTTGAAATCCTTGGTGAGAGCGAGAATCTGAAGCACAACGCAACGCACCCATGACAAAAATTTTTTTCTCCTTTCCCCAAAGGAGAAGATTCAGAAATTGGAAATAGGAATTACTCCTCTCTTCCCTGAAGAGGAGGTGTTTGCAAAACGAACTTTCGAAGAGAAATTAAGCTTTCGTCAAAACTTCCTAACATTAGGCTTCTCTTATGGAAAGGGGGCCGGTAATGATGAGGTCGGTGAATTGGTCATGAAGGAACGAGTCCATCACACTCTCCCTGAGAAGAGGGTCCTTCATGATGAAATGGCCTAGTTTGAAATTGCGGTCATAAGGAAAGCGAGCTTCCGTCGAAGCTCTCCCTGAATTAAGGGTTCCTTGTATGAAATTGGAAATTTGTTTTGCAAACGGTTCACATAGACACGAGTCCCTTCAAACTCTCCCTGAAAAGGGGCTAGTTGAACAAAGGATAGCATGCAAAAAGAACGAGCTCCCTTGAACTCTCCCTGTAAAAAGGGTCTCTCGCAAGAGGAAATGACTGAAATTGGTATTGGGTGACCAAAAGGTCGAAATTGAAATTTTGAAATTTTGAAATTTTGAAATTTTGAAATTTTGAAATTTTGAAATTTGAAGCTTGATATTTGAAATTAGAAATTTGGAATTTTGGAATTTGGAATTTGGAAATTGAAAATTGATTGACCCAAAGGTTGAAACTGGTTGACTCAAAGGTCGAAATTAGAAATTTGGAAATTGGATGGCCTCAGGGCCGAATTGGTAATTGAAATTTGAACTTTGATGAATGATCAGCACAAAGACTGAACCCGAGAGGTTGACTGATACGACCCACCAGTGAGACACTAACACAAGTGCTCAATCTTGAAAGAACACCAGCATGAATACCGGGTTTTGAAAATATGTCAACATAGACATTGGATTTTAAAAATATATCAGTTCGAGCACTGAATTTTGGAAGTGTACCAGTTTGAGCACTGGATTTCAAAATTGTACCAGTTCAAGCACTGAGTTTTGAAAATATACCTTGTTTTTAATTTGAAATTTGAATTTTTAAAAGAGACCTATGCTCTTAAAGTATTTGGGAATTGTAACGAGAATGATTGTCGGGGTCTCAGGATTATCCCTTATCCTGAATGGGTAACGAACTTGATGCAAATGCATGCCAATGAATGCATATGTATGCAAATATGAAAATGATATAAATGAATGCCCATGCGTGCAAAATGAGAGATTTGTTTATCCTGCCTGCATACAGGATATTTGTAAATAAAAACAAAATTTTTAAAAAAAATGCCCCAGTATAACTGGGAAAGGAGAATTTAACCATTATTGAACAAAATTTGGAGGAATTACAAAGAATAAGACATGGTTTAAGTATAGAATTTTTTCAAATGCCGAGCATTGATGGGATCTGGTAATTCCACTCCGTCAGCATTTATGAGCCGATATGAATTACGAGGTAATGCCTCTTTGACAACATAGGGACCTTCCCAATTTGGTGACCACTTGCCACCTGGGCGGTGCTTGAGATAAGCCGTTGATCTGAGCACTAGATCATTGACTCGAAATTTTCTTTCAATGACTGATTTTGCATATTGTCTGGCTATCCTCTGACGATATGATTGAGCGTGCTCTGCTGCTCTGAGTCTTCTTTCATCTAGTAAATCAAGCTGTACTAGCCGTTGTTGCTGATACTGATCAAGAGATAATTCGAGAAGTGATGCAAATTTCAGAGCAGGTTTCTGAACATGTAGAGGCAATACTACTTCGGTTCCGTAGACAAGTTCTGACGGAGTAGCATTAGTTGGAGTTCGAATGGTGGTTCGATACGCCCACAATGCATCATGAATCTTCTCATGCCAGTCACGGCCTGTTTCCAAAGTTCGCTCCAGGATTCGAATCAAAATCTTATTGGTGGCCTCTGCCTGACCATTCCTTTGAGGATAATAAGAAGCGGAGAAACGATGCTGAATTCTGAACTTTAAATCAAATGTCCTCATTCTCTTATTCTTGAAATGACTCTCATTGTCTGACACGATATCGTGCGGTATGCCGAAACAACAATATTCTTGTGGATGAATAAGACCATGTGTCGACCTTCTATTATACGCAAAGTGATAGCTTCGACCCATTTAGTGAAATATTCTGTTGCGGCAAGAAAATATTTGTAGTTGTTTAAAGCTGGAGTGATGGGGCCCACAACATCAAAGGTCCACATAGAAAATGGCCATGGAAAGATGACAAATTGCAAATATGTCGTTGGCGCATGAATAGAAGGTGCATGCATCTGACATTGAACGCACTTCTTCACAAAACGATAGCAATTTTGTTGCAGAGTTCTCCAGTAATATCCTGCTCGGATGATTTGCTTGATAAGAGTTTGGTAGCCGATGTGACTACTGCAAATGCCTCTGTGTATCTTCTGCATAACTTCTTTGGCTTCATCTTCGTCTAGGCATTTGGAATATTCAGAACTGAATCAACGACAATAGAGGACGTCGGCAAGAATAAAATATCGGCCTGACATGCACTGAATCGCTCGTTGCTCTTACCAATGATACTCTGAGAGAAGGAGACTAACGTCTTCTCCTTGATGGGAGCCTTTCTGAAACAGTCCTCAGCTTGCTCAGACATCATCCTAATCATCATTTTCTTAAACATCTGATATGTAGCAGGATCAATGTCATCCCTATCATTCAGACTCTGTCTTCTGGCAGATCTTGGAGAATCCATTTCTTCTTGTCTGCTTCTAAAATCACTGATGCCCTGATACAGTGGTGTCTTCTTGCTTGATTTGATCTGAACCACTTGGGAATACTGATGCTCTCTACAGAATGGATGATTAAATTTCGATGATGAAGATTCAAGATAGAAATTAATATAGAAAAAATATTTGATGAGAATTTGGTAGACAATTGGAAGAACATCCCATTACTAGGGATTGGGTCACCGCTGGAGTCACGACAATTATGTTGTCATTCTTTGCAAGAAGAACGAACAACTGCAAATATGCCTTGTCACCTAGGCGAGGTCGTCAAACCAAGAATGAAGAATTTGAAAGATTTTTATTCATTGAAGGGAAAACATGCTTGTATTAATAATAAACTTGAGAAAGAGGGAGCATATAGACAGTCTGCCACCACTCTTAATGATCAGCAGAGACACGAGGACCCGAGAAAAGAGTGAGAATGATGAAAGAATCCCAGCCATATATGGCAGAATGGTATGTTTCAGACCATTGTGCTGATGTAAGGTCAAACTTTGGCATAACCCCTGATAGTAGCCGAGCTTCTACGCGCTTTTGTCTCTGAGAGAATTGTCTGATGCATCACTCTGGATAGTAGTAGGTACAGGAAAATGGGCCAAGTAGCTTGAATCTCTTGCCATATGCATAGGTGTATCTGGGAGGTGATAATTCTCGATCAAAGTAGTCCCACACCACTTCTTCTTCCTACAGATAATCGATCATGAATCGGTACCGCGCAACTGGAAGAAGTTCCTTGCCATTGCATCTGAACGAACTAGCTCTAGTCGGCACATGTTGAAGGAACCAAGACTGAAAAGCATAGGTACATCCCTCGACTAGGATGGACTCTCCAAGTGTGAAGTGGGTCAATCCTCTGTATAGAAAAGCAAGCGCGGCCATGGCTATCGAGAGACATCCACTTCTCATCTTCCTCATCCACTGAACAAGCAAGTCCGTCAACTTCCTCATCTTCTCAAAAGCTGAACTATTCTGACATCCACTTAATTCTGTCCATCTGGAAAGAAAGCAAGTCCCACAGTACATAGAACCATCGCATGCTGAATTCTCTCTCGAGCTGTCCTGGACAACGAGCTGACTTCCACAAATGCCCCATGCTATTTGTAGATTTCGAGCAGATCCACATATTCATTTCCATCTTCTTCAATCAGAGGCCAAGACTTGCGTCCTGTCATGCGAGCTACGACATCTTTGGGGTCCAGACCCTTGACATTGATCAGAAACTGCTGCTCTAACGGATCTCCAGGCTGACCGGCTGGCTCAAGCAGTCCCATAATCTCTGAAAATTCATCCATCAGTAGTGTCATCTCGCCCCACGGGAACCAGAACGTGCAAGTGCGCGGATTCCACCGCTCTGCCAGTGCATGAATCAGATTGCTGCTGACTGTCAACTTCCCCACTGCAGATGCCAATTCCAACCCGCAATCGCTCAAGTGGTCCGGAAACATACGAGAGAAATTTTTGAACCAGACATAGTACCACCGGGGGAAGAAGGGTCCGGTGTTAAGAGATCGATGCTCAAGAATACTTTGTCGCACCTCATAGGAGATGTGACCCTCAGGAAAAACAGAATCGAGCTGACTGGATGCCATCGGACTGAAAGACAAGAAGACTGGAATTAGACTTTGGAAAAATATAAGAAATTTGAAAATTGCAGGCAGGATAAAATGAAAGATGGAAATTCGAAGTCCAGAGGAACGAAAGAATGGAAAATTTCCTGGAGTTTTGAAGGAAAAGGTGGATAATTTAGAAAAATCGTCCAGGGTTTTTGAGAAAAAAAAGGAGATATTTCATAAAAGATGAAAAATGAGGTATTTTGGAAAATTGTTTGGTATTTTGGAAAAATTGGGAAAAATATGAGAAAATAAGGCGAAAATGAATATCATATATTCAATTACAAACAATTATGCACATACAACAATCCCTAGGAAGCCAACTCTAAATGCATTGATTTTGAAAGAGCTTTAGGACCCTAATCCTGACTCTAGGCTTAGATCAACTGTGTCCAATCATGCTATGCCAATATACTCGAGCCGAGGCTCGATGTACGTGGCATAAAACTCATCTCCGGGTCTAGGCGTGTGTTTTCCCAACATCCTTGAGCGCCTGCCGATATACGTTGGACTATGGCCCTTGGTACGTGGCAGGGGGGCGTTAGCCCAAATAAGTGGCCCAGTTGTGAGGCTCTGTCCCGAACTATGGTTCTGGAAGAGAGCCCAGCAACGTGAAGACCGGGTGGACATAGGTGGGGTGGTTTTTGAAATATGATCACATGCAGGCAAACAGAGGGCTCTAAGTCCTAAAGAGATAGAATTTTGAATTTTTTTTTTTTGAAGAAGCAAACATTGTTTTCATACAAGTCCTAGATTGAGGAGTGTTGTATTTCAGACCTAAGTCTAAGTGAGCATGCATAATTCTCCTCAATATGGTCCTACCAAACCATGCCTAGTCTATATGCAATCCATGTCAGCTGGGTTCAAGTCCAGGCTCCTAGGTTCACATGATATCAGAAATTAAAGCTGACATTTCATAGAACATAATTTTGACAATTGGGCTAAGTTAAAGCACATAATTGATCAAGCGAGGACAGGTCCCATCACGGTCGCCAAACCTGTTATCATCGCAAAAATTTTTCCCCTCCCTTGCGAGAGAAACGAATTCCGCGAGTCAAACTCGACCAAAGTTTTGAAAATTGTTTTGAAAATTTACTCGCCTCCGTTTTGAAAATTTGCGGGGAAAATTCCATGGAATGGGATCCGCCTGTCGGTACGAGGTTCAACCGTTCCTGGCGCCTTTACCAGGGGTAATTGAACCAAGGATCAATTATGTGCTTTAACTCGACTCAAATAGCTAAATTATGCTCTATTTTTCCTAGAATGCACAAAGAATCAGGCTTGTGCTATGAAATTTTTAAAAATGCAAGTTTGAGAAAATATGATGTTTGCTTTGGAAAATTGAAATGCATTTAGAAAAGGACTGGAAAATGCTTGAAAATGGAATTCCTGGGAAAATCATTGAATTTTATTGGAAATCAGAAATTTGCATTGGAAAGTGATTTCTCAGGAAAATTTGAACTTTAGAAAATCGATTTTGAAATTTGGAATTGCTTTTCTGAAAAAATAGATTTGAGAATTCTGAGAAAATCAAGAAATTCATTGGAAAATGACTTTTGAAATGGAAAATGAATTCTCAAGAAAACTGGAAAATATGAGAAAATAAATTTCTAAAAACTTGGGATTTTGAAATTTGAGAATTTGAAAACATAGGAAAATCTTGATTTGAACTTGGGAAATGCTTTGAAATGTCATTTGAAAACTTAGGATTTTGAGAAAATCAGATCCTGAGAAAGACTTGGTAAATCCTTGAGAAAATTGATTTTTTTGGAATTTAAATTGGAAAATGAATTTGAGAAATATGCAATTTGAATGATATGAATGAATGAATGAATATGAATTTGAAAATGGAATTTCAATTGAGGAATTGAGGAATCCTTTTGAAGTTTTGAAAATGCAGTGCATTTTGAAGTTAGCCTAAGAGTGTAGGCTGAATGTGGCTGATATAAAGATCATAAATCTTGGTTTTCTTCGTATTCTGACTATGGCCATAAATACGAATCCCACCGAGTTTATAAACTCCATAAAAGCTTGTGCACATGCCATTCGTGTAAACCATAGTGGATTTGAAATAAATGCGCATGAATCATACATCAAATATCGAAATTTGCATAAATTAAACTATATGCAATGCAGCCCTATTCTAAGCAGAAAAGTAACTCTTATTCCAAATTATTACATTTGAGATTACATTGAATTGAAATAAAAAAATAAAATCTAAGTCTTCTTCCTGAATGTTCCTGCAAAACTAGAAAACAAGGTTAGCACAAAAATGTAGGTTTTTCTGAATTTATCCGAAAATATGGGAAATTATCGGATATTATTCAGATATAAACCCCAAATCATACCCCCTTTGATATAAACATAATAAATAATGAATAAATTTTGAAAATAAACTTGAAAATTGGAAATTGGGGTCAAAATGACCAAAATACCCCTGATGACCTTGAAATCAGGGTTTTCTGAAAGATTTTTTTGTAAATTTTGGAAATTTGAAAATCAAATGAAATAAATCAAACATAATATGATGAAATATGATGATATGCATGAAATTTTGAGAGAATTAGAAATTGAAATTTCGAAATTTAGGTCAAAATGACCAAAATACCCCCAATAACAAGACTATGGCCTTGAAACCAGGGTTTTCTGAAATAAATTTTGCAAAATTGAAAAATATGAAATGCAAAGGAGATTAAAATTAACCCTAATATGATTCTACATGCTTATGTACATGATAAAAACCCTAAAATGGCGAAAATATCATAAAATATCGAATTTAACCTGATTTTCGCTTGATTTTCGCTTCTGAATTTAAAGATAAACTAACACATGGAGCAAATGAACTTGGAATTAAACCAAATTTGGCATGGACACCTAAAATAACCCTAAAAATAGAATGGAGCTCGAAAATCTAATTTTTTTGTATTTTTAAATATGGAAATTCAAATAAAAACCCTAAATTTCATGATTTTTGCCTAAAATATTGATTCTAAAGGAGATTTAGGATATCAAACTTCCATAAAAATTTCCCAAATTTTATGGGATGACATATGACAGTAAGGCAAAGTTTTTTGCCTTTTACACTTTCTGTTTTTGACCTAGGTCGGAGCTGTACCACTGCGGCAAGTCGGATCGGAATCCGGCGACTCTAGTAAATGAAGGAAACAGACAGGTTTCGGTAGAAAATGTGGTAAAAATGATATACGGATGGGAAAATGGCTGAAATTGTGGGAAAATGTCCCTGACAAACAGAGGAAGATTTGATTTTTTGACACTATTGGGATTCGGGTTAAGGTTTGGAAAAGGACACACTGATATCAGAGACCTAAATCTCTGGAATTTCTGGACATTGGAATCTGTTAGACAGAAAGATAAAATCCGGGAAAAATAATGAAACAGATCCAAAAATTTCCAAATTTTGGGAAATGACATGAAATCATGTTAGGAACAACTTTCATGTTGAAAATTTTTGCAGACGGACTACAGTTTTTGAGGAGTCGGTGCATTAAGATCTGTCTATATCCTGACAAAAGAAAATCGGGATTTTCCCAGGGGTCTGAGAAATCTGATTTTTTACAGAGGTCAAAACTATCTGTAAAAATCTCAAAATTTCCAGATCATTATTATATTCAATCATGAATCTACTGTGATTTTTGAAAGATTATCCGAATCTCCCACAAGGGTGATTCTGGAGGTTCTTTTCTGCTAAATCGTAAATTGGAAATTCAAAAAGACAGAAAACCCGGTAAAGATGCTTGATCGGTTTAGAGGAGTTCCGAAACCCGAATTGAATCAAATTTTCGGCAGTAGACCAAAGACATATGACTAAGACTAATATGCATTTTTTTGATTTTTTTAATAGGAAATTACACATAAGATCATAATTGGACTCAATGCATAAATCAAACCTAAATTAAATATCAATAAAACTACATTAAATGCTTATGAAAGTGATTTTTTTTTTTTAAATACAACATAAAAACTCTATGATAACGGAAATAAAATGATAAATGACAGGGGTATGATCAGTTTTGATGTTGGATATTGGTGAGTGGGATCCCGATCCATTCATTGAATGGGTCCCTTGACTCACATATCATGAACATGAATAATCTGTCTTACGTCTTCATAGATCCACAAATGAAATATTCAATCACCTAAGTCCAATTTTTTGAAATGTTTTCAGATTATATTCATGAAAATATCATACGAAAGACCTTATCATATCATGATCATCTTTTGAGTTTAACAAAACCAAGATTGAAGACAAGGGTTTTACCTTGGATGGTGTTGATTGCTAATGGAGAAGAAGGTTGAAGAGGTGGCAGCAGCTTCAAGATGGTGGCTGTTGGCTGGAGCAAGGACCTTGGAACCGATGGAGGAGATGGCAGCGCCTTCAAGGAGGGCTGTAGTTGATCTCTTGTGTGGCGGCTGCAGCTGCTACAAGGGGTTGAAGGTTGTTGTGGCTGTAGCAGCCAAGGGAGGTGCTGAGTGAGAGGAGTGGCTGCTGGTTGGTTCTCCACTCCGGTGGCTGCTGCCTTGGCTGGAAGAAGTTGCTGTGATGGAGGTCCTTGAGATGGGCTGAAGGAAGGCTGGAAGGGAGCTGCCAATGATGCTGAAGACTGCTTCAAAGTAGCTATGGTGGTTGAAGGTGGTGGCTGCCTTGGTGCAGTTGAAGGTGCAGCAAGGTGGGCTGCTAGAAGGCTGCTGCAGGTGGTGAGGATGGTGCTTCAAAGTGGCTTCAATGGCTGGGAGTTGCAGCCAAGAATAGCTGCAGCCAAAAGAGAGAGAGAGAGAGAGAGAGAGAGAGAGAGAGAGAGAGAGAGAGAGAGAGAAAATTGAATGGGGAGAGATAGCAGCCGTATGGCTTTTTTCCTTCTTTTTTTCTTTTTGTTTTAGAACTTAGGTTTTAATTCCTTCCATACTTAGGTCTTTCTAGGTTTAATGAAAAGAAATCTCCAAGAGGTTTACGTGAATGGCTGGGCAAGAGGGAAAGGAAGGGAGGAAGGAAGGGAAGAAGGAAAGAAGAAAGGGAAGAAAAGAAAGGAAAGAAAGAAGAAAAAGAAAAGGAAAGAAAGGAAGAAGAAAGGGAAAGAGAAAGGGGAAAAGAAAAAGGAAAGGAAGGAAAGGAGAGAGGGCTGGAGGTTTGGGTGACCACCTTGTGGGTCCCACCTCCTCTCTAAAAAAATAAAAATAAAAATAAAAATAAAAATAAATAAATAAAAATCAATAAAAACAACAATAAACAAATAAAAAGAAGCATCTTTTTTTTTTTTAATAAAATAAAAATGCAAATGAATGGGCCATCTCAGAGCGGGTCCAAATTTTGATTTTGAAATTCATTTTGACGATTTGAGGGGTAAAATAGTCTTTTTAGAAAATTTCCAGACGAAACGAGCTATTTTTGGTAGTTTTTGAAACGAGCTCCGATTTTAAAGTTCAATACCTCGTTGCGAAGCAAATCCAATGTAGAATTTGAAAATGTAATTTTGAAAGAAATCCAAATTGTTTTTCTCGAGAAAATGCTTCCAACAAAATGAGCTATTTTTGGCAGTTTTTGAAACGAGCTCAGATTTTGAAGTTCAATAGCTCATTGCGAAGCAAATCCAGTGTAAAACTTGAAAATTTGATTTCGAAAGAAATCCAGATTATTTTTCTTGAGAAAATATTTCCAAATTTAGACTCCAGGGGTGAAAATGTCAATTTTGGAAACCCGAGGTTTGAAATTGATTTCTGAAAACTTTTAAAACTCAATCTGGATTGAAATTTATAAAACTGGAGTTCTGGACTTCGAAAATGAAATGAAATGTGATGAAATGTTATGAAATGCTAAGAAATGATATGAAATGATGAGAAATGACATGCGAAATGCAGACCCTGAATGGAGAATTTTAGATGTTAGACCCCGATTGGCAGCTGTACCAGTTTAAAAAGCATTAAAATTGATAAAATTTGCAAAATAGCTCAAGAAATGGTTTTCGGGACTCTACTGGATCAGAGTGACACTGAAAATTGAGGTTCGAGCTGGATTGAACTGAAATGAGCTGGATTGAGCTGAGTTTTAGAGTTTCAGAACTCAAATGAACTGACCAGGCACTGACTCAACTGACCTTTCCGACTGAATTTTCAAGAAAAGCTGCCATTTTTAGAGAAATGGTATGGAATGGTCATTGGAATGAAGTGAATTACGAACCTGAACTGGGTTTGAGCTAAAACAAAAGTCAGTAATACTGAGATGAACTAAAATCAAGTCTCAAACACTAACTCAACTGACTGAACTCGGCTCAATTTCAGCTGAAAGATCTGAAATGGACTAAAATGGGCTCCTAGACACTTGGAAATGGTTTTGAACTGAAATTGGAGCACTTGAACTTCTGGTGAGCTCAAGTTAGACTCTGGGAAACATGACTGACTGGGAATGACTGACTTTGAGACAATTGGCTTGGATTCGAGTGAGAAATGAGCTCATTTTTGAAGAAATGATCCCATTTTGGCAGGAATGGTCAGAAATGAAAATGGTCTGTTCATTGTGAGCTCAGATGAGCTTGAGATGACTGATATTCTAACTGTCTTGAACTGACCAATGAGCTTGGTTGACTCCGACTGACTGGGGTCCGGGATGACCTAGGGGTAAAATGGTAATTTTCCTAATGAAAATGGGTAAAATGGTGCTTTTCTGAAACTGACTCGGGGTTTGACTCCTACACTGACCTAACAGGGTTGGCACTGAACAAGGAGGATTGTTTGAGAATGAGTGAGGAAAATTTGGGGTGTTTACACTTAGCCTAAAAAGGGGAAAAAGAAAGAAAAGAAGGAAAAAGAAATACCTCATGGGAAAGAGGCATCAGGTTTATCCCTTAACCTGAAAGGGAAGGACCTCGTAGGATGAGGTTTCAGGTTTATCCCTTAACCTGAAGGGGGGGAAAGACAAAGAAGGAAGAAGAAATACCTCATGGGAAAAGAGGCATCAGGTTTATCCCTTAACCTGAAAGGGAAGGACCTCGTAGGATGAGGTTTCAGGTTTATCCCTTAACCTGAAGGGGGGGAAAGACAAAGAAGGAAGAAGAAATACCTCATGGGAAATGAGGCATCAGGTTTATCCCTTAACCTGAAAGGGAAGAACCTCGTAGGATGAGGTTTCAAGTTTATCCCTTAACCTGAAAGGGGGGAAAGACATAGAAGGAAGAAGAAATACCTCATGGAAAAAGAGGCATCAGGTTTATCCCTTGACCTGAAAGGGAAAATTTTGAAATAAGAATTAAGAAGAATTAATAAAATGGATGAATAATTAATAAAAATGAATAAAATTGATAAAACTGATAAAGATGGATTAACAAAAGGTTGATAAAAGTTGAGAAAAAGAGTTTGATCCTGCCTGCATGTGGGATCTTTAAAATGAGAGAAGAAGATGAAAAAATCATTTTTGGAAGGAAAGATTAATCGCGAGAGCTAATCTTTGAAAGAGAATCATTCATGAGAGATCATCATGAGGGTTAATTTTTTGAAGCAATGATTTGAAAACCAATTTGTAGAAAATATGATCAACACGAGGGTTGATATTTGAATGCAATGATTCAAAATCATTTTTTAGAAAATATGATCAACACAAGGGTTGATCTTTGAATGCAATGATTTGAAATCAATTTTTAGAAAACATAATCAACACCAGGGTTGATCTTTGAATGCAAAGATTTGAAATCAATTTTTAGAAAACATAATCAACACCAGGGTTGATCTTTGAATGCAATGATTTGAAATCAACTTTTTAGAAAATATGATCAACACAAGGGTTGTTGTTTGAATGTAATGAAATCATTTTTTGGAAAATGAGATCAACACAAGGGTTGATCTTTGAATGTAATGAAATCAATTTTTTGGAATATGAGATCAACACAAGGGTTGATCTTTGAAATGCAATGATTCAAAATCAATTTGTAGAAAAATATGATCAACACAAGGGTTGATCTTTGAATGTAATGAAATCAAATTTTTTAAAATGAGATCAACACAAGGGTTGATCTTTGAATGTAATGGTTCGAAATCAAATTTTAGAAAATATGATCAACATAAGGGTTGATATTTGAATATAATGATTCAAAGTCAATTTTTTGGAAAATATGATCAACACAAGGGTTGATCTTTGAAATGCAATAATTCGAAATCAATTTTCAGAAAAATATGATCAACGCAAGGGTTGATCTTTGAAATGCAATGATTCGAAATCAATTTGTAGAAAAATATGATCAACACAAGGGTTGATTTTTGAAAAAGGTTGAACTAAATTTTTTTATGATTTTTAAAAGACCCTCATGGTAATATCATTTCTCTCATGAATGATGTCAGGATTGTCCCGCATTTTGAAAAAGAAATTTAATGCCCCAATATAGCAAAAAGAAGAAAGTATTGAATATCAAAGACATACAAAAAATCAACATTTCATTGATAAGCAAACGTTGATAACAAAACTGAATATTTACAAGTATTTTAACTAAAAGAAGTCACAAAGACTGGGCTGACTTGCCCCTAAAAAGCGACTGACAGAAAGGGATGAAAGCGAAAAACTCTTGGCATTCTCAATTCTCTGAGTAATCTGGAAAAGGTCCGGCTGAAACTGCAGGTTGCTCTTCTCCTTCCTCTGGTACCAGAAGCTCTTTATCAATGTAGTCCTACACAATGTTTTTGAGGACGAAGCAGCGCTCCGTGTCATGCCCCCTTGCTCGATAAAACTTGCAAAAGCGATTCTTCCATTTGCCTTTGGTGACAGAGGGATCATCCTGTTTTGGGAGTTTGATTATTTCTTTCTCGAGCAGGTATTGGAGAACTTCTTCGATCGGCTGACCTAGAGGAGTAAGCTGACGATCATAACCCCAACCTTCATGCTTTGCTTTCTTCGGCTTGCTTGGCTTCTGCCGAGTGCTGGCCCCTGCCTGGTAACTGGACTGAGCTTGCATATTTAAGAGATCTGGATGCCTTTCTTCTTCGTTTTTGACAAAGAGATTCTTATCAAGGCAATCCTGAACGATATTCTTGAAGTCAAAGCAATGTTCAGTGTCATGCCTTGTTACTCGATGATACCCGCAGAACTGGTCTATATATTTTCCCATGATTGTGGAAGGGTTGGCGGATCTTGGGAGCCTGAGTAATCCGCTAGACAACATGTATTCGAGGAATTTGTCGAGCGGCTCGTCTAAAGGAGTAAAATCTCGACCCTTGCTCCAATCCTTGTGCTTTGGTTCTTCTTGCTTCTTGCCTCTTTGTTGAGGACTGTATTGAAGCAGTCTATCACAGTTTTCACAATATTTCCCAATCTGGCTTTTATACTCTCTCAAGTTGCTGCTCTGGTTGTCTTGATTGCTGCTCCTGCTGGCTTTGGAATTTCCTATACTGATATTGCCGTGTTCATTCATGGGGAAAGTGACAGGCGCCTTTCCTTTTGTGGGAGCTTTTCCACAACTGGCTTCAGCTTGTTCAGACAATATCTCAACCATCATCCTTTTGAATAATTGGTATATCGCGGGATCGATCTCACTTTTGTTGTCTTGAACTCCCTTTCTGACAGATTTTTGAGAATCCATTCCTTATTCTCTCTGCTTGTAACTGGGATGTTTAGAGCAGTGTAATCTCTGAGCTTTGTCTGACTCAATTGATAGCGCTGATGCTCTCTGTAGATCATAAATGAGTCTTTTAGAAAAAGATCTAGGAAGAAATTTTAATAAAGGAGGAAATCATAATCTGAAAATGAAAACATCCCATTACGAGGGATCGGGTTGTCACCAAAATTTGCAACAACCGCACTGTTTTTCTGAAAAGGGATAGACAAGTAAAATGTGAATAAAGATAAATTTTGAAAAGGACATATCCTGACAAAAGATGTTTTATTGTAAATGAGGGTAAGGAATAGAATATAGAAAAGGAAAAATTTGAAGAATTGCAGGCAGGATTAAAAAAGAATTAGAAGAAATCAAGAGAAGAAAAGGAAAGATGCACCTGGGTTTTAAAATAAAGAAGAAATTTTGAATAATATATACCCAGGGTTTTGAAAAATATAGGGAATATAAAATATTATATAATCATAGATATACAAACAAGGATGCACAAACAGCAATCCCTAGAGGCTGACTCTAAATGCAATATTTTCAAATGGCATGTAGGACCTTTGTAACGCCCCAACTGTTTATAGTAAAAATTTTTGAGAATTTTTTTTTTTTTTTGAAATAGCGGAAGTGCAAAAAACACAAGTCGGGTGCATTACAGGGTAAAACAAAGAAGTACTAAACATACCATTCATTAATTGAAACATTAATGTCATTAATTACATCCCATAATAGAAATGTAAATGTACTAATCAGAGTTCGAACAGTAAACACTGAAAAACTGAGATCTCTTGACTACTTCCATACGCGACGCCCACGATACTCCGATTTAGTTGCTTCCTGAAAAATATTTAAAGCAGAAGGGTCAGACTCCCCTGTCTGCGTAAGAAGCATTATATTTATATGTGGTGCTCAGTGTCCTGTGTACAATTATGTGCAACAACTACAGATATAACCAACATGGAAATTTATATCATTTTAAGAAAATGATTATGCTTTCTAATTCATGATACAGTGCAAAAGATAACTGAACTAAAGATACATTTATTCACATTAGCATAAGTTGTAGATTCTACAAATCATATCAACAGTTCACGATTCTTCAAGCATAAGTATTTTATTTAACTTAAATTATTTAATGTTTATCTTACTCTTACCCTGTGGGTACGCACAGGCATAGACCTCGTAGCGGACCGAGACCATACGGGTGTCTGTTAATTAATAACCCGTATGACTAGCCGTACGGATATCCAAAGGGGACGGTCCGTGACCGAGAGAGAACTCCCCAGTGGCTAGAACAAGAATTAGGATGCACCCTGTACTTCTGCAGAAGACTTGGATCTACCACCTAGGACATACTGGTAGTCGTGGTCCCCTAACTTCGTGGACTGGGGACCTGGTGAGACGCATAGCTCTCACAAAAACAAGAATGTCCACGAAGCTTGTACCACCTACCCTCTCTAAGGTAGACCATGGGTCCAGTAACATACACCATCTTTCAGGTGTACCCAGAGCCCGGAGAATCCGGTAACATATACCGTCTTTCAGGTATACCCAGAGTCTCAAAGGTTTTATATTTTCATTTTACATTTTCTTTATAACCAAGTGCGAGCTATCGCACTATGAGGGGTCCGGTAACATATACCTTCTTTCAGGTATACCCAGAGCCTCATAAATCTCATATTTGATTTCTCAATTATTTTCCTGTGCGAGTCATCGCACCATAGAGGATTCCCAAAATCCCGAACCCGACATTGGGTTCGCACACAAGGTATGCATGTGAGTTAGGGTGCCCTAAGCACCATCAAGGTAGCAATTTTTTTTTCTTCACGGCTCGATTCAGAGCCCATATTTAAGCATTTGTTTTCTGAACTATGGCATACGCATTCGTACCCATTAACCATGCCATCCATGTGAAGCAAAACATTATATATATATATATATATATATATATATATATATATATATATATTTATTTATTTATTTATATATATATTTAGGCAAGCTCATAGTGAAAATTACCTGGACTTCACTCAACACGTTGGCTGTCATAAGTCTAATTAGTGCTGGAATGGGGTCCAAACCCAGTGGCAAATTGGATTTAGTTGTAGCATGTTGTCTTTTTTTTTTATATATATACTGGTTATGGTAACCATCTTACAGCTCTGCAGCACACTTAAGTCAGTGTTCTGTTATTAGGAGCAATGTGTCCCAGTTCTGGTCATCCCTCAATACCTAAAAAAAAAACACCACCAACAGCCTTCGTATCTTAGGTCGATGAGAGGCATACTGTTCATGGCAAGCACTGAACCGACTAGACCAACCCACTCTCAACAGCTCAATAGGCCAAAGAGGGTCTGTATTATTCTAGTTCAGGTCACATTACATCAAAAATCAAAATATAACACCTATATATATATGTACTTTTAATATGCAAACCTTGATGAAATAAAATATATATATGAGCAACCCAATCCTGCATTATGATTAAGTCTGTTTCAAAAAGTCTGTATCTACAGGGACATTCATAAGTGTGTTATACACTATTGAACTATGGGTGTTGGTTATATATTGCAAAGGTTCATAGTTCATTAAGCAATAACCCAACCAAAATTATCAGACCTAACATCATAACAACAAGAAATCAGGTGTTAAGTCAAACCATACACTTTCTAAATATTAGTCCCAGCCAAGACATGTGTTAATAATGTGTGTATGCCTATCCTTGTTTTTGTTATTTAGCCCCTTTTGAGTAGTCTGTGTATCATAGTGATGCCCATGCATGTGCTAACACAGTATAGTCTGTAACTCTCCTATAAGAAATGCAATTAAGAGGAAATAGGACCCAAAAATTTTTAAGATCCTAAGTGTTGCCATAAGGGTAGATTCAGCATGCATAACAACACTGATAATACTAAAATAACGTAGACAACATATAATTGAATCTGTCAATTGGTCCAGCCACTATATATCAATGATTACAAAATAAACAACTTCATATATTCATCATCATTTTTTTTTTGTATACTATTTAGTCATACATAACCAGTTCAACTCAACAATTAACGTCATGTTAACAATTACAAGTAATTTACTGGTTTGATATGTATGCAGGTTAACAGTTTTGTTTTATGCATCCGACCATTGTGTGCCACTATTCTCTGCCCCTACAAATCAAATGCCCGACCATCGTATATGATACTTAGCATAAAAAATATTGTTACGAAATAGTTATGGACCTATGCTGTGCATCCAAACCCCATTATAATTTAGTCCTTCCATTCTGTGTGAAAAGCCACAGCCAAAAAGGACCATACCAACGTGATGATGGTCAGTGCCTCCGCTCCCTTTTTTTTTTTTATATTGGGGACAGACCATCAGCGCCCAACTGGGCCTCCTGCTACCAACCATCTTCCTGGCTGTTAGTGTTGCCAAGACCTACATTAGCCTCACTGTACATATCCATGTGCAGGGCATCGATCATAAATATGTGGAGTAAAATCCCCATTATTCAGTTCTATCACAATGGAGGGTCCAAAGCTTATATTTGAAACCCTTGTGATGGTGGACTCACCACCCATGCTGGTAATGCCATGATGGGGCGTTAACCATTGTTGGGATCACAGGACCATGATCAACCACACACAAATAACATGCCACTTACCTGTTCGAAGCTTCAACTGGCAAAAATGTTGGTTTCTTCTTCCCGTTGGAGCCGCACACCACTTCCGTGATGGAGTCCACACGATTAGCAGGGAAGGTCGACACGTCCAGCTACAATGGCCGACCACCACGGTGGAAGAGAAGGACGGATGGGCCAAAAATGTTAAGAGAGAGAGAGAGAGAGAACTGTTCAGCCGTTTTCTCCTTTCACCCCCATTTAGCTTACTTCCCTACTTAGGGAAATTTTTAATTTTTTTCAAAAACCTAATCTCCAGCTCACCTTTTTAGTGGGTGTTTGGAGTTTCCAATACTACCCCTCCCTCTTATTAGCAAAGTTATTCAAACTTCCATTTTTTTTTCTTTTAGTGGTACCCTCCCCCATTTGGTGGGATTTTTTTCTTGTTTCTTGAAAAAAAGAGGAGCCAAAACCACTCCAACACGTTTTTGGTGGGAGGTGGTTATGAGGTAGAGTTTTTTTTTTTCTTTTATTTATAGAAATCGTCACTTTCCTTTGCAAAAAGAAAAATCCGTGCACAAGGGGTTTTGAACCGGGATCATCAACCTACAGGGTAACGAGCCCCACCACTTGTGCTACACTATTTTTCGTTGCAAAGTGTGTGAATTAAAGTGTATTTAACTCTTTTAGTCTTGTTCCGGATTTTATGAAAAAAACAATGTTTTTCATTTCCACGTGGGCACTCCGGGGTTTTGAACTTAGGTTGTAACTCCCCACAACCGTGCATCCTACCACTACACCACACCATCACTTGGTGTTTACATTTGCAAGAAAATTTTATTTATGTCATATTTGGACGTTTTTCCTTGTTGATGGATTTCTTCCATTTTCAGGTGGATTTTTCACCCGTTGGTTCTAAACTTGCCCTCTCTTCCCTTAAATGTGTTTCGGATCTCACACTATTATCCCGAAACCATTTAAATTATCACTGGGTCCCATGAACCGGGTCGGATTATCGGATCTTGCCAAGATCCGGATCCAAATACCACCTTTGAGAGTTTGTTACAGGTTTCGTTCTAGAAACCACAAGTCATAAAAAAAATGGTACTGCCTAACTTAAAATCTTACTATTTCACATAACTGCTCCCTTTTATTCATTTAGAATTTCATAAATTTCACGGATTTTACATCCTTCCCCTCTAAAAAGAAATTTTGTCCGCGAAATTTGTAATACATATCAATCAAACAATTGTGGGTATTTGTCCTTCATTGCTGCTTCCGGTTCCCACGTGCATTCTTCTAAGCCATGATGTCTCCATCTCACTTTGACTAATGGGATGACCTTATTTCGTATCATCCGCTCACTGCGATCTACGATTTCAATCGGTCTCTCTTCTACGGTCAGATTTTCTTGCACACTGATGTCCTCAAACTGAATCACGTGTGATGGATCTTGAATGTATTTTCTCAACATCGATACGTGAAATACATTATGAATCTTGGCAAGTTGAGATGGTATCTCAACTCAATAAGCCGTTTCACCGATCCGCTCTAATATCGGGAAAGGTCCGACGTATCTAGGACTCAACTTTCCCTTCTTTCCGAATCTGAAAACGTTCTTGGTCGGCGATACCTTGACAAACACTGCATCTCCCACTTCGAAACTATGCTCTCTACGTCTCTGATCCGCATAAATTTTCTGTCGACTCTGTGCTGCTCTAAGTCGATCTCGTATCTTCTGTATTTGTTCAGTGTAATGTTGAAGTACCATTGGCGACTCAACTATTCTTTCGCCAACTTCATCTCAATATACTGGTGACCTACAAGGCCGCCCATACAGTGCTTCGAAGGGCGCCATGCCAATACTCGCATGGTAGCTATTATTGTAAGCGAATTCTGCTAGTACAACGTGAGTGTCCCATTCGCCTTTCCAATCCAACATACAAGCACGAAGCATGTCTTCCAGTGTTTGTATGGTCCTTTCTGACTGTCCGTCGGTTTGTGGATGAAAGGCAGTGCTGAACTTCAACTTAGTCCCCAATGCCTTTTGTAACTGCCCCCACAGTCGTGAGGTAAACCGAGGGTCTCTATCAGAAATAATCGAGACTGGCACCCCATGTAGTCGCACTATCTTCTGGATATACAGATCAGTCAGGCTCTCCAGTGACTGACCCTTTCTCATTGGTAGGAAGTGTGCTGACTTAGTAAGTCGGTCAACCACTACCCAAATAGAGTCATGGTTCTTTCGGGTTCGTGGTAACCCCATCACGAAATCCATCGTGATATGTTCCCATTTCCATTGAGGAATTTCCATCAGCTGCATCGTTCCTCCTGGCCTTTGATGCTCGATTTTGATTTGTTGACATGTCAAGCACTTTGCGACGTATCTAGAATGATAGCAAAAATTAGCATAATTCCGATCTTATATCATAGAAAGAACAACCTAACTAGAACACATAAAATTTTCTCGTGAATTGGTTACCTTGCAACATCACGCTTCATACCATTCCACCAGTACCTGTATTGAAGATCTTTGAACATCATGGTACTGCCCGGGTGAATGGTATACTTGCTCTTATGTGCCTCTGCTAATAATTCTTCTCTGGTCTCTGGATCACTCGGTACCCATAGTCGATCCTTAAACCATATACTTCCATCCTCCTTGCGCTGGAAAGCCGTGTCTTCTTGCAATGTCAATGCCTTCATCTTCTCGTACTGCGAGTCTTCTTTTTGCTTAATCATGATCCGCTCTTGCAGTTCCGATCGTACCGTCAAGCTAGACAGCCTAAGTATGCCTTGATCGTCGGAGAAAGGTCTCCATTCTATGAACTCAGAAATCATCTTCCATTCAAGACTTACCAGGTTAGAAAGATTTCCCCCAGCCTTACAACTAAGGGCATCAGCAACAACATTTGCTTTCCCTGGATGGTACGAGATTGTAAATTCGTAGTCCTTGATGAACTCAAGCCACCTTCTTTGTCGCATATTAAGTTCCTTCTGAGAAAACAGATACTTCAAGCTCTTGTGATCAGTGAAGACTTCGAACTGCTCCCCATATAAATAATGTCTCCAAACCTTCAAAGCAAAAACCACGGCCGCCAACTCCAGGTCGTGAGTGGGGTAATTCCTCTCATGAATCTTCAGTTGTCGTGATGCATAGGCAATGACTTTGCCATGCTGCATCAGTACACACCCCAGTCCAGTACCAGAAGCGTCAGTGTATACCACGAATCCTCCGCTTCCAGACGGTAAGGCTAACACTGGAGCTGTGGTAAGTTTAGCTTTAAGAGTTTGAAAGCTTTCTTCACTTTTCTCATTCCATTCAAACTTTACCCCTTTTCGTAGAAGTTTGGTCATTGGCATAGCGATTCGGGAGAAGTCTTGGATAAATCGCCTATAGTAGCCAGCTAATCCTAGAAAGCTTCGGATTTCGCTGACATTCTTTGGTTGTGACCAATTCATCATAGCTTCAACTTTGGCAGGATCTACTGAAACTCCATCTTTCGAGATCACATGTCCAAGGAACATGACTTCTTCAAGCCAGAATTCGCATTTCGAGAACTTGGCATATAACCGATGTGTCCGGAGGGTTTCTAAGACAATTTTCAAATGTTCTTTGTGTTCCTTCGCATTTTCTGAATATATCAATATATCATCAATGAAGATGATGACAAAGGAGTCTAAGTATGGCCTGAATACCCGATTCATCAGGTCCATGAATGCCGCTGGGGCATTAGTGAGTCCAAATGGCATTACCACAAACTCAAAATGCCCATATCTGGTTCGAAACGCAAATTTTGGGATATCTTCATCTTTTATTCTCAACTGGTGATAACCTGACCTCAAATCAATCTTAGAAAAGACTTTTGCTCTTTTCAGTTGATCAAATAGATCCTCAATACGGGGTAGAGGATATTTGTTCTTCACAGTTGCTTGGTTCAGCATTCTATAGTCTATGCATAGTCTCATAGACCCGTCCTTCTTTTTCACGAACAGGACCGGTGCTCCCCATGGAGACGTGCTTGGTCGTACAAAACCACGCTCCATCAGTTCTTGCAACTGCTTCTTCAGTTCTTCCAACTCTGCCAGTGCCATCCAATAAGGTGCTCTTGATATTGGCTTTGTACCTGGCATCAGTTCAATCCCAAACTCGACTTCCCGCTGAGGAGGAAGTCCAAGAAGTTCTTCTGGGAATACATCAGCAAAATCGCGGACGATTTCCAGCTCTTCAATCGGAGTCAGCTTTCCTTCTCCTCCGATCATACTGACTAAGAAAGCCATATCTCCCCGACGGAGATACTTTTGGGCCTTGAGGGTCGAAACAACCTTTTTTTGAATACCTGGTCTTGCTAGACGAAATACAACCTCTGGCATGTTAGGTCGAGACAGAACAACCTTTCCTTCTCTACAGAGAATCCTGGAGTAATGTTCAAACAGCCAGTTCATACCTAATATGACATCATACTCGGTCATATCGAGTAATACTAAATTAGCAGGTAGGTTGTGATTCCCTAATATGATCTCTACTTCTGGCATATAGTTCACACAGATTTCATTAAGCCCTATGGGGTTGTATACCACTAATTCATGGTTTAATGATTCAGTGGGATTACTAAGTTGTTTTTCAAAATTTACAGATATAAAGGAATGTGAAGCTCGACAATCAAATAAGACAAGGGCAGCTTGGCCCGAAACAAGCACGGTACCTTGCATAAGGTTCCCCGTTTCCAGTTGGTCAGCTGTGGTGGCATACACGCGTCCTGCTACGCGTTGTGGAGCCGCCTGAGGCTGTGGTGGCGGTGCACGGTGTTGTTGAGGTTGTTGTCCTCCAATACCATGTCGTGCATCATCGGCTTGCTTCTTCCGACACTCCTTGATATAGTGTCCCATTTTTCCATAGTAAAGACACCCTCCTGTCTCACGGGGACATTGTTGTCCGGGATGAAAACGATTGCACTTCTGGCACCTTTGATTCTATCCTGGTCTGGGTTTGGTGCCATTCTCGTGTCGTGGCTTCTTGTTCTGAGGGTGGAATCGCCTCCCACCAAACTTCTTCTTGAATTCAGGTTTTTGAACCCCGATTTTATTCTTCTGCGACCTTTGTCCCTCCTTCCAGTCGTCATCTAGGAGAGTCGCCACCTGTGTGTCCGGGACAGACAGGAACAATCCATTACAATCTAAGGGTTAATGGTACCTTATAAACTTTTATGTAACTTATGACACGGAGAGAAATGATCTTTTACCTGAATAGCCTCCTCTAGGTTCTTGGGCCCTCGAGTGTATAGACGGTTCCTCAGGCCCATCTTCAAGCCTCGAGCAAACTTCATTGCCCGATCCTCGTCCGATGTGTACACGTTCGGACAATATCGTTCCAAACTGTGGAACTTAGTGATGTAGTCTGCTAGGGACATCGCACCCTGTTGCAGGTCCAAGAACTTCTGCATCTTCTTTGCCCTCTCGTGCTTAGGAAAATAGGTGGCATTGAAGACTTCTACAAATTCAGTCCAGAATACTGGGCCGTCTTGGAACTTGATTGCCCTGGTGGTTTCCCACCACTTTTCAGCATGATCCTTGAGACGATAAGTCCTAAAGTCCACCCGACGCTCCTCGGGCACCTCCAGTACACGGAAGATACGTTCGATCTCTCGTATCCAACTCTCAGCAGCTTCTGGATCCGTCTTTCCGGAGAAAGCAGGATGATCCATGTCTATGAATTTCTTGTAGGACATAGTCCCACCGTTTGTACTCTTCTCGTGGGCAACCTGATGTAAATTATTGCCCATTTGCTGCATTGCTGAAGCCTGTTGACCAACCACCTCGGCCAGGTTGTGCAATGTCTCCATTATGTCATTGCAACGATTTGACCACGTCATCTATGTGGACAAATCATTAAATAAAGAAAGAAAAAAAAATGAATTTGTCACCATCCTCTATTTATAATTTCATAGAAACACAATATACAATTTTACTAATTTACTCCTAAGATATTAAAATCACATTATACCCTACTTACAATGTCATCGCGGTCGCTGGAAGAGCCAAGATCTCATGTTTTTCAGTCCCGCTCTGATACCAAAGCTGTAACGCCCCAATTGTTTATAGTAAAAATTTTGGAGAATTTTTTTTTTTTTTTTTGAAATAGCGGAAGTGCGAAAAACACAAGTCGGGTGCATTACAGGGTAAAACAGAGAAGTACTAAACATACCATTCATTAATTGAAACATTAATGTCATTAATTACATCCCATAATAGAAATGTAAATCTACTAATCATAGTTCGAACAGTAAACACTGAAAAACTGAGATCTCTTGACTACTTCCATACGCGACGCCCACGATACTCCGATTTAGTTGCTTCCTGAAAAATATTTAAAGCAGAAGGGTCAGACTCCCCTGTCTGCGTAAGAAGCATTATATTTATATATGGTGCTCAGTGTCCTGTGTACAATTATGTGCAACAACTACAGATATAACCAACATGGAAATTTATATCATTTTAAGAAAATGATTATGCTTTCTAATTCATGATACAGTGCAAAAGATAACTGAACTAAAGATACATTTATTCACATTAGCATAAGTTGTAGATTCTACAAATCATATCAACAGTTCACGATTCTTCAAGCATAAGTATTTTATTTAACTTAAATTATTTAATGTTTATCTTACTCTTACCCTATGGGTATGCACAGGCATAGACCTCGTAGCGGACCGAGACCATACGGGTGTCTGTTAATTAATAACCCGTATGACTAGCCGTACGGATATCCAAAGGGGACGGTCCGTGACCGAGAGAGAACTCCCCAGTGGCTAGAACAAGAATTAGGATGCACCCTGTACTTCTGCAGAAGACTTGGATCTACCACCTAGGACATACTGGTAGTCCTGGTCCCCTAACTTCGTGGATTGGGGACCTGGTGAGACGCATAGCTCTCACGAAAACAAGAATGTCCACGAAGCTTGTACCACCTACCCTCTCTAAGGTAGACCATGGGTCCAGTAACATACACCATCTTTCAGGTGTACCCAGAGCCCGGAGAATCCGGTAACATATATCGTCTTTCAGGTATACCCAGAGTCTCAAAGGTTTTATATTTTCATTTTACATTTTCTTTATAACCAAGTGCGAGCTATCGCACTATGAGGGGTCCGGTAACATATACCTTCTTTCAGGTATACCCAGAGCCTCATAAATCTCATATTTGATTTCTCAATTATTTTCCTGTGCGAGTCATCGCACCATAGAGGATTCCCAAAATCCCGAACCCGACATCGGGTTCGCACACAAGGTATGCATGTGAGTTAGGGTGCCCTAAGCACCATCAAGGTAGCAATTTTTTTTTCTTCACGGCTCGATTCAGAGCCCATATTTAAGCATTTGTTTTCTGAACTATGGCATACGCATTCGTACCCATTAACCATGCCATCCATGTGAAGCAAAACATTATATATATATATATATATATGTATATATATATATATATATATATATATATATATATATATATATATATACATATATATATATATATATATATATATAGGCAAGCTCATAGTGAAAATCACTTGGCCTTCACTCAACACGTTGGCTGTCATAAGTCTAATTAGTGCTGGAATGGGGTCCAAACCCAGTGGCAAATTGGATTTAGTTGTAGCATGTTGTCTTTTTTTTTTTATATATATAACTGGTTATGGTAACCATCTTACAGCTCTGCAGCACACTTAAGTCAGTGTTCTGTTATTAGGAGCAATGTGTCCCAGTTCTAGTCGTCCCTCAATACCTAAAAAAAAAAAAACACCACCAACAGCCTTCGTATCTTAGGTCGATGAGAGGCATACTGTTCGTGGCTAGCACTGAACCGACTAGACCAACCCACTCTCAACAGCTCAATAGGCCAGAGAGGGTCTGTATTATTCTAGTTCAGGTCACATTACATCAAAAATCAAAATATAACACCTATATATATATGTACTTTTAATATGCAAAACTTGATGAAATAAAATATATATATGAGCAACCCAATCCTGCATTATGATTAAGTCTGTTTCAAAAAGTCTGTATCTACAGGGACATTCATAAGTGTGTTATACACTATTGAACTATGGGTGTTGGTTATATATTGCAAAGGTTCATAGTTCATTAAGCAATAACCCAACCAAAATTATCAGACCTAACGTCATAACAACAAGAAATCAGGTGTTAAGTCAAACCATACACTTTCTAAATATTAGTCCCAGCCAAGACATGTGTTAATAATGTGTGTATGCCTATCCTTGTTTTTGTTATTTAGCCCCTTTTGAGTAGTCTGTGTATCATAGTGATGCCCATGCATGTGCTAACACAGTATAGTCTGTAACTCTCCTATAAGAAATGCAATTAAGAGGAAATAGGACCCAAAAATTTTTAAGATCCTAAGTGCTGCCATAAGGGTAGATTCAGCATGCATAACAACACTGATAATACTAAAATAACGTAGACAACATATAATTGAATCTGTCAATTGGTCCAGCCACTATATATCAATGATTACAAAATAAACAACTTCATATATTCATCATCATTTTTTTTTTGTATACTATTTAGTCATACATAACCAGTTCAACTCAACAATTAACGTCATGTTAACAATTACAAGTAATTTACTGGTTTGATATGTATGCAGGTTAACAGTTTTGTTTTATGCATCCGACCATTGTGTGCCACTATTCTCTGCCCCTACGAATCAAATGCCCGACCATCGTATATGATACTTAGCATAAAAAATATTGTTACGAAATAGTTATGGACCTATGTTGTGCATCCAAACCCCATTATAATTCAGTCCTTCCATTCTGTGTGAAAAGCCACAGCCAAAAAGGACCATACCAACGTGATGATGGTCAGTGCCTCCGCCCCCTTTTTTTTTTTTATATATTGGGGACAGACCACCAGCGCCCAACTGGGCCTCCTGCTACCAACCATCTTCCTGGCCGTTGGTGTTGCCAAGACCTACATTAGCCGCACTGTACATATCCATGTGCAGGGCATCAATCATAAATATGTGGAGTAAAATCCCCATTATTCAGTTCTATCACAATGGAGGGTCCAAAGCTTATATTTGAAACCCTTGTGATGGTGGACTCACCACCCATGCTGGTAATGCCATGATGGGGCGTTAACCATTGTTGGGATCACAGGACCATGATCAACCACACACAAATAACATGCCACTTACCTGTTCGAAGCTTCAACTGGCAAAAATGTTGGTTTCTTCTTCCCGTTGGAGCCGCACACCACTTCCGTGATGGAGTCCACACGATCAGCAGGGAAGGTCGACACGTCCAGCTACAATGGCCGACCACCACGGTGGAAGAGAAGGACGGATGGGCCAAAAACGTTAAGAGAGAGAGAGAGAGAGAGAGAGAGAGAGAACAGTTCAGCCGTTTTCTCCTTTCACCCCCATTTAGCTTACTTCCCTACTTAATGAAATTTTTAATTTTTTTCAAAAACCTAATCTCCAGCCCACCTTTTTAGTGGGTGTTTGGAGTTTCCAATACTACCCCTCCTTCTTATTAGCAAAGTTATTCAAACTTCCATTTTTTTTTCTTTTAGTGGTACCCTCCCCCATTTGGTGGGATTTTTTTCTTGTTTCTTGAAAAAAAGAGGAGCCAAAACCACTCCAACACGTTTTTGGTGGGAGGTGGTTATGAGGTAGAGTTTTTTTTTTTTTCTTTTATTTATAGAAATCGTCACTTTCCTGTGCAAAAACAAAAATCCGTGCACAAGGGGTTTTGAACCGGGATCATCAACCTACAGGGTAACGAGCCCCACCACTTGTGCTACACTATTTTTCGTTGCAAAGTGTGTGAATTAAAGTGTATTTAACTCTTTTAGTCTTGTTCCGGATTTTATGAAAAAAACAATGTTTTTCATTTCTACGTGGGCACTCCGGGGTTTTGAACTTAGGTTGTAACTCCCCACAACCGTGCATCCTACCACTACACCACACCATCACTTGGTGTTTACATTTGCAAGAAAATTTTATTTATGTCATATTTGGACGTTTTTCCTTGTTGATGGATTTCTTCCATTTTCAGGTGGATTTTTCACCCATTGGTTCTAAACTTGCCCTCTCTTACCTTAAATGTGTTTCGGATCTCACACTATTATCCCGAAACCATTTAAATTATCACTGGGTCCCATGAACCGGGTCGGATTATCGGATCTTGCCAAGATCCGGATCCAAATACCACCTTTGAGAGTTTGTTACAGGTTTCGTTCTAGAAACCACAAGTCATAAAAAAAATGGTACTGCCTAACTTAAAATCTTACTATTTCACATAACTGCTCCCCTTTATTCATTTAGAATTTCATAAATTTCACGGATTTTACATCCTTCCCCTCTAAAAAGAAATTTTGTCTGCGAAATTTGTAATACATATCAATCAAACAATTGTGGGTATTTGTCCTTCATTGCTGCTTCCGGTTCCCACGTGCATTCTTCTAAGCCATGATGTCTCCATCTCACTTTGACTAATGGGATGACCTTATTTCGTATCACCCGCTCACTGCGATCTACGATTTCAATCGGTCTCTCTTCTACGGTCAGATTTTCTTGCACACTGATGTCCTCAAACTGAATCACGTGTGATGGATCTTGAATGTATTTTCTCAACATCGATACGTGAAATACATTATGAATCTTGGCAAGTTGAGATGGTATCTCAACTCGATAAGCCGTTTCACCGATCCGCTCTAATATCGGGAAAGGTCCGACGTATCTAGGACTCAACTTTCCCTTCTTTCCGAATCTGAAAACGTTCTTGGTCGGCGATACCTTGACAAACACTGCATCTCCCACTTCGAAACTATGCTCTCTACGTCTCTGATCCGCATAAATTTTCTGTCGACTCTGTGCTGCTCTAAGTCGATCTCGTATCTTCTGTATTTGCTCAGTGTAATGTTGAAGTACCATTGGCGACTCAACTATTCTTTCGCCAACTTCATCCCAATATACTGGTGACCTACAAGGCCGCCCATACAGTGCTTCGAAGGGCGCCATGCCAATACTCGCATGGTAGCTATTATTGTAAGCGAATTCTGCTAGTACAACGTGAGTGTCCCATTCGCCTTTCCAATCCAACATACAAGCACGAAGCATGTCTTCCAGTGTTTGTATGGTCCTTTCTGACTGTCCGTCGGTTTGTGGATGAAAGGCAGTGCTGAACTTCAACTTAGTCCCCAATGCCTTTTGTAACTGCCCCCACAGTCGTGAGGTAAACCGAGGGTCTCTATCAGAAATAATCGAGACTGGCACCCCATGTAGTCGCACTATCTCCTGGATATACAGATCAGTCAGGCTCTCCAGTGACTGACCCTTTCTCATTGGTAGGAAGTGTGCTGACTTAGTAAGTCGGTCAACCACTACCCAAATAGAGTCATGGTTCTTTCGGGTTCGTGGTAACCCCATCACGAAATCCATCGTGATATGTTTCCATTTCCATTGAGGAATTTCCATCAGCTGCATCGTTCCTCCTGGCCTTTGATGCTCGATTTTGATTTGTTGACATGTCAAGCACTTTGCGACGTATCTAGAATGATAGCAAAAATTAGCATAATTCCGATCTTATATCATAGAAAGAACAACCTAACTAGAACACATAAAATTTTCTCGTGAATTGGTTACCTTGCAACATCACGCTTCATACCATTCCACCAGTACCTGTATTGAAGATCTTTGAACATCATGGTACTGCCCGGGTGAATGGTATACTTGCTCTTATGTGCCTCTGCTAATAATTCTTCTCTGGTCTCTGGATCACTCGGTACCCATAGTCGATCCTTAAACCATATACTTCCATCCTCCTTGCGCTGGAAAGCCGTGTCTTCTTGCAATGTCAATGCCTTCATCTTCTCGTACTGCGAGTCTTCTTTTTGCTTAATCATGATCCGCTCTTGCAGTTCCGATCGTACCGTCAAGCTAGACAGCCTAAGTATGCCTTGATCGTCGGAGAAAGGTCTCCATTCTATGAACTCAGAAATCATCTTCCATTCAAGACTTACCAGGTTAGAAAGATTTCCCCCAGCCTTACAACTAAGGGCATCAGCAACAACATTTGCTTTCCCTGGATGGTACGAGATTGTAAATTCGTAGTCCTTGATGAACTCAAGCCACCTTCTTTGTCGCATATTAAGTTCCTTCTGAGAAAACAGATACTTCAAGCTCTTGTGATCAGTGAAGACTTCGAACTGCTCCCCATATAAATAATGTCTCCAAACCTTCAAAGCAAAAACCACGGCCGCCAACTCCAGGTCGTGAGTGGGGTAATTCCTCTCATGAATCTTCAGTTGTCGTGATGCATAGGCAATGACTTTGCCATGCTGCATCAGTACACACCCCAGTCCAGTACCAGAAGCGTCAGTGTATACCACGAATCCTCCGCTTCCAGACGGTAAGGCTAACACTGGAGCTGTGGTAAGTTTAGCTTTAAGAGTTTGAAAGCTTTCTTCACTTTTCTCATTCCATTCAAACTTTACCCCTTTTCGTAGAAGTTTGGTCATTGGCATAGCGATTCGGGAGAAGTCTTGGATAAATCGCCTATAGTAGCCAGCTAATCCTAGAAAGCTTCGGATTTCGCTGACATTCTTTGGTTGTGACCAATTCATCATAGCTTCAACTTTGGCAGAATCTACTGAAACTCCATCTTTCGAGATCACATGTCCAAGGAACATGACTTCTTCAAGCCAGAATTCGCATTTCGAGAACTTGGCATATAACCGATGTGTCCGGAGGGTTTCTAAGACAATTTTCAAATGTTCTTTGTGTTCCTTCGCATTTTCTGAATATATCAATATATCATCAATGAAGATGATGACAAAGGAGTCTAAGTATGGCCTGAATACCCGATTCATCAGGTCCATGAATGCCGCTGGGGCATTAGTGAGTCCAAATGGCATTACCACAAACTCAAAATGCCCATATCTGGTTCGAAACGCAAATTTTGGGATATCTTCATCTTTTATTCTCAACTGGTGATAACCTGACCTCAAATCAATCTTAGAAAAGACTTTTGCTCTTTTCAGTTGATCAAATAGATCCTCAATACGGGGTAGAGGATATTTGTTCTTCACAGTTGCTTGGTTCAGCATTCTATAGTCTATGCATAGTCTCATAGACCCGTCCTTCTTTTTCACGAACAGGACCGGTGCTCCCCATGGAGACGTGCTTGGTCGTACAAAACCACGCTCCATCAGTTCTTGCAACTGCTTCTTCAGTTCTTCCAACTCTGCCAGTGCCATCCAATAAGGTGCTCTTGATATTGGCTTTGTACCTGGCATCAGTTCAATCCCAAACTCGACTTCCCGCTGAGGAGGAAGTCCAAGAAGTTCTTCTGGGAATACATCAGCAAAATCGCGGACGATTTCCAGCTCTTCAATCGGAGTCAGCTTTCCTTCTCCTCCGATCATACTGACTAAGAAAGCCATATCTCCCCGACGGAGATACTTTTGGGCCTTGAGGGTCGAAACAACCTTTTTTTGAATACCTGGTCTTGCTAGACGAAATACAACCTCTGGCATGTTAGGTCGAGACAGAACAACCTTTCCTTCTCTACAGAGAATCCTGGAGTAATGTTCAAACAGCCAGTTCATACCTAATATGACATCATACTCGGTCATATCGAGTAATACTAAATTAGCAGGTAGGTTGTGATTCCCTAATATGATCTCTACTTCTGGCATATAGTTCACACAGATTTCATTAAGCCCTATGGGGTTGTATACCACTAATTCATGGTTTAATGATTCAGTGGGATTACTAAGTTGTTTTTCAAAATTTACAGATATAAAGGAATGTGAAGCTCGACAATCAAATAAGACAAGGGCAGCTTGGCCCGAAACAAGCACGGTACCTTGCATAAGGTTCCCCGTTTCCAGTTGGTCAGCTGTGGTGGCATACACGCGTCCTGCTACGCGTTGTGGAGCCGCCTGAGGCTGTGGTGGCGGTGCACGGTGTTGTTGAGGTTGTTGTCCTCCAATACCATGTCGTGCATCATCGGCTTGCTTCTTCCGACACTCCTTGATATAGTGTCCCATTTTTCCACAGTAAAGACACCCTCCTGTCTCACGGGGACATTGTTGTCCGGGATGAAAACGATTGCACTTCTGGCACCTTTGATTCTATCCTGGTCTGGGTTTGGTGCCATTCTCGTGTCGTGGCTTCTTGTTCTGAGGGTGGAATCGCCTCCCACCAAACTTCTTCTTGAATTCAGGTTTTTGAACCCCGATTTTATTCTTCTGCGACCTTTGTCCCTCCTTCCAGTCGTCATCTAGGAGAGTCGCCACCTGTGTGTCCGGGACAGACAGGAACAATCCATTACAATCTAAGGGTTAATGGTACCTTATAAACTTTTATGTAACTTATGACACGGAGAGAAATGATCTTTTACCTGAATAGCCTCCTCTAGGTTCTTGGGCCCTCGAGTGTATAGACGGTTCCTCAGGCCCATCTTCAAGCCTCGAGCAAACTTCATTGCCCGATCCTCGTCCGATGTGTACACGTTCGGACAATATCGTTCCAAACTGTGGAACTTAGTGATGTAGTCTGCTAGGGACATCGCACCCTGTTGCAGGTCCAAGAACTTCTGCATCTTCTTTGCCCTCTCGTGCTTAGGAAAATAGGTGGCATTGAAGACTTCTACAAATTCAGTCCAGAATACTGGGCCGTCTTGGAACTTGATTGCCCTGGTGGTTTCCCACCACTTTTCAGCATGATCCTTGAGACGATAAGTCCTAAAGTCCACCCGACGCTCCTCGGGCACCTCCAGTACACGGAAGATACGTTCGATCTCTCGTATCCAACTCTCAGCAGCTTCTGGATCCGTCTTTCCGGAGAAAGCAGGATGATCCATGTCTATGAATTTCTTGTAGGACATAGTCCCACCGTTTGTACTCTTCTCGTGGGCAACCTGATGTAAATTATTGCCCATTTGCTGCATTGCTGAAGCCTGTTGACCAACCACCTCGGCCAGGTTGTGCAATGTCTCCATTATGTCATTGCAACGATTTGACCACGTCATCTATGTGGACAAATCATTAAATAAAGAAAGAAAAAAAAATGAATTTGTCACCATCCTCTATTTATAATTTCATAGAAACACAATATACAATTTTACTAATTTACTCCTAAGATATTAAAATCACATTATACCCTACTTACAATGTCATCGCGGTCGCTGGAAGAGCCAAGATCTCATGTTTTTCAGTCCCGCTCTGATACCAAAGCTGTAACGCCCCAATTGTTTATAGTAAAAATTTTGGAGAATTTTTTTTTTTTTTTTTGAAATAGCGGAAGTGCGAAAAACACAAGTCGGGTGCATTACAGGGTAAAACAGAGAAGTACTAAACATACCATTCATTAATTGAAACATTAATGTCATTAATTACATCCCATAATAGAAATGTAAATCTACTAATCATAGTTCGAACAGTAAACACTGAAAAACTGAGATCTCTTGACTACTTCCATACGCGACGCCCACGATACTCCGATTTAGTTGCTTCCTGAAAAATATTTAAAGCAGAAGGGTCAGACTCCCCTGTCTGCGTAAGAAGCATTATATTTATATATGGTGCTCAGTGTCCTGTGTACAATTATGTGCAACAACTACAAATATAACCAACATGGAAATTTATATCATTTTAAGAAAATGATTATGCTTTCTAATTCATGATACAGTGCAAAAGATAACTGAACTAAAGATACATTTATTCACATTAGCATAAGTTGTAGATTCTACAAATCATATCAACAGTTCACGATTCTTCAAGCATAAGTATTTTATTTAACTTAAATTATTTAATGTTTATCTTACTCTTACCCTATGGGTATGCACAGGCATAGACCTCGTAGCGGACCGAGACCATACGGGTGTCTGTTAATTAATAACCCGTATGACTAGCCGTACGGATATCCAAAGGGGACGGTCCGTGACCGAGAGAGAACTCCCCAGTGGCTAGAACAAGAATTAGGATGCACCCTGTACTTCTGCAGAAGACTTGGATCTACCACCTAGGACATACTGGTAGTCCTGGTCCCCTAACTTCGTGGATTGGGGACCTGGTGAGACGCATAGCTCTCACGAAAACAAGAATGTCCACGAAGCTTGTACCACCTACCCTCTCTAAGGTAGACCATGGGTCCAGTAACATACACCATCTTTCAGGTGTACCCAGAGCCCGGAGAATCCGGTAACATATATCGTCTTTCAGGTATACCCAGAGTCTCAAAGGTTTTATATTTTCATTTTACATTTTCTTTATAACCAAGTGCGAGCTATCGCACTATGAGGGGTCCGGTAACATATACCTTCTTTCAGGTATACCCAGAGCCTCATAAATCTCATATTTGATTTCTCAATTATTTTCCTGTGCGAGTCATCGCACCATAGAGGATTCCCAAAATCCCGAACCCGACATCGGGTTCGCACACAAGGTATGCATGTGAGTTAGGGTGCCCTAAGCACCATCAAGGTAGCAATTTTTTTTTCTTCACGGCTCGATTCAGAGCCCATATTTAAGCATTTGTTTTCTGAACTATGGCATACGCATTCGTACCCATTAACCATGCCATCCATGTGAAGCAAAACATTATATATATATATATATATATATATATATATATATATATATATATATATATATATATATAGGCAAGCTCATAGTGAAAATCACTTGGCCTTCACTCAACACGTTGGCTGTCATAAGTCTAATTAGTGCTGGAATGGGGTCCAAACCCAGTGGCAAATTGGATTTAGTTGTAGCATGTTGTCTTTTTTTTTTTATATATATAACTGGTTATGGTAACCATCTTACAGCTCTGCAGCACACTTAAGTCAGTGTTCTGTTATTAGGAGCAATGTGTCCCAGTTCTAGTCGTCCCTCAATACCTAAAAAAAAAAAAACACCACCAACAGCCTTCGTATCTTAGGTCGATGAGAGGCATACTGTTCGTGGCTAGCACTGAACCGACTAGACCAACCCACTCTCAACAGCTCAATAGGCCAGAGAGGGTCTGTATTATTCTAGTTCAGGTCACATTACATCAAAAATCAAAATATAACACCTATATATATATGTACTTTTAATATGCAAAACTTGATGAAATAAAATATATATATGAGCAACCCAATCCTGCATTATGATTAAGTCTATTTCAAAAAGTCTGTATCTACAGGGACATTCATAAGTGTGTTATACACTATTGAACTATGGGTGTTGGTTATATATTGCAAAGGTTCATAGTTCATTAAGCAATAACCCAACCAAAATTATCAGACCTAAAGTCATAACAACAAGAAATCAGGTGTTAAGTCAAACCATACACTTTCTAAATATTAGTCCCAGCCAAGACATGTGTTAATAATGTGTGTATGCCTATCCTTGTTTTTGTTATTTAGCCCCTTTTGAGTAGTCTGTGTATCATAGTGATGCCCATGCATGTGCTAACACAGTATAGTCTGTAACTCTCCTATAAGAAATGCAATTAAGAGGAAATAGGACCCAAAAATTTTTAAGATCCTAAGTGCTGCCATAAGGGTAGATTCAGCATGCATAACAACACTGATAATACTAAAATAACGTAGACAACATATAATTGAATCTGTCAATTGGTCCAGCCACTATATATCAATGATTACAAAATAAACAACTTCATATATTCATCATCATTTTTTTTTGTATACTATTTAGTCATACATAACCAGTTCAACTCAACAATTAACGTCATGTTAACAATTACAAGTAATTTACTGGTTTGATATGTATGCAGGTTAACAGTTTTGTTTTATGCATCCGACCATTGTGTGCCACTATTCTCTGCCCCTACGAATCAAATGCTCGACCATCGTATATGATACTTAGCATAAAAAATATTGTTACGAAATAGTTATGGACCTATGTTGTGCATCCAAACCCCATTATAATTCAGTCCTTCCATTCTGTGTGAAAAGCCACAGCCAAAAAGGACCATACCAACGTGATGATGGTCAGTGCCTCCGCCCCCTTTTTTTTTTTATATATTGGGGACAGACCACCAGCGCCCAACTGGGCCTCCTGCTACCAACCATCTTCCTGGCCGTTGGTGTTGCCAAGACCTACATTAGCCGCACTGTACATATCCATGTGCAGGGCATCAATCATAAATATGTGGAGTAAAATCCCCATTATTCAGTTCTATCACAATGGAGGGTCCAAAGCTTATATTTGAAACCCTTGTGATGGTGGACTCACCACCCATGCTGGTAATGCCATGATGGGGCGTTAACCATTGTTGGGATCACAGGACCATGATCAACCACACACAAATAACATGCCACTTACCTGTTCGAAGCTTCAACTGGCAAAAATGTTGGTTTCTTCTTCCCGTTGGAGCCGCACACCACTTCCGTGATGGAGTGCACACGATCAGCAGGGAAGGTCGACACGTCCAGCTACAATGGCCGACCACCACGGTGGAAGAGAAGGACAGATGGGCCAAAAACGTTAAGAGAGAGAGAGAGAGAGAGAGAGAGAGAGAGAGAGAGAGAGAGAGAGAGAGAGAGAGAGAACAGTTCAGCCGTTTTCTCCTTTCACCCCCATTTAGCTTACTTCCCTACTTAGGGAAATTTTTAATTTTTTTCAAAAACCTAATCTCCAGCCCACCTTTTTAGTGGGTGTTTGGAGTTTCCAATACTACCCCTCCCTCTTATTAGCAAAGTTATTCAAACTTCCATTTTTTTTTCTTTTAGTGGTACCCTCCCCCATTTGGTGGGATTTTTTTCTTGTTTCTTGAAAAAAAGAGGAGCCAAAACCACTCCAACACGTTTTTGGTGGGAGGTGGTTATGAGGTAGAGTTTTTTTTTTTCTTTTATTTATAGAAATCGTCACTTTCCTGTGCAAAAAGAAAAATCCGTGCACAAGGGGTTTTGAACCGGGATCATCAACCTACAGGGTAACAAGCCCCACCACTTGTGCTACACTATTTTTCGTTGCAAAGTGTGTGAATTAAAGTGTATTTAACTCTTTTAGTCTTGTTCCGGATTTTATGAAAAAAACAATGTTTTTCATTTCTACGTGGGCACTCCGGGGTTTTGAACTTGGGTTGTAACTCCCCACAACCGTGCATCCTACCACTACACCACACCATCACTTGGTGTTTACATTTGCAAGAAAATTTTATTTATGTCATATTTGGACGTTTTTCCTTGTTGATGGATTTCTTCCATTTTCAGGTGGATTTTTCACCCGTTGGTTCTAAACTTGCCCTCTCTTACCTTAAATGTGTTTCAGATCTCACACTATTATCCCGAAACCATTTAAATTATCATTGGGTCCCGTGAACCGGGTCGGATTATCGGATCTTGCCAAGATCCGGATCCAAATACCACCTTTGAGAGTTTGTTACAGGTTTCGTTCTAGAAACCACAAGTCATAAAAAAATGGTACTGCCTAACTTAAAATCTTACTATTTCACATAACTGCTCCCTTTTATTCATTTAGAATTTCATAAATTTCACGGATTTTACAACCTTAATCCTAACTCTAGGGTTCAGATCATCTGATTCCAATCAAGATACGCCGATATACTCAAGCCGAAGCTCGAAGTACGTGGCATAGAAATATTCCTCCGGTTCTAAAGTAATGGCTTCCCAACATCCTTGAGCACCTACCAATATACCTCGGACTATGTCCCTTAGGTACGTGGTAGGGGGGCGCGAACCCAAATAAGTGGTCCAGTTGTGAGGCTCTCTCCCGAACTATGGTTCAGTGAGACAGCCCAGCAACGTGAAGACCGGGACAATATAGGTAAGGAGGTTTTCAAAATATGCTCAACATGCAAGAAATCAGATAGCTCTAATGCAAGTCCTAAAGAGATAGATTAAAATGAAGAGAAGCATACACTTGCATACATTGTTTTGCATTTAATCCCTAAAATTGAGGAGAGTTGTATTTCAGACCTAAGTCTAATGTGAGCATGGAATAATCTCCTCAATATGGTCCTACTAAACCATACTTAAATCCTATAGGCAATGATGTCAGCTTAGGATAGAGTCTAGGCTCCTAAGGTTTGCATGGAAATGAAACTGACATGTGTAGAATAAAAACTTAGAAAATATCAAAGCAAAGGAAAAGGCATTAAATTCGACCGGACGAAGACGGGTCCCATCACGGTCGCCAAAACTGTGATCATCGCAAAATTTTTCCTCTCTTGTGGTTTCTCTCTCTTCCTTCTCTTTCCCTTTCCAGCCTCTATTTCCTCCTTTTTGAAGGGAGAAAATATAAGACAAAAAGAAAGAGAGAAAAGAAAAGAAAGAAGAGAAGAGAAAAGAGAAATTCTTTTGCGGGGTCTCACTTGACCTTAATTTTAAAAATATTTGAAAAAAATAACTCGCCTCCGTTTTTGAAATACTTGCGGGAAAACTGGGAGACGGGATCTGCTAGTCGGTACGAGGTTCGACCGTTCCTGACGCCCTTACCAGAGGTAATCAAACCAAGGGTCGAATTCATGCCTTTTGCTTTGTTAAGAAATTATCTAAGAATTTTATTCTAACTCCAAAATGCACAAAGAATCATGCTTGTGCAAATGCAAAGATGTATGCTCTTTCGAAAATGATTTTGGAAATTTTCAAGTGTTTCTTGAATCTGATGATAGAATGAAGAAATGGTTTCTAACTTAGAACTTGAGATTTAAAGTTCTAAGTTTTTGGAATAATCAGAGTTTGAGAATAAATCTTGACTTTGAAAGGAATAATTCTGAATTTGAGATAAAAGGAAAAGAAAGGAAATTTCAAAGTCATAAATGGACTTTGAATTTAGAATTTTGAATCTGGATAAATGTATGAAAAATGGAATTGAATTCTGCCTTTGAAGCTTTGAAATCAGAAATGAAATGTCAGAAATCTAAAGGAAAATAGAGTTGATTTGGAATTTCAAGATGAAATCGGAATCCAATGTTGGGTTCTGAATAGAGTTCAAAATTGAATTTTGGGTTTAGAATCCGAAAAATAGGAATTGGTTTTGGAAAATTGAGAATGAAAGTTGATTTGAAATCTGGAATGCAGAATGGAATTTGAATTCAAAGTATGGATTCTAAGTTAGAGTTGAGATTTAAAATCAAATTCTGGATTTAGAATTCGAAGTGGGAATTGGATCTAAGATCTGAGATCCAAAGTAGAATTGGGTTCTGGATCCTAGAATGGAATTGGATCTGAAGTCTGAGATCCAAAGTAGAATTGGGTTCTGGATCCTAGAATGGATTTGGTTCTGAAGTTTTTGAGATCCAAAGTAGAAGTTGGATTCTGGATCCTAAAATGGAATTGGATCTGAAGTCTGAGATCCAAAGTAGAGTTGGGTTCTGGATCCTACAATGGATTTGGATATGAAGTCTGAGATCCAAAGTGAAGTTGGATTTTGGATCCTAAAATGGAATTGGATCTGAATTTGGAGTTTGAATTTGGAATTTAGAAAATGAAGCAAGAATTTCAAATTTAAATTGAACTTTGAAATCTGATTTGAATTGGAGTTTTTAGATATAAAATGAATTTTGAAGTCTCAAAGTTAAATTGGATTTTGAGATTGAAAATGAAATAGAATTGAAGATGAAAAGATGAATTGGATTATTCAAGGATTGAAGATTGATTGAAGAAGATATTTACATCACTTGGGGTTTTGAAAAAGGAATTTTGAAAATATGATGCAATTCTATCCTAAATGATGAATGAATTTAAAGAATTTGAATTTGAATTTGAATTTGAATTTGAATTTTTGAAATGTCATTCTGTTATCGTCGCAAAATTTTTCCCCGTCTTCCCTTTCTTGCGGAAAAGAAAAAGGAAAATGCTTTCGCGATTCAAACTTGACCGGATTTTGGAAATTGTTTTTGAAATACTCGCCTCCATTTTGAAAATTACGGGAAAATCCACGGGATGGGACTCGACCTGTCGGTACGAGGTTCGACCGTTCCTGACGCCTTTAACAAGGGTAATAGAACCAAAGACCAAAATTGTGCTTGACTTAGTGAAATTATCGAATTTGTGTTCTATCCTAAATGCACAGAGAATTCAGGCTTGTGCTATGAGATTTTTGGAAAATGTAAATTGGAAAATATGATGTATGCTTAGAAAACATTTGAAGTGGAAAAGCATTTCTCAGGAAAAAGATGGAAATCAATCTCTCAGGAAACTCAGACGAAGAAGGTTTGAAATCTTGAGAAAGTTTATAAAGACTTAGAAAACCATGAAGAGATGAGAATCTCGGGAAAATCTTGAGAAAGTTTATAAAGATTTGGAAAATCATGAAGAAATGAGAATCTCAGGAAAATTTTGAGAAAGTTTATAAAGATTTGGAAAATCATGAAGAAATGAGAATCTCAGGAAAATTTTGAGAAAGTTTATAAAGATTTGGAAAATCTTGAAGAAATGAGAATCTCAAGAAAATTTTGAGAAAGTTTATAAAGACTTGGAAAACCATGAAGAAATGAGAATCTCAGGAAAACTGAAGGAATTCTTGAGAAAAGATGAATATTTGAAATGGAAAACACTTGTTAGGAAAACTCGGACTTTGAGAATTTTCTTAGGAAAATGAGGGAAAATCTATAGGAAAACTCATTGGAGAAGGAAATTCAGAACTTAGGAACTTGAAATCCTGAAAATATTGTCCTTGAAATATCTGAAAATTGATTTTTGGTTTCTTGGGAAAGATGAAAATTCCTTTTGAAAATGGATCTTAAGAAAATAACTTTTTAAGGAAAATCACGGGAAACTTTGATTTGGGAAATCCAACTCCGAATATCATCATAGTTTCTTGAGGAATCGATTCCATGAAGTGCAAATCTCTTGAGAAAATCATGAGAAAACAGATGATGCAGATGATTTGAATGAATGAATGCACTTTGAAAAAATTTCTGAAAAATTGGTTGGAAAATTGTGGATTAAGCCAAAATAAATCCTTCACATATTCTGACTGTGGCCATGAATATATTCAGAGCTTACTTGAATTAATTCACAACATTTTGAAAGATTGGAAATATGATGTGCATTTTAAAATAGCCTAAGAGTGTAGGCTCAATGTGACTGGTAGAAAGATGATGGATCTGGGTCTCGTCCATATTCCGACTAGGGCCGTAAATATGGACTCCACCGAGTTCATCAACTCTCTAAGAGTTGGTGCACGTGCCATTCGTGTTCATCCACGGTGAATTTTGAAAATTGAGATATATGCATCATAGAATCAGGATATTACTGAAATCAAACTATATGAGATGCATCCTAATGTAAGCAGTAAAAGTAAATATTATTCCAAGGTTGATTATTACATCTCTGACATAAGTCAAAATAAAAATACATAATGAAAAAGAATCATCCTCCTCCAGATTTTCCTGCAAAATGAGAATTAGTACAAGATAACCAAGAAAATGGGTATATATTCTATATACAATGAAGATATACCTGTATATATAGAAATACTTGAATTTATGATAAATGATATATGATAACGAAGATATATTTACAAAAAGTAAAAGAAAAGAAAAATATATGTGATAACAAGTGCACATGAAGGGATATATATATATATATATATATAAGAGTATATATATATGTACATAACATATATATATTTATATATGTATACATATAGGTAGATATACAATAGATATACATATATATAGATATATATACATATAATGAGAAAATATGCATATTAATGGAAATTCCATATAATGGTAAAATCAGAAAATACAGGTATATACAGTTTCTGTAGGTGATTTTACACAGCCATATTTCCCAAATTACAACATATTTCTCAACAAAATCAGATATGGAGCTTCCCTATATATCAATAACAAAACCTGTAAAAGATGGTCAAGAAATCATGAACGGATATTAAAATATCCATCCATGAACGTGACCGAATATCAAGACTGCACTTCTGCAGCAGAAGAGATGGTGAATACATAACTTATATAATGTGCAGGAAATGCACTTGTGAAAGCATTATGGGCTAAATGAATTACCAGCTATAAAATGAACCTCTATAAACTATGTTGATATGATTAACAAACTAGAGGTATTTTATCCTACTGAAAATTCCAGCACATGTGCATCTTGCTGTCAAAGAAATAACAAGTTTATTTTATAAACATGACTTTCCCTCTACACATTGTTTCTCAACTAAAGCAATGACAACAGGGAGTAATGACAGGGGATGAGGAACGCATGGAGGACACGCGTATAAAGGGGAATGATAGGGAAAAGTCACAAAGACAATAGATATATAATAATAGACCATATACACTGTGTTTTAAAGAAAAACAACAAACTGAACATGCAGTCTTGTTTGCAGTTTGTTATGCTAAGTCCCTTGGATGCAAGGTGAAAGACATTCTGAATGTCAATCAAGACACTAAACAACTGACTTTGCTTTTGCAAAAGCAAGAAAATCAGCTAGTATCATAAACTCCCCTTGGTTCTCGACTTCATCTTTTTTTTTTTTGCTTGCTTTTGCTGCATCAGTTTCCTCAGCAAGAAGAAGAGCAGCCTGTTTGTCCGGGTGATACTTCCATGCAGTCTCACGGTAACTCTTACGTATCTGCTCCTCAGTAGCCAGATATCGAAGATGACTCAAACCCAAGAGAGCATAATGTTCTTGCTGCTTACCCTCAGCACCACCTTTCTTCTTGCCTTTACCACCATAAAATTCTGAAGGTATAGAGCCCTGACCTTTTTTTTATCTAGCAAACTTGGCTCAAAAGCATCTGCTTCATCTTTTTCACAGAAACCAAGCATTTTAAAGGCAACAGAATGAAAAGAATGACCTGCTGGTTTAAAATTTGCAGCCTTCACAGGCAGACAATTTGAAGAAACATAGATAGGTTGCCCATCAACAAGATCCGCAGAATAGCAAATTGCAAGGAAATTTCTGCCATGATCGTCCATTATACCCATGGTAAAACCTCAAATTTACCCAACATAACAAAAATCTATAGTTAAATCCAATTTCTTGAAGTTCTCAATGTCCAAGTCCTGCTATGAATCTGCTTCAAAAGTGACTCTAAGATATATAGTAATTTTAGAACTGAACCAAACACAAAACAGATGTCAACAATGATGAAAGCCTAACTCTTTCAGAAAGAGCAGATGGGGAAGCTCAACCAACGGAGATAAAAGCATCCAATATGGTGCCCACGATCAATCACACCGCAGAGAGAGAGAGAGATCATGCTAACTAGACGGGCAATGACGGATGATGGCAGAGAGAGAGTGTCTTTTACCTGGGTTTAGTGGGGATGCATGAATCGTTGAAATGCCTGGTGGTTGATCCTGCGGCTGGGTTGAAGAGGGGATGCAAAAATCATTGAAATGTCTGGTGGTGGATCCTGCGGCTGGGCTGAAGTGGGGATGCAGGAATCGTTGAAATGTCTGGTGGCTGGGCTGAAGAGAAAGGGGAACAAGCCTGCTGGACTGAAGACAAAGGGGGACGGCTGCTTGGATCCTCTGCATCAGCTTGACACGGTATACAGCAAGAAGGGTGGTCGACTCTCCTGTTGGGCTGAAGAAAGATGGGTTGAAGAAGATGTAGAGGCTGTTGGATCCCCTGCGTCTTTTGCTGCTGGGAAGAAGGCCCCTGCAAAAACCCAACAAAAACCAGAAAATCACAAATTTTCCTCCCTTTTCAATCGGCCCAGGCCCCCTTTTTAAAGATTTTCCTTCTTTTTCAAAAGATCGCAGCTTCCTTTCCCTTTTGAAAATCCGTTATACTCCTCTTGAAAATTTTTAAAACTGTAGCATTAAAGGTAGCCGTTTTCAAAAGGGGGCCTCCTGTATTTTTTCAAAAAAATGTGTTTCATTTACCTAAGTTTTAGGTAAGCTGAATTTTTTTTTGAAATTATGGCTGTGGCGCCGTTTGGGCCGTTTCCTTTTACAATTTTAAGTAAGCAAATTAATAAAAGAAATAAAAAAAATGAATAATGAAATAAATAAGAGGCTTTTATGGAAATGCCATCTCAATCCACTTTTAAAATCCTTTTGAAAATAAAGTTTTGTTTTGTTTTTGCAAGTCTTTTATTTTCAATTGGGGTGCCACATGTGTGTGGGTCCGCTAACTAAAATAAATAAATATTGAGAAATTAAGAAAATTTTGCAAATTGGTATGAACTTCGGGTGGGTCCCACTTGAGAATAAACAACTTACCTGAGAGTCTGAGTATGATGCTAGTTCAAAGGCGGGTCTCGCTCCATTTATTTAAAAATACGAGATAAAACATTATTTGTTTTCAAGAATTTGGAAAAAATGGTTTTTCAGGGCAAAAATATGGATAAATGTAAAAAATTTTGTAAAGAAATTTAAAATCTTTTGCAAAAAGTTTTGAGATAGAATCTTTAAAATCAATATCGAAATATCCAGATTGTTTTTCTTGAGAAAATTTTTGTGATTCAAAGTCCTGGGGGTAAAATGGGAAAATTTGGTAATTTTGAATACCCAGGGTTTTAAAAATCAATTTGTAAAAGTTTAAAAATCAAATCTGGATGGACAATTTTGAAAATCAGGAGTTCTGGATCTCAAACTGACATGCTATACAGTGAAATGATGCAATGCTATGCAAAGACATGTTCTATGAAATGTCACTCTTAGCTTGGACTTGGAAATTCTAACTTTTTGTCCAGAAAGAGGATTTTGAAATTTTGCAATTTGAAGATGTCTCTGAACCTAAATATAGAAATTTTGAGGCTCAAGAATGGAATTTAGGACTTTCTTCAAGGTTCAATCTTGGAAGATGATCATTTTGCCCTTCATTGCTTCTGAAGAACTGAAATATGATGATTGAGGGCGATGTCAAGAAGGTGAGTGAAAATTTGGGGTGTTTACAGATGCCCCTCTTTGCTACTAAACTGACTTATGGTCGAGCTTAGTGGCAAAGAAAAACACTCCAAATTTGGGCTATATATATATATAAAATGCCCCAGTTTAGAAAGATCTGACGGGGTATGAAGAAATTAGCCCGAGGAAAGTGGTAGTTATGAAATGGAGAAATGAAGAAGAAATAGATTTGCTCTAAGAGAGCAAATTTCAGGTTTTTTGCCCTTAACCTAGATGAGACAGAAATACCTCGCGTGGAACGAAGTTCAGGTTTTAACCCTTGACCTGATTAGGGAATGAAATATCTTATTGAAATGAGATTCAAGTTTATACACTTAACCTGATCGGGTGGAATACCTCTTTGAATGAGGCTCAGGTTTATACCCTTATCCTGATTGGGCGGAAAATGGAATACCTCTTTGAATGAGGCTCAGGTTTGTACCCTTATCCTGATTGGGCGGGAAATGGAATACCTCCTCAAAGAAGGCTCAGGTTTGTACCCTTATCCTGATTGGGCGGAAAATGGAATAGTATGATGGAACCTTCGGATTTTGCACAGTAAATCCGACAAGGGTTTTGCAAAAGGAAGGAAAATGGGATCCCTAAAGCTTGAAAAGGGGTTGATTTTGGGCGTCTCATTGCTGAGACTAAATAGCTTTTGAAATTGCCTTTTGCGAGAAATGATTGTTGGTTCGACCTCGAACCGAAATGGGACTGCCTATGGTGGGACAGTGGGGACACAGGGAAGTGTGCGAATCTGAGAGCTTACGCTCTCAAAGAAGGGAAGGAATCAAGTCCTTAAGAGGGATTTAAAATTGGTGTCGGGATGTATCAAAGACGGATATCAAGCTCTCAGTTCACGTCAGGATAGCTAAAAAATATTGTCAAAATATTGAGAATTCTGTTGTTGATTCAAAGTTTTTGAAAATATTGCACATTGTTGCAAAGATATTCTTTCTTTTCTACCTGAAGCATTACCTCCAAACAAGGTTCGCTTCGTAGAATTGAGATTGGGACCCAAATTACTTACAATTGACCTTCTTCAAGGAAGTTATGAATTTCCTTGATATGAATAGGAAAAAGAATTTGATATTATAAAAGCTATTGATGAAAGAATATTGATAATAGAATTTCACAAATTTAAAGAGGATTCTTGATAAATTTGGCAGTTTGATATCCTGGGAGTTTCTCTCATGATAATCTTGCTGCACTCTTTTTGTTTTTGCTCTCTTGGGTTTTGGCTACATTCTCCTCCATTTTGGAGATGTTCTAACTTTTCTTCTCTTTCTTTTTCCTCTCTTTCTCTCTTTTTGGGAAGGGTACGTCACAAACTCCTTCAACTTGGAGATGTTTTGATTCTTCTTTGACGATATTGGCTCATGGGTTAGAGATCTTTGGATAGTAGTTGAAATTAAATATCTTTTGGGGATTGTCGGGAGGTTCATCGCATCTGCCTTCATCTCGACAATGCTTTGGACTTTCCCTGGAAGGATTTGTCACAAACTCCGTCATCTTGGAGATGTTTCAAATCTTCTTTGGCCCCCGGGGGTCTACTCGCTTAATTCGCCTTCATCTTGGGGACAATTGAGAGATCCCTTTTGCGGATATTTAATTGCAGCTTGAGGAGACAAGGCTTGGGTAAATGCTCTCTTTTTCAAGCGCTCAGGATATTTCCACTGCCTCATTTTACAAGAATAATCTTTAAAGATGTGCCATTGACTGAGATCAATATCAATCATCTATGGCTTTTCAATAACATTGAATCTTCTTTTCTGGCCATATCGAGGATTTATCCTTCGTCCTTTTGGTTGGCCAATAGAAAGAATTTGAAGTTTGAATCTCTTCTCGCAAAAGCTTCACTCTCTTGGGAGTAATGCTGATAGTAGACTAAGGTAAAGATTTGTATAAAGTTTTTGAAATCAACAAATAATTGATTACCAAATTGACAAAATTTTCTTGAAATCTTTAGTAAAAGTGAGCATTTGAGGTCCGGCTCAACACATCCGTGACGAAAATTCTCCTCTCTTTTTCCCCAAAAAGAGAGACTCAGGTTTAACCCTTACCTGAATGGGAAATGAAGAATACTCCTCTCTTCCCTGAAGAGGAGGTGTTTGCAAAACGAACTTTCGAAGAGAAATTAAGCTTTCGTCAAAGCTCCCTAATATTAGGCTTCTCTTATGGAAAGGGGCCGATAATAGTGAGGTCTGAAAATTGGATCATGAAAGGAACGAGTCCATCACACTCTCCCTGAAAAGAGGGTCCTTCATGACAAAATTGGCCTAGTATGAAAATTGGGGGGGGGACCACAAGAAAAAGTGAGTCTCCGTTGAGCCTCTCCCTTTAAAAGGGTTCCTTATGTGAAATTGGAAATTGTTTTGCAAATGGTTCACAAAGACGCGAGTCCCTTCAAACTCTCCCTGAAAAGGGGCTAAGTGAACGAATTGGATAGCATGCGAAAAGAACGAGCTCCCTCGAACTCTCCCTAAAAAGGGTCTCTCGCAAGAGAAAATGATTGAAATTGGATATTGAGATTGATTGACCCAAAGGTCGAAATTGGAAATTGAAAAATTGGTTGTTGGAAATTGAATGACCTGGAGGTCGAAATTGAGAATTGGTTGACCAAAGGTCGAAATTGAGAATTGAGTGACCCGAAGGTCGAAATTGAGAATTGAGTGACCCGAAGGTCGAAATTGAGAATTTGGTAATTGGAATTGAGAATTGGATTTTGTAATTGAGAATTGGATGACCCGGGGGTCAAGATTGAGAATTGACTGATCCAAAGATTTAAATTGGAAATTGGTGGGGAAAATGTTAAATTTGAGAAATTGACTGACTGTGAGGGTCGAAATGACTTGGATCGACAAAGGAGAATGATGAGTTCGAGTCAGAGCTCGAATAAAATACAGAGATCACGAGTCGGAACCCGGATCAACAAAAAAAAATGAAGAGCTCAAGTCAGGGCTCGAGTAAGGTAATGAGATCACGAGTCGGAACCCGGATCAACAAAAGAAAATGAAGAGCTCGAGTCAGGGCTCGAGTAAATAAAGAGATCTCGAGTCGGAACCCGGATCAACCAAAGAAAATGAAGAGCTCGAATCAGAGCTCGAATGAGGTTGAGAGATCACGAGTCGGAACCCGGATCAACGAAAGAAAATGAAAAGCTTGAATTAGAGCTCGAATAAGATAATGAGATCACGAGTCGGAACTCGGATCAACAAAGGAGGATAATTTGAATAAAAACCCGACTCAGAATTCGGTTTTCCAAGACTGACTCAAAAAGTTGAATTTTGAAAATGTACCGATTTGAACACTGGATTTTGAGATAATACCAGTTCAAGCGCTGGGATTTGGTTCAGTATTGGTGATTATCTTTCGATTTTGAATCATTAGGAATTGTGATGGGACTGTTTGCTGAAATCCCAATACTGACCAGATTGTTGTTAATGCAGTTGAATGCAAATGAATGCAAATTGATGCACATGAATGCACAAGTGCATGAAATGAGGAATTTGTTTATCCTGCCTGCATACAGAACAAAATTTTAAAAATGCCCAGTGTAACTGGGAAAAGAAAGTCTGATCATTATTTGAAGAAAATGGAAGGATTACAAGAGGAGAATAAATTTTTCAAGTATAAAACTTTTTCAAATGTCGAGCATTAATGGGATCTGGTAATTCTACCCCATCGGCATTGATGAGCCGATATGAGTTGCGGGGTAATGCTTCTTTGACGACATAGAGACCTTCCCAATTTGGCGACCATTTACCGCCAGGATGATGCCTGAGATAAAATGTGGATCGAAGTACTAAATCATTGATATTGAATCTTCTTTCAATTACAGACTTGGCGTATTGCCTAGCTACTCTCTGGCGATAGGATTGAGCATGCTCTGCTGCTTTTAGCCTTCTTTCATCGAGCAAGTCTAGCTATACCAATCGTTGCTGTTGATATTGATCGAGAGGTAATTGCAGAAGTGACGCAAATTTCAAAGCGGGCTTCTGAACATGTAGCGGCAATACTACTTCTGTTCCATAGACCAGTTCTGACGGGGTAGCATTCGTTGGAGTGCGAATGGTGGTCTGGTAGGCCCATAATGCATCGTGGATCTTCTCATGCCAGTCACGGCCTGTTTCCACAGTTCGTTCCAAGATACGAATTAAGATCTTGTTAGTGGCCTCTGCCTGACCATTCCCTTAGGGATAATATGGAGCAGAAAAATGATGATAGATCTTGAACTTTGAGCAGAATGTCTTCATCTTTTCATTCTTAAAATGACTGCCATTATCTAACACGATGTCATGTGGGATGCCGAAACGACAGAGGATGCTCTTGTGAATGAAAGAGACCACGTGTCGGCCTTCTACTGTGCGAAGAGTGATGACTTCTACCCACTTGGTGAAATATTTCGTTGCGGCAAGGAAGTATTTGTGGCCATTTGAAGCTGAAGGAGTGATGGGACCTACGACATCGAAGGCCCACATGGAGAACGGCCATGGAGAGACAACAGATTGCAGATATGTTGCGGGAGCATGAATAGAAGGTGCGTGTATCTGACATTGCACACACTTCTTCACATAATGATAACAGTCTTGTTGCATAGTCTTCCAGTAGTAACCTGCTCTGATGATTTGCTTGACAAGGGTTTGGTAGCCGACGTGGCCGCCACAAATGCCTTCGTGTGCATCTCACACGACTTCTTTGGCTTCTTCTTCATCTAAATATCTGGAATACTCTGAACTGAATCCACGACGATAGAGGACATTGGCCAAAATGAAATATTGGGTAGACATATGCTGGATTGCTCGCTGCTCTTTCTTTTAGAGTTCTAGAGGAAATTCGGCCGTTTCTATGAAAGTTTGGATATTGTAATACCAAGGTTTTTTCTTTTGCTCGGCCTAGTTTACTTGTTCCGCTGGAAGGAAAGCAGGTTGGTCAAGTCTGTCAATTTCAAAAAGAGCGACAAGATTCTCCATTTCTGAATGCCATAATGGAGCCTAAACTGGCTAGACTATCGGCCACTTGATTAAAATCTCTCTTGATATGGAAGAGCTGAAATTCTTCAAACTTGCTGAGAAGAGCTGAAACAATTTTCTGATAGGGGAATAACTTCTGATCTTTCACTTGCCATTCGGCTCGGACTTGATTGACAACAAGTAATGAGTCGTCGTAAGCATGCACTCTCTTGACATTGAAGTCTAGTAGAATTTTTAGACCTTGAATCAGGGCTTCATACTCGGCCATATTGTGGGTGCATTGAAAATCTTACTTGAGAGAAAATGGAATCATTTCCTTCTCAGGAGTGATTAATAAGATCCCAATGCCTATTCCAGCCATATTCTTAGAACCATCGAAAAATAAATTCCAGACTGGAGATTGCTGGATATTGCAAATTTGCTCATCAGGGAAGTCATCTTCGGCTTTTACTTCTTCTGCCAGAGGAAAATCTGCCAATTGATCTGCAATTGCTTGGCCTTTGATCGATTGCTGCGAGACATATTCTAAGTCATACTGCATCAATAAGACTTGCCATTTTGCGACTCGTCCGTTGAGGAAAGGTTGCTCTAAGATGTACTTGAGAGGATTGAGTTTGGACAAGATTTTGACTTCTGATGCTAGCAGGTAGTGTCTTAGCTTCTGACACATCCATACCAGAGCTAGGCAGGTCTTCTCTTTGTGAGAATATTTCTTTTCATAGTCTATGAAAGTCTTACTCACATAATAAATGGTGTGCTCTATTAAGCTGCCTTCTTTGTATTACGCCAAGAATCTGTCGCATGCGACTTGATTTACTGAGATGTATAACAGAAGAGGTTTTCCTAGTTCTGTCGGCTTCAAGATTGGAGGATTGAGAAAATACTTCTTGATTCGATCGAACGATTGCTGACACTCTGGTCCCCATTCGAACTTAACTCCTTTTCTGAGTAAGTGATTGAAAGGTTCGCATCTCATCGCCAAGTTGGAAATAAATCGCCGGATTGATTGCATACGTCCTTGAAGGCTACACAATTCTTTGAGATTTTTCGCGGGTGGCATATCAATGATAGCCTTTGCTTTGGCTGGGTCAACTTCAATTCCCTTTTTGCTGACCAGAAAACCCAACAATTTGCTCGATTTGACTCCAAAAACACATTTTTGTGGGTTAAGCCTTAACTTGTAAAGAATGAGTCGCTTGAAAACTTGGTCAAGAGCTTCGAGGTGATCTTCTTCCTCTTTAGATTTCACGAGGATATCATCAACATACGCATCCATAATTTTGCGCATCTGATCGTGAAAGATAACGGCCATTGCGCGTTGGTATGTTGCTCCAGCATTCTTGAGCCCAAAATGCATAACTGTATAGTAGAAAGTGCCCCAAGGCGTAGTGAAGGAAGTTTTTGATTGGTCGTGAGCGGCTAACTTAATCTGATTGTAGCCGGAATATCCATCCATGAAGGAGAACATGGCATGTCCTGCCGTGCTGTCAATTAGAAGATCAATGCTTGGAAGTGGATAATCATCTTTCGGAGTTGCCTTATTGAGGTCTCTGAAGTCTATGCAGATCCTGACTTTGCCACTTTTCTTTGGGACAACAACGATATTGGCTAACCAATCTGGATAGTCAATAGGTCTGATAAATCCTGCTTTGAGCAGATCTTCAAGTCCTTCTTTGACTTGTTGTTCTATTCTGGGGTCCATTTTTCTCAGCTTTTGCTTAACTGGTTTAACATCTGGCTTCAAAACGAGGCGATGTTCGACCAATTTTGGATCTAAACCCGACATATCTTCATATGTCCATGCGAACACTTCTTCATGTTGTTTGAGAAAATTGGTGAGCCTTTCTTTCTCTTCCGGACTTAGACTGGTACCGATCTTGAGAACCTTGGGATTGTCCTCTGAACCGATATTGACATCTTCAGTTGGGTCTTGTACTAGAGTGGATGGTTCATCCTGTTTCTGAACTGAGGCAAATTCTGGTAATTCCTGAAGAGACTGATCAAATTCTGCATAATCATCTGACTGCTTTGCAACATTGCTATCTCATGTGCTTGTTTTGACTCGGTGAATCGTTGCCGACTTCTGGAAAGCCTTTGGATTGAGAACGAGTTTCTTGATTGCTCGGAAAGATATTTCTGAAATTTTGGATAAGAAATTGGATTTAGGAAAAATCGTCTATCATACGACAAACAATCATTTAAAAAGAATTATGCATAAAATGACATTGAGTTATAAAATGAGGATATAGAGATAAATGAGACAGATGGCATCCAGATAGACAAAGAAACTTGACATTTTATTGATTTGACTTGATAATAGACATTAAGACATTTATTTTGAAAGGAATAGAAAGGAAGAGCAACAACTGATTCTCAATATGCCCCTTTAAAAAAAACAGTCTTCTTTGGTGAGCTCCCACTGGAAAACCCTAATTCTGCCCTGTGGGGACGATGCTTCTGGACCATTGGATCGATGCGGCCATCTTCATTTTTGCCTAGTCCTTTAAAGGGTTGATAACCATGCTTCAGAAGTAAATCAAATCCCTTTCTTGCTTTCATGAATTGTGGGAACAATGGATGATCTTTGACAGTGTCGTAACTGACACGACCTTCAATCTTGAAGAACTTGGGACCTCTCCATCGAGTCATGGCTACAGTGTGCAGGGATAATTCTGATGTTGCCTGGAGTATTTCCCGACTTTCTATGAGACTGATTTCTTCACTCTCTCTGATGCTAGGAATATCTGCAGTGAATGATGGTCGATGGATCATAGGCTGTGGGAGACTTTCTTCTGAGTCCTCTCCGAGCACTGTTGTAATCATTCGACCTTTGGACCATTTTACGCATTGATGCAGGGTGGAAGTCACTACATTAGCATTATGAATCCACGTTCTTCCGAGCAACAAATCGTAGGTGGGTGGCACATTGACCACATGAAAAAGCATCGAATGTACCGAATAATTGATGAACACTTCCAGGAATATCTTGCCTTTGGCCGTCTGACCATGGTTGTCAAACCCATATATGGTAATAGGATCTGGAATGTATTCTTCTTCCTTAATGCCTAGCGCCTTTGCGGTCATTTCAGGGCATATATTGAGGCTGCTGCCTCTGTCAACTAGCACATGGGGTATTGTCATTCCCCTTACCCGAACAACAATGTACAAGGCGTTATTATGAAAGGAATGAGGCTTTGGAAGGTCCTCATCCGAGAAGGTGATCGGTGCATTGGTCATGGCCGAATTCACTATTTGCGCCATGTCTTCAGGTGTGGTACTGGGCTTAACTTTGATCTTTCTGAGCAGATCATCTAGTACTTGTTGGTGCTTGCGGGAATTCTTGGCCAGGTCTAATATTGAAACATTGGATAAAGCAGTCATCGGATTCTGAGTTTCCTTTTCTGGCATAGACTTGATGAACTGATTAAGGAAATCAGGAATTCCTTTTAACTTGGGGGATGACTTTACAGGTGCTTCAGAAACTTTCATCTTGCTGAATGCTGAGATCAGGTCCATTTTCTTAGAAGCTGGGGCTGCTTGTCGTAGCACTGAAACCTGGTGTTGGACTTGGAGATCTTGTGCAGAACACGACTTGATGTGTTCGTGAGGTAAGAAGGGTTGTTCTGATACTACTGCTGTAGTGTGTGAAGGAAAAGGCTGTTTTAAAATATCCATTTTCTCTTCTTCTTCTCCTTCTACCAATAAATTCTTGTCAATAAGATCCTGCACAATGTTCTTGAGAACGAAACAGTTCTCAGTGTTGTGTCCCACTGTTCTATGGAACTTGCAGAATTGATCCTTTCATTTCCCCATAGGCATAGGGGGATCGGCCAGTCTAGGCAACTTGACCATTTCTTTCGACAGCATATACTCGAGCACATCTTCGAGTGATTGATCGAGAGGAGTAAACTTTCGGTCATAACTCCATCCTTCATGCTTAACTTTTTCACGCAATTTCGGCCCTTTGTCTTGCTGAGAGAGCTTGATGTATTGAGGAGCAGGCTTCATTTTCTGATCTCCTTTATTGTTGGAATTGCCTGCGCCGTAGTAGTAATCTTTCTTCTGCCCTTTATACTGATTTCGGTTGTTGTTGTTGTTATTGGCAGAGAAGGTGAAGTGAGCTTTCTTCTTCTGCTCACCTTGAGGGTTGCTTTTGGAAAAAGTGAAGCCTTCATAGACTCCATTCTCTACGCTCAGCTCGAGCCATTCTGCTCGCTCAGTTAATTCAATGAAGGTCCTGGATGGTGCGGTGGAGATCAATCCTCTCAAAGGTTGAGAAAAGTTGTTGAGGATTAGGGACAGAGCGTGCCTTTCTGAAATGGGATCTCTCATTTTATTACAGTCTGACCTCCATCTGTGAATGAAGTACCGTGCTTTTTCATTCTCATTCTGCCTTAGACTGCAGAGATGACTTAATGTCGGAAGTGCTTCTGTGTTGAACAAGAAGCGTTCAATAAATAAGTTCACCACTTTATCGAACTCCTTGAGCTCGATGGGATTGATATGCTCAGCATACCATTTAGCTGCAACTCCTTCCAAGCTACGAGGGAAACATAGGAATAGTGCTCTGTTATCTCTTTTGAATCTTGAGCACTCTGCGAAGAAAGTGGCGAGATGGGCTTTTGGGTCGCCAAAACCACCAAACTTGATGAATTTTCGGGGAAGGTTTTCGAGATCGTCATCCCCTTCGAGGCCGTCATAGAAGTCCTCACTGGTGAAGACTTTCTTGCCCTTGTCGCGGGCTTGGAGATCTTTAACCACTCTGGCCATTTCTCTGGATTGTGACTGCAGGGGTTCTTCTGTGACCTGATTCTTTGATTTGCGGCTCTTCCTTTATTCTCGGCCACGTTTCTGAAATGCCGAAGGCACCTCATATTCTTCTTCAGTGTTTTCCGTTGATTCTGATTCATTTGAAATTTCTTCTAGCTGAACTTGCTTCTTGGAAGTCTTCTTATTATTGTGACCATGGAATTTTTCTCTGAATGGATTCTTCTCTGCACTGGTCCCAGCTTGCTCACTCATCATTTTGTTCATCATTTTTCGGAACATGGCATACATTTGTGGGTCTATGCCATCATCCTCTTGTTGTTGATCTTGATTCACGGGATGATCCATTTCTCCTTCTGAGGCTGAGGAGTGTTGTGGTGATGTGGTTCTTCTTCCTGACCTTGTTCGAACCATCAAATGTTGCGGATGCTCTCTGCAGAGCAAAGACCTGATTAGATTCTGAAGGAATTGGCTTTTGGAAGAAATATTTGTTGTAAATATGGTAGACAAAAGTTATCCCATTACTAGGGACTGAGTCATCGCAGAAATCACGACAATTGTCTTGTCCTTCTTTGAAAGAGAAATAAACAACAAAAAATATGCCTTGTTACTTAGGCGAGGTCGGCAAACCATAGTAGAGAGAGAAAATTTTATTGAAATGAGGAAAAAAATATGATTTCATTGATCTTGACAAAGAGGTGGAGGACAAACAATTTGCCACCATTCACGATAATCAGCAGACACTCTAGGACCAGAAAAGATTTTGAGAGAGACAAAGGAATCCCAGTCGTAGCGGGCGGAATGATATGCCCTAGACCATTGTGCGGAAGTGACATCGAATTCTGCCATAGCTCCTGATAACAGTCTGGCTTCAATGTACTGCTGCCTCTGGGAGAATTGCCGAACACATCTCTCTGGTTGGTAGTAAGTGCAGAAGAATGGTCCCAGCAACTTGAACCGCTTGCCATAAGCGTATGTGTATCTGGGAGGAGATAATTGCCGATCAAAATAGTACCAGACTACGTCATCTTCTTGAATATTGTTGATCATAGTTCGGTACTGCGACACTAGGAGAAGTTCTTGACCATTGTATCTGAAAGAGCTTGCTCGGGCTGGAACATGCTGGAAGAACCAGGATTGAAGGGCGTAAATGCATCCTTCAACTAAGATGGATTCTCCAAGTGAGAATCGACTCAAACCACGATATAGGAAGGCGAGCGCTGCCATGGCTATGGAAAGACGGTTGGTTTGTCGACTTCCCCATCTTCTCATAAGCTGGATTATTCTGATGTCCATATAGTTTTGTCCATCTGGAAAGAGGGATAATCCTACAATGCACAGAACCATTGCATTCTGAATCCTTTCTTTAGCTGTCCTGGATAGCGAACTGACTTCAACGAAGGTCCCGTACTGGCGGTACAACTCGAGCAGGTCAACATATTCATTTCCGTCCAACTGGATCAGGGGCCAAGATCGGCGGCTTGTCATACGAGCTAATGAATCTCGGGGGTCTGTAAACACCCCAAATTTTCACTCACCTCCCCAACATTTCCACCAAGCATCAACATCCAGCCTCTGAAATCGCTGGAGGGCAAAATGGTCATTTTCTGAGCCGGACCTTGCAAAAGTCTAAATTTCATCTGCAACTCTCAAAATTTCTCTATTTTGTCTCAGATAGTCAAAATCTTACTCCTGACAGAAGACAGGAATCCTCAAGTCTTGGTTCAAGATTCCATTTCATAAGACATGACATTGCATATCATTGCATGAGCGTTTCAAATCACTGCACTGCACAGCATGTCATTTCGAGGTCCAGAACTCTTGATTTCAAAATTTTAAATCCAGATTAGAATTTTAACTATTTTCAAAATTGATTTCAAAACCCTGGGTCTTCAAAATTATCAATTTTTCCCATTTTACCCCCAGGACTCTGAATATCAAAATATTTCCTCAGAAAAACCATATGGATAGTTTTCAATATGGATTTGAGTCACTTCACCTCAGATTTTGCCCTTTTTGACAATTTCAAATATCTTTCTTTTACAAAATCGCCCTACAAGGGCCAACTCTTTCCAAAATTCCTGTTTTGCCCATTAGTCCAAATTTTTATGAAAATTCCAAAAAGAAGTTGTTGTTTTATCCTTATTTCAATAAAGAAGTAATGTGGGACCCACACTGAGGTGGTGTCACAAAAGCTTTCCTTTTGAAAATTTGAATTTCGAAAAACCCAAAAATATAAGAGCCTTGTCCCTTGGATTGGTGCCACTTGTCTTTTCTCTCTCCTCCCATTTCCATGCCAAGTGTCAGTGTGGGGCTACCTTCAGAAGCTGCCACATGTCATCCCATTTATCTGCCATGTGTCACCCTATCCATCCTGCGCCATGTGTCAATCCAAGACTACCAGGAGATGCCAAGTGTCATAGGTTGTCCTGTCTAGAAAAAGTGGAGTTTGTCTCCTCTGAGGTGGCGCCACTTGAAGTGTGTCTCCTGCAGGGGACACCTGTCAACCTCTCCCTCCTTCTAGAAAAGTAGCCTGACACATGTCTCTCCCTACTTTTCTCAGAAAAGTAGGAAACATGTGTCACTCCTAAATTCCTACAAAAAAGGTAGGCTTGTCTCCTCTGAGGTGGCGCCATCTGGAGTGTCTCTTGTAGAGGACACGTGGCAAGCCCTCATTTCCTCAGAAAAAGGCAAGTGCCATGTGTCATTTTCTGCTTTCTTCAGAAAAGCTAGAATTCAAATATTCAAAAATCCCCATAGGTGGCGAAAATCAAGAACTCCTACCTTTTTCATCCTGTCTGAGATGGCGCCACATGGCTTGGCCCACCTTCTCTCCCCTCTGCCACGTGTCATTCTCTGCTTCTTTCAGAAAAAGTAGAGGACACATGTCTTCTCCCTACCTCTTTCAGAAAAGTAGGAGACACATGTCACTCCTGGCTTTCTTCAGAAAAAGCAAACCATTCAAAATTCAAACAAGGAACTAGGTGGCGAAAATCCTGAGCTCTGATTTTTCCAGATGGCCTGAGATGGCGCCACATGTCCTTTCCCTCCTTTTCCTCCCTCTTGCCACATGGCATTGTAGGAGCCACCCTGAGGTGGCGCCACATGTCCATCCTCCATTCCTCCAGGGCCAACCTCCATTTGAATTTCAAACTTCTCCCTGAGGTGGCGCCATTTGAGAAAGCCTCTCCAGACAGCTGACACTTGTCCGCCACATGTCCAGACCTCCCTGCATCAGAAAAAGTAGAAAAAAAAACCCCCATGAGGTGGCGCATTTTGCTTCCTCACTTCATGTTCTCCTGCCACATGGCATCGTAGGAGCCACTCTGAGGAAATGCCACATGTCAGCCCCTCCTTTCCTGCAGAAAAGCAAAATTTCAAACATTTGAACTCCCCAGAGGTGGCGCCACATGGCATGCCGCTACTGTTCCAACTTTACACCTCAGATCACCTTTTGAGGTGGCACCATTCCAGGACTCCACTTGGCTCCATTTTTATTTTTTTTATTTTATTTTTAATAAAGGTAGCCCACCATGAGGTGGCGCCACCTGAGGACTCCCTACAAAAGGTGAGTTTGAATTTCAAATTCCAAGAGAGCACCCTCTGAGGTGGCGCCTTCTGGGAGCTCCCTGCAGAGAGAATCAAGCAAACTTTTGAAAAATTCCAAATTCCCCCTGCTGAGGTGTCTCACCCACAAAATTTCCATTTTTTTATTTTTCTCAAAAAAATCAAAATAGCCTTTTGAGGTGGCACCACCTGAGGGCTCCCTGCAGAAGACAAATTCGAATTTCAAACCCCTTAGATGGCACCCCCTGAGATGGCACCACATGGAGGGCTCAGATTGAACCTGTTTGAATTTCAAAATTTTTCAGAAAAGTTATAAAAACAAGGGTTCACGCCCAGCCTAAAGGAGATCATTTTTTAGCTCTGGTGAACTTGGAAAATCCGACCTAGCCTTCCTAACATCTGATTTTGAACCTTGGAAATCGTGCCTCCTTTGGCTCATTGAAGAAGGTGGAGTAGAGCTCGTGCTGTGGCCAATCCGATTCCAACAGAGCTCGATTTTGGTGGACCATCCGAAGCTCGGAGCGAAGGACGAAGGAAGCTCGTGATAGCTGCCCCTTTCAAGAGCTCCTACGCTGCGTAACGAAGCAAGGTGCACTTCTTTTCTCATTGATTGGATTCCATAATTCGAATCGGGGGTCGTTTGAAGAAAGAGCTCATCCGAGGGATGGATTGAGCTATTCTCATAAAACGACATACATAAAAATGTTTCATTATGCTTCCTTGATGATTTTAACATGCATGTAGTTAGCTAGATTTAATTTGCATTTTATTTCATTCATTTAGCATATTTCATGAATTAATTAGGATTAATTTAGCCTTTATTTCAATTCTGCTTATTTTCAGTAGGTCTCTGTTTTTGTCAGTCAGTCCACATGTCATTTCATGCATTTGTTTTTTATTAAAAATCCCAAAAAAATCACGGAATGCGCCGTTAGGTGTCCCTGAAATTTTGCCAAAAATTCGGAGGCATTTGAATTTTTTTACTGCGGTAAACATTCAAAATGGCAAGTCGGGTTTTGTTACCCGGGATACGTTTTGAAAATCATTTGCCGACTTGTAAAATCGAGATATCCCTCATGGGAGATCCGATTTTCAATCTGAAAGATGTTTTGAACTTGGGAGAATGTCTAGTTTTTAATATGAGTTTATCAGATTTTTATGATTTTTTTAATGTCTGACAAAAATCCGAGATGTTGGTACACGTGTCAGAGCCTAATTTGCGCCCCTGAGATCTTGGATCGACTTAGGGCTATGGTTTCTCTTTGTGTGTTGCTCCAAATCCGAAACTGTAAAAAGTGAAAGTTATGTCCGTGCTGTCCTATGTTTGCATCTAAAAGCCTGTAATTTTTAGAACAGTGTTGACCCCTTCTTCGGATTTTTCTTGTCAGCCCCCTGTTTTGCTACATTTGTCTGTTCTGTTAGTTTAGGCAGAAATAGTTATATTTTTATCTGTGTTTCTGTTGATCAAATGCCAAAGTCATAAACATGAAAGTTGTTCATGTAGGTGTCGTTCATAGCTCTGATTAATTTCATAAATTTCCATGGACGTTTTGTATTTTTTTAGCATTTTAGATTAGATTAGTGTGATTTTTACCTCTGTCTGAACTAAATCCCTGTTATTGAACTCACCATGGCTCAAATCCCGAGGCTGTGAAAACCAAAAATGTTTCATTTTGGGTCTTTTAGCAGTCTGCAAAATATCAGAAGTTTCCATGGTGTAAATCTTGCATTATCATATTAGGCATTGCATTTGGTTCGGATCCATAGGCAAAATCCATCATTTTTAGGACTTTCTTTGAATTTTGGCATTTAAATCATATCATTTCATGATTTTTAGCATTCTAGGTTGTTTATCAAAGTAAGTAGATGCTTCATACCGAATTTGGTGCAATTTGGAATCCATTTGAGGTTCGGATTATCCACAATACCAAAACAGGGTCCCGCAGGACCCGGATCCAAGCGAAAAACAAGCGAAAATCGTTATTTTTGATAAATTGCAAAATACCAAATTCTGATTTTACAGTCCTAATGTGTTTAGAAGCATGTCATACTGCATTTCATCATCATTTGATTCAATTTGAACTTCAAAATCTCAATTTTACCAAGTTTTCCTTCAAAAAAAAAAAAAACTGATTTTAAAGGTATAACTTTATAATTAGGGGTATTTTGGTCATTTTGACCACCATTCCGAATTTCAAACTATTTTCTACTGAATTTCCTGCATTTACATCATTTCAAATATCAAGGAAGCATGAGAATAGGGTTTATATCCAATTAAATCCAATAATTTCATAATATTATTGGAAAATCTTGGAAAAACCCACATATTTGAGCTAACTTTATTTCAAGCTTGGCAGGGACATTCCAAAGAAGGAGCTGAAGTCTGCAAATTTCTTTTATTTCCTTTATTTAGTGATGTAATAATGTAAATTTTGGAATAAGAGAGTTAATTTCCTGCTTAGACTAGGATGCATATCATATAGTTTAAAATTTATGCAATATCCTGCTTCTATGATTCATGCATTTTATTTCAAAAGCACTATGGATGTTCACAAATAGCACATGCACCAACTCTTAGGGAGTTGATGGACTCGGTGGGATCCATATTTACGGCCCTAGTCGGAATATGGACGAGACCCAGATCCATCATCTTTCTACTAGTCACATTGAGCCTACACTCTTAGGCTATCTTAAAATGCACATCATATTTCCAAAGTTTTCAAAATCATGTGCATCAAATCAACTAAATTCTGAACATATTCATGGCCACAGTCAGGATATGTGAAGGATTTATCTTGACTTAATGCACATTTTTCCAACAAATCTCTTAGAAAATCTTTTCAAAGTGCATTCATTCACTCATGACATTTGCATCATAGAATCACTGATTTTCTCAAGATTTTCTCAAGAAAATTTCATTCTTAAGAAATTGATTTCTCAAGAAATTCTAAGGATTTTTCAAAATCGGTTTTCCAAAGACAAGTTTTTCCACAGTTTTCCCAGGAAAATGATATTTTCTTAAGATATTCAAAAGAGTTTTCCAATCTTTCTTTAAGATCCAAAATCGATTTTCAAGTATTTCAAAAGGTAAAATTCCCAGGATTTCGATTCCCCAAGTTTTGAATTTACTTCTCCAATGAGTTTTCCTATGAATTTCCATCATTTTCCTAAGAAAACTCTCAAAGTCCAAGTTTTCCTAGGAAGTGCTTCCCTTTTCAAAAAGTCCATCTTTTCTCAAGAATCACTTCCATTTTCCCAAGATTTTCAACTATTTCTGAATTTTCCACATCTTTATAAGCTTTCTCATGTTTTCAAAAACCCCTTTTTTTATCTGAGTTTCCTGAGAAATTGACCTTTTTCCTGAGAGATTCTTTCCAACTGCAAATGTTTTTTTTAAGCATACATCATGTTTTCCAACTGGCATTTTCCAAAATCTCATAGCACATGCCTGAATTCTCTATGCATTTAGGATAGAATATAACTTTGATGATTTAACTAAGTCAAGCACAATTTTGGTCCTTGGTTTGATTACCCCTGTTAAAGGCGGCAGGAACGGTCGAACCTCGTACCGACAGGTCGAGCCCCATCCCATGGATTTTCCCACAATTTTAAAAAACGGAGGCGAGTATTTCAAAACAATTTCCAAAATATGGTCAAAGTTTGAATCGCGAAAGCGTTCCTTCCTTTTTCTCTTCCGCAAGGAAGGGAAGACGGGGGAAAAATTTCGCGACGATAACAGGTTTGGCGACCGAGATGGGACCTGTCCTTGTCTGACCTAAATTATGCTTGACTTAGTTCAATTATCAAAATTATGTTCATAAAATGTCAGCTCTTTTACTTTCAATATCATGTGAGCCTAGGAGCCTAGATTCTGACCCAGCTGACATTGAATGCATATAGCTTAGGCATGGTTTGGTAGGACCATATTGAGGAGAAATTTTCATGCTCACATAGACTTAGGTCTAAATACAACTCTCCTCAGTTTAGGATCTGAATGCAAACATTGTATGCTTCTTCAAAGATTTTCAAAAGTCTATCTCTCTAGGACTTAGAGCCCTCTATTTCTTGCATGTGATCATTTTTTCAAAACCTCAATTACCTATCATTACCCGGTCTTCACGTTGCTGGGCTCTCTTTCAGAACCATAGTTCGGGACAGAGCCTCACAACTGGGCCAACTATTTGGGTTAACACCCCCCTACCACGTACCGCGGGCCACAGTCCGAAGTATATCGGTAGGCGCTCAAGGATGTTGGAAAACCTTACCTTAGAACCGAAGTTGAAATTCTATGCCACGTACCTCGGATTTCAATTCGGGTATATCGGCATAACTGGATTGGACAAAGATGATCTGAACCTAGAGTTAGGATTAAGGTCCTACAGCTGTTTTCAAATTGATGCATTTAGAGTCAGCCTTTTAGGGAGTGCTGAATGTGCATAAATGTTTGTGCAGGATGTGATTGTATGTATGATTTTCTCAATTCTTTATATTTCCCAATGTTTTTCAACTCATTAGGTCTTTTTCCAAATATCCTTATTTTCCACGAGATCTTTTCTCAAACCCTGGATGATTTTTTCAAATATCTCATTTCTTTCAAAACTCCAAGCGATTTTACATTCTATCTTTCTACTGGATCTCGAATTTCTAGCTGCATTTTTATCCTGCCTACAAAATTTTTCAAAATTTCTCACATTTTCCTAAGTCTCATTCTGAGTCTTTCTCTGTTTTCAGTTCGATGGCATCCAGTCAAGTCGATCCTATCTTTCCTGAAGGTCACATCTCCTTCGAGGTGCGACAAGGTCGTCCTGAACATCGAGCCCTTAGCACCAGAACTTTCATTCCCCGGTGGTATTATTCCTGGCTAAAGAGCTTTTCCCGAATGTTCCCGGACCATTTGAGCGAGTGCGGATTAGAGCTGGCATCAACAGTCGGAAGGCAGACCATCAATGGCAATCTGATCCATGCAATGGCGGAGCGATGGAATCCTCGAACGTGTACCTTCTGGTTCCCGTGGGGAGAGATGACTGTTTTAATGGATGAATTTTCAGAAATCATGGGGTTGCCAGAACCAGCTGGTCGACCAAGCGACCCCTTAGAGCATCAATTCCTTATCAATGTCAAGGGTTTGGACCCCCGAGACTCCTTAGCTCGTATGACAGGCCGCCGATCTTGGCCCCTGATCCAGTTAGAAGGAGATGAATATGTTGACCTACTTGAGTTGTACCGCCAGTACGGGACCTTCGTCGAAGTCAGCACGCTTTCAAGAACAGCCAAAGAAAAGATTCAGAATGCAATGGTTCTATGCACCGTAGGACTGTCCCTTTTCCCAGATGGACAGAACTACATGGACATTAGGATAATCCAACTTATGAGAAGATGGGGAAGTCGGCAAACCAATCGCCTTTCCATAGCCATGGCAGCGCTCGCCTTCTTATATCGAGGTCTGACTCGATTCTCACTTGGAGAGTCCATTTTAGTTGAAGGATGCATCTACGCACTTCAGTCCTGGTTTTTCCAACACGTTCCAGCACGAGCAAGCTCTTTCAGATACAATGGTCAAGAACTCCTTCCAGTGGCGCAGTACCGGTCTATGATCAACAACATTCAAGAGGATGACATTGTTTGGGACTATTTTGATCGGCAAATATCTCCTCCCATATATACCTACGCTTATGGCAAGCGGTTCAAGTTGCTGGGACCATTCTTCTGCACTTATTATCAACCAGAGAGATGTGTTCGGCAGTTCTCTCAGAGGCAGCAGTATGTCGAAGCCCGACTGTTATCAGGAACTATGGCAGAGTTCGATCTCACCTCCGCACAATGGTCCGGGGCATATCATTCTGCCCGCTACGGCTGGGATTCCTTTGTCTCTCTTAAAATCTTTCCAGGTCCTAGAGTGTCTGCCGACTATCGTGAATGGTGGCAAATTGTTTGTCCCTCACCTCTTTGTCAAGATCAATAAAATCTTATTCTTCTCATTTTAAATAAAATTCTCTTTCTTTCTATTATGGTTTGACGACCTCGCCTAGGTAACAAGGCATATTTTCGTTGTTTATTTCTTTTGCAGAAGGAATGACAACACAATTGTCGTGATTCCCACGACGACTCAGTCCCTAGTAATGGGACATCTTTTCCAAATTGTCTACCATATTTTCAGCAAATATTTCCTCCAAAAGCTAATTCCCTAAAAATCTAATCAGGTCTTTTGCCCTGCAGAGAGCATCCATATCATTTGATGGTTGAGACAAGATCAGGCAAAAGAACCACAACATCCCAGTACTCGTCAGCCTCGGAAGAAGAGATGAGTTCCCCTCGATCTGAGAAGAGTCGAGAACAGCAACAAGAAGATGATGGCATAGACCCTCAAATGTATGCCATGTTCAGAAAAATGATGAACAAAATGATGAATGAGCAGCCTGGGACCAGCTCAGAAAGGAACCCATTCAGAGAAAGGTTCCATGGTCGCAGGAGTAAGAAGGCTCCCAAGAAGCAGATCTAGCCAGAAGAGATTTCAGATGAATCAGATTCCACTGAAAACACAGATGAAGAATATGAGGTGCCTCCGGCATTTCAGAAGCGTGGCCAAAGTAAAAGCCGCAGATCCAAGAGCAGAGATAAAGAAGAGCCTTTACAAGCGCAATTTAAAGAAATGGCCCGAGTTGTCAAAGATCTGCAAGCCCGCGACAAGGGCAAGAAAGTCTTCACTAGTGAGGACTTCTATGACGGCTTAGAAGGGGATGATGATCTGGAAAATCTCCCCCGAAAATTCATCAAATTCGATGGTTCTGGCGACCCAAAAGCTCATCTCACCACTTTCTTTGCTGAATGCTCTCGGTTTAGAAGGGATAACTGAGCATTGTTTCTATGCTTCCCCCGCAGCTTGGAAGGAGTTGCCGCCAAGTGGTATGCTAAGCATATCAACCCCATCGAGCTCAAGGAGTTCGATAAAGTTGTAAATCTCTTTATTGAACGCTTCTTGTTCAACACAGAGGCGCTTCCCACATTAAGTCATCTCTGCAATTTGAGGCAGAACGAGAATGAAAAAGCACGGGACTTCATTCACAGATGGAGATCAGCCTGTAATAAGATGAGAGATCCTATCTCGGAAAGGCATGCATTGTCCCTAATCCTCAACAATTTTTCGCAGCCATTAAGAGGATTGATCTCTACAGCATCGTCCAGGACCTTCATTGAGCTGACTGAACGAGCCGAATGGCTCGAGCTGAGTGTGGAAAATGGAGTCTATGAAGGCTTCACCTTTTCCAAGAACAACTCCCATGGTGAGCAGAAAAAGAAAGCTCACTTCACTTATTTTGCTAACAACAACAACAAAGGCCGTAATCAGCACAAAGGGCAGTAGAAAGATTACTACTACAGCTCAGGCAGTTCGAACAACAAGGACCAGAAAGCAAAGCCTACTCCTCAGTACAGCAAGCCTCCTCAGCAGGATCAAGGGCCGAAGCTGCGCGAGAAAGCCAAACATGAAGGATGGAGTTACGACAGAAAGTTTACTCCTCTTGACCAATCACTCGAGGATGTGCTCGAGTACATGCTATCGAAAGAGATGGTCAAATTGCCCAGATTGGCCGATCCCCCTGTGCCCATGGGGAAATGGAAAGATCAGTTCTGCAAGTTCCACAGGACAGTGGGACACAACACCGAGAACTGCTTTGTTCTAAAAAACATCATGCAAGATCTCATTGAAAAGAATCTATTGGTAGAAGGAGAAGAAGAAGAGAAAATGGACATTCTCAACCACCCCTTCCCTTCGCACACCACAGCAGTAGTGTCTGCACAACCCTTTCTACCGCACGAACATATCAAGCCATGTTCTGCGCAAGATCTCCAAGTTCAGCATCAGGTGACGGTGCTACGACAAGCAGCTCCAGATTCCAAGAAGATGGACTTAATTTCAGCATTCGGTAAAATGAAAGTTGCGGAAGCACTTGTGAAGTCAATTCCCAAATCAAAAGGAACTCCTGACTTCTTCAAGCAAATCGTTAGACCAAGGCCAGAGAAGTCAAGTCAGAAGCCTCTGACTGCTTTATCCAATGTCTCCATCCTTGACTTGGCCAAGAATTCTAGCAAGCACCAGCAAGTACTGGATGATCTGCTCAGGAAAATCAAAGTTAAGCCCAGTACCACTCCTGAAGACATGGCACAGATTGTGAACTCCGCCATGACCAATGCGCCAATCACCTTTTCAGATGAGGACCTTCCAAAGCCTCATTCCTTTCATAATAATGCCTTGTACATTGTCGTTCGAGTCAGAAGAATGACGGTTCCCCATGTGCTGGTCGATGGAGGCAGTAGCCTCAACATATGTCCCGAAATGACCGCAAAGGCATTAGGGATCAAGGATGAAGAATATATTCCCGATCCCATCACTATCTATGGGTTTGACAATCATGGTCAAACGGCCAAGGGCAAGATATTCCTGGAGGTGTTCATTAATTATTCAGTGCATTCAGTGCGTTTCCATGTGGTTAATGTACCACCAACCTACAACTTGCTGCTCGGAAGGACGTGGATTCATAATGCTAATGCAGTGCCTTCCACCCTCCATCAATGTGTGAAGTGGTCAAAGGGTGGAATGATAACCACAATACTGGGAGAAGACCCAGAAGAAAGGCTCCCGCAGCCCATGATTCCCCGGCCATCATTCAATGCAGATATTCCCAGCATCAGGGAGAGTGAAGAGATCAATCTCGGGGAGAATCGAGAAATACTTCAGGCACCATCAGAGCCATCTCTGCACACAGTAGCCACGACACGATGGAAAGGTCCTCAATTCTTCAAGGTTGGAGGTCGAATCGACTACAGCACCATTAAGGATCATCCCTTGTTTCCTTAATTCATGAAGTCAAGAAAGGGATTTGATTTACTCCTGAAGCATGGCTATCAACCCTTCAAGGGACTCGGCAAGAATGAAGATGGCCGCATCGAGCCAATGATTCAGAAACATCGTCCCCACAGAGCAGGACTGGGGTTCTCCGGAGGAAGCTCATCAAGGAAGACTGTTTTTGTCAAAGGGGCACAATGAAGACCATTTGTTATTTCCTTTCTATTCTTTTCCAAATAAATGTCTCATTTTACCAATGTCATTGATCAATTCAATCAATAAAATTCCAAGTTTCTTTGTCTATCCGGATGCCATCTACTCCCTTTCTGTCTATCTCATCATTTTATCATTCAATGCCATTTTATGTATGGTTCTCTTCAAATGATTGCTTGTCTTACTGTAGGCCAATTTTTCTGAACCAGATTTCTTATCCAAAATTTCAGAATGACCTCTCGGACAATCAAGAAGCTCGTTCTCAATCCCAAGGCCTTTCAGAAGTCAATAGCAATTCACAGAATCAAAGCAAGCACCGGAAATGACAAGAGTGCAAAGCAGTCTGATGATTGTGCAGAATATGATCAGTCTCTTCAGGAATTACCGGAATTCGCCGCAGTTTAGAAGCAGGACAAACCATCTCCTCTAGTACAAGATCCAACTGAAGGTGTCAATATCGGTTCAGAGGAAGATCCCAAAATTCTCCAGATCGGAACCAGTCTGAGTCCAGAAGAAAAGAAAAGGCTTATAGATTTTCTCAAGCGGCATGAAGAAGTGTTCGCATGGACATATGAAGACATGCCAGGCTTAGACCCCAAATTAGTCAAACACCGTCTTGTCTTGAAGCCGGATGCTAAGCCAGTCAAGCAGAAGCTGAGAAAAATGGATCCCAGAATAGAACAACAAGTCAAAGAAGGACTTGAAGATTTGCTCAGAGCAGGATTTATTCGAGCCATTGACTACCCAGACTGGTTAGCCAATATCGTCGTCGTCCCAAAGAAAAGTGGCAAAGTAAGGATCTACATAGACTTCAGAGACCTCAACAAGGCAACTCCGAAGGATGACTATCCACTTCCAAGCATCGATCTTCTAGTCGATAGCACGGCAGGACATGCCATGTTCTCTTTCATGGACAGATACTCCGGCTACAATCAGATTAAGTTGGCCGCCCGCGACCAATCCAAAACTTCCTTCACTACGCCTTGGGGCACTTTCTGCTATACGGTTATGCCTTTTGGGCTCAAGAATGCTGGAGCAACATATCAACGAGCAATGGCTGTTAACTTTCACGATCAAATGCGCAAAATCATGGATGCGTATGTTGATGATATTCTCGTGAAATCTAAAGAGGGAGAAGATCACCTCGAAACCCTTGATTAAGTCTTTAAAAGACTTATTCTTTACAAGTTAAGGCTTAACCCGCAAAAGTGTGTCTTCGGAGTCGAATCAGGCAAACTGTTGGGTTTTCTGGTCAGTAAAAAGGGAATTGAAGTCGACCCGGCCAAAGCAAAGGCTATCATTGATATGCCGCCCCCAAAGAATCTCAAAGAACTACGTAGCCTTCAAGGACGTATGCAGTCAATCCGGTGATTCATTTCCAATTTGGCGATGAGATGTGAGCCCTTCAACCACTTACTCAGAAAAGGAGTTAAGTTCGAATGGGGACCAAAATGCCAACAATCGTTCGATCGGATCAAGAAGTATCTTCTTAATCCTCCCATCCTGAAGCCGCCAGAATTAGGAAAACCTCTTTTATTATACATCTCAGTTAATCAAGTTGCCTGCGGCGGATTCTTGGCACAATACAAAGAAGGCAGCCTGATAGAGCACGCCATTTATTACGTGAGCAAGACTTTCATAGATTGTGAAAAGAGATACTCTCAAATAGAGAAGACCTGCCTAGCTCTGGTATGGATGTGTCAGAAGCTAAGACACTACCTGCTAGCATCAGAGGTCAAAATCCTATCTAAACTCAATCCCCTCAAATACATCTTAGAGCAACCTTTCCTCAGCGGACGAGTCGCAAAATGGCAAGTCTTACTGATGCAGTATGACTTAGAATACGTCTCGCAACAATCAATCAAAGGCCAAGCAATTGCAGATCAATTGGCGGATTTTCCTCTGGCCGAAGAAGTGAAAGCCGAAGATGACTTCCCTGATGAGCAAATTTGCAACATCCAGCAATCTCCAGTCTGGAATTTATTTTTCGATGGTTCTAAGAATATAGCGGGAATAGGCATCGGAATTTTATTAATCACTCCGGAGAAGGAGATGATTCCATTTTCTCTCAAGCTAGACTTTCAATGCACTCACAACATGGCTGAATATGAAGCCCTGATTCAAGGTCTAAGGATTCTATTAGACTTCAATGTCAAGAGAGTGCATGCCTACGGTGACTCATTACTTGTTGTCAATCAAGTTCGAGCCGAATGGCAAGTCAAAGATCAGAAGCTATTTCCCTATCAGAAAATTGTTTCAGCTCTTATCAGCGAGTTTGAAGAATTCCAGCTCTTCCATATCAAGAGAGATTTTAATCAAGTAGCCGATAGCCTAGCCAGTTTAGGCTCCATTATGGCATTCAAGAATGGAGAATCTTGTTGCTCTTTTGAAATTGGCAGACTTGACCTTCCTGCCTTCATTCCAGCGGAACAGGTAAACCAGGCTGAGCAAAGGAAGAAGCCTTGGTATTACAATATCAAAACTTTCATAGAAACTGGTGAATTTCCTCCAGAACTCTCAAAGAAAGATCAACAAGCAATCCAGCGTATGTCTACTCGATACTTCATCTTGGCCAATGTCCTCTATCGTCGCGGATTCAGTTCAGAATATTCCAGATGTTTAGATGAAGACGAGGCCAAAGAAGTCGTGCGAGAAGCACACGAAGGCATTTGTGGTGGCCACGTCGGCTACCAAACCCTTGTCAAGCAAATCATCAGAGCAGGGTACTACTGGAAGACTATGCAACAAGACTGTTATCATTATGTGAAGAAGTGTGTGCAATGCCAGATACACGCACCTTCCATTCATGCTCCGGCAACTTATTTACAGTCTGTTGTCTCTCCATGGCCATTTTCTATGTGGGCCTTCGATGTCGTAGGTCCCATCACTCCTTCAGCTTCAAATGGCCACAAATACTTCCTTGCCACAACAGAATATTTCACCAAGTGGGTAGAAGCCATCAGTCTCCGCACAGTAGAAGGCCGACACGTGGTCTCTTTCATTCACAAGAACATCCTTTGCCGTTTCGGCATCCCGCATGATATTGTGTTAGACAACGGCAGTCATTTCAAGAATTAAAAGATGAAGACATTCTGCTCAAAATTCAAGATCTATCACCATTTTTCCGCTCCATATTATCCTCAAGGGAATGGTCAGGCAGAGGCCACCAACAAGATTTTAATTCGTATCTTGGAGCGAACTGTGGAAACAGGCCGTGACTGGCATGAGAAGATCCACGATGCACTATGGGCCTATCAGACCACCATTCGTACACCAACGAATGCTACTCCATCAGAACTGGTCTATGGAACAGAAGTAGTATTGTCGCTACATGTTCAGAAGCCCGCTTTGAAATTTGCTTCACTTCTGCAATTACCTCTTGATCAATACCAGCAGCAGCGACTAGTGCAGCTAGACTTACTCGACGAGAGAAGGCTAAAAGCAGCAGAGCATGCTCAATCCTATCGCCAGAGAGTAGCCAGGCAATATGCGAAATCTATCATCGAAAGAAGATTCAAAGTCAATGATTTAGTACTTCGATCCACAGCTTATCTCAAGCATCATCCTGGCGGCAAATGGTCGCCAAATTGGGAAGGTCCCTATATTGTCAAAGAAGCATTACCCCGCAACTCATATCGGCTCATCAATGCCGATGGGGTAGAATTGCCAGATCCTATCAATGCTCGACACTTGAAAAAGTTTTATACTTGAAACATTTATTCTTCTCTTGTAATCCTTCCTGTTTCCTTCAAATAATGATCCAACTTTCTTTCCCAGTTACACTGGGGCATTTTAAAATTTTGTTCTATATGCAGGCAGGATAAACAAATTCCTCATTTCATGCACATGTGCATTCATATGCATCAACCCATATTCATTTGCATTCAATTGCATTAATAACAATCCGGTCAGTATTGGGATTTCAACAAACAGTCCCATCACAATTCCTAATGATTCAAAGATCATCGCCAATACTGAACCAAAACCCAGCGCTCGTACTGGTATTATTCCAAAATCCAGTACTCAAACTGGCACATTTTCAAAATTCCAATTTTCCAGAAAACCGAGTTCCGACTCGGGTTTTTATTCAAATCATTTTCCTTTGTTGATCCGGGTTCCGACTCGTGATCTCTCTACTTTATTCGAGCCTTGACTCGATTTCTTCATTTTCCTTTGTTGATCCGGGTTCCGACTCGTGATCTCTCTACTTTATTCGAGCCTTGACTCGATTTCTTCATCTTCATTTGTTGATCCGGGTTCCGACTCGTGATCTCTCTATTTTATTCGAGCCTTGACTCGATTTCTTCATTTTCCTTTGTTGATCCGGGTTCCGACTCGTGATCTCTCTACTTTATTCGAGCCTTGACTCGATTTCTTCATTTTCCTTTGTTGATCCGGGTTCCGACTCGTGATCTCTCTACTTTATTCGAGCCATGACTCGATTTCTTCATTTTCCTTTGTTGATCCAGGTTCCGACTCGTGATCTCTCTATTTTATTCGAGCCTTGACTCGAACTCTCCATTTTCCTTTGTTGATCCGGGTTCCGACTCGTGATCTCTCTACTTTATTCGAGCCTTGACTCGATTTCTTCATTTTCATTTGTTGATCCGGGTTCCGACTCGTGATCTCTCTACTTTATTCGAGCCTTGACTCGAACTCTCCATTTTCCTTTGTTGATCCGGGTTCCGACACGTGATCTCTCTACTTTACTCGAGCCTTGACTCGAATTCTTCATTTTCCTTTGTTGATCCGGGTTCCGACTCGTGATCTCTCTACTTTACTCGAGCCTTGACTCGAATTCTTCATTTTCCTTTATTGATCCGGGTTCCGACTCGTGATCTCTCTACTTTACTCGAGCTTTGACTCGAACAAATCATTTTCCTTTGTTGATCCGGGTTCCGACTCGTGATCTCTCTACTTTACTCGAGCCTTGACTCGAACAAATCATTTTCCTTTGTTGATCCGGGTTCCGACTCGTGATCTCTCTACTTTACTCGAGCCTTGACTCGAACAAATCATTTTCCTTTGTTGATCCGGGTTCCGACTCGAGATCTTTTCGAGCTTGTCATTCTCTTTTGTTGATCCGGGTTCCGACTCGTGATCTCATTACCTTACTCGAACCCTGAATCGAGTTCTTCATTTTCTTTTGTTAATCCGGGTTCTGACTCAAGATCTCCTTATCTTACCCAAGATCTAACTCAAGTCCTTCATTTTCCTTTGTTGATCCGGGTTCCGACTCGTGATCTCATTATCTTATTTGAGCTCTAATTCAAGCCTTCCATTTTCTTTTGTTGATCCGGGTTCCGACTCGAGATCTCTTTAGTCATTCGAACTCTGACTCGAGCTCTTCATTTTCTTTTGTTGATCCGGGTTCCGACCCGAGATTTCTCTATTCTTTTGAGCTCAGATGCGAGCTCTTCATTCTCTTTTGTTGATTCGGGTTCCGACTCGTGATCTCTCTATTCATTTGAGCTCATATGCGAGCTCTTCATTCTCTTTTGTTGATTTGGGTTCCGACTCGTGATCTCTCTATTCATTTGAGCTCAGATGCAAGCTCTTCACTTCCTCTGTTGATTCGGGTTCCGACTCGTGATCTCTATATTTTATTCGAGCTCTGACTCGAACTCATCATTCTCTTTTATTGATCCAAGTCATTTCAATCATCAGGGTCTGTCAATTGCTCAAGTTTGACATTTTGCCCTCCAAATTTCAATTTAAATCCTCAAATGAGGCAATTCTTCAATTTAGACCTCTGATTTCCAATTTCAATTACCAATTTCCAATTCTCAATTTCAATTACCAATCTCAATTTCGACCTTCGGGTCTATCAATTTCCAATTTTCGACCTTCGGGTCTATCAAATTCCAATTTTCGACCTTCGGGTCAATCAATTTCCAATTTTCGACCTTCGGGTCAATCAATTTCCAAATTTCGACCTTCGGGTCAATCAATTTCCAATCTTTGACCTTCATTTCCAAATTTCGACCTTCGGGTCACCCAATTTCGACCTTTAGGTCACTCAATTCTCAATTTCGACCTTCAGGTCACACAATTTCGACCTTTCGGTCAACCAATTCTCAATTTCGACCTTTGTGGTCAAATCAATTCTCAATTCCGACCATCAGGTCATCCAATTTCGACCTTCGGGTCATTCAATTTCCAGCAACCAATTTTCCAATTTTCCATTTCGACCTTTGGGTCAATCAATCTCAATATCCAATTTCAATCATTTTCTCTTGCGAGGGACCCTTTTAGGGAGAGTTTGAGGGAGCTCGTTCTTTTCGCATGCTATCCAATTCGTTCACTTAGCCCCTTTTCAGGAAGAGTTTGAAGGGACTCGCGTCTTTGTGAACCGTTTGCAAAACAATTTCCAATTTCACACAAGAAACCCTTTTATAGGGAGAGGCTCGACGGAGACTCGCTTTTCTTGTGACCCCCCAATTTCATACTAGGCCATTTTTCGTCATGAAAGACCCTCTTTGCAGGGAGAGTGTGATGGACTCGTTCCTTTCATGACCCAATTTTCAGACCTCACTATTATCGGCCCCTTTCCATAAGAGAAGCCTAATATTAGGGAGCTTTGACGAAAGCTCAATTTCTCTTCGAAAGTTCATTTTGTAAACACCTCCTCTTCAGGGAAGAGAGGAGTATTTCTCATTTCCCATTCAGGTAAGGGCTAAGCCTGAGTCTCTCTTTTTGGGGAAAAAGAGAAGAGAATTTTCGTCACGGATGCGTTGAGCCAGATTTCAAATACTCACTTTCACTAAGGATTTCAAGAAAATTTTGTCAATTTGTCAAATTATTTGCTGATTTCAGAATCTTTATTGCACTAGTCAGTTTACCCTCAGCATCACTTCCAAAAGAGCGAAGCTTTTGCGAAAAGGGATTCAAAATTCAAATTCTTTCTATTGGCCAACCAAAAGGATGAAGGATAAATCCTCGATATGGCCAGAAAAGAAGATTCAATGTTAGTGAAAAGCCATGGATGATTGATATTGATCACAGTCAATGGCACATCTTTAAAGATTATTCTTGTAAAATGAGGCAGTGGAAATATCCTGAGTGCTAGAAAAGAGAGAATTCGCCCTAACCCTGTCTCCTCAGAATCACCTAAGCTGCAATTAAGTATCCGCAAAAGGGATCTCTCACCTGTCGTCAAGATGAAGGCGAATTAGGCGAGTAGACCCCCGGGGCCAAAGAAGATTCGAAACATCTCCAAGATGACGGAGTTTGTGACGGATCCTTCCAGGGAAAGTCCAAAGCACTGTCGAGATGAAGGCAGATGCGATGAACCTCTCGACAATCCCTAAAAGATATTTAATTTCAGCTATCACCCAAAGATCTCCAAACCCATCGTCCAAGAAGGATCGAAACATCTCCAAGTTGAAGGAGTTTGTGACGTACCCTTCCCAAAAGAGAGAAAGAGAGGAAAAAGAAAGAGAGAAAAAGTCAGAACATCTCCAAAATGAAGGAGAATGTAGCAAAAACCCAGAGAGCCAAAAGAGTGCAGAAAGATTGTCAAGAGAGAAGCTCCCAGGATATCAAACTGCCAAATTTATCAAGAATCCTCTTTAACTTTGTGAAATTCTATTATCAATATTCTTTCATCAATTGCTTTCATAATATCAAATTCTCTTTCCTGCTCATATTAAGGAAATTGATAACTTCCTTGAAGAAGGTCAATTGCAAGCAATTTGGATTTCAAGTCTCGATTCTACAAAGTGAACCTTGTTTGGAGGTAATGCTTTAGGTAGAAAAGAAGGAATATCTTTGCAACAGTGCAACATTTTCAAATATTTTGAATCAACAGCAAAATTTCCAACATTTTGACAATATTTTCTAGCTATCCTGACATGAAGTGAGAGCTCGATATCCGTCTTCGATGCATCCTGACACCAATTTTAAATCCCTCCTAAGGACTTGATTCCTTCCCTTCTTTGAGAGCATGAACTCTCAAATTTGCACACTTCCCTGTGTCCCCACTGTCCCACCATAGACAGTCCCATTTCGGTTCGAGGTCGAACCACCAATCATTTCCAGCAAAAGGCAATTTCAAAAGCTAATTTTAGTCTCAGCAATGAGACGCCCAAAACCAATCCCTTTTCAAGCTTTAGGGACCCCATTTCCTTCCTTTTGCAAAAACCCTATTGGATTTATTGTGCAAAATCCAAAGGTTCCATCATGGTCTCTTCCTTCGAGGATTCCATTTCATTTTCCGCCCGATCAGGATAAGGGTACAAACCTGAGCCTCAATCAAAGAGGTATTCCCATTTTCCACCCGATTAGGACAAGGGTACAAACCTGAGCCTCAATCAAAGAGGTATTTCATTTTTCGCCCGATCAGGATAAGGGTACAAACCTGAGCCTCACTCAAAGAGGTATTTCATTTTTCGCCCGATCAGGATAAGGGTACAAACCTGAGCCTCAATCAAAGAGGTATTTCATTTTTCGCCCGATCAGGATAAGGGTACAAACCTGAGCCTCAATCAAAGAGGTATTTCATTTTCCGCCCGATCAGGATAAGGGTACAAACCTGAGCCTCATCCAAAGAGGTATTTCATCTTCCGCCCGATCAGGATAAGGGTATAAATCTGAGCCTCGATCAAAGAGGTATTTCATTTTCCGCCCGATCAGGTTAAGGGTACAAACCTGAGTCTCATTTCGATGAGATATTCCATTCCCCAATCAGGTCAAGGGTCAAAACCTGAGCTTCGTTCCATGCGAGGTATTTCTGTCCCATCAGGTTAAGGGTCAAAAACCTGAGCTTCGCTCCATGCGAGGTATTTTTGTCTCATCCAGGTCAAGGGCATAAACCTGAACTTTGCTCTCACAGAACAAATCTTTCCTCTTCATTCTCCGTTTCATATCTACCATCTTCCTCGGGCTAATTTCTTCACACTCAGTCAGATCCTTCTAACTGAGGCATTATTTTTATGTATAGCCCAAATTTGGTGTGTTTTTCTTTGCCACTAAGCTCGGCCATGAGCCGGCTTAGTAGCAAAGAGGGGCATCTGTAAACACCCCAAATTTTCACTCACCTCCCCAACATTTCCACCAAGCATCAACATCCAGCCTCTGAAATCGCTGGAGGGCAAAATGTTCATTTTCTGAGCCGGACCTTGCAAAAGTCTAAATTTCATCTGCAACTCTCAAAATTTCTCTATTTTGTCTCAGATAGTCAAAATCTTACTCCTGACAGAAGACAGGAATCCTCAAGTCTTGGTTCAAGATTCCATTTCATAAGACATGACATTGCATATCATTGCATGAGCGTTTCAAATCACTGCACTGCACAGCATGTCATTTCGAGGTCCAGAACTCTTGATTTCAAAATTTTAAATCCAGATTAGAATTTTAACTATTTTCAAAATTGATTTCAAAACCCTGGGTCTTCAAAATTATCAATTTTTCCCATTTTACCCCCAGGACTCTGAATATCAAAATATTTCCTCAGGAAAACCATCTGGATAGTTTTCAATATGGATTTGAGTCACTTCACCTCAGATTTTGCCCTTTTTGACAATTTCAAATATCTTTCTTTTACAAAATCGCCCTACAAGGGCCAACTCTTTCCAAAATTCCTGTTTTGCCCATTAGTCCAAATTTTTATGAAAATTCCAAAAAGAAGTTGTTGTTTTATCCTTATTTCAATAAAGAAGCAATGTGGGACCCACACTGAGGTGGTGTCACACAAGCTTTCCTTTTGAAAATTTGAATTTCGAAAAACCCAAAAATATAAGAGCCTTGTCCCTTGGATTGGTGCCACTTGTCTTTTCTCTCTCCTCCCATTTCCATGCCAAGTGTCAGTGTGGGGCTACCTTCAGAAGCTGCCACATGTCATCCCATTTATCTGCCATGTGTCACCCTATCCATCCTGCGCCATGTGTCAATCCAAGACTACCAGGAGATGCCAAGTGTCATAGGTTGTCCTGTCTAGAAAAAGTGGAGTTTGTCTCCTCTGAGGTGGCGCCACTTGAAGTGTGTCTCCTGCAGGGGACACGTGTCAACCTCTCCCTCCTTCTAGAAAAGTAGCCTGACACATGTCTCTCCCTACTTTTCTCAGAAAAGTAGGAAACATGTGTCACTCCTAAATTCCTACAAAAAAGGTAGGCTTGTCTCCTCTGAGGTGGCGCCATCTGGAGTGTCTCTTGTAGAGGACACGTGGCAAGCCCTCATTTCCTCAGAAAAAGGCAAGTGCCATGTGTCATTTTCTGCTTTCTTCAGAAAAGCTAGAATTCAAATATTCAAAAATCCCCATAGGTGGCGAAAATCAAGAACTCCTACCTTTTTCATCCTGTCTGAGATGGCGCCACATGGCTTGGCCCACCTTCTCTCCCCTCTGCCACGTGTCATTCTCTGCTTCTTTCAGAAAAAGTAGAGGACACATGTCTTCTCCCTACCTCTTTCAGAAAAGTAGGAGACACATGTCACTCCTGGCTTTCTTCAGAAAAAGCAAACCATTCAAAATTCAAACAAGGAACTAGGTGGCGAAAATCCTGAGCTCTGATTTTTCCAGATGGCCTGAGATGGCGCCACATGTCCTTTCCCTCCTTTTCCTCCCTCTTGCCACATGGCATTGTAGGAGCCACCCTGAGGTGGCGCCACATGTCCATCCTCCATTCCTCCAGGGCCAACCTCCATTTGAATTTCAAACTTCCCCCTGAGGTGGCGCCATTTGAGAAAGCCTCTCCAGACAGCTGACACTTGTCCGCCACATGTCCAGACCTCCCTGCACCAGAAAAAGTAGAAAAAAAACCCCCCATGAGGTGGCGCATTTTGCTTCCACCCTTCATGTTCTCCTGCCACATGGCATCGTAGGAGCCACTCTGAGGAAATGCCACATGTCAGCCCCTCCTTTCCTGCAGAAAAGCAAAATTTCAAACATTTGAACTCCCCAGAGGTGGCGCCACATGGCATGCCCCTACTGTTCCAACTTTACACCTCAGATCACCTTTTGAGGTGGCACCATTCCAGGACTCCACTTGGCTCCATTTTTATTTTTTTTATTTTATTTTTAATAAAGGTAGCCCACCATGAGGTGGCGCCACCTGAGGACTCCCTACAAAAGGTGAGTTTGAATTTCAAATTCCAAGAGAGCACCCTCTGAGGTGGCGCCTTTTGGGAGCTCCCTGCAGAGAGAATCAAGCAAACTTTTGAAAAATTCCAAATTCCCCCTGCTGAGGTGTCTCACCCACAAAATTTCCATTTTTTTATTTTTCTCAAAAAAATCAAAATAGCCTTTTGAGGTGGCACCACCTGAGGGCTCCCTGCAGAAGACAAATTCGAATTTCAAACCCCTTAGATGGCACCCCTTGAGATGGCGCCACATGGAGGGCTCAGATTGAACCTGTTTGAATTTCAAAATTTTTCAGAAAAGTTATAAAAACAAGGGTTCACGCCCAGCCTAAAGGAGATCATTTTTTAGCTCTGGTGAACTTGGAAAATCCGACCTAGCCTTCCTAACATCTGATTTTGAACCTTGGAAATCGTGCCTCCTTTGGCTCATTGAAGAAGGTGGAGTAGAGCTCGTGCTGTGGCCAATCCGATTCCAACAGAGCTCGATTTTGGTGGACCATCCGAAGCTCGGAGCGAAGGACGAAGGAAGCTCGTGATAGCTGCCCCTTTCAAGAGCTCCTACGCTGCGTAACGAAGCAAGGTGCACTTCTTTTCTCATTGATTGGATTCCATAATTCGAATCGGGGGTCGTTTGAAGAAAGAGCTCATTCGAGGGATGGATTGAGCTATTCTCATAAAACGACATACATAAAAATGTTTCATTATGCTTCCTTGATGATTTTAATATGCATGTAGTTAGCTAGATTTAATTTGCATTTTATTTCATTCATTTAGCATATTTCATGAATTAATTAGGATTAATTTAGCCTTTATTTCAATTCTGCTTATTTTCAGTAGGTCTTTGTTTTTGTCAGTCAGTCCACACGTCATTTCATGCATTTGTTTTTTATTAAAAATCCCAAAAAAATCACGGAATGCGCCCTTAGGTGTCCCTGAAATTTTTCCAAAAATTCAGAGGCATTTGAATTTGTTTACTGCGGTAAACATTCAAAATGGCAAGTCGGGTTTTGTTACCCGGGATACGTTTTGAAAATCATTTGCCGACTTGTAAAATCGAGATATCCCTCATGGGAGATCCGATTTTCGATCCGAAAGATGTTTTGAACTCGGGAGAATGTCTAGTTTTTAATATGAGTTTATCAGAGTTTTCTGATTTTTTTAATGTCTGACAAAAATCCGAGATGTCGGTACACGTGTCAGAGCCTAATTTGGGCCCCTGAGATCTTGGATCAACTTAGGGCTATGGTTTCTCTTTGTGTCTTGCTCCAAATCCGAAACTGTAAAAAGTGAAAGTTATGTCCGTGATGTCCTATGTTTGCATCTAAAAGCCTGTAATTTTTAGAACAGTGTTGACCCCTTCTTCGGATTTTTCTTGTCAGCCCTCTGTTTTGCTACATTTGTCTGTTCTGTTAGTTTAGGCAGAAATAGTTATATTTTTATCTGTGTTTCCGTTGATCAAATGCCAAAGTCATAAACATGAAAGTTGTTCATGTAGGTGTCTTGCATAGCTCTGATTAATTTCATAAATTTCAATGGCCGTTTTGTATTTTTTTAGCATTTTACATCAGATTAGTGTGATTTTTACCTCTGTCTGAACTAAATCCCTGTTATTGAACTCACTATGGCTCAAATCCCGAGGCTGTAAAAACCACAAATGTTCCATTTCGGGTCTTTTAGCAGTCTGAAAAATATCAGAAGTTTCCATGGTGTAAATCTTGCATTATCATATTAGGCATTGCATTTGGTTCGGATCCATAGGCAAAATCCATCATTTTTAGGACTTTCTTTAAATTTTGGCATTTAAATCATATCATTTCATGATTTTTAGCATTCTAGGTTGTTTATCAAAGTAAGTAGATGCTTCATACCGAATTTGGTGCAATTTGGAATCCATTTGAGGTTCGGATTATCCACAATACCAAAACAGGGTCCCGCAGGACCCGGATCCAAGCGAAAAACAAGCGAAAATCGTTATTTTTGATAAATTGAAAAATACCAAATTCTGATTTTACAGTCCTAATGTGTTTAGAAGCATGTCATACTGCATTTCATCATCATTTGATTCAATTTGAACTTCAAAATCTCAATTTTACCAAGTTTTCCTTCAAAAAAAAAAAAAACTGATTTTAAAGGTATAACTTTATAATTAGGGGTATTTTGGTCATTTTGACCACCATTCCGAATTTCAAACTATTTTCTACTGAATTTCCTGCATTTACATCATTTCAAATATCAAGGAAGCATGAGAATAGGGTTTATATCCAATTAAATCCAATAATTTCATAATATTATTGGAAAATCTTGGAAAAACCCACATATTTGAGCTAACTTTATTTCAAGCTTGGCAGGGACATTCCAAAGAAGGAGCTGAAGTCTGCAAATTTCTTTTATTTCCTTTATTTAGTGATGTAATAATGTAAATTTTGGAATAAGAGAGTTAATTTCCTGCTTAGACTAGGATGCATATCATATAGTTTAAAATTTATGCAATATCCTGCTTCTATGATTCATGCATTTTATTTCAAAAGCACTATGGATGTTCACAAATAGCACATGCACCAACTCTTAGGGAGTTGATGGACTCGGTGGGATCCATATTTACGGCCCTAGTCGGAATATGGACGAGACCCAGATCCATCATCTTTCTACTAGTCACATTGAGCCTACACTCTTAGGCTATCTTAAAATGCACATCATATTTCCAAAGTTTTCAAAATCATGTGCATCAAATCAACTAAATTCTGAACATATTCATGGCCACAGTCAGGATATGTGAAGGATTTATCTTGACTTAATGCACATTTTTCCAACAAATCTCTTAGAAAATCTTTTCAAAGTGTATTCATTCACTCATGACATTTGCATCATAGAATCACTGATTTTCTCAAGATTTTCTCAAGAAAACTTCATTCTTAAGAAATCGATTTCTCAAGAAATTCTAAGGATTTTTCAAAATCGGTTTTCCAAAGACAAGTTTTTCCACAGTTTTCCCAGGAAAATGATATTTTCTTAAGATATTCAAAAGAGTTTTCCAATCTTTCTTCAAGATCCAAAATCGATTTTCAAGTATTTCAAAAGGTAAAATTCCCAGGATTTCGATTCCCCAAGTTTTGAATTTCCTTCTCCAATGAGTTTTCCTATGAATTTTTATCATTTTCCTAAGAAAACTCTCAAAGTCCAAGTTTTCCTAAGAAGTGCTTCCCTTTTCAAAAAGTCCATCTTTTCTCAAGAATCACTTCCATTTTCCCAAGATTTTCAACTATTTCTGAATTTTCCACATCTTTATAAGCTTTCTCATGTTTTCAAAAACCCCTTTTTTTATCTGAGTTTCCTGAGAAATTGACCTTTTTCCTGAGAGATTCTTTCCAACTCCAAATGTTTTTTTAAGCATACATCATGTTTTCCAACTGGCATTTTCCAAAATCTCATAGCACATGCCTGAATTCTCTATGCATTTAGGATAGAATATAACTTTGATGATTTAACTAAGTCAAGCACAATTTTGGTCCTTGGTTCGATTACCCCTGTTAAAGGCGGCAGGAACGGTCGAACCTCGTACCGACAGGTCGAGCCCCATCCCATGGATTTTCCCGCAATTTTCAAAAACGGAGGCGAGTATTTCAAAACAATTTCCAAAATCCGGTCAAAGTTTGAATCGCGAAAGCGTTCCTTCCTTTTTCTCTTCCGCAAGGAAGGGAAGACGGGGAAAAAATTTTGCGACGATAACAGGGTCCAAACCCTTGACATTGGTAAGGAATTGATGTTCTAATGGATCGCCTGGTTGACCGGCTGGTTCTAGTAACCCCATGATTTCTGAAAATTCATCCATTAAAAGAGTCATTTCTCCCCACGGGAACCAGAATGTACATGTCTGTGGATTCCATCGCTCCGCCATTGCGTGGATCAGGTTGTCGTTGATGGTCTGCTTCTCGACTGCTGACGCCAATTCTAATCCGCACTCGCTCAAATGGTCCAGAAACATTCGGGAAAAGCTTTTAGCCAAGAATAGTACCACCGGGGAATGAAAGTTCCGATGCTAAGGGCTCGGTGTTCAGAACGACCTTGTCGCACCTCATAGGAGATGTGACCTTCGGGAAAGATAGGATCGACTTGACTGGATGCCATCGAACTGAAAACAGAGAAAGACTCAGAATGAGACTTAAGAAAATATGGGAAATTTAGAAAAAATTTTGCAGGCAGGATATAAAATGTAGCTGGAAATTCGAGATCCAGTAGAATGGTAGAATGAAAAATCACCTGGGGTTTTGAAAGAAATGGGGTATTTGAGAAAATCATCCAGGGTTTGAAAAAAAGATCTCGTGGAAAATAAGGATATTTTGAAAAAGGCCTAATAAGTTGGAAAACATTGAGAAATATAAAGAATTGAGGAAATAACACACATACAATTACATCCTGCACACACATTTATGCACATACAACACTCCCTAAAAGGCTGACTCTAGATGCATCAATTTGAAAACAGTTGTAGGACCCTAATCCTAACTCTAGGTTCAGATCATCTTTGTCCAATCCAGTTATGCCGATATACCCGAATCAAAATCCAAGGTACGTAGCATATAATTTCAACTTCGGTTCTAAGGTAAGGTTTTCCAGCATCCTTGAGCGCCTATCGATATACTTCGGACTGTGGCCCGCGGTACGTGGTAGGGGGGTGTTAACCCAAATAATTGGCCCAGTTGTGAGGCTCTGTCCCGAACTAGGGTTCTGGAAGAGAGCCTAGCAACGTGAAGACTGGGTAATGATAGGTAATTGAGGTTTGAAATATGATCACATGCAAGAAATGGAGGGCTCGAAATCCAAGAGAGATAGATTTTGAAAACTTTGAAGAAGCATACTGTGATCATCGCAAAATTTTTTCTCTCGTAATATTCTCTCTTCCTTCTCTTTTCCTTTCCAACCCCTTATTTTCCTCCTTTTTGAAGGGAGAAAGATAAAAGAACGGAAAGAAAGAGAGAAGAGAAAAGAAAGAAGAGAAGAGAAGATGAAATCTTTTGCGGGTCTCACTTGACCTTAATTTTAAAGATATTTTGAAATAACTCGCCTCCGTTTTTGAAATATTTGCGGGAAAACTGGGAGACGGGATCCGCTCGTCGGTACGAGGTTCGACCGTTCCTGGCGCCTTTACCAGGGGTAATCGAACCAAGGGTCGAATTAATGTCTTTTGCTTTGCTAAGAAATTATCTAAGTATTTATCCTAAGTCTAAAATGCACAATGAATCATGCTTGTGAAAATGCAAAGATGTATGCTCTTTTTGAAAATGTTTTGAAGAAATCCCAAGTGAATCCGATAAAGTGAAGAAATGTTTTCTAACTTAGAACTTAAGATTAAAGTTCTAAGTTTTTAGAATAATCAGGAGCTTGGGAAAATAAATCTGGTTTTGGAAAATGATCTTGAAACTTTGAGATAAAAGGAATTTTCAAAGTCATAAATGGACTTTGAATCAGAATAGAAATGAAAATTGAATCAGATAGAATTGGGAAATTTGAAAAAAAAATGAGAAATGGAATTGACTTAAAAGTTGGATTTTTAAGATGAAATTCGAATCCAATATCTGGATTCTGAATTTTGAATTTAAGATCTGGAATGGGAACTTGATTTGAAATTTGGAATTAAAGTGGAATTGGTTAAGAATTGGAATTACAGTGGAATTTGGATTTGGAATTTTAAATGGAATTAGATTCAAGATTTTGAATCCAAGATGGTATTTGGATCTGAAATCTGAGATCCGAGATAGGGTTGGACTCTGGATCCTAAGATAGAATTGGATCTGAAGTCTGAGATCCAAAGTAGAATTGGATTCTGGATCCTAAGATGGATTTGGATCTGAAGTCTGAGATCCAATGTAGGATTGGGTTTTGGATCCTAGAATGGAATTTTGGATCTGTAATCTGAGATCCAAGGTAGGATTGGGTTTTGGATCCTAGAATGGAATTTTGGATCTGAGATCCAAGGTAGCATGAGGATCTAGATCTTTAAGAGTTGGATTTTGGATCTGAATCTAAGACCCAAAGTAGGGTTGGATTCTGGATCCTAAGAATTGAAATTTGGATCTGAATCTGAGATCCAATGGTAGAATGAGGATCTGGATCCTAAATGAAATTTGGATCTGTGATTGGAGATCCAAAGTGAAATAAGGGTTTGGACCCTAAATGGAATTTGGATCTGTGATGGGAGATCCAGAGTAGAATAAGGATTTGAATCCTAAATAGAATTTTGATCCTTGATTGGAGATCCAAAGTGGAATGGAGTCCTATACTTGGAAATCTGAATCCAAGTTGAGACTAGGATTTGATTTTGGATTTGGGTTTTTAGAAGTCAAAAAATAGGACTTTTAAAGATGATCTGGGTTTTGAAGATCCAGATTTGAACTTGAGAAGGTTTGGGTTTTTGAGATTCAAAGTCAATCTCAACTTTGATTTAAAACTTTTGAAGAAAAACTGGATTTAGAATCAGAAGATGAATTTAGAAACTTCGAAGTTAAATTGAACTTTGAAGTTGAGTTTTGAATTGAGTTTGGAATTTTGAAGTTTGAATATGAAATGATTTTGAAATTTCAAAGTCAAATTGGACTTTGAAATTGAGATAGATTTGGAAAATAGAAAAGATATTCGAAATCACTTGGGTTTTTAAAAGAATTTTGAAAAAAAAATATGATGCAATTCTACCCTATATGATCAATGAATTTAAATAAGTTTGAAATTGGACTTTGAAAAGCTATTTCATTCTTTAAGTGAATTAAGAATGGGGTTGAAGATATAATATATCCCTGACTATGGTCATTGGATATATTATATAATAACCACATTTAAATTCAAGTGAAGAATAAAATACATTTTTTTGTGCTTTTATAGAATTTAAAATGAAATTAACCCTCAATATACCCTGACTATGGCCATTGGTATATATTTTGAGTTAATCCTAAGTTAAATTCTGATAAAAGAAAGAAAATATTTTGAGAAAATATGATGAGTTTTGAAAGAGGATCCAATGTGCATCCAATGTTATTTCGTAAAAGATAAGAATTCTAAGTTTTGTTCACACCCCGACTATGGTCGTTGATGTAAATCGTCAACTTAGAATTAACTTACCTCTTACGAAATGGTGCACGTGCCATTCGTGTTTCACCATTATGGGGATTTTGAGAAATAAAGGAAGAAATGCATGGAATAAACAATTCATGGTATTCTATGATGCTCATTCATTCTACCTAAAGCGGAAAATGTAAATTCTCATTCAAATCTAGCTATTACAATATGTGAAATTAATTTTACAACTTCAAATGATAACTTTATCCACATACTTCCTGTAAAACAACTTGGTTAGTAATGAAAAGAGAAGGAAAACCACATATATCATAAAAAAATGTTCATATATCAAGATATACATGCTGAAAAAGATGAAGAATGACATGCATACTTATATATATATATATATATATATATATATATATATATATATATATATGTACATGAGAGCTTATACATACTTATATACATATGAGTACACATACATATATATATGTATATATACACACATACGGGTATATATATATATATAACATATACTCAGTGTAGATGGATAAGGTTGCTGGAAGTGAATCATAGTGAAAGTGTGTGATACAAGTGCCGAAAGAGAAGAAGAAAATAATGTGCAGATGTTGTATACATATGCTGCTGTAAGCATAGAATACATGGAAGATGGCATGAAAATTGGATTAGGATCAATAACTGAGGCCCTTGTTATGCTGCTGGTCTGTACCACATCATGAGGTGAGATTGACATACCCATGTTGGAGAGGGCAGAGAAACTACAGTACATTTTCCTTTGGGGGACTGGTGCTTTCTTTCGCAGGTACTTGTACATGATGTTGACCCATTTCTGGCACTATTGATCAGCTTCCTTGGCTGGTTCGGTATGAGAATCAGGTATTGAACAGGGGAGGTGATACTTGCAGGTAATGAACGTGCTGGGAGAAATGGATGTGAAGCTGCTATTTGCAGGGATGTAGCTGGGTATTGATAAAGTGAAGACGGTAGAAGAAGCCGCAACAGTGGTGCCGTGAAGGTATACTATACAGGGAGTGGATTGAAGAATGCATGACGCTATGAAAATCACAACAGCTGAAAGTGGATACTAGGTGGGAAGGGGTTATAGCAGTGGAAAAAGGAAATTGTAGGCAGGATGAAACATGAAGTGCCAAAGGTATGTATCCACTATATTAACAATGTTTATGCCATGTAGGGCCTGATGGCAAATCCTCAACAGTGAACTTAGGTGCTAAACTCATACTGGGTATGTTGTAGTGATCAAAGAGTGGTAGTGAGGTGAAAATCAGGTGCAAGCATCCACCATTGATCCTAATTCTATGCACAACTGTCAATACCACTACACTGTGCACAACTATAAGATATTGACTGATGATCCTTGCTAATAAAAACTACTTACAAGGCCATATTGATGAAGATATTATTCTAGAACAGAAGGACTGACGATTACATATTCACAAACCAAACTTAAATTTCAGTTTTTGGTTAGAAAGAAAATACCAGTCCTTCAACTCATCCGGTGGCCCAACAAATGCCAAATATTGTATCTAGCTCTTGCTTAGAAATCTCCCAGTATGCCTACCAAGAGGACAGGGAGGGTTGCTCTGAGATATGTATTTAGGAGCTTGTGCTGGACACCAGGTGGTTGTAGGTGGGTTTAATGAGGTGACGAGGGATGGAGGAACCAATAGTGGCAGGAAGATAGGTGGAGTGATGGTAATGTTTCTACAGCCACCGATTCTGAAAACTTATGCTTTATTCAACAAAAAATATTAGTAAAGGAAGATTTAAGCCCTCAATGTTCTTATATCAATCATAAGAGAGAAACTGAGTTTTAAAAGTCATCTGAATCCTGGATCACTGATCGATTGGAGGGGCATCCCAATGGTTTGTTGCTTTTCTCCTCCCCAAGACTCTGATGTTCTGCAAGATTTTCTTGTACCTGAAGATTAAAAGTACTTTCCAGGAGGAAGGAAAAAAAAAGAAAATCAAATCCTCTGTCAGCAAATAACAGAGGCATTCAACAAATGCTTCTTGTTATGTACTTCCCTTCTGAAGCTACATTACCTTGCCTATTTTCATTATTAGCATGGAATCCAATCTTGGAGTTCCAATCTAATAACGCAAATTTAAAGAACTCTGTATCAGCATTTGATTCCAACTCAGATGTTGTGAAGTTAAGGTAAGTGCTGCTGGGCCGATTCTTAAAAAAAATTACAAGAAAAGGAATCAACAACGTAGAATCAATGATGGATATAAAGTGGAAACTCAGAATGAGGTACCAAGGTGTAATTAATGGGTTAGTATTGCTGATGCATGGTAGACTGGCAGTAAAAGAAAAACAAGCTATTATAAACAAACAAAACGTGATTCATTTTTAGTAAAGCTAAACTCAATGTAAGTGAGACCTGAAAACTAAACAACCAAAGGGTTAACAAAACAAAACATATGACATGTTATTGTAGATGAGATTGTGCGTTTGTACACGATGAATAGAATGGCACACAGCTTATTTCAAAACAGGACTATGTAGAGGAAATGCTTATAAATAAGTACTCTTCAGTGAATCGGATCTCCAATTCCTTTTAACAGAAACAGTAGATTCTGAATCACTGCAATCAGAGACAATTATGCAACTACAGATTATAACAGTGGAAGGAAAATACGTTTCATAGATGTTGCACACAGGTAATATGAGAGATTCATCGTGACAGTAATCTAAACACATCAATAAAGGTGAACGCAATGAATGATCAAACCTGTAAAATTATTCAAATGAAATACCTAGGTGACGAATTCCCCCGGATAATAAAAAAAAAAGAAGAAAAACAAAATGTAGACAAGAATGGGCACCGATGACAGATTATGGGGATCTGATTTGATTAAATCTAAACTACTGATTCTTTTAAAATATCGCCTGATCTAAATTGACCTTTTATCCGATGGTGGACCAGCATCCGACCGATCACCGATGAATCAGGAAAAGGAAAGCAATGCATCTTAGGGTTAAAACAGCAAAATCAACCTAAAGCATAAAAAAAAATGCAGAAACGTAAACGGATGTGGGATTAATCCCATCCCTTCTCTTTTGCACAGGTATATGTCAAGGTTGCTAGAGGCAACTCAGACATTACCATGGTGCGTCAGGCGGAGCAAGTGGCTAAGAAGAAAACTAAGATGAAAATGATAGAGAGGGGCTTTGAAGAGACTTACTTTCTCCTTTTTTTTTTTAGCAGAGATTTGCGAAAGAGAGAAATGAGGCTCTGGTTCTATCCTGGAGGCCTCTTGCCGCAGATAGGGATAGATCTCTGATTTCGTGAGAACCCTGAGGAAGTCCAGAATCGACCTAGAGAAGCTCCAGTAATGCCGATTTGTAGAGGTTCTGAAGAAAAAGAAAGCGATGCTCCTTTGGTGCGATCAAAAGGGGGGAGCTCTCTGATTATTCTGGCTTGCAAGGACTTCCCGGTCTGGAAGAGAAGGAAAGAGTAGGGAAAAGAGGTTGATAATGGATGAAATCGACCAATGGATGAATTGATAATTGCTCGCCGGGTCTGCAATGGATGATACTAGGGAGGTAGAAGAAGGATGGCAGCGGAGTGGCAGGAGACCGATCTCAATGAAAGATAATGGATCCCTAGAAGAAACTTGAGGGCCTCTTCTTAAAGGGAAATGGAGGGTTCGGGAAGGAAGTTTGTTGGGGATCGAAGGCTGAGGAGAGGGGAGGCTGTTGAGAATCGGACGACAGAGAGAGGCAGCGAGCCTGCAACCGTTGCAAATCCTCTCTATTTCAAAAAGGAGGTCCCCCTTAAAAAAGAAATTTTTATAAAATGGTTTTCCAAAACGAGGTTTTTAGCGAAAACAATTTTAAGAAGCTCAAAGTCATTCATTTTTTGCGTAGCTTTTCTCAATTTTTGATTTTTTATGTTATTTTTACAAAAAAAATTTTTTTGTATTTTTGGAATAAAATCCAAAAGCTTTTCGAGAAAAACTATATATATATATATATTTTTTTTGTGTTTTTGTAAAATATTTACAAAAGGGAATTTTTCTGAGAATTTTAGAAACCGTTTTGAGAAAATTTCTTCAGAAATGGGTCAGGATCCGGGTTTTGAGGAAATATGGATTTAAAGCACCGGATTTGATCCTGAAAACGATTTTGAATGGATTAATATGGTTTTTAATCCAGAAAGTCTGAAGAATTTGCTTTGATTTCTCAGAAGATGGAGTCAGGGGCAAAAAGGTCATTTTGTAAATCTTTTGAAAAAATTGGGGTGTTCACACATACATTGTTTGCATTCAGATCCTAAATTGAGGAGAGTTGTATTTAGACCTAAGTCTATGTGAGCATGAAAATATCTCCTCGATCTGGTCCTACCAAACCATGCCTAGTCTATATGCAGTCAATGTCAGCTAGGTCAGAATCTAGGCTTCTAGGTTTGCATGATATCAAAAGTAAAGAGCTGACATTTTGTGAACATAATTTCGATGATTGAACTAAGCCAAGCACACTTTTGATCAGACGAGGACAGGTCCCATCTCGGTCGCCAAACCAGTTATCGTCGCAAAATTTTTCCTTGTCTTCCCTTCCTTGCGAAAGAGAAAAAGGAAAATGCTTTCGCGATTCAAACTTGACCGGATTTTGGAAATTGTTTTTGAAATACTCGCCTCCATTTTAAAAATTGCAGAAAAATCCACGGGATGGGACTCGACCTGTCGGTACGAGGTTCTACCGTTCCTGCCGCCTTTAACAAGGGTAATCGAACCAAGGACCAAAATTGTGCTTGACTTAGTGAAATTATCGAAATTGTGTTCTATCCTAAATGCACAGAGAATTCAGGCATGTGCTATGAGATTTTTGGAAAATGTAAATTAGAAAATATGATGTATGCTTAGAAAACATTTGGAGTGGAAAAGCATGTCTCAGGAAAAAGATGGAAATCAATCTCTCAGGAAACTTAGACGAAGAAGGTTTGAAATCTCGAGAAAGTTTATAAAGACTTAGAAAACCATGAAGAGATGAGAATCTCGGGAAAATCTTGAGAAAGTTTATAAAGACTTAGAAAACCATGAAGAGATGAGAATCTCGGGAAAATCTCGAGAAAGTTTATAAAGATTTGGAAAATCATGAAGAAATGAGAATCTCAGGAAAATTTTGAGAAAGTTTATAAAGATTTGGAAAATCATGAAGAAATGAGAATCTCAGGAAAATTTTGAGAATGTTTATAAAGATTTGGAAAATCATGAAGAAATGAGAATCTCAGGAAAATTTTGAGAAAGTTTATAAAGATTTGGAAAATCTTGAAGAAATAAGAATCTGAGGAAAATTTTGAGAAAGTTTATAAAGATTTGGAAAATCTTGAAGAAATGAGAATCTCAGGAAAATTTTGAGAAAGTTTATAAAGACTTGGAAAACCATGAAGAAATGAGAATCTCAGGAAAACTGAAGGAATTCTTGAGAAAAGATGAATATTTGAAAAGGAAAACACTTGTTAGGAAAACTCGGACTTTGAGAATTTTCTTAGGAAAATGAGGGAAAATCTATAGGAAAACTCATTGGAGAAGGAAATTCAGAACTTAGGAACTTGAAATCCTGAAAATATTGTCCTTGAAATATCTGAAAATCGATTTTTGGTTTCTTGGGAAAGATGAAAATTCCTTTTGAAAATGGATCTTAAGAAAATAACTTTTTAAGGAAAATCATGGGAAACTTTGATTTGGGAAATCCAACTCCGAATATCATCATAGTTTCTTGAGGAATCGATTCCATGAAGTGCAAATCTCTTGAGAAAATCATGAGAAAACAGATGATGCAGATGATTTGAATGAATGAATGCACTTTGAAATTTTTTTTGAAAAATTGGTTGGAAAATTGTGGATTAAGCCAAAGTAAATCCTTCACATATTCTGACTGTGGCCATGAATATATTCAGAGTTTACTTGAATTAATTCACAACATTTTGAAAGATTGGAAATATGATGTGCATTTTAAAATAGCCTAAGAGTGTAGGCTCAATATGACTGGTAGAAAGATGATGGATCGGGGTCTCGTCCATATTCCGACTAGGGCCGTAAATATGGACTCCACCGAGTTCATCCACTCTCTAAGAGTTGGTGCACGTGCCATTCGTGTTCATCCACGGTGAATTTTGAAAATTGAGATATATGCATCATAAAATCAGGATATTACTAAAATCAAACTATATGAGATGCAGCCTAATCTAAGCAGTAAAAGTAAATATTATTCCAAGGTTGATTATTACATCTCTGGCATAAGTCAAAATAAAAATACATAATGAAAAAGAATCAGCCTCCTCCAGATTTTCCTGCAAAATGAGAATTAGTACAAGATAACCAAGAAAATGGGTATATATACTATATACAATAAAGATATACCTGTATATATAGAAATACTTGAATTTATGATAAATGATATATGATAACGAAGATATATTTACAAAAAGTAAAAGAAAAGAAAAATATATGTGATAACAAGTGCACATGAAGGGATATATATATATATATAAGAGTATATATATGTATATATATATGTACATAACATATATATATTTATATATGTATACATATAGGTAGATATACAATAGATATACATATATATAGATATATATATACATATAATGAGAAAATATACATATTAATGGAAATTCCATATAATGGGTAAAATCAGAAAATACAGGTATATACAGTTTCTGTAGGTGATTTTACACAGCCATATTTCCCAAATTACAACATATTTCTCAACAAAATCGGGTATGGATCTTCCCTATATATCAATAACAAAACCTGTAAAAGATGGTCAAGAAATCCTGAACGGATATTAAAATATCCATCCATGAACGTGACCGAATATCAAGACTGCACTCCTGTAGCAGAAGAGATGGTGAATACATAACATATATAATGTGCAGGAAATGCACTTGTGAAAGCATTATGGGCTAAATGAATTACCAGCTATAAAATGAACCTGTGTAAACTATGTTGATATGATTAACAAACTAGAGGTATTTTATCCTACTGAAAATTCCAGCACATGTGCATCTTGCTGTCAAAGAAATAACAAGTTTATTTTATAAACATGACTTTCCCTCTACACATTGTTTCTCAACTAAAGCAATGACAACAGAGAGTAATGACAGGGGATGAGGAACGCATGGAGGACACGCCTATAAAGGGGAATGATAGGAAAAAGTCACAAAGACAATAGATATATAATAATAGACCATATACACTGTGTTTTAAAGAAAAACAACAAATTGAACATGCAGTCTTGTTTGCAGTTTGTTATGCTAAGTCCCTTGGATGCAAGGTGAAAGACATTCTGAATGTCAATCAAGACACTAAAAAACTGACTTTGCTTTTGCAAAAGCAAGAAAATCAGCTAGTATCATAAACTCCCCTTGGTTCTCGACTTCATCTTTTTTTTTTTTTGCTTGCTTTTGCTGCATCAGTTTCCTCAGCAAGAAGAAGAGCAGCCTGTTTGTCTGGGTGATACTTCCATGCAGTCTCACGGTAACTCTTACGTATCTGCTCCTCAGTAGCCAGATATCGAAGATGACTCAAACCCAATAGAGCATAATGATCTTTCTGCTTACCCTCAACACCACCTTTCTTCTTGCCTTTACCACCATAAAATTCTGAAGGTATAGAGCCCTGACCTTTTTTTTATCTAGCAAACTTGGCTCAAAAACATCTGTTGCATCTTTTTCACAGAAACCAAGCATTTTCAAGGCAGCAGAATGAAAAGAATGACCTGCTGGTTTAAAATTTGCAGCCTTCACAGGCAAACAATTTGAAGAAACATAGATAGGTTGCCCATCAACAAGATCCGCAAAATAGCAAATTGCAAGGAAAATTCTGCCATGATCGTCCATTATACCCATGGTAAAACCTCAAATTTACCCAACATAACAAAAATCTATAGTTAAATCCAATTTTCTGAAGTTCTCAATGTCCAAGTCCTGCTATGAATCCGCTTCAAAAGTGACTCTAAGATATATAGTAATTTTAGAACTGAACCAAACACAAAACAAATGTCAACAATGATGAAAGCCTAACTCTTTCAGAATGAGCAGATGGGGAAGCTCAACCAACGGAGATAAAAGCATCCAATATGGTGGCCACGATCAATCACACCGCAGAGAGAGAGAGATCACGCTAACTAGACGGGCAATGACAGATGATGGCAGAGAGAGAGTGTCTTTTATCTGGGTTTGGTGGGGATGCAGGAACCGTTGAAATGCTTGGTGGTTGATCCTGCGGCTGGGCTGAAGAGGGGATGCAAGAATCGTTGAAATGTCTGGTGGTGGATCCTACGACTGGGCTGAAGTGGGGATGCAGGAATCGTTGAAATGTCTGGTGGCTGGGCTGAAGAGAAAGGGGAACAAGCCTGCTGGACTGAAGACAATGGGGGACGGCTGCTTGGATCCTCTGCACCAGCTTGACATGATATACAGCAAGAAGGGTGGTCGACTCTCCTGTTGGGCTGAAGAAAGATGGGTTAAAGAAGATGTAGAGGTTGTTGGATCCCCTGCGTCTTTTGCTGCTGGGAAGAAGGCCCCTGCAAAAACCCAACAAAAACCAGAAAATCACAATTTTTCCTCCCTTTTCAATCGGCCCAGGCCCCCTTTTTAAAGATTTTCCTTCTTTTTCAAAAGATCGCAGCTTCCTTTCCCTTTTGAAAATCCGTTATGCTCCTCTTGAAAATTTTTAAAACCGTAGCATTAAAGGTAGCCGTTTTCAAAAGGGGGCCTCCTGTATTTTTTCAAAAAAATGTGTTTCATTTACCTAAGTTTTAGGTAAGATGATTTTTTTTTTGAAAATATGGCTGTGGCGCCGTTTGGGCCGTTTCCTTTTACAATTTTAAGTAAGCAAATTAATAAAAGAAATAAAAAAAAATGAATAATGAAATAAATGAGAGGCTTTTATGGAAATGCCATCTCAATCCACTTTTAAAATCCTTTTGAAAATAAAGTTTTGTTTTGTTTTTGCAAGTCTTTTATTTTCAATTGGGGTGCCACATGTGTGTGGGCCCACTAACTAAAATAAATAAATATTGAGAAATTAAGAAAATTTTGCAAATTGGTATGAACTTCGGGTGGGTCCCGCTTGAGAATAAACAACTTACCAGAGAGTCTGAGTATGATGCTAGTTCAAAGGCGGGTCTCGCTCCATTTATTTGAAAATACGAGATAAAACATTATTTGTTTTCAAGAATTTGGAAAAAATGGTTTTTCAGGGCAAAAATATGGATAAATATAAAAAAATTTGTAAAGAGATTTAAAATCTTTTGCAAAAAGTTTTGAGATAGAATCTTTAAAATCAATATCGAAATATCCAGATTGTTTTTCTTGAGAAAATTTTGTAATTCAAAGTCCTGGGGGTAAAATGGGAAAATTTGGTAATTTTGAATACCCGGGGTTTTAAAAATCAATTTGAAAAAGTTTAAAAATCAAATCTGGATGGACAATTTTGAAAATCAAGAGTTCTGGATCTCAAACTGACATGCTATGCAATGAAATGATGCAATGCTATGCAAAGACATGTTCTATGAAATGTCACTCTGAGCTTGGACTCGGAAATTCTAACTTTTTGTCCAGAAAGAGGATTTTGAAATTTTGCAATTTGAAGATGTCTCTGAACCTAAATATAGAAATTTTGAGGCTCAAGAATGAAATTTAGGACTTTCTTCATGGTTCAATCTTAGAAGATGATCATTTTGCCCTTCATTGCTTCTGAAGAACTGAAATATGATGATTGAGGGCGATGTCAAGAAGGTGAGTGAAAATTTGGGGTGTTTACACATTCCATTCTTTAAATGAATTAAAACAAGATTGAAGATATAATACATCCTTGACTATGGTCATTGAATGTATTATATAATAATCTGTATTTAAATTCAGGTAAAGAATAAAACATATTTTTGTGCTTTTATAGAGTTTAAAATAAAATTAACTCTCAATATACCTTGACTATGGCCATTGGTATATATTTTGAGCCAATTTTAAGTTATACTCTAATAAAAGAAGGAAATATTTGAAAATATGATGATTTTGAAGAAGATCCAGTGTGGATCCAATGTTATTTTATAAAAGATAAAAATCCCAAGTTTTGTTTACATCCTGACTATGGCCATTGATGTAAATCATCGACTTAGGATTAATTACCTCTTATGAAATGGTTCACGTGCCATTCATGTTCCCATTTGTGATTTTTTTTTTAAAATGAAGATAAAAAGTATGAAAATAAGCAATCTATGATATTTACAATGCTCATTCTAATTTAAAACCAAAAAAAAGGAGAATTTTCATTGATATCATTGGATTTTAAGAAGAAAGAAAGAAAGAAAAATAAAAAAAGAAAAATAAAAATAAATAAATAACATTCTCTATTTCCTGCAAGACAAAGTTATCGCAGTGCAAAGATAAAAGAAAAGGGAGTAAACTTCATTAGGAAGATGTACAAGCATCATGTACGCAATAGAAGATACAATATTTTTCTTAGTAAGCTCTGATCAAAACATCTTACCGCAACTAACCTCTTTCTTCTCCTTTGAGACAACCGAAAAAGGGAGCAGTGATACAGATCTATAACTCTTTGCGGCAGTTCGCTTACAAGCACCATATATGTCAAAAATAGTTGAACTCAATCAACAGATAATGTGCCAACATATAGTTCATTTCGCCATATAACCTATCAACAGGTTCTAGACTTTGTACATTCATTAGACAACCTTAAATGTCCAAACATGTTGGAACGTGGAGGATACCTTTAGGAGGTTGAAGCTGGATGACACTCAGACAGTCTAGTATCTTTGTTGATCCACCCATCTATACGAGACTTCTGGAGCGCCTTGAAGACAAGGTTGCAAGCTCTTCAAACAACATTTATGCAGGTGAAAGAATAAGAGGCATGGTTCTCCAACCATGATCAAGGTGAATTGACACCATTTTCCAATTTTGGCATTGTTTTGCACGTGTTAATTACTTGTGAGTTTCCTCCTGAGTTACATAACCGTACACAATCCTTCAGGAAACATTAACATATGACCCAGTCATCTTTTTGAAATGACTCTTTCCCCCACATTTTTCAGATGAAACTAATGTTGCTGGAATCTTCAAAAATGAACATTGGATGCTCTAAACGAGCCATTGAGATCTGGGATTCCAGAATGGCACATCACAATCCCATTGTAAATCTCTTCGCCAGCCAAAGCTAGGCCATAATTTTCAGTAAGAGAAAGAGTGGAAGTGGTTGGGATGTTATCAGGAAGATGCTGGTGCATCAAATGGAAATGAAAGTGTGCACGCCAGTGAAGGTGTGAAAATGGTGGTGCTGTGAGCATGTGCCAGGTGAAATGAATGAAGTGGAGATATAGCTGAGAGACAATGTCAGCCATATATGCTATGGTTGTAGGTGTGAAAAGCAATATAATGGTGTTTTTATACTATTGTAGGCTCAAAGAAGTTACAGGGGTGTCTTGCATGGTTATAAATACAAGGAAAGACTCTTGTAGTAAGTGTAACAATTGTGGTAACAACTGACGCAGGGTAAGCTGCTGGTAATGAATGTGACCATGTGATGACGAACCGTGTGATTTGCAGAAAAAGTTTTAACAGCAAATTGTACTGCGTGAAAGTGGAGGTGATGACTGGATGGAACTTTCAGATAGTAGGTGGGTGGATGCTGGAATACAAGGATTTAATGAGTGGCTGTGGGAAAGAAAAAACATGCGAGTCTTCTAAAGACAATCACATCACAAGAATATCACATCAATTTCAAAGAAACATTTATATGTATATATATATAACCAGTATGGATTTTGCAGAATTTAAAACAAACACTAACTACCAAATTATTAAAATCAGCACCAAAATAAAACTTTTTTACAAATTGTCAATCAGATGGAATTCAAAATTCTTCCAAATGGCAGGACGTTCATTACAAGTACCAGATCTCGTATTATTAACTTGAAAACAGCGATATCAAAAGGTAATGTTCACCATAAGTATGAGATCTCAGATTATCAAAGTCAGTATCCAAATGCATCTGCAAATATATTACCTTTCTTTGATGTAATACAGTCTTTTTCCTGTAAGCAAATCACCTAATTTTTGACAAAACAAATTGGCAAGTAAATTCAATACAAATTTTAAAATTTACCTACTCTGCCACACGTAAATCCCAGATCTTACCTACGCAATGAGCTAGCCTCCAATGACACACCTTCTCCCAGGGCAGCAACCTGTTCCTCAAGCTCTCTGGTTCTAACTTCTGCTCTTCCATGTCTCTCTTCCGCAGGTTGGAACTTATCCATAGTGCCTTTATTCTGGTGCTGCCGATGGGGTTTCTGAGATAAACCACTGAATTGCTCGGTTTTGGGATGTCCCTATTGCAGAGCCTATAGCTGAAACTGGGGTCTTTGAGTGAGAATGGATGCTGGAGGTGGTGACTGCAGCATAGATTTGGGAAATTGGATGGTGTTGTAACGGGGCAGCAGGAGCATGATAGCACTAGCATCATCAAAATTTTGCTACAATGGTCGGATGCTGAGAATATTATTAGGAGCGGTCTGTTCTCAACCTCATCATTCATCACCGGGTATCTTTTGCTTGGGTCGGATCACGTAACCAGCCCAAGTTGGGCATATTTTATTATTGGGCTCCCAGTTGCAAAGTGGGATTCAAAAGCACGAAACAAATATTCAAGATAATCAAGCAGAGCAGGGAATCGAGTCAAGAGAGATTATCAGAAATCAAAATGCTAAATCCAAATGAACAACATAATGATCAAATATACTGGTGTGATGCAACGAAATAGCATAGGAAATCAAGATCGACAGACAAAGTAAAAAAAAAAAACTTGCATCAATGAATCGACTCTCATAGATCAATTTTTAGCAGAGCATGCCACAAAATTACAACAGAACTGATAATTCATAAGGAATATCAATCCTCTTATGTTCTATTGATGGATCACAAAATCTTCACAGTGAAACCGAAAATCGAAATCCTCGATAGGTCCAACTGGCTTCCTGGTAGACTGATGCTAGATTGATTTAATGCTTTACAAGAGTTACTAAATATGTTTATGCTATAAATGATGATAGTCTTAAAACTGAAATGAAACATGTTAATATATAGAAACAACATAATGAAGGGAACAAACAAGAACAATGAGGCTGATTCAAGGTAAAGATAAAAAAAAAAAAGAGTTGATGGTGGTAAATAACAAATGATTTGAAATCAAAGGAGGAAAACATCATGTGAAATAGGAAATCCAGATTCAAAAGACAACTCGATATATAAAGTCCTGAATCGACAGGAGAAACAGGTTGAGGTTCAAATGAATCTCATGAGAACAAGAAAAAAAATGCAGAGAAATGTTGGAACCTATTAGTTCCTTTTACTGTTGCATATTTACATAGATTGACGCTTGCTATACGCAAGATCGATGCTATGTGAATGCTCCAATGGGGGAAAAGAGAAGAAGGAAGATGAAATAAAGGGGAAACCATGAAAAACTAAGCGATAATGTTAAAACAGAACTGCCAAATAAAATAAAAGAGAATAGCTAGAGGGAGGGTAGATGACAACTTACCTGATGGCCTGGTGTTGCAGGAGGAGGAAGGAGTGATTTTCCTTTCGCTTATTATGATTGTCCTGCATTCCAGGAACAAGGAGTGAGTCCTCTTTTTATTATTACGGAGATTTTCTGTGTATATGAAGCTGGTTTCGCTGTAGGGAAGGTTGTCTTCTTCGCTCGATCCGTGAGAGAAGAAACTGTAACCACCGGGATATTCAAACTCCTTTTGATCACTTGGGAAAATCAGAGAAGATAAGAAACAGAAAAGGAAGATTGATGAAGAAAATATACAAAAGGGTGGAGGGGTGAGAGGCAATGGATGGAAAAGAGGCCTTCCGTGCCTTTTTAACGAGAGAGAAGAAGAATCGGGAAGGAATTTCTGTTGGAGATGAAGGGTTTAGGGAGTATCCGGGCAATGGAGGAAGAGGATCGGAGGGTGGAAACAGATTATGGAGGGTTTGGGAGATGTTCGGTTGGCAATGGAGGAAGAGGATCGAAGGGTGGAAATGGATTATGGAGGATTTGGGAGATGTTCGGTTGGCAATGGAGGGGAGACACCAGAGTGAGGGAAGCGGCTCTCTTTCGCCTTTTTCTCACTTACGAAGGGTTTTTCAAACCCTAAAACAAGCTTTTACAGAGGACCCCCTTGGATTTTCAAGATTTTACCAAGAGGGGATCCTCTTTAAAGAAATTTCAAAAAAAACTTTTAAAATCATTTGATTTTTCTCGTAACTTTTCCTAATTTTTTTTTGTGTTATTTTTCCGTTTTTTTGCATTTTTAGAATAAAATCCTAGAGTTTTACGAGAAAACAAAGATTAAAACTAATTTTAATTTTTTTTTTGTTTTTGCAAAAATATTTACAAAAAGGAATTTTTCTGAGAATTAAAAACTATTTTTGGGGAAATTTCTTCAGAAATGGGTTTGGATCCGGATTTTGAGGAAATATGGATTTAAAGTACTGGATTCGGATCCGAAATTAATTTTGAATATACAAATATGGAATTTAATTCAGAAAATCTGAGGAATGACTGAAATTTAGCATTGAAATTGCTTTGATTTTCTCAGAAAATGGGGTCAGGGGCAAAAGGGTCATTTTTACAAAATTTTTAAAAATTTGGGGTGTTCACAATTTGGAAGAAAATTAGAGTCAAAACTCTAATTTTCTAGACCAATTCTAGACATTTGAATTGGATTTGGAAGAAAACTCGAGTCAAAACTCTAATTTTTTAGACCAATTCTAGACATTTGAATTGGATTTGGAAGAAAACTCAAGTCAGAACTCTAATTTTCTAGACCAATTCTAGGATCTGAAGGATGGAAAAATTAGACCAATATAAATTGGATTTGGAAACATTGACTAGGAAGAAAATTAAAATCAGATATAAGAGTTTCAACCAGTAAAATAGGATTTAGAAAAATACCAGCATGAGCATCGGATTTTGAAAGAGTACCAGCACGAGCACTGGATTTTGGAAAAGTACCAGCACGGATACTGGATTTCCAAAAAAATTACCAATACAAACACTGGATTTTGAAGAAAAATTTACCAGCACGAACACTGGATTTCAGAAAATTACCAGCACGAACACTGGGTTTTGGAAAATTATCAGCACGAACACTGGGTTTTGGAGAATTACCAGCACGAACACTGGGTTTTGGAGAATTACCAGCACGAACACTGGGTTTTTGAAAAAATACCAGCACGAACACTGGATTTTAAAAAAATTACCAATTGATTCTAATAGAAGATTTTCGGTCTTTACTCTCATGATAACTTAGACAACTGTCGGGGTCTTAGGATTTATCCCCTATCCTAAATGGGTAGCTCAGGTTTATCCCTTAACCTGAAGGGGAAGTGAATTTGATACATATGGATACAAATGAATGCGAATGAATGCATGCAAATGCAAATGAATGCAAATGTATGTAAATGAATGCAAAATGATGTAAATGGATGCACATGCATGCAAAATGAGAGATTTATTTGATCCTGCCTGCATACAGGATGTTTTGAAGACAATTTTCAAAACAATGCCCCAGTATAACTGGGGAGTGAGAGGTTGGATGAAAGGATAAGTAATTGATATTTAAAGAATGCTTTCTGACTTTTGATTGATTCTGGAGGGACTTTGAAGCGGTCATTGCTTGTGAGAGATATCTTGCAAGAGAAACAAGGCAAATTGATGTTTTATTGATGTACTGGAAAAATAAACCGATAGAAGAATTGGGGCTACATCTTCTTTTCAAAATGACAAGAGTAAGATGGAAAGGATGAGAGCATTAGTATCATCATTCTTCTTTGTGTTCAGGTAAGATAGTTGATTGATCTTCTGACTCAGCCCTTACAAGCAATCCTTTGTCGATGCAATCTTGCACTATGTTCTTGAAGTCAAAGCAATGTTCTATGTCATACCCCAATGCTCGGTGATATTTGCAGAATTTATTCTTCCATTTCCCCAAAGTGACAGCAGGATCGGCAACCTTTGGAAGTCTGGCCATATTTTTGGCTAACATATACTCGAGCATGCTCTCGAGTGTCTGATCTAATGGGGTGAATTGGCAATCACATCTCCAACCTTCATGTTTTGGCTTCTTTTGAGTGTTTGCCTTCTGCTGGGAGTAGGATTGAAGGAATTTGGCTAGGATAGCCGGCTGGTCTGCTGTTTTGTTTTCCCCTAGAATATTCTTATCAATGCAATTCTGGATAATGTTTTTGAGGATGAAACAATTTTCTGTGTTGTGTCCTATTGCATGATGAAACTTGCAAACATGTTCTTTTAACCTACCCATGATTGTCGGGGGATCGATGACTTTTGGTAAATGAATCATGCCTTTTGCGAGCAAATTTTCTAGAATAGTCTCGAGATTCTGGTCCAAAGGAGTGAACTTTCGATCAGTGCTCCAGTCTTTGTGTTTTGGTTTCTCCTGATCTTTCTCTTTATGATGAGGACTAGATTGAAGAGGCTTATCATTGTTGGAGATGTTTTCTTTTTTGTCCTCAAATTCTTCTGAATGGTCATCATGATTTTTTTGGTTACCCTTGCTATTGTTGGCAGAAAGAGTGAAGTATGCCTTCAGAGGTCTGACCATATATTTTGTGAGCATGTATTCCAAGAAACTCTTAAGCATTTGATCCAATGGGCCATCTTACGGTCCTGGTTTCGATTGTCATGTTGTACATCTTGTCGAGTGCTTGAGTTCTGCTGAGACTTGGCCGAGACAACTGGTTGGCATTCTTCCTCATCCTCAACGAAGAAGTTCTTATCGATATAGTCTTGAACGATATTCTTGAAGACGAAACAATGTTCAATATCTTGCCCTGTTGTTCGGTGGAATTTGCAGAATCGATCTTTCCATTTGCTTTTTGCGACAGGAGGATTAGCAATCTTTGGGAGTTTAACCATTTCCTTGACCAGCATGTATTCAAGGATCTTTTTGAGGGGCTGATCTAGAGGGGTAAATTTGCGATCGTAACCCCAACCGTTATGTTTTATCTTCTCTTTCTGTTGACTCAATTTTTCACTCTGCTTTGAAGATTTTTCTTTTTGATTTGTATGATTGTCTTTGTTATCTTTGCAATCATCGTGGTTGGCATTGATGAAGAAGGCGGAAATCATCTTCTTTTTTTAATCTTGATTATTCCTGACGGGGGTGATGCCCTCGTAGAGGTCTTTGCTCGCGAAGACCTTCTTGCCCTTGTCACGGTCTTGTAAATTTTTAATCACCTCAGCCATTTTCTTCAATTGTACTTGGACTGGATCATCCATTGCTTGACTCTTCAAATTATAGGCTATCCCTTGTCTATGAGGGGATCTTTGAAACGCTTGTTGAGCTTCATATTCTTCATCGGTGTCCTCTATTGATTCCTCTTCATCTGTCGTATCAGTATTTTGAACATGCTTCTTGGAAAACTTTAAAACCCTTTTGACTACCCGGCCTTTTGCTTTCTGCTTGACCTGATTTTTTTTTGCACTGGCTTCAGCTTGCTCTGCCAGCATCTTGCTCATCATTTTTTTAAACATGGCATATATTTGAGGATTAATGCCAACATCAGCTTGCTTTCCTTGACTTTTAAATGACCGTGAGAAATCCATTTCCTCTTCTGAAGCTATTGAGTACTCTGCGGTCTTCTTTCCTGACCTTGTCTGAACCATTGAATATCACGAACGCTCTCTGCAGAGCAAAGGTGATGGTTAGGTTTTTGAGAGAGATTTTGATTGGAAGAAAATATTTGCTGCGAAATTTGGTAGACAATTTGAAAGAATATCCCATTACTAGGGATTGAGTCGTCGTTGGGATTACGACAATTGCGTTGTCATTCCTTTGCAAAGAAAATAAACAACTGAAAACTAAGCCTTGTTACCTAGGCGAGGTCGTCAAACCAAGAATGAAGAATTTTGAAAGATTTTTATTCATTGAAGGAAAAACATGTTTGCATCAATAGTAAACTTGAGAAAGAGGGGGCGGACAGACAATTTGCCACCACTCTTTATAATCAGCAGAGACACGAGGACCAGGAAAAAGTGAAAGAGTAACAAAAGAGTCTCAGCCATATCTAGCAGAATGGTATGTTTCGGACCACTGTGTTGATGTAAGGTCGAACTCTGGCACGACTCCTCATAGCAGCCACATCTCTATGCGCTTCTGTCTCTGAGAAAACTGTCAAACACACCGCTTTGGATGATAATAAGTAAAGAAGAAATGACCAAGTAGCTTGAATCTCTTGCCATATGCATAGGTGTATCTGGGAGGCGATAATTCTCAATCAAAATAGTCCCACACCACTTCTTCTTTTTGCAGATAATCAATCAGGAACCGGTACCGTGCAATTGGAAGGAACTCCTTGCCGTTATATCTGAATGAACTAGCTCTGATCGGTACATGCTGAAGGAACCAAGACTGAAGTGCATAAGTATATCCCTCGACTAAAATGGACTCTCCAAGCGTGAAGCGAGTCAATCCTCTGTATAAGAAAGAAAGTGCAGCCATGGCTATCGAGAGACGGTTGGTCTATCAACTTCCCCATCTTCTCAGAAGCTGAACTATTCTGATGTCCACGTAATTTTGTCCGTCTGGAAAGAAAGCGAGTCCCACAGTGCATAGAACCATTGCATGTTGAATTCTCTCTCGAGCTGTCCTGGATAGCGAGCTGACTTCTGTGAATGCCCTATACTGTCGATAGATCTCTATCAGGCTCACATATTCATTTCCATTTTCTTCAATCACTGGCCAAGACTTACGCCCTGTCATGCGAGCTACAACATCTTTAGGGTCCAGACCCTTGACATTGATCAAAAATTGCTGCTCTAATGAATCTCCAGGCTGACCGGCTGGCTCGGGCAATCCCATGATCTCTGAAAACTCATCCATTAGCAAGGTCATCTCGCCCCATGGGAACCAGAACGTGCAAGTGCGCGGATTCCACCGCTTTGCCAGTGCATGGACCAGATTGTCGTTGACTGTCAAGTTTCCTACTGCGGATGCCAGTTCCAACCCACAATCGCTCAAGTAGTCCGGAAACATACGGGAGAAGTTTTTGAACTAAATATAGTACCACCAGGGGAAGAAGGGTCCGATGCTGAGAGCTCGACACTCGGAAAGACTTTGTCGCACCTTGTAGGAGATGTGACCCTCAGGAAAAACAGAATCAAGCTGACTGGATGTCATTGGATTGAAAGACATGAAGACTGGAATTAGACTTAGAAAAATACAAGAATTTTGAAAATTGCAGGCATAATAAAATGGAAAAGCTGGAAATTCGAATGGAAAATCACCTGGAGTTTTGAAAAAAAGGTGGATAACTTGGAAAAACTGTCTAGGGTTTTTGAGAAAAAGGAGATATTTCACAAAAGATGGAAAATGAGGTATTTTAGAAAATTATCCGGTATTTTGGAAAGATTGGGAAAAATATGAAAAAATAAGACAAAAATGAATATCATACATTCAATCACAAACAATTATGCACATACAGCAATCCCTAAGAAGCCGACTCTAAATGTATTGATTTTGAAAGAGCTTTAGGATCCTAATCCTAACTTTAGATTCAAATCAGCTGTGTCCAATCATGCTATGCAGATATACTCGAGGCGAGGCTCGATGTACGTGGCATAAAAATTCATCTCTGGTTCTAAGCTTGTGTTTTCCCAACATCCATGAGCACTTGCCGATATACATTGAACTATTGCCCTTGGTACGTGGCAGGGGGGCGTTAGCCCAAATAAGTGGCCCAGTTGTGAGGCTCTGTCCCGAACTATGGTTCTGGAAGAGAGCCCAACAACATGAAGACCGGGTAGACATAGGTGGGGTGGTTTTTGAAAACATGAGCACATGCAGACAAACAGAGGGCTCTAAAACCTAAAGAGATAGAGATTTTGAAAATTGTTGAAGAAGCAAGCATTGTTTTCATATAATTCCTAGATTGAGGAGTGTTGTATTTCAGACCTAAGTCTAAGTGAGCATGGCTAATTCTCCTCAATGGGTCCTACCAAACCATGCCTAGTCTACATGCAATTCATGTTAGCTGGGTTCAAGTCTAGGCTCCTAGGTTCACATGATATCAGAAATTAAAGCTGACATTCCATAGAACATGATTTTGATAATTGAGCTAAGTTAAAACACACAGTTGATCAGACGAAGATAGGTCCCATCACGGTCGCCAAACCTGTCGTCATCGCAAAATTTTTCCCTCTCCCTCTGTGAGAGAGAAGAAACGATTATGCGAGTCAAACTCGACCAAAGTTTTTGAAAATTACTCACCTCCGTTTTGAAAATTTGCGGGAAAATTCTGTGGAATGGGATCCGCCTGTCGATACGAGGTTCGATCGTTCTTGGCGCCTTTACCATGGGTAATTGAACCAAGGATCAATTGTGTGCTTCAACTTGACTCAAATATCTAAATCATGCTCTATTTTCCTAGAATGCACAGAGAATCAGGCATGTGCTATGGAATTTTGAAAAATAATGCAAGTTTGAGAAAATATGATGTTTGCTTAGAAATTTTAAATATGCTTGGAAAATGATTGGAAAAGTGATGGAAAATGGAATTCCTGGGAAAATCATTGAATTTCATTGGAAATCAAAAATTTGCATTGGAAAATGGATTCTCAAGAAAATTTGAACTTTGAGAAAATCGATTTTGAGCTTTGAATTGCTTTTCTGAGGAAATAGATTTAAAAATTCTGAGAAAATCAAGAAGTTCATGGGAAAATGGTTTTTGAAATGGAAAATGGATTCTCAGGAAAATGAAAAATCTGAGAAAATTGATTTTTGAGATTGGAATTAAGGATTCTCAGAAAATCAATTTCTGAAATAATTTAAAGAACTTTGGAAAAATCGATTTTGGGATTTGAAAATGAAATTGGAAATGTGAAAATCTTGGAAAATCATGGTTTGAACTTGGGAAATATTTTGAAATCTCATTTGAAAATTCAGAGTTCTGGGAAAATCAAATCCTGAGAAAGACTTAGAAATTTTTGGGAAAACTGTTTTTTTTTTAAATAGAATTGGAAAATGAATTTGAAAATAATGCAAATTGAATGAATGAATGAATTTGAAAGATATTTCATTGAGGAATTGAGAAATCTTTTTGAAATTTTGAGAAATGCAGTGCATTTTTTAAATTAGCCTAAGAGTGTAGGCTGAATATGGCTAATACGAAGATCATAAATATTGGTTTTCTTCGTATTCTGACTATGGCCATAAATACGAATCCCACAAAGTCTATAAACTTCATAAGAGCTTGTGCACGTGCCATTCGTGTCAACCATAGTGAATTTTGAAAAAATGTGCATGAATGATGCATCAGATATCAGAATTTGCAGAAATTAAGCTATATGCAACACAATCCTATTCTAAGCAGAAATGTAAATTCTTATTCCAATTTATTACATCTTTACATTGAATAATAGAAAAAAAAAAGAATAGAAGCTAAGTCTTCTTCTTGAATATTCCTACAAAACTAGAAAACAATGTTAGCACAGAAATGTAGATTTTTCTGAATTTATCCGAAAATATGGGAAATTATCAGATATTATTCAGATATAAACCCAGAATCATACCCTCTTTGATATAAACATGAGAAATAATGAATAAATTTCGAAAATAAACTTGAAAATTTGAAATTTCAGTCAAAATGACCAAAATACCCCTAATGAACTTGAAATCAGGGTTTTTTGAAAGAATTTTTATAAAATTTGGAAATTTGAAAATCAAATAAAATAAATCAAACACAATATGATAAAATATGATGATATGCACGAAAATTTGGAAAATTAAAGTTTGGAATTTTGAAATTTAGGTCAAAATGACCAAAATGCCCTCGATAACAAGACTATAGCCTTGAAACCAGGGTTTTCTGAAATAAATTTTGCAAAAATGGAAATTAACCCTAATATGATATAACATGCTTATTTACATGAATAAAACCTGGTCTTCGCTTCTGAATTTAAAGACAAGCTAACATATACAACAAATGAACTTGAAATTGATCTAAATTTGGCATGGACACCTAGACTAACTCTAGGAACAGAATAGAATTGAAAATCTATTTTTTTGTTATTTTCTTAATATGGAAAATAGCTAAAAATTCTAAAAAATTAGAATTTTGCCTAAAATATTGATTCTAAATGAGATTTCGGATATCAAACTTTCATAAAAATTTCCCAAATTTTATGGGGTGACAGAGGACAGTTAGGCAAAGATTTTTTCCTTTTACACATTCTAGTTTTGACTTATGGTCGGAGCTGTACAGCTCCGGCAAGTCCGATCGGAATATGGCAGCTCTAGGATTTAGGGCAAACAAACAGGTTTCGAGAGAAAATATGGGAAAAATAACAGACAGATGGGAAAATGTCCCTAACAAATAGAGAAAAAATTGATATTTTTACAGTATTGGGATTTGGGTTACGGTTTGGAAATGGGCACACGGTTATCAGAGACCTAGATCTCTCGAAATTCTAGATATTGGAATATGTCAGACAGAAAAGATAATTTCGGTAAAAATACTTTGACAATCCCAAAAATTTCCAAATTTTGGGACATTACAAAGGAATAGGTTAGGAACAACTTTCGTGTTGAAAGTTTGGCATTCAGGCTATGGGTTGAGCGGACACAGTGCATTAGAGTTTGTTTGTACCCTGACAAGGAAAAAACAAGGTTTTCCCAAGGGTCTAGGAAAATCGATTTTTAACAGAGGCTAAATCTACTTATAAAGATCCCAAAATTTTCAGACAATTTGTAGATTCCACAATGAATCTACTGTGATTTTTAGGGGGAGATTTGGATCTCCCGCAGGGGTGATTCCGGGTTCTAAAGTCTGCTAAAATGGAATTGGGGTTTTCCAAGAGGGGAAAATCCGATTTTGGAGTTTGGTTTGTCCAATAGGGTTTTGAAACCCGATTTAACCTAAATTTTTATCAGAATATCCAACATGCATGCAGCCTTTTAGCATTAATTTTTTTGGGGGGATTTATTGAAGAAAAATCTTGCATAAAATAACACTTGGATTGAACACATGAATCAAACTTTATGAAATAAGAATAAGAATTTAAAAATCTAATCTAAATACACAAAGTAAACCTAAAATGAAATTGTAAATCTAACTATGATGCATTTGAGAATATGAAATATGTAAGAAAAACATAACTAAAAAAATAAAAATAATAAATCGGGAGGCATGATTTTCTCTTGATGTAACTCTCCAAGTGAGAGATCCAATCCATTGAAGGGATGGATCTCATCACTCTTTCGGTCCATATGCATAAGATGCATATTTTTATTTATATTTTTTTTACTTCAAGACCATAAAAGGAATCCACGCACCATTGTGGATCCGATTTTGAATTGGCTGTCCATGGTTTTCATAAAAACATCATTTGAGCATTTCATTTCCATGGGCCTCAAGGAAAATATCCTGTAAACTCAATGAATAATGAGAAGGACCAAAGTCTTACCTTGGGAATTCTATCACAATGGCCAAAGGTGATGTTGCAGAAGTTGAGGATCCTTTGCTGGACAAAGGAAGATGAATGTTTCAAGGTGGATGCTGCAGTTGGGAGTCGACTGAGTTGACTGAAGGTAGACACCAAAGTGGGTGTTAATGGGTTCTGCCAGGTGTGGGTGTGGCTGAAGCTGCTGGATCAATGGGCTGAAGGAGGCTGCCTTGATGTTGGTTGAAGGAGGCTTGTTGGAGAGCTGCAGCTGTGGTGAGGGAGATGGCTGGAACCAAAGTTGAAGGATGCTGTGTAGAGGAGGTAAAGAGAGAGAGAGAGAGATCAGCCCACCGTGTGCTTAGGGTCTTCTTCTCTCTCTTTTTTTTAATAACTTAGGGCCAAATAAATCATCACGTAAGTTTCTAATGAGAGAGGGTTAATGGTAAATGAGAGATGTACGTGAATAGGCTGGACAATAGGGAAAGGGAAGGAAAGAGAGGAGGAAAAGAAAGAAGGAAAGAAAAGGATGGGAAGAAAGGAAAGAGAAGGAAGAAGGAAAAAAGAAAGAGAAGGAAGAAGGGAAAAGGAAAGAAAAGGGGAAGAAAGAAGAGGGAAAGGAAGATATGAAGAGGGGCTGGAGGAATCCACGTGAGTGGAAGGAGAGGGAAAGAAGAAGAAGAAAGAAGGAAAAGAAAGGAAGAAAGGAAAGAAAGAAGAAGAAGAAGGAAGAAGAAGAAAGAGAAAAGGAAAGAAAGAAGAAGAATAAGAAAAAGGAGGGAGAAGAAAAAGGGAAAGAGAGAGGAAGGGAGAGGGCTTCTGGTCGACCCCCTTGTGGGTCCCACCTTAGCTAAAAAAAGAAGAAAAAAAAAATTTAAAAATAAAGAAGAAAATATAATAAATATTTTTTTTTCTTTTTATATGTAAATTAAAACAGAAAATGCAAATGGATGGGCCATCTCAGAGCGGGTCCGAATTCCACTTTTGAAATTCATTTTGACAATTAGAGGGGTAAAATAGTCTTTTCAAAAAAGTTCCAGACAAAATGAGCTATTTTTGGCAGTTTTTGAAACGAGCTCGGATTCTGAAGTTCAATACCTCGTTGCGAAGCAAATCCAGTGTAGAATTTGAAAATTTGATTTTAAAATAAATCCAGATTATTTTTCTCAAGAAAATATTTCCAAATTTAGAATCCTAGGGGTAAAAATGTCAATTTTGGAAACCCAGTGTTTGAAATTGATTTTTGAAAACTTTTAAAACTCAATCTGGATTGAAATTTATAAAACTGGAGTTCTGGACTTCGAAAATGGAATGAAATGTGATGAAATGTTATGAAATGCTGAGAAATGATATGAAATGATGTGCGAATTGCTAACCCTGAATGAAGAAATTTGAATATTTGACCCCGATTGTCACTTTCATCAGTTCAAAAAGTGTTAAAATTGATAAAATTTGCCAAATGATTCAAGAAATGGTTTTCGAACTCTACCGAGCTAGAGTGACATTGAAAATCGGGGTTTGAGCTGAATTGAACTGAAATGAGCTGGGTTTTAGAGTTTCAGAACTCAAATGAACTGACTAGACACTGACTCAACTGACCTTTTCGACTAAATTTTCAAGAAAAGCTGTCATTTTTAGAGAAATGGTACGGAATGGTCACTGGAGTGAAGTGAATTACGAATATGAGCTGGGTTTGAGCTAGAACAAAGATCAGTTATACTGACATGAACTAAAATCGAAGCTCGAACACTAGCTCAATTGACTGAACTCAGCTCAATTTCAGCTGAAAGAGCTGAAACAGGCTAAAATGGGCTCCTAGTCACTTGGAAATGGTTTTGAATTGAAACTGGAGCACTTGAACTCCTGGTGAGCTCAAGTTAGACTCTGAGGAATATGACTGACTGTGAATGACTGGCTTGGAGACAATTGGCTTGGATTTGAGTGAGAAATGAGCTTATTTTTTAAGAAATGATCCCATTTTTGGCAGGAATGGTCAGAAATGAAAATGGCCTTCTCACTGTGAGCTCAGATGAGCTTGAAATGACCGATATTCTAACTGTTCTGAACTAACCAATGAACTTGGTTGACTTTGACTGACTGGGGTTCGGGATAACCTAGGGGTAAAATGGTAATTTTTCTAGTGAAAATGGGTAAAGTGGTGATTTTCTGAAACTGACTCGGAGTTTGACTCCTACACTGACCTAACAGGGTTGGAACTGCACGAGTAGGGTTATTTGAGCATGGATGAGGAAAATTTGGGGTGTTTACAAAACCCAATTAGGTTCTACAAGGATGGTGATTAGGGGTTACTGGCTCAAGTCAGCCATCTTCATCCTTGCCCAAGCCTCTGAAGGGTTGATAACCATGCTTTAGTAATAGATCGAACCCCTTCTTGGCTTTCATGAATTGTGGAAACAGGGGGTGATTCTTAGCAGTGTTGTAAACCAGGCGACCACCAATCTTGAAGAATTGTGGTCCTTTCCATTTTGTCATGGCTACCACATGCTTTGGTGACTTTGCTATTTATAGTATGTCCATACTTTCTCCAAGGTTGACTTCATTAATTTCTCTGATGCTTGGGATATTGGCAGTAAAAGTGGGTCTGAGAATCATGGGTTGCGAAAGCCTCTGTTCCGGATCTTCTCCCAAGATTGTTGTGATCATGCCACCTTTTGACCACTTTATACATTTATGCAAGGTAGATGGCACTGCATTTGTGTTATAGATCCACGTTCGTCCCAACAATAGATTGTACATTGGCGGCATTGACCACATGAAAGAGAACTGAATAGACAGAATAATCAATGAAGATCTCTAGGAAGATTTTTCCTTTTGCAGTTTGACCATGATTATTGAACCCATAGATGGTGATTGGGACCGGGATGTACTCTTCTTCCTTGATGCCCAAAGCTTTTGCTGTCATTTTCGGGCATATATTGAGGTTGTTGCCTCCATCTATCAACACATGAGGAGCAATCATTCCTCTGGTTCGAATCGCAACATACATAGCATTGTTGTGAAATGCATGAGGTTTCAGCAGGTCCTCATCTGAAAAGGTGATCAGAGCATTAGTCATGGCCTGATTGACGATCTGGGTCATATCTTCAGGAGTAGTGCTCAACTTCACCTTGATTTTCCGTAATAAATTACTCAACACTTGCCGATGCTTAGATGAAGCCTGTGCCAAATCCAGAATTGAGACATTGGATAGGGAAGTTATTGGATTTTATGCAGATGTCTCGCCCTTTTCTAGAACGGATTTAATGAAATGTTTGGGGAATCCCAAAATTCTCTTGGCTGTTTTTGCAGATATATCCAGCTTGCCGAAGGCTGAAATGAGGTCCATTTTTTTAGTATCTGTCTAAACCTGTTGAAGTATGAGGACCTGATTTTGGATTTGGATATCATTGTAGGAGCATGACTTAATGTAATCCTGCGACTGAAATGATTTCTATGAGATAACTACCGTGGAATGATGGAGAAATGGTTGTTTCAGAATTTTCATATTTTCATCTTCAGCACCCTCTATGAGAAGATTTTTGTCGATAAGGTCCTTGACAATGTTCTTGAGAACAAAGCAATTTTCAGTGTTGTGCCCCACTGTCCTATGAAACTTACAAAATTGATCTTTGAACTTCCCCATGGGCATAGGGGGATCGACCATTCTGGGAAATTTGACCATGTCTTTGGTCAACATATACTCGAGCACAGTCTCGAATGATTGATCCAGCAGAGTAAATTTTCTGTCATAGCTCCACCTTTCATGTTTCACCTTTTCATGGGGTTTTAGTCCCTGCTCAAGCTGAAGTGGTTTGTTGTATTGAGGAGCCGACTTGCCTTTCTGGTCATTCTTATGGAGATTTGAACCCCCTGCACCATAACAAAAGTCTTTGTTCTTCCCCTTGCGATGATTCCAATTGTCATTTTTGACAAAATTAGTGAAATGAGCCTTTTTCTTCTGCTCATTCTGATTATTGCTCTTGATAAATGCGAAGCCTTCATAGAATCCATTCTCCATGCTCAATTTGAGTCATTCAACTCCCTCTATCAATTCAATAAATGTATAGGATAGTATAGTGGAAATGAGGCCTCTCAGGGGCTGCAAAAAATTACTCAGAATTAGAGAATGCATGTCCCTCTTATATGGGATCTCTCATCTTATTGCAGGCTGACCTCCATTGGTGAATAAAGTCTCTGGCCTTTTCATTCTCTTTCTGCTTGAGGCCGCAAAGATGACTGAGGGTCGGAAGTGCCTCCGTATTGAAAAGGAAGCGCTCGATGAACAAATTCACTACCTTGTCAAATTCTTTCAATTCAATCATATTTATATGCTCTGAATACCACTTCACAGTTGTTCCTTCCATACTGCGAGGGAAGCAAAGGAATAAAGCTCAGTTGTCCCTTTTGAACTTGGAACACTCTGCGAAGAACATGGTGAGATGTGCTTTCGGGTCACCAGATCCATCGAATTTGATAAATTTCTTGGGGAGATTATCGAGATTATCATCCCCATCCAGTCCATCATAAAAATCTTCGCTTGTAAAGACCGTTTTGCCTTTGTCACAAGCTTGTAGGTCTCTGACCATCCTGACCACATCTCTGAGTTGTGGCTGGTCAGGGTCATTAACAGACTGGTTCTTGGACTTGTAAGTCGACCCCTGTCCCTGAGTCGACCTTCTAAATTCTTGTTGAATTTCATATTCTTCATTAGTATCACCCACTGATTCTGCTTCGTCAAAATTTTCCTCATGGTGACTCTGCTTTTTTGAGATCTTCACATTCTTTTTCACGGTTCGGCCCTTGCCCTTTTTCTTATTACGAATCTTTCTTGAACTGGTCTTTGTTTCTTCAGACAGCATCTTGTTTATCATTCTTTGAAACAAAGCATACATCTGGGGATCAATATCGTCATTGCTCTGTTGGCTCTGACCCCTGGGAGATCATGGAGACGACGTTTCTTGCTCAGAGGTTGAAGGGGAATTGATATATTGAACTGGTGCGGTTTTTCTGCCGGATCTTGTCTGAACTATATAAGATTCCAAGTGCTCTCTGCAGGACAAAATAGGCAATTAGCTTGAAAGAATAGCTTTGGAATAAGACAAATAGAGGGGAAAACATTTGACGAGGGTTAGGTTGACAATTTTGAAAGATACCCCATTACCAGGGATTGGGTCGTCGCTGAAATCACGACAATTGCGTTGATATTCTTTATATAAAGAGATAAACAACTAAAATATGCCTTGTTACCTAGGCGAGGTTGTCAAACCATAAAAGAGTGAGAACTGTTGAAGGAAAAATAATTTTATTAATAATAAGCTTGAGAAAGAGGGGGCAGACAAACAATTTGCCACCACTCTTTATAATCAGAAGACACTCAAGGACTAGGAAAAATAGTAAGAGTTACAAAAGAATTCTAGCCATGTCTGACAGAATGGTATGCTTCAGACCACTGATCTGATGTGAGATCGAACTCTGGCATGATCCTTGATGGTAGACGAGCTTCCACGTGTTTCTGTCTCTAAGAAAACTGCCTGACATATCGCTCTAGATGGTAGTAGGTGCAAAAGAATGGGCCAAGTAGCCTGTACCGCTTGCTGTATGCATAAGTGTATCTGGGAGGTGATTCTTGACGATCAAGGTAATTCCACATGACTTCTTTCCCTTGAAGGTTGTCGATCAAGAATCGGTATCGTGCCACTGGAAGAAGCTTTTCCCCATTGTATCTGAATGAACTGGCCTTGGTGGGTACATGTCGGAGGAACCAGGATTGTAACACATAGTTGCACCCTTCGACTAGAATTGATTCTCGAAGTGTGAAACGGGTCAACCCTCAGTACAAGAAAGCTAATGCGGCCATGGCTATAGAGAGGCGGCTAGTCTGTCGACTTTCCCACCTTCACAGAAGCTGAACTATCTTGATGTTTACGTAATTTCGTCCATCTGGAAAGAGAATCAATCCTACAATGCATAGGACCATCGCATGCTGGATTCTCTCTCGAGCTGTTCAGAATAAGGAGTTAACTTCTACGAATGCTTTATACTGTCTGTAGATCTTGAGCAGGTTCACATATTCATTTCCATCTTTCTCGATCAGCGGCCAAGACTTACGTCCTGTTACACGGGCTAAAGCGTCTCGGGGATCCAGATCCTTGACATTAATCAAGAACTGCTGCTCCAATGGATCCTCTGGATGACCGGCTAGCTCAGACAATCCCATAATTTCTGAAAACTCACCCATTAACATAGTCATTTCTCCCCATGGGAACCAGAAGGTACACGTACACGGATTTCACCGCTCTGCCAGTGCATGGATAAAAATGTTGTTGACTGTCTGTTTTCTGACTGCGGATGTCAGTTCCAATCCATAATTGCTCAAATGGTCTAAAAACATACAAGAAAATTTTTTGAGCCATGAATAGTACCACTAGGGAATGAAGGATCCAGTGTTGAGGACTCAATGCTTGGGAAGACCTTGCTGCACCTCGTAGGAGATGTGACCCTCAGAAAAGACTGAATCAAGCTGACTGGATGCCATAAGACTAAAAACAGGGAAAATTGGAATGCGACTTGGGAAAATACAGGAATTTTGAGAATTTGCAGGTAGGATAAAAAAAATGAAGCTGGAAATTTGAGATCCAAAAGAATGAAAGAATGGAAAATCACCTGGAGTTTTTGAAGAAAATTGGATAATTTGGGAAAATCGTCCAAGGTTTTGAAGAAAATACAAAAAAATGCTTTATAAATTGGAAAATGAGGTATTTTGAAAAAATTGGGGAAAATATATGACTACGACACATTCAACCATATCCTGCATAAACAAGTATGCACACACAACATTCCCTAAAAGCTGACTCTAAATGCATCAATTTTGAAATAGTTGTAGGACCCTAATCCTGACTCTAGGCTCAGATTAGTTGTGTTCAATCATGCTATGCCTATATACTCAAGCCAAGGCTCGATGTACATGGCATGAAATCAATCTCTCCGGTTCTAGGTTCATGTCTTTCAACATCCTTGAGCACCTGCCGATATACTTTGGACTATGGCCCTTGGTACGTGGCAGGGGGGTTTTAGCCCAAATAGGTGGCCCAATTGTGAGGCTTTGTCCCAAACTATGGTTCTGGAAGAAAGCCCAACAACGTGAAGACCGGATAGAGATAGGTGGGGTGGTTTTATAAAACATGAGCACATGCAAGCAAACAAAGGGCTCTAAATCCTAAAGAGATAGATTTTTTTGAATTTTTTTGAAGAAGCAAACAATGTTTTCTTACAAATCCTAAATTGAGGAGGGTCATATTAGACCTAAGTCTATGTGAGCATGAAAATTTCCTCCTCAATATGGTCCTACCAAACCATACCTAGTCTACATGCAATCCATGTCAGCTGGGTTCAAGTCTAGGCTCCTAGGTTCACATGATATCATGAAATAAAAGCTGATAGTAGTAGAACACGATTTTGATAATTTGAACAAAGCAGAGTATTAGATTGATCAGGCGAAGACAGGTCCCATCACGATCGCCAAACCCGTTATCATTACAAAATTTTACTTTTGCAAGTCAAACTGACCTTTGAAAAAGATTTTGAAAATAACTCACCTCCGTTTTAAAATGCGGGAAAATTCCGTAGAATGTGACTCGGTTGTCGGCATGAGGTTCAACCGTTCCTGGCACCTTTACTAGGGGTAATTGAACCAAGGATCAATCTAGTGCTTTGCTTTTCTCAACTTATCTAAATCATGTTCTATTTCCTAAATACACAAAGAATCAGGCATGTGCTATGAATTTCTGAAAATGCAGATTTGAAAACATGATGTTTGCTTCAAAGATTTGAAATATTTGGAAAATTCTTGGAAAATATAACACTTTGAAAATCGTGAATCATGATTGGGAGAGAGTTTCTGAAGAAAAAAATTGATTTTTGAAGAAATACAAGTGTTTTATGAAAATCGATTTCTGAGGACTTTCAAACAATTTTGGAAAACTTAATTTTTGTGAATTCAGACTTTGAAATTGAAGATATTATGACTTGAAAAATCATGATTTGAACTTGAGGAATACTTGAAATACCACTTGAAAGCTCAAAGTTTAGAGAAAATCATTTTCTAAGTAAGACTTGGAAAATTTTGAGAAAATCGATTTCTCAACTAGAATTGGAATTTGCAAATTGAATGAAATGAATGAATGTGGATTTGAAAGACATTTTTTTAAAGAATTGAGGAAATCTTTTTGTATTTTTGAGAAATGCAGTGCATTTTGAAGTTAGCCTAAGAGTGTAGGCTAAATGTGACTAATACGAAGATCACAAATTTGGGTCTCATTCGTATTCTGACTATGACCATGAATACGAATTCCACCGAGTTTGTCAACTCCCTAAGAGCTTGTGCACATGCCATTCATGTCAACCATTGTGAAATTGAAATATGTGCATGAATGACAAATATAGTAGTTATATACCAACATTTAAACTATATGCAATGCAAACCCTAATTCTATTCAGAAATTGAAATTCTTATTCCAAATGTATTTACAATTTACATCACTAATTGAATTTAAATAAATGAAAATACATCCTTGAAATATCTTTGCAAAAGTAGAAAACTTGTTAGTGAAGATATGTTGGTTTTTCTAGATTTATCCAGTAATATCTGGAAATTACTAGATTTATCTAGATATAAGCCTTTTCTATGATTCCCTGATATAAACATAATAAAGAATAATGTAAAATTGAAGAAATAATAAAGATAAATAACTTTGAAATTCAGAATTTTAGGGAAAATGACCAAAATGCCCTTGAAAACAAGACTATAGCCTAGAAATCATGGTTTTTCAGAAAAATATTTTATAAAATGCAAATTTTGAAATTTAAATAAGAATAAATCAAACACAAGATGATGTGATATGATTGAAAATGAGTGAATCAAAGTTTGGAATTTTGAAATTGAGGTCAAATAACCAAATTGCCCCTGATAGCAAGATTATGGCCTTGAAATTAAGGTTTTCAGAAAATATTTTGGTAAAAACTTGGGATTTAAGGTTGAAATAAAATCAAATAAACATAAAATCGAGTATGAAATACCCTAATATGATTAAAAACATACTCAAACCCTAAAAAAACATGAACTTATACATAAAAAATTAAAAATATCATGAAAATCATGATTTTTTCACTGTTTCAGGATCTTATGGGCACCCTGTTTTGCAATTTAACTTATCCGAGCATCAAATGAGATCTAAAATTAATAAAAATTGATACTTGCACTCTTTATAACCCTAAAATTAAATTAAAAATAAAAAGATCAGATTTTGACATGATTTCAATCCAAAAATTACATCAAACTCTAAAATATGTTATTTTTATCCGTGGACACATACCTATTTCAGTATTAGACCCTAATCAGAAGTCAAACCACTATGAAAATTCATAAAATTTATAGAGCAATAATAGACAAAAAAACAAAGATTCTCCTATTTACAGATCAGAAAAATCATCTTTGGTTAGGGAGATATCATTCCGGCAATATTTGCTCAATTATAACGAATATAAAATCCATTAAAACAGATGCTTCTGGTTTCAAATACAAGTAAAAATAGCAGAACACTTTATAAAATTCTAACATTTCAGAAGTAAATAGTAGACATGCAAATAAATAACTTCCTTTTTTACAGATCATTCATCGAATGTTCGGTTAGGGAGATACGATCAACACAATTTGAATTAGGGTTTTAACAAAGCATAACGAGTTCTAAAACATTGATTTAACTTTATGACTAAAGAAAAATAGCAAAAAGTGACAAAAAATTATTAAACTTTTACAGTAAATATTAGACTCCAATACAAAGCTACTGCAATTTACGGATCTTGAATCGAACTTTAGATGACAAAAATAACACCACTACAAATTATACTTGAATAAGAATAACGATTTTAATAAATAGGAATCACGATTTGACTTTGTATTTTTCTAACAAAGTTTTCGAATCCCAAAACCTCTGATTTTTTTATAGGGACTCACTGACATATCCGTGGACTACATATAAAAAAATCATAAATTTCTAACAGAGTTTTAGATATGAAATAACATGATTTCTACAGATCTAAAATCAGAATATATGAAAATCCAATAAAACACTAAAAAGAACATGATTCAATAATGAAAAAAAGTAAAAAATACCTAAACAACAATTTTTTTTTTAATTTAATGCTAAAATACATGAAATAAAGATTAATATGACAAGAAAATAAAAAAAATACAAGGAATTCATGGATGAAATTGATTTTCCCTTTGAAAATATGGATTTAGCCCATTTAACGGGTAAATCACATATTTCATTGGTTAAGAACGTAAAAAAAACTTATTCTAATCCATTCCAACGGATTAAAAATGAAAAACCCACCTTATAATAGTATTAGAACATGTTATTGATTGTATTTTAGGTTTCTTGAATGTATGGTATGATCGAATCCAACATCAAATATGCGGCAATGACTAGAAGATGTAATAGAAATAAAAAAATGGAATAAAATAAAAAAGTAAAAGAAGATCATACCTTGGGTGTTGCAGCAATGGGGGAATATGGAGAGCTGCTGGAGAAGAGAGAGAGAGAGTCCAAGAATCTAAGAGAGAGAGCCTAGGGGTCGAACCCCCTATGGCCACTATTTATAGAAATTTTTAGGTTTTTCTAAAAAGTCCTAAATAAATCCAATTCCTCCTTAATTGGGCTCTTTAGGGGGGGGGGGGGATTTTTTGAAAGATTACCTAATTGCCCCTAACCTAATTAACACCTAACCTAGACCTCTAATTAACCTAAAAAACCCTAAATGTGGCGCCACCTAGTGTAGGGCCCACATTGGTTTTTAAAATTTTAATTAAAAACTTTAAAAACTAATAGTTAAAAACCAAAGTAAAAATGGATTTTCAAAATTGATTTAGACTCTTCTAAATCCCTCATCTAACTAGGACACTGAATATCCCTATTCTAACCCTGACTTTATCAAATGTGGTGCCACCCAGAGTGGGCCCCACTTTGAATTTTCAAAACATTTTTAAAACTTGAAAATGAGAGGTTTTTCAAAAGATATTCAAAAGTAGACTTGAAATTGAAGGTTTTGAAATGACACAAAGTTCTGACTGGGTCAAAACTCCTCTAGATATGGTGCCAACTAAGTGGACCACACATTAGGGTTTTGAAAATTTTGAAATAAAGACTAAAAATGACTTCAAAAAGGGGGTTAAAATCAACAAATGGAATTCAAAAGTTTTGAAAACAGAGTCCTAAGCGAACTAAAACTCTGAACCAGAGTCCTAAACCCAATAGGACTCTGAGATTTTGGATTTTTGAAAGACAAATAAAGAAGTTTTTGAAATATTTCATCAGAACTGGTAAAATAAGTCAGAAAATGTAGTCAGGGTTAGAGTCCTAACTCAACCGAAACTCTAAAATAGAGTCCTGAATCAACCGGGACTCTCCAAAATGACCTAATTTTGGAAAAATAAATGAAAAAGAATGAAAATGCAAGTAAAAAAAACTTCTGAATAGACTCCAAACTGGATTAGGACTCTGGGACAGAGTCCTGATCGGACTAAAACTCTAGATTTTTTTTAGTATTTTCTGAAAAATAAATGAAAGAATTTGTGAAAATAGTGAAAATAGCAACAAGTATTGAAATCAAAACAGAGTTCTGATCCAACTAGGATTCTGAAAACCGAGTCCTAATTGGACTAGGACTCTCAAAATTTTGGATTTTCTTAGAAAACAAATGAAAGGATCTTGAAAAATATGTGAAAATAAGATAAAATTGAAGTCTGGATCTGACTAGGACTATGAAGAAGAGTCCTAATTTGACTAGAACTCTAAAAATTTTTTGTTTTCTGAGAAGCAAATGATGAGATTTAAACAGAGCTTTTGAAAACCACTGTAAATGAAGTGAGAAAATAAACTCTGGATAGAGTCCTGATTCGGTCAGGACTTTGGGACAGAGTCTTGATTCGTTTAGGACTCTTGGATAAAATACCAGAATTTTGAAATTCTATAATAAAGGTGTAATAATTTTGAAATTTGAAAAGATAAATAAAGAGATTTTGGTAAGATTCTCTCAAAATTGAAATCAGGGTCAGAGTCCTGATACAACTGGGGACTATTTGAATAGAGTCCTGGTTCAACTAAAAGTTTTGGCTTCTTTTTGAAAGATTTTGAAAGATTTGATTAAAAATAGATGAAACAGCCACGAAAAATAGAGTCCTAATTGTGAACACCCCAAATGTTTCAAAGATTTATAAAATGACCCTTTTGCCCCGAACCCCATTTTCTAGAAAAAATCAAGTTATTTCTTCAGATTTCTGGATTAGATTCCACATTGACATATGCAAATTCAACTCCAGGTCTGAACTCAGTATTTTAAATCCAAATTTGAGCCCCGTTGTCCGATTTCCAAAAATAAAAGCACAACAATACCAAAAAAAATGATTTTGAAAGGCTCGGGCGGCTCATCCGGCACTCTGTTGAATCTTCAACCCTATATTTCTCAATCCAAGGTTGTAAACCTCAAATATTTCTCAAAAATTCGGACATAAACCCATTTCTGAAGAAATTTTCTCAAAATAGTTTCTAAAATTCTCAGAAAAACTCCTTTTGTAAATATTTTACAAAAACATCAAAAAAAAAATTTAGCTTCAATCTTTGATTTCTTGTAAAGCTTTAGAATTTTATTCTAAAAATACAAAAAAAAAATTTATAAAATAACATAAAGACCAAAAAAAAAAATTGGGAAAAACTACAAGGAAAACGGATGATTTTCAAGCTTTTTGAAGCCATTTTTACCAAAAACCTCATTCCTTAACCATTTTTTTAGAAATTTCTTAAAAAGGGAACCACCTTTTTGAAATAGGGAAAAGCTGCAACGCACGCCTCTCGTCTTCCTCCATGACCGACCTTTCCCCCCCCCATGTGCAACCTCCATCTAAAACCCTCCATCTCGCTCGATCACTTCCACCGTTGATCCTCAACCAACCTTCACCCTCTCGAGCCTTCCATTCTTCCTTTAAAGAGAGGCCTCCAGGCTCCCTGGAGGCATCGAGTTTTTCTTTCATGGTCGCCCCATTCTCTTTTTTTTAAGCTTTGAAATCCTGCAGCAGAACTTCAGCCTTCAGATGGTCCTGGCCTTTTCCCTTCAAACATCCAGCCTTTCATCCATCTAGTTTCACACCACCGATCAATTTCTTCCTCTAATATCGGTTTCACTCTGAGCGAGGAAGGACCTTTCTTCTGAAGCATCCGTCCATTCTCATCATCGGACTGGGCCTCTGGAGGATCAATCACCTGCAGAATAAAGAGGAGGCTCTCCCCATCCTACAAAAACCCCTGCAGAACAAGCTTCCTCCCTCTGACCGCTCCTGAAGCTACTAAAGAGAGCCTTCTTCTCTCCTTCAGAACCTCTGCAAGAACCAGGTAAGAGCCTCTCCCGTTTACTCTCTCTAATTCATTTCTGATTTTCTGATTTTTGCTCCATTAACGCACCCTTGAGTTGTGTTGAGTTGCTTATGGCAACATTAACTCTTCTCTTGTGCAACAATAAATGGAATTTCCTAATTCCAATATTTCTTCTTCAATTTCCTGTTTTATTTCTTTTTTGCTTGTTCTGCGATTTGCGTTTGTTCTCATCATGCTATCGAATTCAAGTCTAATGTTCTTGCTGATTCCCGATTTTATTCTCATTTTTCTTTTTTCATTTTCAGTTCTTGTTCCCTATTTCCTTCTTCATGATGTATTTGAGTGTGTTATTATCTACATTTTTTTTTCTTCTCTTGGTTTTATACTCCAAATTACAACAGATTTGTTTGAATCCCTGTGATCTGTTATCGATGCCTATGTATTCGCATTTTCTTTTTTTTTTCTTTTTTCTTCTTTTTTTTTTTTTCCTTTTTTTTAGCCATGGTTCACAGTCCTATGTTATGATTTAATATGGCACCACCCAATCATCTGCCTCTTTAAATTCACATCTGTGGATTTAGATATAAATTTATCTCTGTTGTAGCATTTGGTAGCATCATTTCATTAGTTAGATTAACCCTATGTCTGGAAGTGATCTTCAAGGTAACATCCGATCTGATCTAATATCAGATCGGGTTTTATCCCAGCAATGATCTTTCATAAATCTCAGATATTACCCATGGTCATAATCATCGATGCAAAGCATTTTGTATCACTCATGACTTGTTTGCCGTGCATTTTCTTTATCATTAAATTTCCTTCCCATAAGTTATGTTGATCCATTGCATCTGCTTCAGTAATCGATTTTTCTTATTTTATGATTACGTGTGTTAGTTTCACTTTATCCCATCTTCTTTTTGGTTTATCTTGGATGTTGTTACTTGCTATAAAATCGGCCATAATTGATTTGATTGAAAATCTCTGTTCGGTTTTGGTCTACTTGCTGCAAAAACCATGCCCTGAGACTTTTTAATTCTGAAATAGCAGATGCTTTGATTTCTGGTTTGGCATGAACCAGCCATCCAAGGCATTTCAACCTCTCGCTCATTTGCCTGGCCTAAGTGTTGTAAAAGGGTGAATTATAACCAAACCCACTATACTTTTGTTCATTTTCTTTTAATGTATATCTGAAATATTTACTGTGAACAACATTTCTCTGTTCCACGAGCATCTGCATATCATCACTTGTTGTACCCTCCCATCCTTCATATACCTACATCATTTTAGTCTCTCAGGATGGCGTGAAAGGGGATGGCCTATGATTGCACATGGTTTCGATCCCTGGATTCTTGCAGAAGTACATAATATAGTCGCTGAATATCACCCACGCACCTATCATTATTGCAGTGAATTACTCTTTTGTGCATTCTTATTCTCATAGTTTATTTTAGTCTCACTTTTCTCATAGTTGCATGTTCTATTATAGTTGTATGTTTGCTTCATCATCTTCCATGTTTGCTTTTGCTATTTCTTTATGCGTCACATTTTTTTTATCTAAGTATGACATCTCTCCTTCTGTAACTCTCTGCAATTGTGGATTCTGCATCATAGTGCCATTTCTGTATCCTCATACCCCGCACAAAACATTCATTTCACATCACTATTTGTTGTGTTCTATATTACTACATTATGGCACATTTTGCACAATATCTTCCGCCTCACTTGTACCACACTTCACCAGTTTCACCTATATACTATGATTCACCCATCCACCTTCATGTTTCCTGCAAATGTGGATAGCATACACCTGCAACATTCCTACTGTTGCTGCCCTAGGTCTGCTAGGAAGAGCATGAATTTGAAACAAAGACACATCTGTAAAACTGTTATATTATGTGAAAATGGTAGCACTGTAGGATACCAGTTTCAGAACTCTCTTATCATACCTACCTATGTGTTGATACATAGGAGTGCATATGAATTACTTCATCTGAACTTGGAGGAAGAAGCAAAACCCAAAATTTTATTTAAAGTTGCTAACCCTATTCTGCAGGAAATATTTGGAAATGTTTGTTTTCTCTCCTAGCTTAGGAATGCTGGCTTCAAAATTCAATTTTAAGGATTGTAACAACTCAGACATTAATGAGAAAATTCACATTTCTCGCTTAGATTAGAATGAATGAGCATTGTAAATATCATGAATTACTTGTTTTTCATGCATTTTTGCCTTTATTTCTCAAATTCTCACAATGGTGAAACACGAATGGCACGTGCACCTTTTCATAAGAGGTAAGTTAATTCTAAGTTGATGATTTACACCAACGGCCATAGTCGGGATGTAAACAAAACTTAGTATTTTTATCTTTTATGAAATAACACTGGATCCGCATTGGATCCATTTTCAAAACTCATCATATTTTCTTAAATATTTTCTTTCTTTTATCAGAATTTAACTTAGGATTAACTCAAAATATATACCAATGGCCATAGTCAGGGTATATTGAGGGTTAATTTCATTTTAAATTCTATAAAAGCACTAAAATGTATTTTATTCTTCACTTGAATTTAAATGTGATTATTATATAATATATCCAATGACCATAGTCAGAGATGTATTATATCTTCAATCTCATTCTTAATTTATTTAAAGAATGAAATAGCTTTTCAAAATCCAATTTCAAAACTTATTCAACTTCATTCATCATATAGGATAGAATTGCATCATATTTTCAAAGCTTCTTTTTTAAAATTCCAAGTGTTTCTTCTTCTTCATCAGATCTTATTCAAATCCAATTCTATCTCACTTCAAGATTCAAGAATTCAACTTCAAAGACCAATTTGACTTTGAAAGTTCAAAATCATTTCATATTCAAAACTTCAAATTTCCAAATCAAAATCCAAATTCAAAGTTCAATTTAACTTTGAAAATATCTTCTGATTTCAAAAACCAATTTCATCCTCTTATCTTCAATCAATGTTTAGATTTGAATCTCAAACTTTAAATTTGGGTTTCTAAAACCTAGATCCATTTTAAAGGTCCTATTTGGATTTCTCAAAATCCAAACCCAAAGACAAATCCTAGTCTCAACTTGGATCCAGATTTCCAAGTATCAAACTCAATTCCACTTTGGATCTCCAACTATAGATCCAAAATTCCATTTAGGATCCAGATCCTCATTCCACTTTGGATCTCCCATCACAGATCTGAATCCCATCTAGGATCCAAACTCTTATTCCACTTTGGATCTCCAATCATAGATCCAAATTTCATCAAGGATCCAGATCCTCGTTCTACCATCCAGATCCCAAAACCAATTCTCAGGATCCAGAATCCAACCCTACTTTGGGTCTCAGATTCAGATCCAAAATCCAACTCTTAGGATCCAGAATCCAATTCTACCATTGGATCTCAGATTCAGATTCAAATTCCAATTCTTAGGATCCAGAATCCAACCCTACTTTGGGTCTCAGATTCAGATCCAAAATCCAAAACTTAGGATCTAGAATCCAATCCTACATTGGATCTCAGACTTCAGATCCAAATCCATTCTAGGATCCAGAACCCAATTCTATTTTGGATCTCAGATTTCAGATCCAATTCCATCTTAGAATCCAGAGTCCAACCTTATTTTGGATCTTAGATTTCAGATCCAAATACCATCTCGTATTCCAAATCTTAAATCCAATTCCCTCCAAAATTCCAAATCCAAAAATTCCATTTAAATTCCAATTCTTAAAGCCAATTCCATTTCATTCAAACCAAGTCCCTATTTCGAATCCTAAAAATCAATTCAAAACTCTATCCAGAACTTGGATTCATCTTGAAAATCCAACTTTTACAAATCTCATTTCTCAATTTCTTTAGATTTCCCATATTCAAAAGTGGAATTCAATTCCATTCCAGATATTTGTCCAAAGTTCAAAATTCTAAATTCAAAGTCCATTTATGACTTTGAAAAATTTCCTTCATTCTCTTTTTATTACAAGACTTCAAAATCATTTTCCAAAATCCAGATTTATTTTCCCAAGCTCTTGATTATTCTAAAAGCTTAGAACTTCAAATCTTAAGTTCTAAGTTAGAAATCATTTCTTCACTTTATCAGATTCATCTCAGAAAAACTTGGGAATTCTTCAAAACACTTTAAAAAAGAGCATACATCTTTGCATTTGCACAAGCATGATTCTTTGTGCATTTAGACTTAGGATAAATTCTTAGATAATTTCTTAGCAAAACAAAAGGCATAAATTCGACCCTTGGTTCGATTACCCCTGGTAAAGGCGCCAGGAACGGTCGAACCTCGTACCGACGAGAGGATCCCGTCTCCCAGTTTTCCCGCAAATATTTTAAAACGGAGGCGAGTTATTTCAAACATTTTTCCAAAATTAAGGTCAAGTGAGACCCGCAAAAGAATTCCTCTTCTCTTCTCTTCTTTTCTTTTCTCTTCTCTCTTTCTTTTTCTGTCTTTTATTTTTTTCTCCCTTCAAAAAGGAGGAAAATAAAAGTTAGAAAAAAAAAGAGAAGGAAGAGAGAGAGAAACCAACAAGAGAATAGGAAAAATTTTGCGATGATCACAGTTTTGGCGACCGTGATGGGACTCGTCTCCGTCCGGTCGAATTATGCCTTTTCTTTTGCTTTGATATTATCTAAGTCTTTATTCTACATATGTCAGCTACATTTTTTATGCAAACCTTAGGAGCCTAGACTCTGTCCTAAAGCTGACATCATTGCATATAGGACTTAAGTATGGTTTGGTAGGACCGTATTGAGGAGATTATTCCATGCTCACATTAGACTTAGGTTTTAAATACAACTCTCCTCAATTTTAGGGATTGAATGTAAACCATGTATGCAAGTGTATGCTTCCTTTTATTTAAATCTATCTCTTTAGGACTTGCATTAGAGCCATCTGATTTTTGCATGTTGAACATGTTTTCAAAAACATCCCTTACCTATATTGTCCCGGTCTTCACGTTGCTAGGCTGTCTCACTGAACCATAGTTTGAGAGAGAGCCTCACAACTGGACCACTTATTTGGGTTCACGCCCCCCTACCACGTACCTAAGGGCCATAGTCTGAGGTATATCGGTAGGTGCTCAAGGATGTTGGGAAGCCATTACCTTAGAACCGGAGAAATATTTCTATGCCACGTACTTCGAGTTTTGGCTTGGGTATATCGGCATATCTTGATTGGAATCAGATGATCTAAACCCTAGATGTAGGATTAAGGTCCTACAAGCCATTTTCAAATATTGTATTTAGAGTCAGCCTTTAGGGAGTGCTGTGTGCGCATCCTTGTTTGTGCAGCTTTTGTTGTATGACAACTCTCTTATTTCTTTCATATATATGTATCAAACCCTTTTTCAAAACCCTGGGTGTATTATTCAAAACTTACCTTTATTTTCAAAAAACCCAGGTGTATATTTCTATCTACCTACATTTTCTTTTTTCTCGTTTTTGATCAAATTTTCTTCAAAGCCCTGGAAAATTCTTTTAAAATCTCCTCAATCTTTCAAAATCTCCAGGTTTGATTCTTTAAAAAGTCTATCCGTAAGTCCTGCATTCTATCTGACTCTCTTCCTCCTTTTGCCTCAGTATCACTCCGATGGCATCCGAATCTCCCGATACTATCTTTCCTTGGGATCATGTCTTCTATCAAATAAGGGATGGAACCCCAGATCTGCGGGTCATCCAGTCTTGTCCTTTCTTCCCTCGGTGGTATTATTCTTGGTTCGCCACCTTCTCACGTATGTTCCCAGACCACTTGGATGACTGTGGGTTGGAGATGGCATCAGCGGCAGGTAAGCGAACCATCAATGGAGCCCTGATTCAGGCTATGGCAGAACGGTGGAATCCACGTACTTGCACATTCTGGTTTCCTTGGGGGGAAATGACTCTACTGATGGATGAGTTTAATGATATTATGGGATTGCCCGAACCAGCTGGTCAGCCAGATGATCCTGTCGAGCAGCAGTTTTTGATCAACATCAAAGGGGTAGATGTTCGAGAAGCCTTAGCAAGAGCAACAGGGAGCAGATCCTGGCCTCTCACTGAGATTGGTGGAAATCAATTCATCGACCTATTTGAACTATATCAAAAGTACGGGGCCTACAAAGAGGTCGACACTTTGTCTCGAGCAGCAAAAGACAGGATTCAGCATGCCATGATTCTGTGCACAGTAGGGTTAGCCTTCTTTCAAGATGGTCAGAATTTTATGGATATCAGAGTTGCTCAACTCTTTCGAAGATGGGGAAATAAGCAGACCCGTCAGCTTTCAGTTTCCATGGCCGCATTAGCCTTCCTTTACAGAGGCTTGGCTCGATTTGCTCTCGAGGAGACCATTCTGGTAGAAGGATGCACTTACGCCTTGCAGTCATGGTTCCTGCGACACGTTCCCTCGAAGGCCAGTTCTTTCAGATTCAACAATAAGCAGCCGAAGACAGTCATCCAATGCCGAGCTCTGATCGAGAAGCTGCATCAGGAGGAGATCACCTGGGATTTCTTTGACAGAAGAGAGATTGTTCCTCAATACACTTATGCTCGTGACAAGCGCTACAAGTTGATGGGCCCTTTCTTTTGTGTTGATTATCAGTCGGAACGATGTCTGAGGCAGTTTTCGCAGCGGCAGGTTCGTGCCAACACCCATTTCCCGACAGGCAATGTGTCAGAATTCAACCTGCAGTCAGATCAGTGGTCTGGGGCATATCATGTCGCAAAATATACCTGGAACTCCTTTATTTCTCTGTCTATATTTCCTGGACCAAATGTATCATCTGAATATCAGGAGTGGTGGCAAACTGTCTGTCCACCCTCTCTTTGTCTTTGAAAGTTAAAAATATCAATAAAAATTTACTTTTTTGGCCAAAAATGTTGTTCTCTATATTTTGTTTATAGCACAAATAAAAGTCACAAATTTTGGATGACGACCTAATCCCGGGAAAAAGGGATATTCCTTTCGCATTTCTTCAATATATCTTATCATGGTTGACGACCTCGCCTAGGTAACAAGGCACATTTCTCTGTTATCATCAAATGGTAACACAATTATCACAAATCGAGTGATGACCCAATCCCGGGTAATGGGATAATCTTTTGAAATTGTCTACCAAATCCCCTCATTTCTTGCTTTGTTTTCAAAGAGAAATTATGATTTTTGAAAGCTTCTCCATACTCTAATCATTCCCATATTCTGCAGGAAAGCTTTGGCATCTGAAAATGGTTCAGACAAGGGCTGATAAGAGGGCTGCTCAACAGCATAGTGACAGCGAGCAAGAAGAAATGAATTCTCCTAGACATTCCAAAAAACATGACTCCGGAGATGAAAGCGACGTTGATCCGGCCATGTATCGGATCTTTCAGAAAATGATGACTAAGATGATGGCTGAGCAGGCCAAGACTGCTCCCAAGAAAGCAGCTTCTAAGAGCAAAGCGAAGAAAAAGCCCATGAAGAAGCCAGTCAAGATTAGTAAGCAAAAGAAGCAGTGTGACAGTACTTTTGAAGATTCCGGGTCAGCAGAAGAATTCTCCGAGGAAGAAGAGCAGCTGATCTATATCCCGAAACATCTGCGGCAGTCCAAGAGGCTGGTAGAGGAGCCAGTATCAGTAAACAAGCCCAAGCATGGGGCCCCCGCAGAGGACTCGATCCAGGCACTAACAAAAATGGTCAAAGACCTGCAGGTCCGGAATAAAGGAAAAAGGTCATACACTAGACAGGATTTCTACCTTGGTTTGGAAGGAGACATCAATTTGGAGAACCTCCCCCAAAAATTCGTTAAATTTGATGGATCCGGAGACCCCAAGGCCCTCCTTGCCATGTTCTTCGCGGAATGCGCCCGATTCAGCGAAGACAACCGTGCCCTCTTCCTCTGTTTCCCCCGCAGTTTGGAGGGAATAGCCGCCAAATGGTATGCCGAGCATGTCAATCCCATTGAACTAAGGGATTTTGACAAAGTCGTCAATATGTTTGTTGAACGCTTTCTGTTCAACACAGAAGCTCTGCCCACCCTAAACCACCTGTGCAACCTGAAACAGGAGCCCAATGAAAAGGTCAGGGACTTCATTCATAAGTGGAGAAGCCTTTGCAACAAAATGGGGAACCCTATTTCTGAGGAGCATGCCCTCCAAGTCATCCTCAATAATTTCTCCCAACCCCTTAAAAGTCTCCTCTTCCCATATCCCTCCAAATCGTTTATTGAACTGACGAAGCGAGTAGAATGGCTCGAGATGGGGTTAGAGAACGGGATGTATGAAGGTGTCGCCTTAGCCAAAAATGTGCAAGACCCAAAGAAGAAGGCACACTTCACCTACTCTGCCGAGGCTCCAGGGGATGATCAGGGCAGTAGCAGCAAGCAGGGCAGTTGTAGTGGCACAAAGCCCGAGCAAAACAGAGGAAGGAAAGGGAAATTCTTTAAGAACAATGACAAGCCTCTCCCGACAGGTCCTCAACAAAAGGGGGACCTTCAAGAAAAGCCCAAACATATAAACTGGAGTAGGGATCGGAAGTTCACTCCCCTCGACCAGCCTTTGGAGAAAATTCTGGAATACTTGTTGTCTCACGGGATGGTAAAACTTCCCAAGGTGGCAGATCCACCAGTGCTCATGGAAAGATTTAAGGAACAGTACTGCAAGTTCCATAGAGCGATGGGCCACGACACTGAGTATTGCTTCGTTCTGAAGCATCTGATTCAGGATTGTATTGATAAAAGCATCCTCATCGAGGATGAAGAAGAGGGCAAAATGGACATTTTGTCTACCCCATTCCCAAAACATTCAGTGTCAACCATTTCAGAAGGTTCTTTTCTCCCGCAGAGTCACATACATCCTTGTTCCGAAGAGGAGATGAGTCTGCAGCATCAGGTAATGGTTCTACGCCAGAACCAGCCTGCATCTCGGAGAGGGGATATCCTCTCATTTTTGAACATCAGAAACACGTCAGTGGAGAATGGGAAAACCCAAGTTTTTCCAAAAAGATTTCTGAAAAAGGAAGCTAGTACAGAGGAAGCAGAAACCTCAGAAGCAGCAGAAGAGCGGGCCAGAAGCCGATTACAGCGCTCTCCAACATTTCCATCTTCGAATTAACTCATGATTCTCCCAAGCATCAGGAAAAGTTGGATGATCTGTTAAGAAAGATCAAGGTGAAGCCGGGCACCACGCCCGAGGATATGGCGCAAATAGTAAATCAAGCAATGACTAATGCGCCTATCCCCTTCTCTGATGAGGATTTGCCTAAGCCTCATTCATTCCACAACAATGCGCTTTACATTGTGGTCAGAACCAGGGGCATGACTGTCCCACATGTTCTTGTTGATGGGGGCAGCAGTTTGAACATTTGCCCAGAAATGACAGCAAAGGCATTGGGATTAAAAGAAGAAGAGTACGTGCCGGACCCCGTCACCATTTACGGTTTTGACAATCATGGGCAAACTGCCAAAGGCAAAGTCTTTTTGGAAATCTTCATCAACTACTCCGTGCACACAGTATTGTTCCATGTTGTCAATGTGCCACCAACTTACAATCTGTTATTGGGGCGAACATGGATCCACAACGCCAATGCAGTTCCGTCGACCCTCCACCAATGCATAAAGTGGTCTAAGGGCGGAATGATTACCACTGTTTTGGGCGAAGACCCTGAAGAAAGTCTGCCACAGCCTATGATTCCTCGTCCCACATTTACAGCAGATATCCCCAGCATCCGAGAGGCAGATGAGATCAATCTTAGTGATAGCCTGGAGATGCTAAAGTTAAAAGATGTCATGGAAGAGGAAAATGTCGCAGCCACGGTCTAATGGCAGGGACCTTGTTTCTTCAAGTTAGGAGGACGCATTGATTACGCCTCCTTCAAAGATCATCCCTTATTTCCTCAATTTTCTAAAGCAAGAAAGGGATTTGATCTGCTGATAAAACATGGATACCAGCCATTCCGAGGCATCGGGAAAGATGAAGATGGCATGATAGAGCCCATCATTCCAGTTCAGCATGCGGACAGTTCAGGGTTGGGGTTCACCGGACAAGATTCCAGCAAAAGGACAGTTTTTGTCAAAGGAAGCCAATGAAGAGATGATGCCTTAGTTTTCCTACTTTTTTCTGCTCTTGTTTCTTTGTTTAAATCTTGTAGGGACAACACGATCCCATCTTTTGTCAATGTCTTGTAAATACTTCATTTCCAATCAATGAAAGATCAACTTTCTCTTCACATTTTGAGCATCTATCATTTCTTCTTATATTTTGTCTATGTCATTGTTCTTTACTTATACAAAAATTTGATTTGGCTCGTACTTTCTCTTAAATAAAAACCTTTCTTACATTTACAGGACCATTAACTCCTAAATCAATGACAAGATTCGTTATCAATCCTAAATATCTGAAATTGGCAAAGTTCCCTGAGATGAAAGACAGAGCAGAGGTCAGTCAGGCAGCAGAACAGACTGAAGAGCCAGCTGAATTTGATTCCACTATCTAGGATTTGCCAGAATTTGCTCACATTCAGAAGCAGGATGAACCATCAGCTTTGGTTCAAGATCCAACTGAAGATATCAACATTGGGTCGAAAGATAATCCAAAAATTCTCAAAATCGGGTCGAATCTAAGCGAAATTGAAAAAGCTAGACTCATCCAATTCCTCAAAAAGCATCAGGAAGTATTCGCCTGGACTTACGAAGATATGCCAGGATTGGATATCAAGCTGGTTGAGCATCGACTCAAGTTGAAATCAGAAGTCAGACCAATCAAGCAGAAACTGAGGAAATTAGACCCTCGAATTGAGCAGCAAGTCAAGGAAGGACTTGAAGATTTGTTAAAAGCAGGCTTCATCCGGGCCATTGATTACCCAGATTGGTTGGCAAATATCGTAGCAGTCCCTAAAAAGAACGGAAAAGTTCGGATTTGCATTGATTTCAGGGACCTCAATAAAGCCACCCTGAAAGACGATTATCCGCTTCCCAATATTGACCTGTTGATCGATAGCACAGCAGGTCATGCCATGTTTTCCTTCATGGACGGATATTCAGGTTATAATCAGATTAAGTTGGCCGTTCGTGATCAGTCCAAGACTTCGTTTACTACCCCATGGGGAACCTTTTGCTATACCGTCATGCCATTCGGGCTCAAAAATGCCGGGGCGACCTATCAAAGGGCAATGGCCGTTATTTTCCATGATCAAATACACAAGAATATGGATGCATATGTGGATGATATTTTGGTTAAGTCTAAAGAAGAAGAGGATCACCTCGATGCTCTTAGTCAAGTTTTTGAAAGGCTTATTCTTTACAAATTAAGACTTAACCCTCAAAAATGTGTTTTTGGAGTAGAGTCCGGCAAACTGCTCGGCTTCATCATCAGCAAGAAAGGAATCGAAGTGGATCCGGCTAAGGCAAAAGCCATTATTGACATGCCGCCTCCAACTAATCTCAGGGAATTGCGAAGCCTTCAAGGGCGTATTCAGTCTATTCGCAGATTCATCTCTAATCTGGCCATGAGATGCGAGCCTTTCAACCATTTGCTAAGAAAAGGAGTTAAGTTTGAATGGGGATCAGAATGCCAGCTATCGTTTGAGCTTATCAAGCAGTATCTCCTTAATCCACCAGTGTTGAAGCCGCCAAAGCTGGGAAAGCCTCTCTTGCTATATATTTCAGTCAATCAGAATGCTTGTGGTGGATTCCTCGCACAGTATGAAGAAGGCAGTTTGATAGAGCACGCCATCTACTACGTGAGCAAAACCTTCATTGATTATGAAAAGAAGTATTCTCAAATGGAGAAAACTTGTCTAGCCATGGTTTGGATGTGCCAGAAATTGAGACATTACCTACTGGCTTTTGAAATCAAATTTCTGTCAAAACTTAATCCGCTCAGATATATTCTTGAACAACCCTTTCTCACTGGACGGATCGCAAAGTGGCAAGTCCTTCTAATGCAATATGACTTAGAGTATGTCTCTCAAAAGTCGATTAAGGGCCAAGCAATCGCAGATCAGTTGGCAGATTTCCCTTTGACGGAAGAAATTAAAGCAGAAGATGATTTTCCTGATGAACACATCTGTAATATCCAACAGCCCCCAGTTTGGAACCTTTTCTTCGATGGCTCTAAAAACATGTCTGGCATAGGGATTGGAGTCTTGTTAATCACTTCAGAAAAAGAAATGATCCCTTATTCTCTTAAGCTTGGTTTCCAATGTACTCATAATATGGCCGAGTATGAAGCTTTAATACAAGGCCTCAAAATCTTGCAAAATTTTGATGTCAAGAGAGTGCATGCTTTTGGTGATTCCCTACTTGTTGTCAGTCAAGTTAACACTGAATGACAAGTGAAAGATTCCAAATTGATTCTGTATCAGAAGATCGTCCTCGCTCTTGTGGACCGCTTCGAAGAATTTCAGCTCAGTCATATCAGAAGAGAGCATAATCAAATAGCCGATGGTTTAGCCAGTTTGGGCTCCATTATGTCCTTCAAGAGTGGTGAATCATGTCGTTCTTTTGAAGTTGGCAGACTTGAACACCCCGCATTCGATTCAAATATGCAAGTAAACCAGGTCAATCAGAAGGAGAAGCCTTGGTACCAAAACATCAAAAAATTTATTGAGACTGGTGAATTTTCGCCAGAAATGCCAAAAAGAGAGCAACGCGCGATTCAGCGTATGTCTACCCGTTATTTCATTCTTGCCAATATCCTTTACCGCCGTGGGTTCAGTTCTGAGTATTCAAGGTGCTTAGACAAAGAAGAAGCTATGGAAGTTATCCAAGAGTCCCATGAAGGGATTTGTGGTGGTCATGTCGGCTATCAAACTCTCGTCAAACAGATCGTTCGAGCAGGGTACTGTTGGAACACCATGCAGCAGGACTGTCATCGATTTGTGAAGAAGTGCGTCAAATGCCAATTACACGCGCCTTACTTTCATGCTCCGGCCACATATCTCCAATCAGTTGTTTCTCCTTGGCCATTTTCTATGTGGGCTTTTGATGTCGTCGGCCCGATTACTCCTTCTGCTTCCAACGGCCACAAATACTTTTTGGCTGCAACGGAGTACTTCACGAAATGGGTTGAAGCTGTTACCCTACGCAGGGTAGAAGGCCGCCATGTGGTTTCTTTCATTCACAAGAATATTCTTTGCCGCTTCAGCATACCACATGATATTGTCTCAGATAATGGAACCCATTTCAAAAATGAGAGGATGAAAACCTTCTGTTCTAAATTCAGAATTTCTTATCATTTCTCAGCTCCCTATTATCCTCAAGGGAACGGCCAAGTAGAGGCTACCAATAAGATCTTGATTCGTATTCTGGAAAGGACTGTGAAGACAGGTCGAGATTGGCATGAGAAAATTCATGACGCGCTTTGGGCATATCGGACCACCATTCGGACTCCGACTAATGCCACAACTTCAGAACTTGTTTACGGGACTGAAGTGGTGCTACCTCTCCATATCCAAAAGCCCGCTCTCAAATTTGCTTCACTTATAAAATTGCCACTTGATCAGTATCAGCAGCAGAGATTGGTGCAGCTAGATTTACTGGATGAATAGAGGCTCAAAGCAGCAGAGCACGCTCAAGCCTATCGACAGAGGATAGCTCGACACTATGCCAAGTCCGTCATTGAGAGAAAATTTCGAGTTAACGATTTGGTGCTCAGATCGACAGCTCATCTCAAGCATCGACCACGGGGCAAGTGGTCACCCAATTGGGAGGGCCCTTATGTGGTTAAGGAAGCTTTGCCTCGCAATTCGTATCGTCTAATCAACGCATATGGAGTTGAGATGCCAGATCCCATCAATGCTCTGCATTTGAAGAAATTTTATACTTAGATTTTTCATTCAAAAATCTTTTGTACTATTCAAAGAGCCATTTCAATAAAAACAATGATCTTCTATCAATTCTTACATTCTTCTCCATGATACTGGGGCATTTTATTTTAATTCATAAAAATCTTTCTCATCATATGCAGGCAGGATTAGACGAAAGTTCTTTTCCTCAAAATTTTGTTAATTCTTAATTGATCTCGTGATTTTTATTTTCATTTGATTCATTTTGCTTCGATCAGATTTATATCAAGCTAATGCTCATCCCTGTCAAGTGTTAACAAATTTTTCAATCTTATTAAAATTTCATCTACCTTTATCTTTAAAATGTACCCCTTCAGGTTAAGGGATAAACCTGATGCCTCCTTTCAATGAGGTATTCTCTTTATTATTTCCCCCGTTCAAGATAAGGGGATAAATCCTGAATTATCTTCTAAAAACCAGTTCTCACACTGCTTATTTCTCAAACTTTTTCAATCATATATTGAGCTCATTTGAAAAAACCCTGTTCTCACACCGGTAACCTTTTAAAATCAGTCTTCTGACCAAAAAACCTTTCTCCTTCTAAGTTCAAGTTCTGACTTAAATCTCCCAAAATTTCATGTATTTCCTAAAGATCCAACACTCGTTGGTCATGTATTTCCAAAAGATCCAGCATCTCGCTGGTCATGTATTTCCAAAGGATCCAGCATCTCGTTGGTCCTGCATTCCAAAAGATCCAGCTCCCATTGGTCGTGTGATCAAACCCTTAGGGTGCGATTCCTCAATTCTATCATTTCCAAAACCTTCAAGATCTTCAATCTTTCAAATTCTATCAGTTTCCCAACCTTTGGTTGCAATATCTTCAAAATCTCATCATTTTCTCAACCCTTGGGTTATAACCTCCCAAATTCAATCACTTTCAAACCATCAGATCAAATCCTTCATTTTCAAATCCAGTGTTTTCACTGGTCGAGATTTTCAAATCCAGTTTTATAACTGGTCGGGATTTTCAAAATCCAATTTTATAACTGGTCGGGATTTTCAAATCCAGTTTCTATAACTGGTCGGGATTTTCAAATCCAGTTTTATAACTGGTCGGGATTTTCAAAATCCAGTTTTATAACTGGTTGGGATTTTCAAAATCCAGTTTTATAACTGGTCGGGATTTTCAAATCCAGTTTCTATAACTGGTCGGGATTTTCAAATCCAGTTTTATAACTGGTCGGGATTTTCAAATCCAGTTTTTATAACTGGTCGGGATTTTCAAATCTAGTTTTATAACTGGTCGGGATTTTCAAAATCCAGTTTTATAACTGGTCGGGATTTTCAAAATCCAGTTTTATAACTGGTCGGGATTTTCAAATCCAGTTTCTATAACTGGTCGAGATTTTCAAATCCAGTTTTTATAACTGGTCGGGATTTTCAAATCCAGTTTTCATAACTGGTTGGGATTTTCAAATCCAGTTTTTATAACTGGTCGGGATTTTCAAATCCAGTTTTTATAACTGGTCGGGATTTTCAAATCCAGTTTTTATAACTGGTCAGGATTTTCAAATCCAGTTTTATAACTGGTCGGGTTTTTCAAATCCAGTTTTCATAACTGGTCGGGATTTTCAAATCCAGTGTCTTTCACTGGTCAGGATTTTTCAAATCCAGTTTTCATAACTGGTCGAGATTTTCAAAATCCAGTTTTCATAACTAGTCAGGATTTTTGAATCCAGTTTTCATAACTAGTCGGGATTTTCAAATCCAGTTTTTTATAACTGGTCGGGATTTTCAAATCCAGTGTTTTCACTGGTCGGGATTTTCAAATCCAGTTTTCATAACTGGTCGGTATTTTCAAATCTAGTGTCTTTCACTGGTCGGGATTTTCAAATCCAGTTTTCATAACTGGTCGGGATTTTCAAAATCCAGTTTTCATAACTGGTCGGGATTTTCGAATCCAGTTTTCATAACTGGTCGGGATTTTCAAATCCAGTTTCTATAATTGGTCGGGATTTTCAAATCCAGTGTCTTTCACTGGTCGGGATTTCAAATCCAGTTTTAATAACTGGTCAGGATTTTAAAATCCAATTTTTATAACTGGTCAGGATTTTCAAATCCAGTTTTTGTAACTGGTCGGGATTTCCAAAACCTAGTGTATTTCATCAGTCCAGTTTTCTAAAGTCTGCTTTCTTACACCATTTCTTGAAATTTCAACTAAGGTCTCATCAAAATCTATATTGAGTGATTATTTCACAAAGAATCCATGAAAACTTTGCCAATTTGCTAAAAGCATTTGTTGATTCTAAATATTCTTACTGCACAAAAATAATTTTCTTAGATTACCTCCTGTATTTCCTTCCAAAAGGTGAAACTTTTTGCGAAAAAGAGGTAAAATTCAAATCTTTTCCTGTTGGTCAACCAAAAGGATGTAAGAAATGTCCTCGATATGATCAATGAAAGAAATCTTCAAATGATGTTGAAAAGCCAGAAGCGAATTCATATTGATCTTGGTTATGACACATGTTTTAAAAATGACTTTCTGGATATCAGGCAGTGGAAATATCTTGAGCTATAAAAAGAATCCACTAAACCCATGTCTTCTCATTTTCGTTTAAAAGTTGCAATCAAATATCCGCAAAAGGGATCTCTCAATTGTCGTCAAGATGAAGGCGAATTAAGCGAGTAGATCCCTGGGGCCAAAGAAGATTTGAAACATCTCCAAGATGACGAAGTTTGTGACGGATCCTTCTAGGGAAAGTTCGGATCGCTGTCGAGATAAAGGCAGATGCGATGAACCTACCGACAAACCCTAAAAGATATTTGATTTCAGACTTTTTGAGCTAATATCATATATAATCCCTGAGAGAAAGAAGGATCGGAGCATCTCCAAGATGAAGGAGCTTGTGACGTACCCTTCCCCGAAAAAGAGAGAAAAGTTAGGACATCCAAATGAAGGATGATGAGAAAAACCCGAGAAAGCCCAATGACTCAAAAAGAGTGCGAAAAAATCATCGTGGGAAAACACCCAGATATCAAACTGCCAAAGTTGCCAGAAGTCATCTTTTCTCATGCAAAATTCTTTTATCAATATCTCTTCCTTTCCTGCTTTTATGAAATTAAGAATATTTCTTTTATTCTCGTATCAGGGAAATGGATTGCTTCCTTGAAGAAAAATCATCAGTGCTAAATTTTTGAATTTGACTCTTAAAACCGAGGAGTTAACCTCATTTGGGGGAAATACTCTAGGTAAAAGAGGGAATATTTTTTGCACATACATGCACATTTAGAAGCATCTGAATCTGCTATGATTTTATCTTATTGGCAGAATTTTCTAGTTATTCCAAAAATAAAATAAACATTCAATATCCATTTTGATGCAACTTAGCATTGTCTATATCTTCCAGAAGAGTTGCCTCATTCAGTTGAAGTATCTCTTCCTGACCCATCGCGGTTTCTTCAGTCAAGGATTCCGTATGGTGTTTTCCCACTCAGGTTAAGGGTCAAATCTGAACCATTTGCGAAAGATCATCTATTTCAAAAGCTATTTCAGTCTCAGCAACGAGACGCCCAATTTCTTCCCCTTTTCAAAAGCTTTAGGGAACCCTATATTTCCTCCTTTCGCAAAAACCCCTCTCGGATTTGTTCGTCCAAATTCTGAAGGTCCCATCGTGCTTTCTCCATTTTTGAGAAACTCGTATGGTAGATTTCCTATCCAGATTAAGAGTTAACCCGGAACCTCGCTTCGCAAAGTATCTTCCTTGCAGGTTTGGGTTAAACCTGAGTCACATTCCAATGAAATTCCTCGTTTTGACGAGATGTTTTCTTCCAAGTCCCATCATGGCTCCTCCCATCAGGAAACTCATACTTCATACATTCATCCAAAGAAAGGATCATACTCGGACTTCATTTCACAAAGCATTTTCCAAAATGTCCCATCAATGTCCCCGTGTATCCCTTTCCTTAATTCAAATTCATCTTGATATATCTTCGCCCCATCCAGGTTAAGGGCTAAACCTGAATCATTCCAAAGAGAGTATCTTGTCTCACCCACGAGCCTGATCAAAATTTTCATTTCCCACCATTTCAGAATTTCCATCTAAAGTCCCATCACGATTTCCTCATTTCTATTATTTGATTACATCATTTTCGAGGATTTTGTCTTCCTAAAACCATTCAGGATAAGGTTTCAAAGCCTGAGAAGCCATGTTTCCCAAATAAATTCTTCCACACCGAGTTCAGATCTGCTGACTGAGGCATTTTCAAAATTTGGAGTGTTATCTTTGCCACTAAGCTCGGCTTTCAACCGGCTTAGTAGCAAAGAGGGGCATCTGTGAACACCCCAAATGTTTCAAAGATTTATAAAATGACCCTTTTGCCCCTAACCCCATTTTTTGAAAAAAATCAAGTTATTTCTTCAAATTTCTGGATTAGATTCCACATTGACATATGCAAATTCAACTCCGGGTCTGAACTCAGTATTTTAAATCCAAATCTGAGCCCCGTTGTCCGATTTCCAAAAATAAAAGCACAAAAATACCAAAAAAAAAATGATTTTGAAAGGCTCGGGCAGCTCATCCGGCACACTGTTGAATCCTCGACCCTATATTTCTCAATCCAAGGTTGTAAACCTCGAATATTTCTCAAAAATTCGGACATAAACCCATTTCTGAAGAATTTTTCTCAAAATAGTTTCTAAAATTCTCAGAAAAACTCCTTTTGTAAATATTTTACAAAAACATCAAAAAAAAATTTAGCTTCAATCTTTGATTTCTTGTAAAGCTTTAGAATTTTATTCTAAAAATACAAAAAAAAAATTTATAAAATAACATAAAGACCAAAAAAAAAATTGGGAAAAACTACAAGGAAAACGGATGATTTTCAAGCTTTTTGAAGCCATTTTTACCAAAAACCTCATTCCTTAACCATTTTTTTAGAAATTTCTTAAAAAGGGAACCACCTTTTTGAAATAGGGAAAAGCTGCAACGCACGCCTCTCGTCTTCCTCCATGACCGACCTTTCCCCCCCCCCCCCCCCCATGTGCAACCTCCATCTCGCTCGATCACTTCCACCGTTGATCCTCAACCAACCTTCACCCTCTCGAGCCTTCCATTCTTCCTTTAAAGAGAGGCCTCCAGGCTCCCTGGAGGCATCGAGTTTTTCTTTCATGGTCGCCCCATAATCTTTTTTTTAAGCTTTGAAATCCCGCAGCAGAACTTCAGCCTTCGGATGGTCCTGGCCTTTTCCCTTCAAACATCCAGCCTTTCATCCATCTAGTTTCACACCACTGATCAATTTCTTCCTCTAATATCGGTTTCACTCTGAGCGAGGAAGGACCTTTCTTCTGAAGCATCCGTCCATTCTCATCATCGGACTGGGCCTCTGGAGGATCAATCACCTGCAGAATAAAGAGGAGGCTCTCCCCATCCTATAAAAACCCCTGCAGAACAAGCTTCCTCCCTCTGACCGCTCCTGGAGCTACTAAAGAGAGCCTTCTTCTCTCCTTCAGAACCTCTGCAAGAACCAGGTAAGAGCCTATCCCGTTTACTCTCTCTAATTCATTTCTGATTTTCTGATTTTTGCTCCATTAACGCACCCTTGAGTTGTGTTGAGTTGCTTATGGCAACATTAACTCTTCTCTTGTGCAACAATAAATGGAATTTCCTAATTCCAATATTTCTTCTTCAATTTCCTGTTTTATTTCTTTTTTGCTTGTTCTGCGATTTGCGTTTGTTCTCATCATGCTATCGAATTCAAGTCTAATGTTCTTGCTGATTCTCGATTTCATTCTCATTTTTCTTTTTTCATTTTCAGTTCTTGTTCCCTATTTCCTTCTTCATGATCTATTTGAGTCTGTTATTATCTACATTTTTTTTTCTTCTCTTGGTTTTATACTCCAAATTACAGCAGATTTGTTTGAATCCCTGTGATATGTTATCGATGCCTATGTATTCGCATTTTCTTTTTTTTTTCTCTTTTTTTTTTCTTTTTTCTTCTTTTTTTTTTTCCTTTTTTTTAGCCATGGTTCACAGTCCTATGTTATGATTTAATATGGCACCACCCAATCATCTGCCTCTTTAAATTCACATCTGTGGATTTAGATATAAATTTATCTCTGCTGTAGCATTTGGTAGCATCATTTCATTAGTTAGATTAACCCTATGTCTGGAAGTGATCTTCAAGGTAACATCCGATCTGATCTAATATCAGATCGGGTTTTATCCCAGCAATGATCTTTCATCAATCTCAGATATTACCCATGGTCATAATCATCGATGCAAAGCATTTTGTATCACTCATGACTTGTTTGCCGTGCATTTTCTTTATCATTAAATTTCCTTCCCATAAGTTATGTTGATCCATTGCATCTGCTTCAGTAATCGATTTTTCTTATTTTATGATTACGTGTGTTAGTTTCACTTTATCCCATCTTCTTTTTGGTTTATCTTGGATATTGTTACTTGCTATAAAATCGGCCATAATTGATTTGATTGAAAATCTCTGTTCGGTTTTGGTCTACTTGCTGCAAAAACCATGCCCTGAGACTTTTTAATTCTGAAATAGCAGATGCTTTGATTTCTGGTTTGGCATGAACCAGCTATCCAAGGCATTTCAACCTCTCGCTCATTTGCCTGACCTAAGTGTTGTAAAAGGGTGAATTATAACCAAACCCACTATACTTTTGTTCATTTTCTTTTAATGTATATCTGAAATATTTACTATGAACAACATTTCTCTGTTCCACGAGCATCTGCATATCATCACTTGTTGTACCCTCCCATCCTTCATATACCTACATCATTTTAGTCTCTCAGGATGGCGTGAAAGGGGATGGCCTATGATTGCACATGGTTTCGATCCCTGGATTCTTGCAGAAGTACATAATATAGTCGCTGAATATCACCCACGCACCTATCATTATTGCAGTGAATTACTCTTTTGTGCATTCTTATTCTCATAGTTTATTTTAGTCTCACTTTTCTCATAGTTGCATGTTCTATTATAGTTGTATGTTTGCTTCATCATCTTCCATGTTTGCTTTTGCTATTTCTTTATGCGTCACACTTTTTTTTATCTAAGTATGACATCTCTCCTTCTGTAACTCTCTGCAATTGTGGATTCTGCATCATAGTGCCATTTCTGTATCCTCATACCCTGCACAAAACATTCATTTCACATCACTATTTGTTGTGTTCTATATTACTACATTATGGCACCATTTTGCACAATATCTTCCGCCTCACTTGTACCACACTTCACCAGTTTCACCTATATACTATGATTCACCCATCCACCTTCATGTTTCCTGCAAATGTGGATAGCATACACCTGCAACATTCCTACTGTTGCTGCCCTAGGTCTGCTAGGAAGAGCATGAATTTGAAACAAAGACACATCTGTAAAATTGTTATATTATGTGAAAATGGTAGCACTGTAGGATACCAGTTTCAGAACTCTTTTATCATACCTACCTATGTGTTGATACATAGGAGTGCATATGAATTACTTCATCTGAACTTGGAGGAAGAAGCAAAACCCAAAATTTTATTTAAAGTTGCTAACCCTATTCTGCAGGAAATATTTGGAAATGTTTGTTTTCTCTCCTAGCTTAGGAATGCTGGCTTCAAAATTCAATTGTAAGGATTGTAACAACTCAGACATTAATGAGAAAATTCACATTTCTCGCTTAGATTAGAATGAATGAGCATTGTAAATATCATGAATTACTTGTTTTTCATGCATTTTTGCCTTTATTTCTCAAATTCTCACAATGGTGAAACACGAATGGCACGTGCACCTTTTCATAAGAGGTAAGTTCATTCTAAGTTGATGATTTACACCAACGGCCATAGTCGGGATGTAAACAAAACTTAGTATTTTTATCTTTTATGAAATAACACTGGATCCGCACTGGATCCATTTTCAAAACTCATCATATTTTCTTAAATATTTTCTTTCTTTTATCAGAATTTAACTTAGGATTAACTCAAAATATATACCAATGGCCATAGTCAGGGTATATTGAGGGTTAATTTCATTTTAAATTCTATAAAAGCACTAAAATGTATTTTATTCTTCACTTGAATTTAAATGTGATTATTATATAATATATCCAATGACCATAGTCAGAGATGTATTATATCTTCAATCTCATTCTTAATTTATTTAAAGAATGAAATAGCTTTTCAAAATCCAATTTTAAAACTTATTCAACTTCATTCATCATATAGGATAGAATTGCATCATATTTTCAAAGCTTCTTTTTTAAAATTCCAAGTGTTTCTTCTTCTTCATCAGATCTTATTCAAATCCAATTCTATCTCACTTCAAGATTCAAGAATTCAACTTCAAAGACCAATTTGACTTTGAAAGTTCAAAATCATTTCATATTCAAAACTTCAAATTTCCAAATCAAAATCCAAATTCAAAGTTCAATTTAACTTTGAAAATATCTTCTGATTTCAAAAACCAATTTCATCCCCTTATCTTCAATCAATGTTTAGATTTGAATCTCAAACTTTAAATTTGGGTTTCTAAAACCCAGATCCATTTTAAAGGTCCTATTTGGATTTCTCAAAATCCAAACCCAAAGACAAATCCTAGTCTCAACTTGGATCCAGATTTCCAAGTATCAAACTCAATTCCACTTTGGATCTCCAACTATAGATCCAAAATTCCATTTAGGATCCAGATCCTCATTCCACTTTGGATCTCCCATCACAGATCCGTATCCCATCTAGGATCCAAACTCTTATTCCACTTTGGATCTCCAATCATAGATCCAAATTTCATCAAGGATCCAGATCCTCGTTCTACCATCCAGATCCCAAAACCAATTCTCAGGATCCAGAATCCAACCCTACTTTGGGTCTCAGATTCAGATCCAAAATCCAACTCTTAGGATCCAGAATCCAATTCTACCATTGGATCTCAGATTCAGATTCAAATTCCAATTCTTAGGATCCAGAATCCAACCCTACTTTGGGTCTCAGATTCAGATCCAAAATCCAAAACTTAGGATCTAGAATCCAATTCTACATTGGATCTCAGACTTCAGATCCAAATCCATTCTAGGATCCAGAACCCAATTCTATTTTGGATCTCAGATTTTAGATCCAATTCCATCTTAGAATCCAGAGTCCAACCTTATTTTGGATCTCAGATTTCAGATCCAAATACCATCTCGTATTCCAAATCTTAAATCCAATTCCCTCCAAAATTCCAAATCCAAAAATTCCATTTAAATTCCAATTCTTAAAGCCAATTCCATTTCATTCAATCCAAGTCCCTATTTCGAATCCTAAAAATCAATTCAAAACTCTATCCAGAACTTGGATTCATCTTGAAAATCCAACTTTTACAAATCTCATTTCTCAATTTCTTTAGATTTCCCATATCCAAAAGTGGAATTCAATTCCATTCCAGATATTCGTCCAAAGTTCAAAATTCTAAATTCAAAGTCCATTTATGACTTTGAAAAATTTCCTTCATTCTCTTTTTATTACAAGACTTCAAAATCATTTTCCAAAATCCAGATTTATTTTCCCAAGCTCTTGATTATTCTAAAAGCTTAGAACTTCAAATCTTAAGTTCTAAGTTAGAAATCATTTCTTCACTTTATCAGATTCATCTCAGAAAAACTTGGGAATTCTTCAAAACATTTTCAAAAAGAGCATACATCTTTGCATTTGCACAAGCATGATTCTTTGTGCATTTAGACTTAGGATAAATTCTTAGATAATTTCTTAGCAAAACAAAAGGCATAAATTCGACCCTTGGTTCGATTACCCCTGGTAAAGGCGCCAGGAACGGTCGAACCTCGTACCGACGAGAGGATCCCGTCTCCCAGTTTTCTCGCAAATATTTCAAAACGGAGGCGAGTTATTTCAAACATTTTTCCAAAATTAAGGTCAAGTGAGACCCGCAAAAGAATTCCTCTTCTCTTCTTTTCTTTTCTCTTCTCTCTTTCTTTTTCTGTCTTTTATTTTTTTCTCCCTTCAAAAAGGAGGAAAATAAAAGTTAGAAAAGAAAAAGAGAAGGAAGAGAGAGAGAAACCAACAAGAGAATAGGAAAAATTTTGCGATGATCACACTAATCCGACCGAAACTCTAAAGAAGAGTCCTAATCCGACTGGGGTTCTTGAAAAAGAGTCCTACTTCAACTAGGACTCTGGGATTTTTGCAAAAATGACATAAATGGGCAAGAGGTATGACCACGACTGGTTTAAAATAAAAAATGGAGTTTTGAAAAGGTTGAAAAAGATGAAAACACAAAGTCCTGATCCAACTAGGACTTTGAAATTTTTGATAAATAAAGGAAACCAGAAGCGACACCACCTAAATGGGTCTCATTTCAGAATTGAAATAAATTAAAATTGAGTTTAAAATGAATCCAGATTGTTTTCTGAGGAAAACATTTAAAATATAAGTGTTCTAGGGGTTGACAAAATGACAAAATGTCAATTCAAAACCCCGGTTTTGAAATTGATTTTGCAAGAAAAGTTTTAAAACTCGAATCTGGATCCAATATTTTGAAAACAGGAGTGTTGGATCTCGATGATGAGATGCAATGACATGCAATGAAATGATATGTCGAATGCATGCAGTGATATGCAATGACATATAAAATGTAAACCCTGGATGAGGGACCTGGAATCCTGGATCCCTGGTAGAGACAAAAAATTTGGAGATTTTCATCTGAGGATGAGAACTGATAATTGAAATTGAGCCAAAATGAGGGTTGAATCTTGATTGTACGACGAAGTATTAAAATTTTTGTAAAAATTTGGGCTGTGAACAACCCTGACTCAGATTTCGACCAAGTTGGTTCCCTGAAGACTACAGAGAGTGGGTCTCAGTGGCAGGAGGCAGGTGTTTGTGAATGAGGGTAAAAATTTGGGGTGTTTACACCCTCCAAAGTCTCACCTCCAGGCTAGAATTATTTCTTTCCCATCCGAGTTCCGACTCAGATTTTTGTTTTTCATTTTATTTTCTTTTTAAAGATCTGAGTTTCGACTCGGATCTCATCTTTATCTTCTATTTTTGGAGTTTCAAGTTTCGACTCGAACTTCCTTTCAGATCTGATACTCATGTTGGACCGATCGTTACTTTGAAAATTCGAGTGCTAAACTAGGGTTTTCTCCTTTCATTTTCTTTTTAAAGATCAGGGTTCTGACTCGGGTCTCATTTTATCTTCTGTTTTTGAAGTTTTGACTCGGACTTCCGTTCGGATCCGATGCTCGTGTTGGACCGATCGTTGCTTGGAAATTTCGACTTCCAAAACTCGGGTTTTCCCTTTTTATTTTTCTTTTTAAAGATCCGGGTTTAGACTTGGGTCTCATTTTTATCTTCTATTTTTGGAGTTTTGAGTTCCAACTCGGACTTCTTTTCGGATCCGATGCTCGTGTTGGACCGATCATTAATTTGAAAATCCGAGTGCTAAACTTGGGTGTTCCCTTTTTATTTTCTTTTTAAAGATTCGAGTTCCGACTCAAGTCTCATTTTATCTTCTATTTTTGGAGTTTCGAGTTTCGACTCGAACTTCCTTTCAGATCCAATGCTCGTGTTGGACCGATCGTTGCTGGGAAAATTCGACTTCCAAAAATCGGGTTTTTCCTTTTTATTTTTATTTTTATTTTTAAAGATCCAGGTTCCGACTTAGGTCTCATTTTTATCTTTTTATTTTTGGATTTTCAAGTTCTGACTCGGACTTCCTTTCGGATCCGATGCTTGTGTTGGACCGATCGTTACTTTGAAAATTCGAGTACTAAACTCGGGTTTTCCCTTTTTATTTTCTTTTTAAAGATCTGAGTCCTGACACCAGTCTCATTTTATCTTCTATTTTTGGAGTTTTGAGTTCCGACTCGGACTTCCTTTTGGATCCGATGCTCGTGTTGAACCGATCGTTACTTTGAAAATTCGAGTACTAAACTCGGGTTTTCGCTTCTTATTTTCTTTTTAAAGATCCGGGTTCTGACACAGGTCTCATTTTTATCTTTCTAATTTTGGAGTTTCGAGTTCCGACTCGGACTTCCTTTCGGATTTGATGCTCGTGTTGGACCGATCGTTACTTTTAAAATTTGAGTGCTAAACTTGGGTTTTCCTCTTTTATTTTCTATTTAAAGATTCGGGTTCCGACTCGGGTCTCATTTTATCTTCTATTTTTGGAGTTTCGAGTTTCAATGCGGACTTCCTTTCAGAGCCGATGCTTGTGTTGGACCGATCGTTGCTTGGAAAATTTAAGTTCTAAAACTCGGGTTTTCCCTTTTTATTTTTTTTTTAAAGATCCAGGTTCTGACTCGGGTCTCATTTTTATCTTCTACTTTTGGAGTTTCGAGTTCCGACTCGGACTTCCTTTCGGATTCGATGCTCGTGATTGGACCGATCGTTACTTTGAAAATTCGAGTACTAAACTCGGGTTTTCCCTTCTTAGTTTCTTTTTAAAGATCCAGGTTCCGACTCGGGTCTCATTTTATCTTCTATTTTTTGAGTTTTGAGTTCCGACTTGGACTTTCTTTCGAATCTGATGCTCGCGTTGGACCGATCGTTACTTTGAAAATTCGAGTACTAAACTCAGGTTTTTCCTTCTTATTTTCTTTTTAAAGATTCGGGTTCCGACTTGGGTCTCATTTTTATCTTCTATTTTTGGAGTTTCGAGTTCCAACTCAGACTTTCTTTCCGATCTGATGCTTGTGATTGGACCGATCGTTGCTTTGAAAATTTGAGTTTTCAAAACTCAGGTTTTCTTTTTATCTTTTATTTTGAATATCCGGGTTCTAACTTAGGTTTTCCCCTTTTATCTTTTCGTTTGAAGTTTCAGGTTCCGACTCAGACTTCCTTTCGGATCTAAAGCTCGTGTTGGATTAATCGTTGCTTTGAAAATTTGAGTTTTCAAACTCGGGTTTTCCTTTTATCTTTTATTTTGAAGATCCGGGTTTTGACTCGGGTTTTCCCCTTTTATCTTTCGTTTGAAGTTTTGGGTTCCGGCTCGGACTCCCTTTCGGATTCAATGCTCGTGTTGGACCGATCGTTGCTTTGAAAAGTTTAGTTTTCAAACTCGGGTTTTCCTTTTATCTTTTATTTTGAAGATCCGGGTTCCGACTCGGATTTTCCCCTTTTATCTTTCGTTTGAAGTTTCAGGTTCTGACTCAGACTTCGTTTCGGATCCAACATTCGTGTTGGACAGATCGTTGCTTTGGAAATTCGAGTTTTCAAACTCAGGTTTTCCTTTGATCTTTTATTTTGAAGTTTCAAGTTTCGACTCGGGTTTTCCCCTTTTTATCTTTCGTTTGAAGTTTCGGGTTTCGACTCAGACTTCCTTTCGGATCCAATGCTCGTGTTGGACCGATCGTTACTTTGGAAATTCGAGTTTTCAAACTCGGGTTTTCCTTTGATCTTTTATTTTGAAGATTCGGGTTCCGACTCAGGTTTTCTCCTTTTATCTTTTGTTTTAAGTTCCGGGTTCCAACTTGGGCTTTCTTTCGGATCCAATGCTTGTGTTGGACCGATCGTTGCTTTGAAAATTTGAGTTTTCAAGCTCGGGTTTTCCTTTTATCTTTTATTTTGAAGATTCGGGTTCCGACTCGGGTTTTCCTCTTTAATATTTTGTTTGAAGTTTCGGGTTCCGATTCGGACTTCCTTTCGGATCCAATGCTTGTGTTGGACCGATCGTTGCTTTGAAAATTTGAGTTTTCAAACTCGGGTTTTCCTTTTATCTTTTATTTTAAAGATCCGGGTTCAAACTCGGGTTTTCTCCTTTTATCTTTCGTTTGATGTTTTGGGCTCCGACTCGAACTTCCTTTTGGATCCAATGCTCATGTTGGACCGATCGTTGCTTTAAAAATTCGAGTTTTCAAACTCAGGTTTTTCTTTTATCTTTTATTTTGAAGATCCGGGTTCCGACTTGGGTTTTCCCCTTTTAATCTTTTATTTGAATTGCCAGGTTCCCACTCGGTCTTCCTTTCAGATCCAATGCTTGTGTTGGACCGATCGTTGCTTTGAAAATTCGAGTTTTCAAACTCGGGTTTTCCTTTTTTTTTTGAATATCCGGGTTCTGACTCGGGTTTTCCTCTTTTATTCTTCCATTTTTGAAGTTTCGAGTTTCGACTCTGGATTCCTTTTGGATCCAATGCTCGTATTGGACCAATCGTTGCATTGAAAATTCGAGTTTTCAAACTCAGATTTTCCTTTTATGTTTTATTTTGAAGATCCGGGTTCCGACTCAGGTTTTTCCCTTTTATTCTTCTATTTTTTTTTTGAAGTTTTGAGTTCTGACTTGGGCTTTCATTTGGATCCAATGCTCATGTTGGACCAATCGTTGCGTTGAAAATTTGAGTTTTCAAACTCGGATTTTCTGTTTATCTTTTATTTTGAAGATCCGGGTTTCGACTCGGGTTTTCACTCCCTCTCAAATTAAGAGATAAACTGAAACCTTGTTCGTCGAGGTATTTCTTTTCCCCTTCAGGATAAGGGATAATCCTGAAATCCCAATAATCATTCCCGCTTTGATTTTCAAATATCTTAGAATGTTGGTCTCCTTTTCAACTCTCAGTTGGAAGATCCAGTGCTCGTACTGGTACATTTTCAAAAATCCAGTTCTCGTACTGATATATTTTCAAAATCCAGTGCTCGTACTGGTATATTTTCAAAATCTAGTGCTCTCACTGGTACATTTTCAAAAATCCAGTGCTCATACTAGTACATCTTTCAAAATCCAGTGCTTGTACTAATGCATTTTCAAAATCCAGTGCTCGTACTGGTATGTCTAGCACTCGTGCTAGTGTCTGGCTAACTGATCAGTTGCCCCCTTCCCCCCCCAAGGTTCAGCCTTTGCACTAACCATTCATCAAAATTTAAAGCTCTAATTCTCAAATTCCAAACCTTTGGGTTATCATTCTCTAAAAAAGAATCAATCATTTTCTCTTGCAAAGGAACCTTTTTTCAGGGAGAGTTCGAGGGAGCTCGTTCCTTTTGCATGCAATCATTTTTATCATTTGCAAGAACCCTTTTTCCAGAGAGGGCTTTCTTTGCGAAGCTCGTTTCTTTTTATGGCCCCCAATTTCTTATTTTGGCCTCCCCCTTCATAGAGGGCCCTCTTCTAGGGAGAGTGTGATGGACTCGCTCCTCTATGATACTTTCTCAATCTTCATTTTCGGCCGCCTTTCCATAAGAGAAGCTTAGAGATAGGGAGTTTTGATGAAAACTTAATTTCTCTTTGAAAGTTCCCTTTTGCAAACACCTTCTCTTCAGGGAAGGGAGAAGTATTTTCTGTTTCCCATTCAGGTAAGGGCCAAGTCTAAGTCTCTCTTTTTAGAGAAAAATAGAGGAGAATTTTGTCACAGATGTGTCGATTCAATGTCAAGCAATTACTTTTACCAAGGATTTTTAGAATATTTTGCCAATCTGCTATCAAAAACCATTATTGATCTCAAAATTTTATTGCATAAAATCTTACCTCAAGATACCTTCAATATTCCTTCTAAAAGAGTGAATCTTTTACGAGGAAAGAGGAAAATTCAAGCTTCTTATGTTGGTCAACCAAGAGGATGAAGAAAAATCTTTGATATGACCAGTAAAGAAAAATTCAATGATGTTGAAAAGCCATAAGTGAACCGATATTGATCATAGCTATGGCACATTCTTAAAAACCATTTTTCTGGCAGTAAGGCAGTGGAAATATCCTGAGCGATAAAAAGAATTCACTCAATCCATATCTCCTCGGTCATTTAAGCTCAATCAAATATCTGCAAAAGGGATCTCTCAATCATCGTCAAGTTAAAGACAGGTGGATGAGTTAGATCCCCGGGGCCAAAGAAGATTTGAATCATCTCTGAGATGAAGGCGTTTGTGACGGGTCCTTCTAGGGAAAGTTCAGATCACCGCCAAGTTGAAGGCGGATGCGACGAACCTCCCGACAAACCCTAAAAGATATTTGATTTCTACTATCATCAAGAGATTCTCAACCCAAGAAACAATATAATCAGTATAATTCCTGAGACAAAGAAGGATCAAAACATCTCTAAATTGAAGGAGTTTGTGCGTACTGTGATCATTGCAAATTTTTTCCTCTTGGTTTCCTCTTTTCCTTCTATTTGCCTTTCTAGCCTCTATTTCCCCTTTTGAAAGGAAAAATAAGATAGAAGAAGAAGAGAGAAGATAAAAGAAAAGAAAGAGAGATGAACTCTTTTGCAAATGTCTCACTTGACCTTAATTTTGAAAGTATTTGAAAATTACTCGCCTCCATTTTGAAAATTTGTAGGAAAATGGAGAGACGGGATTCCCTCGTCGTTACGAGGTTTGGCCGTTCCTGGTGCCTTTACCAGAGGTAATCGAACCAAGAATCAAATTTATGCCATTTTGCTTTTCCTAAATATTGTCTAAGAATTTATTCTTAGTCTAAATGCACAAAGAATCATGCTTGTGTAATGCAAATGCAAGGATGTATGTTTTTGAGAAAATAGTTTAAAAAATTTGGGATTTATCCAAGTGATTCTGAAAATAGAATTAATAATGTAGTGAAGTGATTCAAAGGTTTGAAATTGATTTGAAAAAGTTAGATTTTGAATCTAACTCAGAATTTGAAATAGCTCCAGAAGAGGAGACTTGAAATTCCAAGCCTTAGAATAATCAGAGTTTGAAAATTGGATTTTGATTTGGAGAAAATAAAAGAAAAGGAGATTTTGGAACTTGAGATGAAGTTTCAAAGTCAAAATGGACTTTGAATTTGAATGGATCGATTCTAAAAAGGAATTCTTAATTTCAGAACCTGAAAGAGGAATTGAATTTGGATTTAGACTTTAAGAAATAGATTTGAAAATGGGTTTGAAAATAAGAATTAGAAATGAAACTGAATTTGAAATCTGGAAACCTAGATGGAATTGGATCCGAAGTCTGGAATCCAAGATGGATTTGAATCCAAAATCTGGAATCCTAAATGGAATTGGATCCGAAGTCTGGAATCCAAGACGGAAATTGAATCTGAAATCTGGAATTCTAAATGGAACTGGATCCAAAGTCTAGAATCCAAGATGAAATTGAATCCAAAATCTGGAATCCTAAATGGAATTGGATACAAAGTCTGAAATCCAAGATGGAATTGAATCCAAAATCTGGAATCCTAAATGGAATTGGATCCGAAGTCTAGAATCCAAGATAGAATTGAATATGAAATCTGGAATCCTAAATGGAATTGGATTTGAAAATCTGAATCCAAGGTGGAATGGGATTTTGAAATCCGGAATGGAATATGGAATTGGATCTAAGAAATCCTAAATCGATTTTGAAAGGGAGATGAAATTTAGAAAAAAATCAATTTTTAGAGTGAATACAAAGTTTTGATCATTTAAAGTCTGATTTAAGACTTAGAATTTTGGAATTTTGAGAAATCAAGAATAAATCTTGAATTCAAACTTGAATTCTGAATTTAGAAGATGATCTGAAGTGAAGAATAAAGAATAAAACTTGATTTTAAAATTGGAATTTTTGAATTCAGATGATGAATCTGAGAATTTCAAAGTTAAATTGAACTTTGAAATTTTGATCTGAAATGTTAGATTGAATTTGAAATTGAATCCTAAAAATGAATTTGGGATTTTAAAGTTGAATTGAACTTTGAAATTTGATTTGAATTGAAAATTGAATTTTGAATATACAAATAAATTTGAAATTTCAAAGTCAAATTGGACTTTGAAATTGAAGTTTAAATTCTTGCAATAAGATAGAATTGAGAATAAAAGGATGAATTTGAATTTGAGAAGTGAAAAAGATATTTGAAAACATATCTCAAAGTCACTTGGATTTTGAAAGAATTTTGAAAATATGATGTAATTCTATCCTAAATGCTGAAATGAATTAAAGAATCTAAAAATTGGATATTGAAAAGCATATTTCATTCTTTAAGTGAATTGAAATAAGATTGAAGATATAATACATTTCTGACTATGGTCATAAAATGTATTATATAAGAATCATATTTAAATTCAAGTGAAGAATAAAACATATTTTTGGTGCCTTTATAGAGTTTAAAATGAGATTAACTCTCAATATATCCTGACTATGGCTATTGATATATATCTTGAGTTAATTTTAAGTTAAAATCTGATAAAGAAAGAATTTTTTTAGAAAACATGATGATTTTTGAAAAAGATCCAGTGTGGATCCAATGTTATTCCACAAAAGATGAAAATCCTGAGTTTTGTTCACATCTTGACTATGGCCATCGATCCAAATCGTCAACTTAGGGTTTAATCACCTTTTATTAGAATGGTGCATGTGTCATTTGTGTTCCCATTCATGATATTTTGAAATAAAAGAGAAAAATAGTATGAAACAAGCAATTTATGATATCTACAATGCTCATACATTCTAATCTAAGCTAGAAATGTAAGGTTCTCATTAATATCGAGCTATTACAAGTTTTGACTTGGATTGAAATTCAAATTCCAAAACTAAGAAGAAGAAAACAATTTCGATCTAATTCCTATAAAATTCAAGTTAGCACAAGATATATATATAGAAAGCAATTCGCGTATATCACATTGGACCTAAAATGTAACTAATGAAATACTCAATGATATATCTTATACAAATGAAAATGCAATGTAAATGACAAATTCTATACTGGAATCATATGTTGAGTGAGTATTAGAATATACATGTAACATCCTAAATGTAATATCCTAAAGTAATAATTAACCTAAAGTAGGCTTGTTTGAAAGGTATGAATGATATCCTAAGTTAGTTAGAATATACATATACCCTCTAAATGGAAGTGTAATGCTAAAATGATGTACTTGAGTTAATGGAGAAATTTATACCTAGTGAGTGGTGGAGTGTGCATAGTGTAGGTGAAGGTGTAGCATAGGGGTTACATATGCAGAATATGGGGAAATGCACAGTAGAAATGTAGTGGGGTGGAACAATGTGGTTGTAGCAATGTGGTAGTATGATACACAGCGACTGGAAGTATTTGCAGGAAAATATACATATATAAGATGGATGTAGCAAGGTATGTTGAAGGCATATACAAGTGGATATATATATATATATAGATTTTGCAGAAAAATCAAAAGAAAATGGGTATACTGCGGTGGGGTGTAGTAAAAGTATTACGATGTTGTTACATAGTGCAATGAATATACACATATAAAACAATGAAGATCTACTGAAAATATTACCATGAAAGCAGTGGTGACGTATTGGAGGTGAGAAAGTGGGTAAATAGTGACTGTAGCAGGTGATGGGTGTATATGCTGGAAGGTGGCTATTGGTGTGAATGGAGATATGTGGAAGGTATACTACTACAGACTGTATGCTAGGTGATTTCAAACATCATGAAGGCAAAGGCAACAACTTGCTATCTTGCTTCAGTCACAACATTGTATTGACTGCAACTTCCATGGCTTCATAACATTTGTAAACCAATTGACCCAGACTGGAAGCTTGTGCACATCTAGTTTTTCATGGGACTTGTTGCAAAAAATGTTTGCAGTTTCTGACAAAGAGATATATGAATATCTTGACCATTCTTGGCTAAATTCTCTTAGAATCTGGTTTACCTGGGTGGCAATGTGATGAGGCTGGTATATTACAATTGTAGAGGAATAGGTGAGTAACAGGGTGCAGGTGGAGAGACAAATGGTATCACAGGTGGCAATGAAAAAGGGGTTGTGGGAGATGGTCAGCAATAGATTGATTCTTGCAGGCTGATTTCAATGGCAACAATCAAAGGATTTGAAGCAGATTACTTGCAGTCAACCAACTTCTGTAGCAAATCACTTTCAATAGCATCAATGGATGGGGTTTTAGTAGTGTCAGCAATGTTAACAAATCTTATCTCAGCCAGCACACATGAGTGTTTTATTCATGTTCAATGAAATACTGGTCACCAAGGTTGGATAACAATTGCGAACTAATATTTGAGTTCAGGAGCTAAATCTCTATCTAGATCGCTTTGGCGAAAGGAGCCAGCCACTCTGCAGTCATTGGTTTGCTTATAAATGAATTCAGCAGGAGAAAAACTTCAAGCAATTAATATAATTAAAACACATGAAGAACAAAGGTTGCTAACTAAAGCAATTTTCCTAGATAAAGCCCTATTTTCCAAACAATCTAGGACAGTGAGAATAAGAACAAGGTATTGCAGACTTAAAAGCAACTGTAAAATATTTGGCCCTGATTTCAGCAAAAACGGTGGCATGATCCCATCAATTGACTTCGGTTTGCTGGGAAAGTGATCCCATTTCAGCTTCATATCAACTAATATTATACTGTATCAATAACCTGCAACTTGAGGTAAGCAAATCATTTCTCATCCAGCTCCCTTGCACTTCATAATCACTAGCCCTCGCCACAGGCTTTCAAATGGCAATCTCCAATGAAGATCGCACCAGTGATAAAAATTTGGAACTATTTCATTTATTTATCTCTTTTTTTTTTTATTCAGAGGTTAACTACCTCATCTCAGTATACCTTAGAGGATATCTCTCTGTCGTGTGATGGCATGTAGCACCATCGTTATAGCAGCTTAGCCTAATTGTGAGAACCCCAAGAATCCTGTTTTTTTTTTTTTTGTTTCAAGAGCTATTCACCAAGAAAACCAATAGGCGTGACACCCACATATTGTCCCCTTCTTGCTGGCATAGACTGATAACTTAGCTAGAATGACTCCCATGAAGAAGCCACAATGAGCATTCAGCTGGTATTACCATGGGCTGGAACGAAGGTTTCCAAAGGAGCAAGCAGGGGAAAAGGGTATAAGACTCAGATATGCACAAACCACACCATGAAGATCCTTCGGAATTCTCGATGGTATTTAGGGATCTGATTAGAGCATTTTGCAACAAGGGTCTGCAACGTCTCATGGACAATCTATGGTCCAACAGGTGCTCTGAACTATAAAACTCAGGTGAATCGGGTTGTGATGCGTCTGTATAATGACACATCTTAGCCATTTTGCCATTTGAGACTCTCTTTTTGTAATTTCTATCTGGATTGTAAATCACAAAGAAAAGAGAGAGAGATGATATAGAACATGATCGGAAAGGCTTAAAAATAACTATAGAAGGTAAAATCCAATGCCAAGAAGTGAGTTGATGCATTAAAATTAGTATGAATGCTAAAAGAGGAAATCTAGAGCATGTTATATTGAATCCAAATGCCCAAACATTAAAATGAAGGTAAGAACATACAGAAGGGATAGATGATGCAGAAACAAGAAATATGATGCAGGAAATACCAATGCTGATGATGATTTCAGACAAATTGCAGGTTTTTAAAAGAACGCCTAATCTGCAGAAATAGCGATTAATGCAATGCTAGGCTACTGATGGATTCGTGAGTAAACACCAACGGATGGATTAGATGACAAAACACAGACTCAGGGAAATTTTACAGAGTGTATCTAAATCGATTCATGTAAAAAAAAGTGAAATCCATGATGAACAGATACAGTCATGCAATGCAACAAGAATCATGATGATGGTGCGATGATGAGCATTTCAGAAAGTTATGAAACAGTCACAAACAGTCAGTAATGTAATGAAATCAGGTGAATTTTGATGCTAAGAAATAAAGTACGATGCAGAGAGGAGACTGAATCAAAACAGGAAATAGCTTACACATGTGAAATGGTAACAAGGAATGACACATTGAAATGTAAATCACCAAATGAAAGGTATAGAGAACGATAAAAGAAATATTGAACTTGAGACAACATAAACAAATATCCATCCTTATATAAACCGAGGAAATCCGACAAAATAAATCGTAGAACTGAAAAATAAATGTTGGAATTAGGAAATTCCATTTTGCTATTGCACAAGGGAGAGGTTGATGTTGCTATAGGCAACCCAACACAATCAACAGTGCGTTAACGGGGCAAATGAGCAAGGAGAATAAAAAAAAGGAAAAAAAAAACAATAGAGAGAAGATTAAAGGGACTTACCTTGCTTGCAAGAATTTTGAGAGAGGGAGCCGAGGCTTCTTCAGTAATTCAACAGGGAAGAGATCAGAGGAAGAGAAGGCAAGACACGTTTAATGGATGATGCGAATGGTTGTTCCCCTTTTCTCTTTTCAGTGGCTTTGATTATATAGAGAGGGAAAAAGAATCGAGAAGGGGAGGAGGTTCAAGAGGTGGTTAGGGATCAACGGATGAGGCAGATGAAGCATGATCGAAGGGTGGGAGATTTTAGGGAAGAATCGAGAAGGGTAGAAGGAGAAGAAGGGTTGCACATGGCGGATGAAGAAATCGATGCTCTTCCTGTGGTTTCCCCTTCGCAACGAGAGACCGTTGGGGAATTTTTCAAAAAAGGTCCAAGAAGTTTTAAGAAAAATCCGAACAATGGTTTTCTTTAAAAAAAAAATCTTCTAAAAAGGGGTACTAAACTATTCCTTTTCTGAATTTTCTTTTCTATTTTGATTTTTTTTTGTTCTTTTCTTTGCGTTTTCTAATTTTTTTGGTGTTTTTGAAATAAAAGCTCTGAAAACTAAAGGATTTTAAACTAATTTTGCAAATTTAAAAATATTTACAAAAGATGGATTTACTGAGAATTTGGGGTTATCATTTGGAAATTTCTTCAGAAAAACGGGTTTAGATTCAGGTTTTAAGTAAATATTTGAGTTTTTAACCTCGAATAGAGAAATACAGAACCGTAGATCCAACTAGATACCGAATAGATTGTTGTGATCATCACAAAATTTTTCCTCTCATTCCCTCTCTTCCTTCTCTTTTCCTTTCTAGCCTCTATTTTCCTTTTTGAAGGAGAAATAAAAGACAGAAAAGAAGAGAAAAGAGAAAAAAAAAGAAAGAGAGAGAGAAAGTCTTTTGCGAAGGTCTCACTTGACCTTAATTTTGAAAAGATTTTGAAATTTACTCACCTCCGTTTTTGAAATATTTGCGAGAAAAATGGAGAGACGGGATTCGCTCATCGGTACGAGGTTCGACCGTTCCTGATGCCTTTACCAGAAGTAATCAAACCAATGATCGAATTTATGCCTTTTGCTTTGCCTAAATATTATCTAAGAATTTATTCTAGGTCTAAATGCACAAAGAATCATGCTTGTGTAAATGCAAAAGATGTATGCTTTTTAAAAAGAATCTTTTTAGAAGTTTTGGATTTATCCAAGTGGTTTTGAAATAGATTTGAAGATATTTGAAGAAATGATTCAAAGGGTCGAAATTGATTTAGAAAAGTTGGATTTTTGGATATAAACTCAAAGTTTAAAATAAACTTGAGTTTTGAGAAAGACAACTCGAAATCCTGAAGTTGGAATCATATCTGAGATAAAAAGACTCGAAAATGGCTGTAAGCTCATTTTGAAGAAGAAAGATTCAATATTGAAGATAAGAATCTAAATAGAACTTGAAAATGAGAATGGGACTTGAAATTGAGATGGAATATGAATTTTGAAATTGGATTTAAACTTTGAAAAATAGAATTGAAAGGTGAACTTGGAAATGGAATTTGAAATTGGAAATGAATCTTGAATTTGAGATTTGAATATGAAATTTAAAATTAGATTTGAATTTCAAAGGAGTTTGAGATCTTTGAAGAAAGTAGGGTTGGAATTTAAATCTAGAATTAAAAATCAAGATGAAATTTGAAAAATAGGGATTGAATTCCGGATTTAAAGTTTTTAAAATCAAAATGAAATTTGGAAACAGAATGAATTCAAGAAATTCAAATGGGATTCGGAAATGGAATTTGGATTTTAAGAATGAAATTGGGTTGAGAAATGGAATTCAAGATAGGATTTGGATTGGAAAGCTTGATTTGGGGATGGATTTTTGAAAATGGAATTGGATTTGAGAAATCCAAATGGATTTTGAAAATAGGATTGGATTTTTGAAAATCCAGATGGGACTTGGAATTAGATTTGAGAAATCCAAATGAAATTTGAAGATAGAATTGGATTTTGAAAATGCAAATGAAACCTGAAATTGGATCTGAGAGATCTTAGATCGATTTTTGAAATTGGAAAGAAGGATAGAGAATAAAACTTGAATTTCGAAATCAGGAGATGAATCTGAAAATTTCAAAGTTGAATTGAACTTTGAAATTAAATTGAATTTGAACTTGAATCTGTAAATGAATTTGGAATTTCAAAGTTGAATTGAACTCTCAAATTTGATTTGAATTGGAAATTGAATTTTTGGATTTTGAAATTTCAAAGTTAAATTGAACTTTGAAATTGGGATATTGAATTTTGAAATAAAATAGAAATGAGAATATGAAGATGAATTTGAATTTATGAATAAGAATTTGAAAATTGATTTGAGAAATGAAGAAGATATTTGAAGAATTGTCTCAAAATCACTTGATTTTTTTTGAAGCAAATTTGAAATAATTTGAAAATATGATGTAATTCTATCCTAAATGATGAAATGAATTAAATGAATCTAAATTTGGATTTTGAAAAGCATATTTCATTCTTTAAATGAATTGAAATAAGATTGAAGATATAATACATTTTTGACTATAGTCATAAAATGTATTATATAATAATCATATTTAAATTCAGATGAAGAATAAAACATATTTTAGTGCCTTTATAAGGTTTAAAATGAAATTAACTCTCAATATATCCTGACTATGGCCATTGATATATATTTTGAGCTAATTTTAAGTTAAACTCTAATAAAGGAAGAAAATATTTAGAAAAATATGATGATTTTTTAAAGAGATCTAGTGTGGATCCAATGTTGTTCTATAAAAGATGAAAATCCTAAGTTTTGTTCACACCTTGACTATGGCCATTGATGCAAATCGTCAACTTAGGATTTAATCACCTTTTATTAGAATGGTGCACGTGCTATTCGTGTTCTCATTCGTGAATTTTTGAGAAATAAGAAGAAAATGATATAAAACAGATAATTTATGATATCTACAATGCTCATACATTCTACTCTAATATGCAATTCTCATTGATATCTAACTATTACAAATTTTTAACTGAATTGTAATCAAGAATCCTTGAACTAAGAAAGAAAAGCAATAAATTCTTGTGGAACAGGGTTAGTAACACACAAGATGTAAAGAGAAATTCAGAAGTTATATTAAGACTAGAACATGCATGATGATATTTGAACGTTAGTGAGGAAATGGATGTTAAAATATGTATGTGATATATTTGAGCTAATGTATGTTAAGATATATATGGTAGTGTTGAAGCATACTAGGTAAGTGCAAAAGACTAAACATATGCTAAAACCGATGCTAGTATATGCTACAAAATGGTGAAACTGTTACTACATATGCTTGGTAAGAACACATTAAGAAAGCATTAAGAAATAGAAAACACTTACTGTGAAGGGAAACAATTAATGAGGGCATAAGGCACTGAAAATCACTATTCAATAGTAAGCAAAAGACATGGTAAAACTTGGATGTAAGAAACAGTTAAACTTAATTGTAAGACTTAGATACAAAAACTCAAGGGTAAAACAGTAACTGTAACACACTACCTAACATACTCAACCATTGCTAATCATACCCTAACTGTTAACATGCTAACACAATATACTAATGTATTCTGACCACTAATGCATATACACTGCTTGACAAAGGTTCATTAATGTTAACACATATTGACTGCTACTACACATACTAGTTGTAAAGAGCTGACACCCTCTGCACTAGCATTCAGCACTAACACAGGTTCATTCACTGCTATCACACATCCTCTATTACAATTCATTCATTCTGTGTAGCACCCACAACAATGAATTGGCAATTTAACTTCGAACTTTGCTCACACTGTTATGCTGGATATTACAGTAAACGCGATAGCTTGTTACTGTTTTCCTATTTGAAAATAGTAGATCATTACAGCTTTCATGAAAATATCAGATTAGAACACAATCAATGAATCATCAACCCATATTCAAATAGAGATCCTCAGGAAACAGTGAATCCAAGCTTCTGATGATGTTTATGAAATATGAAAAAAAAAGAAAAAAAATGTAAACATGAGATTCCTAACAGCACACTCCCTGGAGACAGTAAAATTTGGTAATCAAAACTTCTGAGTTTCTATCAATATTCAGACAGTTGATATTCAGATATTCAATTTTTAGCTTATCACAACTCGTGTGTCTGATTGTTGGACTTGCAATCGATTAAAATTCATTGCTACCATACAATGCTTCAGCTTATACAATACGCGATCTTTATTATTTAACACATAATCAGTCACATAGAGTTATACCAACCTTGCTCTCATACTCAGAAAAAAGGCTTGCAGGGTATCAATTAGTAGAGACAAATCCTGTTAAAACTTGAAGTTGATCCATGAGAGTCCAACAGACCAGACACCTTGCAAGGTGCACCTGATAAATTAAGTGGCCCAGAAGAAATGGGGCCTGAAATTATAAGCTTTATTGTAGGAAGTACCTGGGGAGAGGACCAGAGTTCTGGCATACCACTTGTGTAATCCCTCCAGATTGAGGTCCAGAAGGCTTCTTAACGGGGCCACCATATTTGTTTAGTGGACCAAAGTTCGAATTTTGGCTATTAGGTCCCCTGAGCAGAATCATTTGAAACAGGGCCTGGTGTAGAGAAGCTATCCCTTTGTTGCAGAGTGGGTGGTTGGCCCCGAATGTGAAGCAACACCACCAAATAATCCGGTTCTTGAAGGTGCGCTAGGCATAGGTCCAGATTCTCTTGATTTTGAACTATCTAGAGGAATGTCAAAACATTTGATATGCTCCCCCAAACTTCTTTATATCCCTGCCTGTGGAGGTTATGACTGTGGAGCTCATGATAATCGACCTCTCTTTGGGTTGTTTAAGATGGCTTATTCCAATCCCAGGTGTTGTCTATCACCTCCAATCAAAACTGTTAAACACTGGTCAAAGATGGATGTCCCATCCCTTTTCTACTGACATCTTTTTCTTGATATAAGGGTTATGCTAGACTTGGCATTTGAACATATTGATCAAGATTTCATAAAATGTAATATTAGGAATGAGAGGTTTCCATTCCATGAAGCGTCTTCAGCTGATCTTCTTTGCAGTGACTATAAGCCATATCTAAATTTTGCAGGAGGTTGATATACAACTCTTTCTCTTTCTGAATTGAGTCTAGCTACATTGCACGACACAAGATCGATGTACGGGTATGTTGTATTGAAAAAGAGCAAATCATGAAGCTGATGTTGGATCAATGGATCACCATGGATAACTGAACCATACAAAAGTGGATCTGATTCCTCTCCTTGAAGGATGCCAGAAACGATGCCATGTGCAGCAACTCTATGACCTCCTGTAAATGCATATGTCACCTATCCACCATCAGCCATTTGGATCCCTGCATATTTGTCCTTAGCATCCGATAACTATTCTTCAACATAACCATATCTTCTGGGTTAGAAGCCTCAACAATAATTTTGCACATCAAAGCCTTAATATCTTTCTCAGATGTTAGAAAAGTGTGAATAGTATCATCGTTTTCAAAATCCTGGAAGGAGTTGGACTTAATGGAATGAACATGAATCTTTGAACTTCTGGGCAACATAAAAGTCTACTATGAAAACTGAAGGATATATTGATGTGAGCATACAGGTGAAAAACGTTGGGTTGGATTATAAGAGATATGCATCGGGGGGATTTGGCGTGGAGCTGGAATCACTGGGTTAAATGCTGGAAAAGGGAGCCAGTAGGAAATGGTGGGTTTAAAAGATGTACCTACTGTATGTATGTATGCCGGGAATATGAGATAAAAATATGCACAAATGCATATGGAAAATCTCGATAAGCTACTGTAAAGGGGAATGTTGATGATGCAGGACATACTATCGAATTTAAGGGAAAATCTTAGTCAAAATGTGGAGTATATACAATAGCATTTACAAAACTGCAGAAGACAAATATAAATCAGATTCCACATATAGAACGAGAAGCTAGAATGAATCTACATGATTAATATGCTATAACTGATGCAATATGACGTTATGATGAAATATGCAATACCTTGATTAACATGAAAATGGAAGAGAAAAACACATTGAATTGGAAAGTCTAAAGCACAGAACAGTAAGCAAAGATGGGTGATACATTAAAAAGAAAATGTCACAGATACAGTGAGCCACAATGGTGATGAATGAAGAAAGAAGAAAGAAGAAAGAAAAAGAAAAAAATGAAATAAGGCGGATGAGAGGCCGATGAAAAAAAAAATTCAGTAAGAAGACAAACATTCCACTAAAAAAATGACCAGTTAATGAAGCAATTGCGATAATCATAAAAAAAAAAGAAAAAAAAAAGAAAATCGGACAATCGACAATGAAACAATAAATCGCAGAAGAAAAGAAAAGAAATAAATCGATAACCAGGGAAAAGGGGTTAACATTTTGTTGCAAAATGCAAGGCGATACTGCCATTAGGCAGATCGACATTGCATGTTATGCATTGCTGGACATCTGGTCTGATGTAAACTACATACTACATCCATATGGAAAATCTAGATCTAGGATGATAAAGTATTGAATTCACAGGAGAAGTATGGATTCAAGATGCAATGAACAACAAAAGAAAGATGAAAGCGGATGAAATAAAATGAAAACTGATAAATGTGAATCAAACCAAAGATATTGATCCAAGACCATTTACAAAATTTAAATCCAAGCATTGAAATGCTGAAATGAAAATCAGGGAAGGGATACGTTGTAAAGAAAACAAAGATATAGGAAACAAATTATAATTTATATAAAACACACAAAAGAAATGTTAGAATGACAACATTTTGTTGTTGTAGCAGTAGGTGGGTCGATCCTGCTATATGCAGGTCGATCCCACCATTTTGCCTTATGATAAAAAGAAGAAAATGAAGAAAAACTAAAACAAAAGACGCTATGAAAGGAAAGAAATTTTTTACGAAGAATCAAAGAGAAGGAAGACGATTACTTATCTGTTACCGCAGGGGGTGGTCGATGGACTTCCTTCAGTAGGCGGAGAGGAGAACCAGAGACAAAGAAGGAGAGAATGAAGAAGATGGATCAGAGGGAAGAAGATGTGATCCTCGAAAAGGGGAAAGGTGGAGGGTTGAAGAAGCGGTCTGTGAAAGAGGAAGGACGGTGCGGGGGTAAAAAGGCGGTGAAGAGGAGCCTTCGGCTCCTTCTTATAACGGCGAGCCGTTATGATTTTTACAACAGGGATTCCCTATTTTTCAGAAATTTTTTTAAAGAGGTTTTCAGAAAAAGAGCTTTTCAAAAAGGGGTTTTAGCAAAAAGGGGATTTCGTAAAGTGGATGAACTACTCTTTTTCTAGATTTTAGAAGGAAAATCCGAAAATATACGGGAGACATGAGGACTTTAGCGAGCAGGACCCAAATGAGGTTTTTTTGAAAGATTTTTTATAAAATGTTTGCTTTGAAACTTTAAGATTTTTCTAAAATGAGGTTCTTATGAAAAATGCAGGATTTATTTTAGAAAATGTACCTCAAAATGGATCTGGATCCAAGATTTTTAGAAAACATTGGGTTTGGATCTCAAATTATGGTTGGATCTAGATAAAACATCTGATAAAATTCAAAAATTGATTTTTTTGATTTTTTGAATAATAAGAGATCCGGGATCAGAATTGGATCCGAATATCTGATTTGGATGAAAAATTAGATCTGGATTTTAGTGAATCCGAGAAACAAAGGGAAATTTGATTAAAAAATGACTTGATTTATTCAAGAAAAGGGACCCAAGGGCAAAAAGGGAATTTTTAGATTCTTGGGAAAATTTGGGGTGTTCAGAGATGCCCCTCTTTGCTGCTAAGCCGGTTGTAAGTCGAGCTTAGCGGCAAAGAAAACACACCAAATTTTCTAAAATGCCCCAGTTAGAAGGGCTGAACTGGGTGTGAAAGAATTGTTTTTGAAAAACATTATTCTCAGGTTTGATACCTTATCTTGAAAGGTTTTGGAAAGAAACGAGATCCTCGAAAGTGAAAGTAATTTGGACATAAGAAAATGAAGAAATTGTGATGGGACTTTGGGATGAATATCCCGAAATGGTAAGAACGAGAGATTTTGAAGAAGTCTCATTGCTGAGACCAAAATAAGAATTTTTGAAAAGACTCAGGTTTAGCCCTGTGAACACCTCAAATTTTCCAAAAAAATCCAAAAATTCCCTTTTCACCCTTGGCTCCATCTTCTGAATAAACTAGACCAATTTTCAATCAAAATTTTCATTCATTTCTCGGATTCACTAGAATCCAGACTCAATTTTTATTTTTAGCCCAATTTCTGATCTGAATCGGATATCTGGATCCAATTCTGATGTCAGATCTCTTATTGCTCAAAAAAAATAAAAAAAATCAATTTCTTTATATTTTCTCAAGGTTTTCTCAATTCAGGGTCCGAACTTAATTTGAAATCCAAATTCCAATATTTTATCAAAATTTCTGGACCGAGAGCCATTTCTAAGATTCTTTTCTCAAAAACCTCATTTTGAAAATTCTTATATCCCAAAATAAAAGTTTTGCAAAAATACTTCAAATACCTCGTCTTTTAAAAATTCTCATGTTTTCCTTACGCTTTCGGAGTTTCTCTTTCAAAAACTTGGAAAAAGACAATTTTTAAAACCTCTCTTTAGCTAAAAACCCATTTTCTTACCCCTTTTTATGAATAAACAATCTTTTGAAATTTTTTTAAAATTAAAAGGACCCTTTTTGAAATTTTCTCAATGAATTTCCGTTAACCGCAGGAACCCCTCTCGATCCTTCTTCTTAGCTTATAAAAAACCGACCATCAGGGTCATTCTCCTTCACCGCTTTTCACCCCAGCACCCCTCTTTCACGGATCCGTCTTCACCCCACCAAGCTTCACGTTCTTCTCCTCTTCTCTTCCTTCCTCTATTTTCCTTTTTCTCTTCTTCTTCCCCTCCGTCTCTCCTCTCAAATTCCCTCTTCTTCTTCATTTCGGTTCTGAAGGGAACCCCACAACAGATCCACTCTCACCCTCGCACCCATCTTCTTCGCTTCTCGATCATTTTTCTTCTCACCCTCTAGAGCACTTCCTTCAAGAGATTGAAGATCAATCTCTCAGCGACCGAATCACGGAGAACTCTCCTTCTTTCCTTCAAAACCCTTGCAAGCAAGGTAAGAATCTCTTTCATCATCTTTGGGTTTTGTTTTTTATTTTCATAGAGTATTAATGCTGGTTTAGAGTTCGATTTCTCTTGTTCTTATCTGTGTACATATAATCCTGCATCTTAATTTCTAGTGTTTATCCCCATTTCAAATTTTACAATGGATTTTTTATTTTCATCCTTCCTTATGTATTAATGACCGACGATGCCTCGCAATGGCAACGTCGATTCATCTGAGTTTCTGAATTTCAACTTTGTCTCCACATTCATTTTATCTTTTCCCCCTTTGTATTTTGATTTTCTTTTTGCAGAAGCCTCATCTTAACGCTTTAACTCGGTTTCTCTTATTTCTGGTTTCATCAAGAAGCACCGCAGGTGTGACCGACCTGCATATAGCAGGATCAATCCTCCTGCTGCTACAACAACAAAACGGATGGTTCTAACATTTTTTTTAGTTTGTCTTTCTTTTTAGTTATAATCATTTGTTCTTGTTTAATTTCTTATGATTTTGTTAGAATTTCCACCATACCTGTTTATAAACATCACTCGTCTAGTTTACCCATCATTTTTTATTTATTTATCTATGTGTTTCTTCTCTTCAATTCACCACCGCATCCATTCATTTTGGTTGGTTTCATAGCATCACATTATACCGATCCCCAACATATTTTCATATCATGTTCTTTCTGTTTCATGAAGGTTCACTCGCACCATATACTTGCTGAATTTGAGTCCACTGAATCTACTTGCATTTTGTGTTACCCTGCGTTGTACTCTGGAACACTCGCATCAGCACATTTTCATCTCACATTGCGTTCCCATCATGTTCCTCATTAATTCATTTTATCTATTGATTTTCTTTGTTGGTTTTTCTTGTTATATATCTCTGTTACCTTGTTCCAGTGGTATGATTACTTCATTCTGTCTCATTTTGTGTTTTATTTAGTTTGGATGTAATCGTTGATGTAAGAGTCATCCAGAAAGGGTTCAATTGACAGTCTCTGCATTCGACCTCAATGGTTTTATTGTGCTTGGGTCACAGTGGTATTATCACAGCCCCACAACCCCTCATTCCCTTGTTTCATTTTGTATGTTATGTTGGATGTAACCAATGTTGGATTCTCTGCATCAATCATGCTTCAAATCTAACGACATTTAGAATGATCTTTTTGTTCATCCTTGTCCCAGCATCACCTATGCATTTCGACTTCCTTATCATACACAAGCACTCATATATCATCATCTCATCTGTTTTATGATCATGTTTCATTATACCCAGGAAGATTTTGAGACATGATTCACATTGTCTACTGTTCTGCTTTAGCTTATCTTCTTGTCCTTTGTATTAGCCCTGATTGTTTGGATAACCTACTGTATGCTAGTTTCCTGTTCACATTAGATTTTCTCTTTATTTACTCTATATTTGATCGATCTTTTAGTTATATTTTTCCTGGTTGCTCTCTATACCATATTCATGACTGTTTGTCTGCCGTTAGTATCTAATCCACTACAAATTTCTGGTTGCTTTACCTCCCATGTGTCATCATTAGCATCATTTTACAAAATATATAAAATTTCGTTGGTAATGGGATATGTGAGCAATGGTGAATTGAGTGTGTCTACATCGGTACCATAGGTAAGTCTGACTGCTGATAGTGACACTGGTGGCCTAAATATACAAGAATCAAGCAGACTTATGAGTGATATGTTTCAGCCTGTTTTCCCTCTCCCTTTTTGTGGCCATCATCTGGTCGAAAGCACTCTCCCCTTTGCTTTAGTTTCTTTTCCATCATGAAAGCAGATCGTGCCTTACATCACTGCATCACAAATGATGATTAAAACTGTTTGGTTCAAGTAGTCATTTAATTCCTGAATGTAGTAGCAAAGTCTGTATACTTTTGAGTCTGCTGAGACCGTGTTTTGTTAGAATTCGCATTATCAGGAATCAGACCCTAATTGGGCCTCTTCATTATGCTAGTATTTGAGAAGTCAAGTCTGTTAGCAGCAAAACACAAGTAGGACTTAGATTAGAAGGATGAACAAAGTTACGGATTTCTCTGAGAATCCAGGATATCCATCTCATAAAATGTTGAAAACATTTCTAAAAGGCTAGTTTCTGACAGTAAAACTTCGGGTAAGGATTGCATAACCTGTCTCTAATGAATCATCTCTCTTTCTTTTCATAGCTCAGATATATGCACTCGGGCAAAGGAAATGGTAAGTATTTGTCAAAGTTCCAGTATCTTGCTATTATTTATATGGAAGTTACCTTTGGATACAATCAATGAAAATTTCAAAATAAGGTCTGCAATAGTTAGAGAGGTACATGGGCAATCTTTACGAGAGGTCAAGGTAAACTCAGTTACCCCAAAAGGTTTTGTAGAATTGAAGATCGTCAAGTAACCACCTGTTTGTCGATAGAATCCATTATTGTAGCTGTTGTAAATTGCTTTTATGCTTGCATGCTTACCACCTATAACCCATCCATCTTCCTGCATTCACGTAGCTATTATTCTTTTTCTTTGTTTCTTTTCTATTGTTGTTTATTATAGCATCTCATCTTCCTATCTCTTGTCTTCATATTGCTCATCCACCCTTCACTACTAACACCTACTTTACAGTGTTTATACCTATCATTTCTCTACTCTATTGTATATCACCATCTTCAATAACATTTACACTGTTACATTCTCACCTGCTGTAGTATCTTTTTACTGTTGTAAATCTCTGCCACATTTCTCATGACCTTCACTTCCTCCATTCATCACAACAACATTTGTTGCTACCCCCACATCGCACAGCAAACACCTTGCTTGCTGCATGCTCCCCAGCCCACAGCTACCACCTTACTTCTCAGTGTTACTTTGCCTGCTATCACACACAACATTCCCAGCCCATATAGGCATACCACCTTCTCTTTTGCACATACCTCCATCTATCATGACTGTTACCATTATCATTATACACTCAAATTCACCTTTTTTTTTTTCTTTCTTTCTCTCTTACAGCATGTTGCTTCCTTTCCCTGCACCTTTATATACCTATGTATATGTTCTACATGTGCCCACCTTATCTTTTTCCTCTTTTACACAGCCCAAAACTTCATCTATTGCAAGCTATTTCAACCTTCCAACTCCAGCCACCTATTATATATCATGATATTTAATATCATTTCCTGCAACCTGTCTTCAGCACCTCTATTACCATCTTCCACTTCATAACTACAACTCCATTTTTCCCAGCATGTGTCATTTCACTAAACTACCTCCCTGTACCTCACACCTATTACATACCTGCCACCACTTTCTACAGTCCCCTTGCACATATTTTTGCACACCCATGATAGTCCCTCTCCTATTCACTCCCAGTCACCCATCACCCAACTAGTCATTAGCATACCATCTAGCATAGACATTCATATCAAACTTAAGCACATGTATATGACTTCCTCATTAGTATAAGCACTGTATGTAAATTTCCTTTTTCATGTATGTTTTTTTTTTCCTCTTTATCATGAACGTTTGCCCATGCATCTCTTTAACTGATATGTATATCTGCATATATTTTTTCATTGCCATGCATATATATATATATATATATATATATATATATATATATATATATATATATATCCTGTATTAGAGGTAAATATCACATTTAGTTATAAATATGTCAATTTTGCCATGATATCTTCCATATCTTTAGCATATTGCTTTACATTAACCTTGTTTTGTAGGAATATGTAGAAATTATTGAACTCCTACTTAGATTAGGAATTTTTGTTTTAAACTCAATTTAAAACTTATAATAATGATCTAATGAGAATTGTTTACATTTCAGTCCTGGATTAGAATGTATGAGCATGCATACTTTAGAAATGCTTGTTTCATATTATTTTCTTCTTTATTTCAAGAATTTCACGAATAGAAGCACGAATGGCACGCGCACCATTCTAATAAGAGGTAATTAATCCTAAGCAAATGACCGACATTGATGGCCATAGTAAAAAAGTGGACAATGCTTAAGATTTTTATCTTTTATGAAATAACATTGGGTCCACACTAGATCTCTTTTCAAAAATCATCATATTTTTAAATATTTTCTTCCTTTATTAAAGTTTAACTTAAAATTAACTCAAAATATATATCAATGGCCATAGTCAGGATATATTAAGAGTTAATTTCATTTTAAACTCTATGAAGGCACCAAAATATATTTTATTCTTCATCTGAAATTAAATATAGATTATTTTTATAATACATTTTATGACCATAGTAAAAAATGTATTATATCTTCAATCTTATTTCAATTCATTTAAAGAATGAAATATGCTTTTCAATATCCAATTTTCAAAATTCTTTAATTCATTTCATCATCTAGGATAAAATTACATCATATTTTCAAAATTTTGTTTCAAAATTCAAATGATTTTGAGATATTTCTTCAAATATCCTCTTCATTTCTTATTTATAAATTCAAACTCATCTTCTCAATTCTATCTCATTTCAAGATTCAAAATTCAATTTCAAAGTCCAATTTGACTTTGAAATTTTGAATTCACTTCAATTTCTAATTTCAAAGTTCAATTCAACTTTGAAAATTCAAATTCATTTCCATTTTTAGGGTTCAATTTAAATTCAATTTCAAAGTTCAATTCAACTTTGAAATCCCAGATTCATCACCTGATTTCCAAAAATTCAAATTTTAAACCAAGTTTATTTTATATTCTTCACTTCAAGTTCTTAAATCCCTAAGTTATTTTGAAAACTTCTGATTTTTAATCCTCAAATCACTTTTGAGATTAAGATTAGTGCTAAATTCAAGTCCATTCTCCCACATTCAATCAGTATTTCTCAAATCCAACTCCACATTTTCCAATTTCACTTGGATTCCTCCAAATTCGATTCCAATTCAAATTCAATCTGGATTTCTTGAATCCAATTCCAGGTTCTATGTAGATTTCCAAAATCCAAGTCTATCTTCAAATTCCACATGGATTTCCAAAACCCAGATCCATCTTCTAATTCCATATTAGATTCCAGATCTCAGATCCAATTTATTCTAGGATTCCAGATTTCAAATCCAAATTCCATCTACGATTTTAAATTTTCAAAAAAATCCAATTCTATCTTGGATTCTAGATTTAGAGCCCAATTCCATCTTGGATTCAGATTTTCAAAACCAAACCCATTTTCCAATTTGATTTCCAATTCCAAATTCAATCTCATTTCCAAAATCTCACATTGATTTTCAAATTTGGATTCCAATTCCAACTGTATTTTCGAAAATTCACTTTTTCCCAAGTCTAAACTTCCAAATTCAGTTCCTGTTTTAGGTTCTGAATTTAAGCTCAAAAACAAAAGACTCCTTGTCAGAATTGATTTTTGAGAATCAAATTCAAAATTCAAAATTCAAAGTTCATTTTAAACTTTGAAATCTCATTCTTATTTCAAATTCTATCTCAGTTCCAAATTCTCCTTTTTCTCTTCATTTTCTCAAACCCAAGAGTTATTTTCAAATCTTTGACTATTCCAAAACATAGAATTCCAAGTCTCTTTCTTCGAGATCCATTTCCAAGTTCTAAGTTAGATTTAGAATCTAACTTTTTCAAACCAATTTCAACCTTTGAATCATTTCTTCACTACATTCTCAAAATTTATTTCAAGATCATTTGAAAAAATCCCAAAATTTCTAAATTGTTCTTCTAAAAAAGCATACAATTCTACATTTGCATTCACACAAGCATGATTCTTTGTGCATTCTTAGACTTAGAATAAATTCTTAGATAAATATTTAGGCAAAGCAAAAGGCATAAATTTGATCATTGGTTCGATTATACTTGGTAAAGGGGCCAGGAATGGTCGAACCTTGTACCGACGAGCGAATTCCGTCTCTCCCCTTTTCGCACAAATATTTCAAAAACAAAGGTGAGTAATCTTTTAAATCTTTTTCAAAATTAAGGTCAAGTGAGACCTTCGTAAAAGAGTTTCTCTCACTCTTCTTTTCTGCCTTTTATTTCCCATTTAAAAAAAGAAAAAGAGGTTAGAAAGGAAAAGAGGAGGAAAAGAGAGAAGGATACAAGATGAAAAATTTTGCGATGATCATAGAAGTTGGCGACCGTGATGGAACTCGTCTTCGTTCGGTCAAATTTTTGCCTTTTGCTTTGCTTTGATATTGTCTAAGTCTTTATTCTACAAATGTCAACTTCATTTTCATGCAAACCTTAGGAGCCTAGACTCTGTCCTAGCTGACATCATTGCATATAGGATCTAAGTATGGTTTGGTAGGACCATATTAAGGAGATTATTCCATACTCACTTAGACTTAGGTCTAAAATACAACTCTCCTCAATTCTAGGGATTGAATACAAACAATGTATGCAAATGCATGCTTCTTTTCATTTAAATTTTATCTCTTTAGGACTTGTATTAGAGTTTTCTGGTTTTCTTGCATGTTGAACATGTTTTCGAAAACATCCCTACCTATATTGTCCCGGTCTTCACGTTGCTGGGTTGTCTCACTGAACCATAGTTCGGGAGAGAGCCTCACAACTGGACCACTTATTTGGGCTAGAGCCCCCCTACCACGTACCTAAGGGCCACAGTCTGAGGTATATCAGTAGGTGCTCAAGGATGTTGGGAAGTCATTACCTTAGAACCAGAGAAATATTTTTATGCCACGTACTTCGAGCTTCGGCTTGAGTATATCGGCGTATCTTGATTGGAATCAGATGATCTAAATCTTAGAGTTAGGATTAAAGTTCTACAAGCCATTTCAAATATTGCATTTAAAGTTAGCTTCTAAGGAGTGTTATTCTGTGCATCATTGCTTGTATAATTTGATTCTTTTGTAGATATTATCTTGAAAATTCTTATTTTTCAAAACCTTGAATGTTTATTTCACAAAAATTCTTTTATTTTCTCAGAAATCCAGGATTGTATACTTCTCATTTCTTTATTCTTTCATAATTTTCTTAAACCCTGGACATTCTTTTAAGTCTTCCTCTATCTTTCAAAAGTCCAAGTGTATTTTTCTTTTTTCTCTTCTGATTTATTCAATTCTTTTGATCCTGTCTGTAATTTTTCAAAATATTCAAGGTCTTGTCATTCATATTCAAATATGTCTTCAAAATTCTATTTTCTTATCCAAGATCTCTTTTGTCAAGAGATCTCTTCTCAAATCTTTTAAAATCTCCTTTATTGTCTCTCTTTTTCCCAAAAATTCCCCAAGGTTTGAACCCTTCCTTTATTCTACAAAAAACATCAGGCTTTCCATCATGGTTCAAACGAGAGCAGCTCAACAAGGCAATGACAGTGAAGTGGTGAAAGTGAACTCTCCCAAATTATCCCGAAGACATGATTCAGAAGTGGATGATGTTGACCCAACAATGTACAAGATATTCTAAAAGATGATGGCAAAAATGATGTCCGAACAAGCTGGGGCAGGTTCAAAGAAAACATCCTCTAAGAACAAGATCAAGAGAAATCCAGTGAAGAAGCATGTCAGGATTAACAAGAAGAGGATCCAACAGGGCAACACCTCTGAGGGTACTGTGATCATCGCAAAATTTTTCCTCTCTCTTGTGGTTTCTCTCTCTTCCTTCTCTTTTCCTTTTCTAACCTCTATTTCCTTCCTTTTTGAAGGAAGAAGAATAAAAGAGAGAAAAGAGAAAGAGAAGAGAAAAGAAAGAAAAGAAAGAGAGAAGATGAACTATTTTGCGCGGTCTCACTTGACCTTAATTTGAAAATATTTAGAAATTTAACTCGCCTCCATTTTAAAAATTTGCGGGAAAATGGAGAGACGGGATTCGCTCGTCGGTACGAGGTTCGACCGTTCCTAGCGCCTTTACTAGGGGTAATCGAACCAAGGATCGAATCTATGCCTTTTGCTTTGCCTAAATATAATCTAAGAATTTATTCTAACTCTAAATGCACAGAGAATCATGCTTGTGCAATGCAAAAATGTATGCTCCTTTTGAAAGATGTTTTGAAAATTTCCAAGTGTTCTGAGATGGACTTGATAAGGGAGTGAAGAAATGATTTGAATCTAACTTAGAACTTTTGAGATGGATCAGAGTAGTTCTAAGTCTTTGAAATGAATCAGAATTGGAAGAATAAATGAGAAAGAACGATTTGAAGCTTTTTGAAATGAAGGAAAGTGAAGTCTCAAAGTCAGAAATGAACTTTGAATTTGAACCTGAATTTAGGAAAAGAAATGAATACTTGAGATGGAATTGAATTTAGATTTCTGAAGTTGGAAATTTGGAATGGATCTGAGAAATCCGGATGGTATTTAAGAATAGAAATGGATTTAAGAGATTCAGATTAGATCCGAAAATGGAATTGAAATCTAGAATTGGAATTGGAATTGGATTCCGGATCCTAAACAGAATGGGATCCGAGATTTGGAATCCAAGATGGACTTGGGTTCTGGATCCTAAAATGGAGTGGATCTGAAGTCTGAGATCCAAATGTAGAATTGGGTTCTGGATCCTAAAAATGGATTTGGATCTGAAGTCTAAGATCCATTTTGAGTGTTGAATCCTGGATCCTAAAAGTGGATTTGGATTTAAATTCAGAAGATTAAATTGAACTTGAAATTTAGAATTTGAATATACAAACGAATTTCAAAGTCAAATTAGACCTTGAATTTTTGGAATTTGGAATTTAAAAGATGAATCAAGAGTCTCAAAATTGAAATTGAACTTTGATTTTGATTTAGAGTTTTGAATATAAAATGAATTTGGAATTTCAAATTTGAATTGAACTTTGAAATCTGATTTGAATTTGAATTTGAACTTTGAGATTTGAAAATGAATTTGAATTTGAAAATGAAAGGATGAATTGGATTTTATAAGGATTGAAGATAGATTGAGGAAGATATTTACATCACTTGGAGTTTTTGAAAAAGGAAATTTCGGAAATATGATGCAATTCTATCCTAAATGATGAATGGATTTGAAAAATTCTGAAATTGGTTTTTGAAAAGCTATTCCATTCTTTAAATGAGTTAAAATAAGATTAAAGATATAATACATCCTTGACTATGGTCATTGAATGTATTATATAATAATCTATATTTAAGCTCAGGTGAAGAATAAAACACATTTGGTGCTTTTATAGAATTTAAAATGAAATTAATTCTCAATATACCCTGACTATGGCCATTGGTATATATTTTGAGTTAATTTTAAGTTAAATTCTGATAAAAGGAGAAAAATATTTAAGGAAATATGATGAATTTTGAAAATGGACCCAGTGTGGATCCAGTGTTATTTCGTAAAAGATAAAAATCCTAAGTCTTGTTTACATCCTGACTATGGCCATTGATGTAAATCATCAACTTAAGACTAATTACCTCTTACGAAATGGTGCACGTGTCCTTCGTGTTTCACCATTGTGAGATTTTGCAATAAAATGGTATAAAACAAGCAATTTATGATATTGGTATGCTCATACATTCTAATCTAGAGCAAGGAACGTAAATTCTCATTGATATCTAACTATTACAACTTGGGTTTGAATTGAAATGATAAAATTCCTAACTTTAGGAAGGAAACTGACGATCTCTAAACTTTCCTGCAAAACAAAGTCAGTGTGAGGCAAGAATGGAAGAATATGAAAATATCATATTTAGAGATTCTACCTATATATATTATTTATATATACATGTATATATATATGTATATATATATATATATATATATATATATATATATATATATATATATATATATATATATATATGTATAAATATGCCTAAACTAATGAAAAGACCTCTACATGAGGGCAAAATGCTTCATATGGCTAAGGCAATGAATGCTGAGATACATGAGTGTTGGAGGATATAGAGTGTGAGAGGTGATGGAAAGGGATGAAGGGTGACTGGACATGGTGGACAGGTAACAAAGGCCGCCCAGGTTTCTGCTATAACAGTGGCTGCAGAAAATGAATGGAGTGGGAGTGCAAATGGTGACAGTAATGAGGAAGTTCGTAGCGCACTAGTGCTCAGCAAATGTTAGTGCTGGGATATGCTGCTACCATGGGTAGAGATGATAAATGTTGCGGATATGAAACAGTGAAGATAGCAAGGGAGTGGCATAAGTAGGCAACTTACCACAGGTGGGTATGCTGAGTCTATGGGTGAATTAAGTATGCTGGAGGGTTTTGAATGGTACTAAAAGTGGTAGCTGCGGCTATGAAATGGAGGAGATGGGTGTTGCAGGAAACGCAGCAGGTGCTGTAGGGGACATGTGGATGAATACCAATGCTGGGAGCGAAGATGGTGTAGGAAATTACAGGTTATATTTTTGGCTGCTGCAAGCAGCCCTGTAGCAGCAAAACAGTTTATGACAGGTGAAGGCAAGGTGGGCTGAAGGGAGTTATGTACAGGGAGTTACGGGTATAATGAATGCATGTGCTAGCTAATGAGCTAATTAGATACTGTTCAACCTTATAGAGTTGGGCTGAATGCCTATGAAGATACACATTTTTGCCAGGACATTTAAGCTGTTAAAAGAAAGAAAGAAAAAGATACACGCATCTCTGTGAGTACAAAATATATGACCAAGCTGTAATGCAGATGAAGGACTATGTATGTGTTTTTAACATGCCCATGCACGTGTAGATGCAAATAGAAAGAAGATGCATCAAGTATTACCTTAATAAAGAGGAATTTCACAGAAGTAGCTTTCAACAATTTGTAACATCCTATGAAATGATCTCCTTTTCGGACCAGACAGAGTAACTCTTACTCAGATATGTTTCGACAAACAATGAAGAATTGATTTCGGGAGAGAGCAATTCCAGCTCCATCCATGGTGGGTATTAGTGAGACTTCAAATATGGCATCTCAGCAGCTAAGCGATTTTGGCAATAAAACAGGATCCTGGTAGAAGACTTCTTGGACAAGTGGTCATTTGTTCAGTAGCAAGTTATGTAAGCTTTGGCAATCTGGAGAGTTCAAATGGAATTTGCCCACTAAGAGAGTACTTTATTTTAGTCAGGCTTATAGATGATACTGATATGAGTCAACCTGTTTGGTGGAGTTGGAGTTGAGTCATGAATATGGCACAACAGGAGAAGAAGTTGCTGATATGTAAGTGGGTGTTGAATGCTACGACAACATGGTGGGTGATATTGTAAACAGCATGGTATGAGGAAATGCAATGTAATGCGAATGTGGTTGAATGCAAGTGAGCATACCAGGTGATATACAATGAAAATCTAATCAGCATACCGTGGGCACTTGTACGATGAATATGTAGATGTCAAGGGTGTCAACATCAAATCTACCATATGCCTCATGTAAGTGTTGAATAACGCCTCCTTTGATGCCCAATGATATATATGAATCAGCACGGAAGCACAATTTAGCATCTGCAAACTGATATATATGCTATAGGCAATGGGGTTGACATATAACAGTCTGTTACGAATGTATGAGAGTCACAGCAGCCATGAGTTGCATTGTTTGTACAGATGAAATGATGATGGATGGTGGTGCTGTAGCGTGATGATCGACGTGAGATTTCCAACCCTGCCATACCCGACACCACCCAGATCGCTGTTCATGAGCAATCCAGCTGAGTAGTTGACTAAAAAAAAAAGCTGCAGTTACCCTTCCTTTTCAGCAATAAAACCAAAATGCTCATTACAGGTGTAATGTGAGCTTTGTCTGCAGACTCCCAGTGATTAGAGCAACACTCTTGACGAATCAAAATAAATTTTATTAACAGATGAAATAAACCATACGATAAATCATGGTAAGCAATATTTGGCAAAAGAGTAAATAATAAATATTTCATTTCAAAATTTAATGACAACTCAGATGAACATGAAGGGCTTTTACGGTGATCCAGGGGAGGCCCTTGGCTAGAATGAATATGCACGATCTCCTTGAGGTAAGTTGACAGTCTCTATGATGGGCAAAACAGGACCGGGTGACCAGGAGATGAGCTCGATGGGTGAGCCAAAGGGGCACATCCATGGAGAAAATGCAAACAGTAGATAGATTCATAGAACGCAAGATGAATCACATGACACACTGGGATAAAAAAAACAAAAACAAATAAATAACTGAATAATATGCAGGAATGTAAAAGATGGAAGAACATAGAAATAAAATAAATTTATACCTTTCATGATCCACAAAAATATCTTTAATGAGCTTTCTTCTACAACAATCAGAATCCCAACTGAATTTACCTCAGCTTTCATATGTCTTAAGATTAGCATCCATTGAGTCCCCGGATTGTAGATGAAATCCACCCTTCCTAAACTTTCTGCTAACACAACCCCAAAAAAATATGTTGATGGCTCGGTTTTTACCAATTTTGAATTTCATTGAATGGGCTCCATCGTGAATCAATCACGCAGCAAGCACTGTCGTGCTATTCGGATTCGTGCCACCGGTTGGCCTTTCAAATTCAGATTCATGTTGCTAGCTGATCTTAGCAACTAGGCTTCATTTCAGCAGGGCAATCTTAGAAAATTAGTTTATCAAAAGAAAAGAAAATCATGATCAACATATTAATCTGATCTTACATATACAACAATCCATCTATGGCCATTCATCATTAGTATTGGGCTTCATTCAGTGTATACAACTCGTAGAATTAGGTGTAATGGGGATGAACAGGAAAGGGGAAGCAAAAATGAGGGAACGACGCATAGGGAATTGGAATACAAACGAGAAGTAGATAATAAAAAAAAACAAAAAAAACAAAAAAAACAAACAAAGATCGACTAAATAAATAATAAAAAAAAATGCCAAAAGAAATCATAAGAGAATTGCAAAAGGGTGTTGGAACATGGTAATTCCATTTGCTGTTGCATCGGATGAGCCGATCCTGCTATACGCAGATCAGTCTCACCATTTTGCTTTGTGAAAGAAAATATGGAAGGGCAAGAAAAGAGATGCAGAGAGGAACAAAAAGGAAAAAAAATTTACAGAGGATCAAAGGAAAATGAGGGTGGTGGCTTACCTGGAACCTTATGAATCACGATCGACCTTCCGCCACTCAAAAGGGGGAAGAAACCAGGAAAATGTAAAGGGGCAGAAGGAGGAAGGCCAGGGGAAGTGAAGACGGATCGTAATGGAGAAGGTGAGAGGGTGAAGCTGGATGGCTTGAAGACTCCTGCGTGATCTCCTTTTAAAGATGAAGAGGAGAATTCTAGAAACGAGTTGTTGGAGATGGAGGGTCATCCAACGGGAGAGAGGCGATGGAGGGTGCGAACGGGAGTGGTCGTTTGTAAATTTTCTAAAATTCCCTACAGGGGTCTCCTTTTCAGGTTTTTCTAAAAAAATGGTTTTTATTTTCAAAAAGAGGTTTAAAGAGAGGTTGTTAGCAAAGTTCCATTCTTAAAAACCATTTGCTTTCCTTATATTTTTCCCATTTTTTTGATTTTTGTGTCATTTTTCCAATTTTTTTGTATTTTTTGTAAATAGAAAACTAAGATTTTATGAAAACAAAGTTTAAACACTAAATTCTTATATTTTTCTGAGAAATATTTAAAAAAATGTTTTCCCGAGAAATTCGGGCCATTTTGGGAAAATTCTTCAGAAAAAGGGGTTTGGACCCAGGTTTTGAGAAAATGTTCGAGTTTTGATACCCGAATCGAGAAATACAACATGATGGATCCAAATGGATGTCGAATGGACTGTCCGAGCTATTTAAAACTATTTTTGGTATTTTCTATAATTTTTAATTTAAAATTTGGACAATGAGATTCAGATTTGGATCTGGACAATGGGTCCGGATCCGAAACCAAGTCAGACAGTAAAACTTGAGAAATCTATTGGAATTTATATTTAAAAAGTGACTTAATTGCTTAGGAAATGATATCAAGGGCAAAAAGGGAATATTTAAAAGATTTTGAAAAATTTGGGGTGTTCACAGATGCCCCTCTTTGCTACTAAGCCGGTTGAAAGCCGAGCTTAGTGGCAAAGATAACACTCCAAATTTTTGAAAATGCCCCAGTCAGCAGATCTGAACTGGGTGTGGAAGAATTTGATTTAAAAGACATGGTTTTTCAGGTTTAAAACTTTGTCCTTGAATGGCTTGGGGGAAGATGAAATCCTTGAAAGTGATATGATTGAGTAAAAAATGAGGAAATCATGATGGGACTTTGGGTGAAGATCCCGAAAATGGTGAAGGATAAGGATTTTGATCAAGTCTTATGAGCAAGGCGAGATCAACTTTTTGGAATGATGCAGGTTTAGCCCTTAACCTGGATGGGACGAGGACATCTCAAAATGACCTGAATGGGGGAAGGAAAATATGAGGGTCTTGATGGGACATTTTTGAGAAAATGCCTCATGAGATGAAGCTAAAGTAGGATTTTATTCTAGATGGATATACAAAGCATGGATTCCTCGATGGGAAGAACCATGATGGGACTGGAGGAAAACACCTCGTCGAAACGAGACTCAGGTTTAACCCAAACCTGAAAAAGGAAAAATACCTCGAGGGGCGAGGTTCAGGCTTAACCCTTAACTTGAAGGGGACGACCAAAATGGAATCCTCGAATAAAGAAACCATTATGGGACCTTCGGAGTTTGGACGAACAAATCCGAAAGGGGTTTGCGAAAGGAGGAAGAAAATGGGGCTCCCTAAAGCTTTGAAAAAGGGATGAACTTGGAGGTCTCATTGCTGAGACTAAATCACCTTTTGAATTTAATGACCTCTCGCAGGGAGTACAGGCTTTGACCCTTGACCTGAGTGGGAACAACCATACGGATTTCTTGAAAACCGTGATGGGACAGGAGAGATGAGACAACTTTTATGGGAATAGTAAGAGATGAAAATAAGGATATGTGAGACAAATCGATGAATAAGGTGACAGGAGATGAATCTTTCGATGGAATGAAAGATGAATAAGGCAAACCCTTTATCAAGGAGACGAATCTCTTGACAAGGAAAAAGATGGAAGAGGGCAAATCCTTTGGACAGGAGAAGGTAAAAGCGAAATATGAAGATGGCGACGAAGATGGTAATAGTAAGAAGAAGGCGAAATGTGAAATATGAAGAAGGCAATCCTTTTAACAAGGAGAAGGAAATAATGTGAAATATGAAGAAGGCAATCCTTTTAATAAGGAGACGGCAAGATGTAAAATATGAAGAAGGCTATCCTTTTAACAAGGAGAAGGCAAGATGTAAAATATGAAGAAGGCTATCCTTTTAACAAGGAGAAGACAAGATGTAAAATATGAAGAAGGCAATCCTTTTAACAAGGAGAAGGCAAGTCTCTCGACAAAGCGAAAGACGAGGAAGGTGATAATTTAATCAAGGAGAAGGCGAGTCTCTCGACAGAGCGAAAGACGGAGAAGGCAATCCTTTTATCAAGGAGAAGGCAAGTCTCTCGACAAAGCGAAAGACGGAGAAGGCAATCCTTTTATCAAGGAGAAGGTGAGTCTTTCGACAAAGCGAAAGACGGAGAAGGCAATCCTTTTATCAAGGAGAAGGCGAGTCTCTCGACAAAGTGAAAGACGGAGAAGGCAATCCTTTCATCAAGGAGAAGGCGAGTCTTTCGACAAAGCGAAAGACGGAGAAGGCAATCCTTTTTAGAAAAGGAGAAGGCGAGTCTCTCGACAAAGCGAAAGATGGGGAAGGCAATCCTTTTATCAAGGAGAAGGCAAGTCTCTCGATAAAGCGAAAGACGGGGAAGGCGATCCCTTCATCAAGGAGAAGGCAAGTCTCTCGACAAAGCGAAAGACGGGGAAGGCGATCCTTTCATCAAGGAGAAGGCAAGTCTCTCGACAAAGCGAAAGACGGGGAAGGCAATCCTTTTATCAAGGATAAGGTGAGTCTCTCGACAAAGCGAAAGACGGAGAAGGCAATCTTTTTTAGAAAAGGAGAAGGTGAGTCTCTCGACAAAGCGAAAGACGGGGAAGGCAACACCAAGATGTATCAAAACAGATGTCAAGTTCTTATTTCTTTATCAGGAAAGCTGGAAAATTTTGCCAAAATGATAAAATTTTCAATTGCTTCAAGGTAATTTTAAGGTAAGCACTTTTTGGAAGATGTTCCCTTTTCCACCTAGAGTATTACCCCCAACTAGGTTAACTCTATAGAATCCAGGATCAAAGTGAAATTTAGTTGTTGGTCTTCTTCAAGGATGCTATCAATTTCCTTGATATGAAAGGAGAGGAAATATTCTTAGCTTCATAAAAGTAATTAAATGAGAAGATATTGATAGAAGAATTTCACATAGATGAAAAAGATTCTTTGCAGTTTGGGCAGTTTGATATCCTGGGCATTTTCCCATGATGATCTTTTTGCACTCTTTTGAGTCATGGGGCTTTCTTGGGCTTTTATATCATCCTTCATTTTGGAGATGTCCTGACTTTTCTCTCTTTTTCAGGGAAGGGTACGTCATAAACTCCTTCATCTTGGAGATGTTCCGATCCTTCATTTATCTCAGGGATTATATATGATGGTATTGGCTCAAAGGTACTTAGATGATAGCTGGAATCAAATATCTTTTAGGGTTTGTCGGTAGGTCCATCACATCCGCCTTCATCTCGACGGTGATCCGAACTTTCCCTGGAAGGATCCGTCACAAACTCCGTCATCTTGGAGATGTTTCAAATCTTCTTTATCCTCGGGGGTCTACTCGCTTAATTCGCCTTCATCTTGATGACAATTGAGAGATCCCCTTTGCGGATATTTGATTTGCAGCTTAGCTGACTTGAGGAGACATGAATTGGGTAGGTTCTTTTCTGACTGCCCAAGATATTTCCACTGTCTTAATGCCAAAGAATAATCTTTAAGAATGTGCCATAGCTATGGTCAATATCAGCTCATTTATGGCTCTTCAGCATCATTGAATATTTCCTTTACCGGTCATGTCGAAGATTTTTTCTTCATCCTCTTGGTTGACCAACAGAAAATTTGGAGTTTGAGCCTTTCTTCACAGAAGCTTCACCCTTTTGGAAGGAATACTTAAGGAGATTTGAGGAAATTCTTTATGTAATAAAAGTTTGAGATCAACAACTATTTTATGGCAATTTGGCAAGATATTCCTGAAATCCTTTGATGACAAAACCTTTGCTTAACATCAAATTTTGACACATCAGTGGGATTCTAGGGAAGAATCCAACATGAGATTGAATTCTGAAGGTAAATGTGAATTTAAAGTTCTGAAGGTAAGCTTGATATAAAACTGGATTTTGAAGGTAATCCTTTGAAAAGAGTATCAGGACTCGGATTCTACAAGGAAAACAGGGAAATTCGAGTAAAACTCGAATTTTCAAAGGAAAACTGGGAGGTTCGAGTCGGGGCTCGAATCTCAAAGGAAAACTTGAAAGTTTATTTATCGAAGGCAAGAAAACTCGAGATAAAACTCAAATTTTCGAAGGACAGCAGTAAGGTTCGAGTCAGGGCTCAAATCTCAAAGGAAAACTTGAAAGTTCATTTATTGAAGGCAAGAAAACTTGAGACAAAACTCAAATTTTCGAAGGGAAGCAGGAAGGTTCGAGTCAAGGCTCGAATCAAAATTTTGAAGGTTTATTTACTGAAGGCAAGAAAATTTAAAACTCAAATTTTTGAAGGAAAGTTGGAAAGTTCGGGCCAGGGCCCGAATTTCAAGGGAAAACTGGAAAGGTTCAGATTTGTGAAGGAACATAAGACTTGAGTAAAAACCCAAACGTTCGAAGGAGAACTGAAAAATTCGAGTCAAGGCTCGAATCTCAAAGGAAAGAGTTGGAAGTTTGAGTCGAAAACTCGAATCTTCAAAGGAGAGTTGATGAGAATGCATAGAAGAAGACTGGCAGAATTTAAGGAAAATCGAGGAAAGATTGTAACATGAAGGCTTGAATTTGAGACTTGAATGACCCGAAGATCGACATTGGATTTAGAGCTCTGATTTTTGATGAAGGGTCAGTGCAAAAGACTGATCCTGAGAGGCTAACTGATCGGTCAACCAGGCACTAGCATGAGTGCTAGGCTTACCTGTATGAGTACTGAATTCTTCAAAAATGCCCCAGTGTAAGTACTGGGTTTTCTGATGGAGATTTGAAGAAAAAGGGGACACCGACATTCTTTAAGATACTTGAGATTTGAGCAAGAATGATTGTCGGCGTTTTCAGGATTTTTCCTTATCCTGAAGGGGAAATGGAATAGACATTTGATGAGAATTTAGAAAGGAATGATTCAGGTTTACTCCTTAACCTGAAAGGGGAGAAAAATAAAATTTATAAAAATGGAGAAGAAGAAAGGAAAGAAATTTTGAAAATTTATTTTGGAAAGGAATTCTCACAGGTAGCATTGTTGCTCCTATGAGGGGTTTTAGGATTATCCTTTTATCCTGATTTTAAGAAAAGTAAAATGAAGGAAAATTGATATAAATCTAGAGAATCAATAAAGATTGGCAAAACTTGTATTTACGAAAGAATCCTCATAGGTAGCATTGTGGCTCCTACGAGGGGTTTCAGGATTGTCCCTTATCCTGAATGGGAACACCTCGGACAACGAGGGTCAGGTTTATCCCTTAACCTGAGCGGGAAAAATAAGAATAAAGAAAATACCTCATGGGAAAGAGGCATCAGGTTTATCCCTTAACCTGAAAGGGTACAAGAATTTGATAACATTTTAAAGGAATTCGAGAAAATATTTGATAAACTTGATAAAACTTGATAAAATTGATATAAACTTGACAAAAATGTGAATAAAATGAATGAAACTGAAAAAAAATATAAAATTTAACTGAAATTTTATAAGATTTAAGAGGAAAAGGAGTTTTTCTGATCCTGCCTGCATATGGGATCTTGAAAGGAAAATGTTCATTTAAAGGTAAGTGAAAAATCATTTTGGGAAGAAAATCTACCATAAGAAGAATGATCAGTGCGAGAACTGATCCTTCAAATCAAACACGAGAGATCATCATGAGGGTCAAATTTTGAAGGCAATGGTTTGAAAATATATTTTTTGAAGAAGAAGATCAACAATAGATCTGATTTCTAAAAATAACAGTTCGAAATTGATAATAAGATCAATACAAGGGTTGATCTTTGAAGGTAATGCTTAAAAAAAACCAATCTTGGAAGGTAAGACCAACACAAGGTCGATTTTTGAATATAATGATTTAAAAAACCCATTTTTAGGAGATAAGACCAATGCAAGGATTGATCTTTGAATGTAATGATTTATAACCCACTTTGAAAGATAAGATCAACGAGAGGGTTGATCTTTGAATATGACGGTTTGAAAAACCAAACTTGGAAGACAAGACCAACACAGGGGTTGATCTTTGACTATAATGATTTAAAATCAATTTTTGGGAGATGAGACCGATGCCAGGATTGATCTCTGAATATAACGTTTTGGAAAATCACTTTTTGGAAAATATGATCAACACAAGATTTGAGATCTATTTTGGCAGATAAGACCAACACAAGGGTTGATCCCTCAATGCAATGGTTCAAAAGCCTATTTTTTGGAAAACATGATCAACACGAGGGTTGATTTTTTCAATGCAATGGTTCGAAAACATATTTTTTTTTGAAAACATGATCAACACGAGGGGTTGATTTTTTGAACGAAGCTTGGACCGAAGAATATTTGAACTCTTTGGTCATAACGAAGACTTTTTGAAATTTCATGATTTTTGAAAAGGCCCTCATAGGTAATATCATTTCTCTCATGAGTGATGTCAGGATTGGTCCCGCATTTTGAAAAGAACAGGAATTTTAAATGTGATTTTAATAGAAGCCGAGGAAGAGATTTTTGAAATATAGATTTTCAAAAGCGAATGCCCCTATGTGGCAGAAGAAGAAAGTATTTGGGATATTTAGAGATATAAAGGAAAATTGACATTTCATTGACGAGAAAAACTGATAACAAAGAACTGAAATATTTACAAACACTTTGATCAAAAGGTCATAAAAGAACTGGGCTGACTGCCCCCCTACAAGATGACTGGTAAAAGGGAAGAAAAGTAGGAGAGTTCTGGCATCTTCAGTCTTCTGAGTAGCGGGGGAGAGATTTGGTCATGCGGCTAGGTCATCTTCCTCTTCGTCTTCAACAAAGAGACTCTTGTCGACGCAATCCTGAACAATATTTTTGAAGACGAAGCAGTGATCGGTGTCATGCTCCACTGCTCGATGGAACTTGCAGAACTGATTTGTGAACCTTCCCATGAACGTGGGAGGATCCGCGACTTTTGGAAGTTTAACCAATCCTTTGGCCAGCATGAATTCAAGGGCTTCTTTGAGCATTTGCTTTAGAGGAGTGAACTCACGGTCATTACTCCAACCTTCACGCTTTATCTTCTCCTTTTGTGGAAAGTTAGACTGAGACGGCTTGTTACTCTGCTTGGAAGACTTCTCCCTTTGAGCTGCGCCGTGGTTCTGGCCATTCTTGCTGTCATTTCTGTTTCTTCTGCTACTATCATGATCATTGCCAGAGGTATCAGCTGCATGAGTGAACTGCGCTTTCTTTTTCTGATCTTGGATATTTTTGGCAAGAGGCATGCCCTCGTAAAGCCCACTTTCTATTCCTGCCTCGAGCCATTCGGCTCGTTCAATCAACTTGATAAAGGATTTTGCTGGAGAAGTGGCAATGAGGCTTCTCAGGGGCTGAGAGAAATTGCTGAGGATTATTTGCAATGCATGGTCCTCTGGAATGGGAACTTTCATCTTGTTGCAGGTACTTCTTCACCTGTGGATGAACTCTCCTGCACTTTCTGTCTCATTCTGCTTTAGGTTGTAAAGGTGATTGAGCATAGGGGAAACCTCAGTGTTGAATAGAAAATGCTCAATGAACATATTTACTACCTTATCGAACTCTCGTAGTTCGATAGGATTCACATGATCAGCATACCATGTGGCTGCTACACCCTCCAGACTCCGAGGAAAACAGATGAACAGAGCCCTGTTATTTTTCCTGAAACGGCTGCACTCTGCATAAAATGTGGCTAAATGGGCTTTAGGGTTGCCCGTTCCATCAAATTTGAGAAACTTGCGAGGAAGATTCTCCAGGTTATCATTCCCATCTAGACCATCGTAAAAATCTTCGCCAGTATAGGTCTGCTTGCCCTTACCCTTGGCTTGAATATCCTTAATAGCTCGATTCATCTCCTTCATCTGCTTGCTCATCAGGTCCTCTGCTGGAGCCCCAGACTTGGCCTTGTTGACGGATTCAGGCTCTTCTGCAGCTATTTTTACGGACTGCTTTGGAGGATTCTGTCTGTAGACAATCTGCTCTTCCTCTTCTGACTCTTCCTCGACTGACTCTGATTCCTCCGAAGTAGTGTCTGGCTGCACCTTCTTTTTGATGATTCTGATTGTCTTTTTCACAGGCTTCTTCTTCAACTTGCTTTTAGGAGCTGCCTCTTTCAGCTTGGCCTCAGCTTGCTCCGACATCATCCTTGCCATCATCTTTTGGAACATGTCATACATAGCGGGGTCGATGTCATCTTTCTTGTTCTGACCCTGTCCCCTGACTGATTTAGGAGAGCTCATCTCTTCCGCCTCACTGTCGCTGAGTTGAGGATCTGTTTCTTTTCCCGCTCTTGTCGTAACCATTTTTGAAATATCAGAACTCTCTGCGGAGAAAAAAAAGTGGAGGTTTTTAGACCAAAGAAACTTTTTGGAGAAGTTTTGACAAGAGGGAAGATTTAGTTTGAAATTTAAAAGATTGTATCCCATTACTAGGGATTGAGTCACCACAAAATTTATGACAATTAGTTTGTTTACTCCACGAGGGAGAGTAACCAACTAAAAAAATATGAAAAAGAAAATATTATTTTGAAAAGGATATCTCTTGACGGAAAGAGATTTTTATGAAAATATAAACAAGAATAAAAAATCAGAAGAAAATAAGAGAATAAATGAAATTTTGAGGATGAATGGTAAAGATTTAAAATTTTAAGAACTTGCAGGCAGGATCAGAAGAATTTTTGAAGAATTTATTAGAAGAAGAAGAAAAGAATAAAGAAAAATACACCTGGGTTTTAAAAATAAAGAGGAAATTTTGAAATATATACCCAGGGTTTTGGAAAATATAAGAAAGATATAAAATATCACATAATCAACAACACTCCCTAAAGCTGACTGTATATGCAATATTTGAAATGGCTGATAGGACCTTAATCCTAACTCTAAGATTTATATCATCTGATTCCAATCAAGGTATGCCGATATACTCAAGCCGAAGCTCGAAGTACGTGGCATAAAATATTTCTCCGGTTCTAAAGTAAAAGGCTTCCCAACATCCTTGAGCACCTACCGATATACCTCGGACTATGGCCCTTAGGTACGTGGTAGGGGGGCGCGAACCCAAATAAGTGATCCAGTTGTGAGGCTCTCTCCCGAACTATGGTTCAGTGAGACAGCCCAGCAACGTGAAGACCGGGACAATATAGGTAGGGATGTTTTCAAAATATGATCAACATGCAATAAAATCAGAAGGCTCTAATGCAAGTCCTAAAGAGATAGATTTAAATGAAAAGAAGCATACACTTGCATACATTGTTTACATTCAATCCATAAAATTGAGGAGAGTTGTATTTAAGACCTAAGTCTAATGTGAACATGGAATATTCTCCTCAATATGGTCCTACCAAACCATACTTAGATCCTATATGCAATGATGTCAGCTTTAAGACAGAGTCTAGGCTCCTAAGGTTTGCATGGAAAATGTAGCTGACATATGTTAGAATAAAGACTTAGATTATATAAAAGCGAAGCAAAGGCATAGATTCAACCGGACGAAGACGAGTCCCATCACGGTCGCCAAAACTGTGATCATCGCAAAAATTTTCCTCTCTCTTGTGGTTTCTCACTCTTCCTTCTCTTTTCCTTTTCTAACCTCTATTTCCTTTCTTTTTGAAGGAAGAAGAATAAAAGAGAGAAAAGAGAAAGAGAAGAGAAAATAAAGAAAAGAAAGAGAGAAGAGGAACTATTTTGTGCGGTCTCACTTGACCTTAATTTTAAAATATTTAGAAATTTAACTCGCCTCCATTTTAAAAATTTGCGGGAAAATGGAGAGACGGGATTCGCTCGTCGGTACGAGGTTCGACCGTTCCTAGCGCCTTTACTAGGGGTAATCGAACCAAGGATCGAATCTATGCCTTTTGCTTTGCCTAAATATAATCTAAGAATTTATTCTAACTCTAAATGCACAGAGAATCATGCTTGTGCAATGCAAAAATGTATGCTCCTTTTGAAAGATGTTTTGAAAATTTCCAAGTGTTCTGAGATGGACTTGATAAGGGAGTGAAGAAATGATTTGAATCTAACTTAGAACTTTTGAGATGGATCAGAGTAGTTCTAAGTCTTTGAAATGAATCAGAATTGGAAGAATAAATGAGAAAGAACGATTTGAAGCTTTTTGAAATGAAGGAAAGTGAAGTCTCAAAGTCAGAAATGAACTTTGAATTTGAACCTGAATTTAGGAAAAGAAATGAATACTTGAGATGGAATTGAATTTAGATTTCTGAAGTTGGAAATTTGGAATGGATCTGAGAAATCCGGATGGTATTTAAGAATAGAAATGGATTTAGAAGATTCAGATTAGATCCGAAAATGGAATTGAAATCTAGAATTGGAATTGGAATTGGATTCCGGATCCTAAACAGAATGGGATCCGAGATTTGGAATCCAAGATGGACTTGGGTTCTGGATCCTAAAATGGAGTGGATCTGAAGTCTGAGATCCAAATGTAGAATTGGGTTCTGGATCCTAAAAATGGATTTGGATCTGAAGTCTAAGATCCATTTTGAGTGTTGAATCCTGGATCCTAAAAGTGGATTTGGATTTAAATTCAGAAGATTAAATTGAACTTGAAATTTAGAATTTGAATATACAAACGAATTTCAAAGTCAAATTAGGCCTTGAATTTTTGGAATTTGGAATTTAAAAGATGAATCAAGAGTCTCAAAATTGAAATTGAACTTTGATTTTGATTTAGAGTTTTGAATATAAAATGAATTTGGAATTTCAAATTCGAATTGAACTTTGAAATCTGATTTGAATTTGAATTTGATCTTTGAGATTTGAAAATGAATTTGAATTTGAAAATGAAAGGATGAATTGGATTTTATAAGGATTGAAGATAGATTGAGGAAGATATTTACATCACTTGGAGTTTTTGAAAAAGGAAATTTCGGAAATATGATGCAATTCTATCCTAAATGATGAATGGATTTGAAGAATTTTGAAATTGGTTTTTGAAAAGCTATTCCATTCTTTAAATGAGTTAAAATAAGATTGAAGATATAATACATCCTTGACTATGGTCATTGAATGTATTATATAATAATCTATATTTAAGCTCAGGTGAAGAATAAAATACATTTGGTGCTTTTATAGAATTTAAAATGAAATTAATTCTCAATATACCCTGACTATGGCCATTGGTATATATTTTGAGTTAATTTTAAGTTAAATTCTGATAAAAGGAGAAAAATATTTAAGGAAATATGATGAATTTTGAAAATGGACCCAGTGTGGATCCAGTGTTATTTCGTAAAAGATAAAAAACCTAAGTCTTGTTTACATCCTGACTATGGCCATTGATGTAAATCATCAACTTAAGACTAATTACCTCTTACGAAATGGTGCACGTGTCATTCGTGTTTCACCATTGTGAGATTTTGCAATAAAATGGTATAAAACAAGCAATTTATGATATTGGTATGCTCATACATTCTAATCTAGAGCAAGGAATGTAAATTCTCATTGATATCTAACTATTACAACTTGGGTTTGAATTGAAATGATAAAATTCCTAACTTTAGGAAGGAAACTGACGATCTCTAAACTTTCCTGCAAAACAAAGTCAGTGTGAGGCAAGAATGGAAGAATATGAAAATATCATATTTAGAGATTCTACCTATATATATTATTTATATATACATGTATATATATGTATATATATATATATGTATAAATATGCCTAAACTAAGGAAAAGACCTCTACATGAGGGCAAAATGCTTCATATGGCTAAGGCAATGAATGCTGAGATACATGAGTGTTGGAGGATATAGAGTGTGAGAGGTGATGGAAAGGGATGAAGGGTGACTGGACATGGTGGACAGGTAACAAAGGCCGCCCAGGTTTCTGCTATAACAGTGGTTGCAGAAAATGAATGGAGTGGGAGTGCAAATGGTGACAGTAATGAGGAAGTTCTTAGCGCCCTAGTGCTCAGCAAGTGTTAGTGCTGGGATATGCTGCTACCATGGGTAGAGATGATAAATGTTGCGGATATGAAACATTGAAGATAGCAAGGGAGTGGCATAAGTAGGCAACTTACCACAGGTGGGTATGCTGAGTCTACGGGTGAATTAAGTATGCTGGAGGGTTTTGAATGGTACTAAAAGTGGTAGCTGCGGCTATGAAATGGAGGAGATGCGTGTTGCAGGAAGCGCAGCAGGTGCTGTAGGGGACATGTGGATGAATACCAATGCTGGGAGCGAAGATGGTGTAGGAAATTACAGGTTATATTTTTGGCTGCTGCAAGCAGCCCTGTAGCAGCAAAACAGTTTATGACAGGTGAAGGCAAGGTGGGCTGAAGGGAGTTATGTACAGGGAGTTACGGCTATAATGAATGCATGTGCTAGCTAATGAGCTAATTAGATATTGTTCAACCTTATAGAGCTGGGCTGAATGCCTATGAAGATACACATTTTTGCCAGGACATTTAAGTTGTTAAAAGAAAGAAAGAAAAAGATACATGCATCCCTGTGAGTACAATATATATGACCAAGCTGTAATGCAGATGAAGGACTATGTATGTGTTTTTAACATGCCCATGCACGTGTAGATGCAAATAGAAAGAAGATGCATCAAGTATTACCTTAATAAAGAGGAATTTCACAGAAGTAGCTTTCAATAATTTGTAACATCCTATGAAATGATCTCCTTTTCGGACCAGACAGAGTAACTCTTACTCAGATCTGTTTCGACAAACAATGAAGAATTGATTTCGGGAGAGAGCAAGTCCAGCTCCATCCATGGTGGGTATTAGTGAGACTTCAAATATGGCATCTCAGCAGCTAAGCGATTTTGGCAATAAAACATGATCCTGGTAGAAGACTTCTTGGACAAGTGGTCATTTGTCCAGTAGCCAGTTATGTAAGCTTTGGCAATCTGGAGAGTTCAAATGGAATTTGCCCACTAAGAGGGTACTTTATTTTAGTCAGGCTTATAGATGATACTGATATGAGTCAACCTGTTTGGTGGAGTTGGAGTTGAGTCATGAATATGGCACAACAGGAGAAGAAGCTGCTGATATGTAAGTGGGTGTTGAATGCTACGACAACATGGTGGGTGATATTGTAAACAGCATGGTATGAGGAAATGCAATGTAATGCGAATGTGGTTGAATGCAAGTGAGCATACCAGGTGATATACAATGAAAATCTAATCAGCATACCGTGGGCACTTGTACGATGAATATGTAGATGTCAAGGGTGTCAACATCAAATCTACCATATGCCTCATGTAAGTGTTGAATAACGCCTCCTTTGATGCCCAATGATATATATGAATCAGCACGGAAGCACAGTTTAGCATCTGCAAACTGATATATATGCTACAGGCAATGGGGTTGACATATAACAGTCTGTTACGAATGTATGAGAGTCACACCAGCCATGAGTTGCATTGTTTGTACAGATGAAATGATGATGGATGGTGGTGCTGTAGCGTGATGATCGACGTGAGATTTCCAACCCTGTCATACCCGACACCACCGAGATCGCTGTTCATGAGCAATCCAGCTGAGTAGTTGACTAAAAAAAAAAGCTGCAGTTACCCTTCCTTTTCAGCAATAAAACCAAAATGCTCATTACAGGTGTAATGTGAGCTTTGTCTGCAGACTCCCAGTGATTAGAGCAACAATCTTGACGAATCAAAATAAATTTTATTAACAGATGAAATAAACCATACGATGAATCAAGGTAAGCAATATTTGGCAAAAGAGTAAATAATAAATATTTCATTTCAAAATTTAATGACAACTCAGATGAACATGAAGGGCTTTTACGGTGATCCAGGGGAGGCCTTTGGCTAGAATGAATATGCACGATCTCCTTGAGGTAAGTTGACAATCTCTATGATGGGCAAAACAGGACCGGGTGACCAGGAGATGAGCTCGATGGGTGAGCCAAAGGGGCACATCCATGGAGAAAATGCAAACAGTAGATAGATTCATAGAACGCAAGATGAATCACATGACACACTGGGATAAAAAAAACAAAAACAAATAAATAACTGAATAATATGCAGGAATGTAAAAGATGGAAGAACATAGAAATGAAATAAATTTATACCTTTCATGATCCACAAAAATATCTTTAATGAGCTTTCTTCTACAACAATCAGAATCCCAACTGAATTTACCTCAGCTTTCATATGTCTTAAGATTAGCATCCATTGAGTCCCCGGATTGTAGATGAAATCCACCCTTCCTAAACTTTCTGCTAACACAACCCCAAAAAAATATGTTGATGGCTCGGTTTTTACCAATTTTGAATTTCATTGAATGGGCTCCATCGTGAATCAATCACGCAGCAAGCATTGTCGTGCTATTCGGATTCGTGCCACCGGTTGGCCTTTCAAATTCAGATTCATGTTGCCAGCTGATCTTAGCAACTAGGCTTCATTTCAGCAAGGCAATCTTAGAAAATTAGTTTATCAAAAGAAAAGAAAATCATGATCAACATATTAATCTGATCTTACATATACAGCAATCCATCTATGGCCATTCATCATTAGTATTGGGCTTCATTCAGTGTATACAACTCGTAGAATTAGGTGTAATGGGGATGAACAGGAAAGGGGAAGCAAAAATGAGGGAACGACGCATAGGGAATTGGAATACAAACGAGAAGTAGATAACAAAAAAAAAAAACAAAGATCGACTAAATAAATAATAAAAAAAAATGCCAAAAGAAATCATAAGAGAATTGCAAAAGGGTGTTGGAACATGGTAATTCCATTTGCTGTTGCATCGGATGAGCCGATCCTGCTATACGCAGATCAGTCTCACCATTTTGCTTTGTGAAAGAAAATATGGAAGGGCAAGAAAAGAGATGCAGAGAGGAACAAAAAGGAAAAATTTTTTACAGAGGATCAAAGGAAAATGAGGGCGGTGGCTTACCTGGAACCTTGTGAATCACGATCGACCTTCTGCCACTCAAAAGGGGGAAGAAACCAGGAAAATGTAAAGGGGCAGAAGGAGGAAGGCCAGGGGAAGTGAAGACGGATCGTAATGGAGAAGGTGAGAGGGTGAAGCTGGATGGCTTGAAGACTCCTGCGTGATCTCCTTTTAAAGACGAAGAGGAGAATTCCAGAAACGAGCTGTTGGAGATGGAGGGTCATCCAACGGGAGAGAGGCGATGGAGGGTGCGAACGGGAGTGGCCGTTTGTAAATTTTCTAAAATTCCCTACAGGGGTCTCCTTTTCAGGTTTTTCTAAAAAAATGGTTTTTATTTTCAAAAAGAGGTTTAAAGAGAGGTTGTTAGCAAAGTTCCATTCTTAAAAACCATTTGCTTTCCTTAAATTTTTCCCATTTTTTTGATTTTTGTGTTATTTTTCCAATTTTTTTATATTTTTGTAAATAGAAAACTAAGATTTTATGAAAACAAAGTTTAAACACTAAATTCTTATATTTTTCTGAGAAATATTTAAAAAAATGTTTTCCCGAGAATTTCGGGCCATTTTGGAGAAAATTCTTCAGAAAAAGGGGTTTGGACCCAGGTTTTGAGAAAATGTTCGAGTTTTGATACCCGAATCGAGAAATACAACGTGATGGATCCAAACGGATGTCGGATGGACTGTCTGAGCTATTTAAAACTATTTTTGGTATTTTCTATAATTTTTAATTTAAAATTTGGACAATGAGATTCAGATTTGGATCTGGACAATGGGTCCGGATCCGAAACTAAGTCAGACAGTAAAACTTGAGAAATGTATTGGAATTTATTTTTAAAAAGTGACTTAATTGCTTAGGAAATGATATCAAGGGCAAAAAGGGAATATTTAAAAGATTTTGAAAAATTTGGGGTGTTCACAGGTACAAAATCGGCTGAAGAGGACTCCGAAGAAGAACAATTCGTGTTCGTCCCAAGACATCTACGACAACCCAAGAAGGTGGCAGAAGAGCCTGAATCATTGAACAAGCCTAGAGATGGGGTCCCGACAGAAGATTCAATCCAAGCACTGACTAAGATGGTCAAGGATCTGCAAATCTGAGATAAGGGAAAGAGAGTATATACCAGGCAAGACTTCTACCTCGGTCTAGATGGAGACAGCCACTTGGAAGACCTCCCCAGAAAATTCATTAAATTTGATGGATCCGGCAACCCAAAAGCTCATCTTGCAATGTTTTTCGCAGAGTGTGCCAGATTTAGAGAAGACAACCGTGCTCTTTTCTTGTGCTTCTCACGCAGTCTCGAAGGCGTAGCGGCTAAGTGGTACGCGGAACACGTCAACCCTGTTGAGTTGCGAGATTTTGATAAAGTTGTTAATCTGTTTATGGAGCGATTCATGTTCAATACTGAGGCACTACCCACCCTCAATCATTTGTACAATCTGTATCCTGAACAACTTTTCTCAACCTCTCAGGAGCCTTATTTCCACCTACCCATCAAGGTCGTTCATCGAACTTATTGAACGAGCTGAATGGCTCAAGATGGGAATGGATAACGAAGTCTATGACGGCATCACCCTGGCAAGGAGCAATCAAGATGCGAGAAAGAAAGCCCATTTCACTCTTTCTGCTAGTTCCTTATCCGACAACAAGGGTAACAAGAATGATCATAGCAACAATTCAGAAGGATTCAGTGTTCAAAAAGGGAAGTTTTTCAACAATAACAAGCCTTCCCAATCCAATCCTTAGCAGTGGAAGAAAGATTAGGAAAAACCAAAGCGCAAGGACTAGAGCCCTGACCGCGAGTTCACCCCTTTGGAACAGACACTCGAGGAGGTTCTGGAATATATGCTCACGAAAAATATGATTCGTCTACCAAAAGTTGTTGATCCTCCAGTAATCTTGGGCAAGTTCAAAGAACAGTTTTGCAAGTTTCACCAAGCAGTAGGGCATGACATAACACACTTCTTCGCTCTCAAGAACATCATCTAGGACTGCATCGATAAAAACCTTTTGATAGAGGATAAAGATGAAGAGCAGCCCACTGTCCTGACCAAGCCTTTCCTAGATCACTCAAAAAACTAAGGATACTAGAGTCTTTACACTTTCCTCCATTTCTTTTACCAACCATCTTGTAAAGGCAAGTCAGCACGAGTCTTTTGTGCCATTTTGGTCAAAGTGCTTGCAAATATTTCAGTCTTTGTTATCGGTTTTGCTTATCAATGAAATGTCAATTTCCTTCTCTGGTATTCAATTCTTCTTTCTTTTATTGGGGCATCTTTTCGTTAAAATTATATTTGCAGTTCAAAAATTTTCTTTGCCATCAAATTCCTATTCTTTTAAGGATGAGGAACGATCCCGACATCATCCACAAGAGAAATAAAATTACTTAGGAAGGTTTTTCAAAATCGTGAAATTTTCTGCAAAATCTTCATCATGATCACCAAAATTTCAAAATTTTGGTCCAATCTTTTTCAAAATCAACCATCGCGTTGATCTTCCTTTTCAAAATCGGTTTCGAACCATTACCTTTCAAAAAACAACCCTCATGTTGATCTCTCTTCAAAAATCAACCCTCGTGTTGATTCTTCTTCAAAGATCAGCTCTCGTGTTGATCAACCTCGCAGATGATCCTCTTTCTAAAAATGATTTTCTCGTAAACATTTTCATCTCACTTTAAAGATCCCACGTGCAGGTAGGATCAAGCAAACTCTTTTTCTCAATTTTTATCAATTCTTTTCATTTGTCAATCTTTATCAGTTTTATCAATTTTTACTTATTTTTATCAATTTTATTGATTTTTCATCAAATTTATTAATTTTTCTTGTCAATTCCTATGTAGACTACCCTTTCAGGTTAAGGGATAAACCTAATACCTCTTTCCAATGAGGTATTCCTTTCTCCTTTTTCCCACTCAAGGTAAGGGATAAACCTGAATTTTCCCACTCAGGGTAAGGGATAAACCTGAATTTTCTCGCTCATGTTAAGGGATAAACCTGGACCTTGTCCCGCGAGGTCCTTCTTCCTTCAGGATAAGGGATAGTCCTTAAGTCTTTCATCATCTTTCAGGCCTCATCAAATTTTCCATTAATTTTACCAATTTCCACCAGACCTTTATCAATCTTTGTCAATTCTTTATCAATTTTTATTGATTCTTTAATTTGATTAATCAACTTTTATAAATTTTCTCAATTTCTATTCTTTTTCCATTCATAATAAGGGATAATCCTGAGACCCCTCATAGGAGCAATAATGCTACCTATGAGAATTATTTTGTAAAACAATTTTTTATCAATTTCTCTTGATTTTATAAATTTCTGTCAATTTTTATTCCTTTTAAAATTTTCTCAAAATTCTGTTCTTTTCCCATTCAGGATAAGGGATAATCCTGAGACCACTCATAGGAGCAACAATGCTACTTGTGAGAATTCTTTATAAGACAATTTTCATTAATTTCCTTGATTTTTCTCTTCATTTTGTCAAATCTTTCGTCAATTTCTCTTTTCATCAGTTCTTCTCAAATTTTATTCTTCCCCGTTCAGGATAAGGGGTTAATCCTAAAAATCAGGCCACATACAGCTAACTATGATGGTCTATTTCAATCCACAAGTTGACTCCTTCCTTCTTAAATTGTGGTCCTTAGGTTGAACCCCTTTAGGACCATTACTTCAGTCGATCTTTAGGTTGAACCCCTACTGATCCACGATCTTTAGGTTGAACTTTTACTGATCCGCAGTCCTTAGGTTGAACCCCTTTAGGACCATTCATTCAGTCGATCTTTAGGTTGAACTCCTATTGATCAACGATCTTTAGGTTGAACTCCTACGGATCCGCAGTCCTTAGGTTGAACCCCTTTAGGACCATTCTTTCAGTCGATCTTTAGGTTGAACTCCTACTGATCAGCGATCTTTAGGTTGAACTCCTACGGATCCGCCGTCCTTAGGTTGAACCCCTTTAGGACCCTTTCCTTCAGTCGATCTTTAGGTTGAACCCCTACTGATCAGCGATCTTTAGGTTGAACTCCTACAGATCCGCAGTCCTTAGGTTGAACCCCTTTAGAACCCTTTCCTTTAGTCGATCTTTAGGTTGAACCTCTATTGATCAGCGATCTTTAGGTTGAACTCCTACGGATCCGCAGTCTTTAGGTTGAACCCCTTTAGGACCATTCCTTCAGTCGATCTTTAGGTTGAACCCCTACTGATCAGCGATCTTTAGGTTGAACTCCTACGGATCCGCAGTCCTTAGGTTTAACCCCTTTAGGACCATTCCTTCAATCGATGTTTAGGTTGAACCCCTACTGATCCGCGATCTTTAGGTTGAACTCCTATGGATCCGCAGTCCTTAGGTTGAACCCCTTTAGGACCATTCCTTCAGTTGATCTTTAGGTTGAACCCCTATTGATCCATGATCTTTAGGTTGAACTCCTACTGATCTGCAATCCTTAGGTTGAACCCATTTAGGACCATTCCTTAAGATGATCTTTATGTTGAACCCCTACTGATCCGCGATCTTTAGGTTGAACTCCTACTGATCCGCAGTCCTTAGGTTGAACCCCTTTAGGACCATTTCTTCAGTCGATCTTTAGGTTGAACTCCTATGGATTCACAGTCCTTAGGTTGAACTACTTTGGGACCAATTTTCCTTCAAAAAGTCGATCTTTAGGTTGAATTCCTACTGATTAAGGCCCTTAGGTTGAACTCCTTCCAGACCAATTTTCCTTCAAAAAGTTGAATTGATCACGGCCCTTAGGTTGAACTCCTTTTGAACCAATTTTACTTCAGTCAATCTTTAGGTTGAACTCCTTCTGAACCCATCTCATTTTCAAAAATCCATCTATAGGTTGAATTCCTACTGATCTATATTTTTTTTGCGGTTCTCAGGTTGAATTCCTATCGAATCAAATTCATTTTTTCAAAAAGTCAATCTATAAATTGAATTCCTACTGATTAATATTCTTTTACGGTTCTTACGTTGAATTCCTATTGAACCAACTTTATTTTTCAAAAATTCAGTCTGTAGAATGAATCCCTACGGATCCAATATTCTTTGCATCTCTTAGGTTGAGTCCCTGTTGAGCCAATGCTATGTAATAAAACCAATGTTTCTATATTATTTCTTTCAAATTTCAACTAAAGGTCCTATCAAAATCTATATTGAGTGATTATTTCACAAAAGGATTCTCGAAAACTTTGCCAATTTGCTAAAAATATGTGTTGATTTCAATATTTCACTGCACAAAAGAATCACCTCAGATTATCTCTAGTATTCTTTTCAAAAGGATAGAGCTTTTTGAGAAAAAGAGTAAAATTCAAATCTTCTCTCTGTTGATCAACCAATAGGATGTAAGAGATATCCTTGGTATGATTAGCAAAAGAAATATTCAATGATGTTGAAAAGCTAGAAGCGAATCGATATTGATCATAGCTATGGCGCATGTTTAAAGACAATTTTCTGGCAATCAAGCAGTGAAAATATCCTGAGCGATAAAAAGAATCCACTCAATCCATATCTCCTCATTCATTTAAGCTTCAATCAAATATCTGCAAAAGGGATCTCTCAATTGTCGTCAAGTTGAAGACGAATATGCATGTTCGACCCCCGGGGCCAAAGAAGATTTGGATCATCTCCGAGATGAAGGAGTTTGTGACGGATCCTTCCAGGGAACATTCAGATCACCGTCAAGATGAAGGCGACTGCGCTGAACCTCCTGACAAACCCTAAAAGATATTTGATTGTTGCTATCATCAAGAGATTTTTTGACCAATGAGCCAATATCACCAGTATAATTCCTCAGAAAAAGAAAGATCGGAGCATCTCTAAGATGAAGGAGTTTGTGACGTACCCTTCCCCGAAGAAAAAAGAGAAAAACCAGGACATCTCCAAAATGAAGGATGATGTAATAAACTTCTCCCCGAAACCCAAGAAAGCTCAATGTCTCAAAGAGAGTGCCAGAAAGATCATTATGGGAAAAGCCCCAAGATACCAAACTGCCAAAATTGCCAGAAATAATCTTTTCTCATGCAAAATCCTTTCATCAATATCTTTTCACTGCTTGCTTTTATGAAATTAAAAGTATTTCTTCTCTATTCATGTAAAGAAAATGGATAACTTTCTTGAAGAAACTCAACAACTTTAAAATTTGAATCTGACTTTGGAATCCGGAAAGGTAACCTCATTTTGGAGGAGATACTCTAGGAAAAAAAGAGAGAATATCTTTCGCACATATGTGCACATTTTCAAGCATTTGAATAAACTATAATTTCATCTTATTGGCAGAATTTTATCCAAAAATAAAATAAATGCTCAATATCTATTTTTGATGCAACCTAGCATTGTTTTAAAGAGATTTGCCTCATTCTGGTGAGGTATTTCTTCCAATCCCATCATGGTCTTCCCCATCAAAGAATCCATGCTTTGTGTATCCATTCAAATAAGAATTATACATGAACCTCGTCTCATGAGGTATTTTTCAAAAAATGTCCCATCATGGTTTTTCAAATATCTTCGTCCCATCCAGGTTAAGGGCTAAATCTGTGTCTTTTCAAAATTTCTTATTTTTGTCTCAGCCATGAGACTTCTTCAAAATCTCTCCTTTTTACCATTTAGTGATATTCCTCCCAAAGCCCCATCACAATTTCCTCATTTTCTTCAGTCCAAATTATTTTCTTCTCGAGGATTTTGTACTCTTCCTAAAACCTTTCAGGATAAGGTACCAAACCTGAGAATGATGTTTTACAAAAATAATTCTTTCACACCCAGTTCAAACTTTCTGACTGGGGCATTTTTAAGAAAATTTGGCGTGTCTTCTTTGCCTCTAAGCTCGGCTTACAACCGGCTTAGCAGCAAAGAGGGGCATCTATGAACACCCTAATTTTCCCCAAAAAACCCAAAAATTCCCTTTTCGCCCCTAGCTCCATCTTTTGAATAAACTGGACCAATTTCTAATCCAAATTTTCATTTATTTCTCGGATTTGTTGGAATCCAGACTCAATTTTTATTTTTAACCCAATTTCTGATCTGAATCGGATATCTGGATCCAATTTTGATCCCGGATCTCTTATTGCTAAAAAAAATTAAAAAAATTAATTTCTTCATATTTTGTCAAGGTTTTCTCAATTCAGGGTCCGAACTTAATTTGAAATCCGAATTTGAATATTTTATCAAAATTTCTGGACCTAGAGCCATTTCTGAGATTCTTTTCTCAAAACCCTCGTTTTGAAAATTCTTATATCCCAAAATAAAAGTTTTTGCAAAAATACTATAAATACCTCATCTTTTAAAAATTCTCATGTTTTCTTTACGCTTTCAGAGTTTCTCTTTCAAAATCTCAAAAAAAGACAGTTTTTAAAACCTCTCTTTAGCTAGAAACCCATTTTCTTACCCCTTTTTATGAATAAACAATCTTTTGAAAATTTTTTAAAACTAAAAGGACCTTTTTTGAAATTTTCTCAATGGATTTCCGTTAACCGTAGGAACCCCTCTTGATCCTTCTTCTTAGCTTATAAAAAACCGACCATCCTTCTTCTTAGCTTATAAAAAACCGACCATCAGGGTCCTTCTCCTTCACCGCTTTTGTAAGACCCGCAATTTTTCAGAAAATATCTGAATAAAATTCATGAGGCATTTACCAGTAAAAATAGCATTTTTTTCTCAGAATACGAAACGAATAAATTCCTGCGAGCCAGTTATACTTAGGATATTCGTCGAATCGCGAATATATGCTCAAACACTCTGGAAGCCATAACTTCCTACCTGAACGAAATCAAAGGATTCCTGCGAGCCAACTTCCTTAGTTACGTCAAAACGAAGGGAATGGCGTACTCAGAATTTTTCAGAAAAAATCGCCGGAAACCCGAAATTCTTGCGGGACCCACTGAAATATTGGTGGGACCCACAGAAATATTCCTCAGAAAACATTTGGTGGGACCCACAAAATATCCCATGGAAATATCTAGGTGGGCCCCACACCAAGGAACCTCTTGGAATTAAAAAGAAGCCAAGGGGGTAGAAGGGGCATGGAAAAACCCAAGAGGAGGTGGGCTTGGGCTATAAATAGCCCTCCCCACTCTCTCTCTTCTCATAAAAATCGACCCCCCTCTCTCTTGCCTTCTCTCTCTCTCCTAAACCTCCCCTACCTAGCCTAGCCCACCTGAGCCCACCTGACCTGGTCTGAGCCTGCCTGACCTGGTCCTAACCCACCTGACCTGGGTCTGAACCCACTTGACCTGGTCCAAACCCAGTTGACTTGACTTGAACCTAGTTGGGTTTAAAGTCAAAGTCAAAGTCCTTTTTGGTCCAGATTCCGGTTGGATTTCTGAACCCAGACTTAGCCTACTTGAGCTGAGTTCGAACCTGCTGAACCCAGTTGACTTGGATCGAACCCTGTTTGGTTCAAACCACTTAGGTTGAGTAGCTTGACCTGCTCTACCTCTTTCTCAACTAAGTCAGCTTCATCTGACTTAGTCTGACCTCTCGAAGGAAGGCTCGAAGCCAAAGAAGCAACCCGGAGCCATTTCTTCCTCGATTTGAAGTAAGTTCGCTTCGTTGATCCATCTCTCTCAAGTATTTGATTGTTTGTATATAGAATATACTTTCTGAAGTAGTATCTTGCTTTAGTTCTTGATTGAGCCCTTTTTGGACACTTCGGTATTCACCCGCTCGTCTCGTAACTATCGTCGGATATATCTATGTTCAAATACGCAGTATATGCGTTTTTAAAATGGTATCTCGCCCTAGTTCTTGGTTGAGCCCTTTAGAACACTTCGGTGTTCACCCGCTCGCCTCGTAACTATCGTTGGATACGGATCTAGGTGTATATCTGTTTATTCTGCCAATGCGTCCTATATCGCACAGGCTATGTAATTTACCTTTGCCGTCACGTCGAACGATGCCAAGGCTCCTGCTTTCTGCAATGTATTTACTTACGCCGTCGCGTCGAACGATGCCAAGGCTTCTGTTTTGTTATATATGTAGAATATTTCGTTCAGTTACACACACTGAACAATAGTATATGCATTTCTTTACGCCGCCGCTGTATAAAGCACAGGCTTCTGCTTATACTACATATATGATGCATAAATGAGCATTCAAAATGGAGACCAAACTCCAAATCGCCAATGCGATTCCCTGACCGCTCCTCGTTCAAGATTCTCCTTGACGAATGAAGCCCCTATTGGAAAGGCTTCAGCTTTTTGGCAAAATGCTCTTTACGTAAAGACTAAGTCAATTACGTATGGCCTAGCTATGGCCCAGGGTTCCTGCAACCTTGATGGATGCAAAGTACGCACAACGGTGCGCATCCATTTCCCAAATTAAGCGTGGTGATTTCCTACCAAAGAGGGGAGATGCCGCTGAAATAGATAAAAGAAATGCACGCTTTCTCCATAAAAGAGAGGAAGTGCTGCTGAAATTTCTGAAGAAGCTAAGAATAGCTTAGAAAGAACGTAGCAGGATACTCTGACATATAGCAGAGTGCTACCCAGTTCATGGTTTGCCCTCTACAACGTAGAAGGGTTCGTCGCGCCACTGCCAGTAGAGCAGGGGAGGTGTCGGAACCAATGGAACGGCATAATGATGTCCGTTGATGGAACGATGCCAGATCGGCTCGTATCCTTGTGCCTGCATGGGCACCTTGCTCGTAAGGGCCGCTGAGCCGGAGTAGAGGTTGCGCCTTGGCTAGGTTTGGACTCGTTGCGTAAAAAATATGCCGAGTAGCCGATCTATTTAGATCGAGTCATATGCATGCTCATTGAGAACGGTTACGCAACCAGACTCGTAAGGGCCGAAGAGCCAGAGTGTGTTGTTTCCACCCAAAGAGCTGTGATGCTCGTGGTGGCCGAAGTGCCAAGAGCGGTGTTTTGCATGCATATGAATAAGACTTAAGGTCGCACATACCCCACGGTTGAAAATCGTGTTAGGGGTACCCCCTCAGTAATGACTGTGTTGGGGCGGACTGAATGGGGTCGGGTACATACTCCCGTAGTGCTAAAAGCACGGGCTGCCTAAATGGCATGCAGATTCTGTCTAAGTAATTGTAAGACTGGCAGACCCCTTCAGGAATTATGCTCACTGTGGAATGACAGTGATGGTACACCCTTGAGTGACATGTATTTTACTTTGGACCTGATAGAGTCCACGATGGCCTCAGTCACTCATGGGTTTTGGGGTCGTGGTTATCCTTAAGATCTAAGGATTGAACCCAACTACTGCAAGTAGAGGATGCATCCGAATATGGGCCTAGTAGGGTTCTCCCAGTTGAAACACACTGCCCTACTATGGATAGGGTCAACAGGCCTCTAGGGTATCTAAAATACATAGAATAATCAACCCCCAGAACGTCGCGTTGATGCCCGGACAATAGCTCTACCTGCGTACCAAAGGCGGGAGCGGTTAATTATCAAACAATGCATTAGTTCTAGGTACGACGATGCTTTGAATGTATGAGTGGATGACGTGTTGAGTCAGTCCTGCATAACCTTTGTGAAGGTGTCATGTTCGGTATACTACTGAACCGACTGGGCAAAGACCCGTGTTGTATCCGCACGACTAAGCGAAGCTCGAGGAGTTGTCCTTAGATGCGTGGGATACAGATGTGCCAAGTATGAAGACTTGAGCTAAACATCACTTTGCGACCCGAAAGAGGTCATGGCTAAGTCGTGGAGACTTAAGCGGTTATTCAAATTACAGCCCTGAAAAGGCTTGCTCTAAGTCATGAAGACTTGAGCGGATGTTCAACTCATAGCCCTGAGGAGGCTCCTGCGATATACGCTAAGTCTTGGAGGCTTGAGCGTCGTTATTGCGCATTGCGACCCTGAGTGGTCATTATCGTACTTGAGTTGAATGGATGTATGACTGCATGCTTACCAGACCATCAGTGGTTCTGACCCCGTTTTATGGGGATTTCAGGTGTTGTACCTGCGTGGCGATATGCGGAGCAAGGCGGCATCGAGTTCCAGGGTTTCTCTAGACAGAGTTGTACTGCTTCCTTTTATTGAACCTACACTGCTTTTCTAAGCAGTAGTGTTGTAATAAACATGTGGTTTTCGATAAAATGGAACACTTTGGTGGTCAATGAGTTGCTTGGCCACATACTTGCAACGTGCTCAGAGTTTTCTAAAACTGACAACTCATTATCGTCTGATTCCGTTGCTAAAAGCTTTTCTAAATTCCGCTGCAAAGAAAAAAAAAAGAAATTCATGAAAATTTTAACTTAGCTTTGTTTTGGAAATCCGGGGCGTTACAGAATTGGTATCAAAGCACGAGTCTGAGAAACCTGGTTCAAGATCCGTCATGGTCCCGATATCGCACTGTAAGTATATGTTTTTATGCTTTTGTTCTGATCTGGGTGTATCTTTGTATAGATGGCAACTCATGACTCCCAAGGATATTGCTATCGTTGCAAGGTCATGCACGATGAGTGGATATGCCCGTACGAAGTCCAAGACTGCCAATACTGTGGCGAGGATGGGCATTTCGCCAACGAATGCCAAAGGAAATATACCGCCAATATGGGTCAGCGGGCTTCAAAGGGTCTCAAGGATGAGACTTCGCGTGTCAGTGGACCGCATCACTCTAGTGTTGGGAGCAACCATACCCCAACATCTTCTGATGAATTACCAAGGTTGAGGGATTTTGATTTGAACTTCCCTGCGGAGGTCTATCACTGGCCAAGCTACAATCCGGCATCACATACGCCGAGCTTAAATGGCAGGAACAAAAGAGGGGATTCTTTCTGTTCGCCAATCATTATTCCAGACTCCCAGAGTCTTGATCTTGCTGATTGGGAAAGTGGACTGGAGTCCTTCATATATCCCCAATATTCGCTTGCTAGTGCGAAAGTGCCGCCCAAGCCAAAACTAGTAGTGCCTGCTCCAAGGCCATGTGGCAATAGATGGACCTTTTGGAGTTCGTCATCATCAAAGAAATCCAAGTCTTAAAGAGAGTGGTGATGTTTTGGAGTCAGTAGACTCATGTATATAGTTTCTCAACGCCTAAAGTCTGCCAGTGCGGCATGACATTTTGTTTAAGGCGATGTTTGTGTAAATGTGATTTATATTAAGTAAATAAAGCTTTTTACTTCCATATATATATTGAGAAACTAAAAACAAGTGCTTGTGTGTGCATAGATAAATGGCTCCTACAACGAAGAGAACCACGCCAAGCGAGGAGTCCCATACGCAAGGATTCCTGCTGGAAACACTCAACAACCTGGTTACAGCCATCCGTGAAACAAGGCCAGAACCAGTCGCACCACGAAACGAGCACCTGGGAGGACTGACTTATGAGAAGTTCCTCAAGCTTGACCCGCCAGTTTTCATTGGCAGAGCCGATCCTGAGCTCGCGGAAAGTTGGATCGAAGAGACAGAACGTGCCTTCTCGGTACTAGGAGTACCAGAAGAGAAAAAGACTAACTTTGGCACGTATCGGTTGAAAGACAATGCATGGAAGTGGTGGGATACCACTAAACTTATCGAGTTCTCACAAGTCGAAGTCATTCCTTGGACTGACTTTCGGAGGACTTTTATGGATAACTATTTCCCGTTGCATTCCAGAAACAAGAAAAAGATGGAGTTTCTGGAGTTGGAACAGGGCGGTATGAGTCTAATGGACTATACCACCAAATTTCAGAATCTAGAGCGCTACTGCTCTCGATTGTTCGAAACAGACCAAGAAAGGGCCGACAAATATGTGAATGGTCTGCGCGAAGGGCTGCGATCTCGAGTGATAACAAGCATGCCTTCGACTTTTCAGGCTGCGGTAGCAGCAGCTTCAAAAATCCAAGAGGATTGGGCGCGATCTAAAGTGATCATAGCAAAGAAGCCCATAGTGAATGGTGGGAATCGTAAAAGGACGTTCCCAAGTGGCCAGGGTTCACGACAACCCTTTCAAAAGAAGAAGTTCCAAGGAGGGAACAACACTCAGCAAGTCGTGAGGCCAAGACATAACCCAACTCTGAATGGTCAGCAGTCCAACTTCAGCTGCCCAAGGTGTCGTATGAACCACCCCGGAAAGCCATGTCCTCGTGACATTGGTGGGTGCTTGTATTGTGGCAAGATGGGCCACTTTATAAGGGATTGCGCCAAGAAGGCTGCAGATGAACAGAGGAGTAATGCCGGATCTGCCGGACCCTCTCGACCAACGCCACAACGTTCTCAGTTTCAACGACCTCCACCTAGAGTAGAACAAAGGCCTGCTGCAGGTCGTGTATATGCTGTAACGACTGAACAAGTCGAAAATGGTGACCTGATTGAAGTCACCGTACCTGTTAATGGACATGCAGCTTACGTCTTGTTTGATTGTGGTGCTACTCATACGTTTATCTCTGACGATTTCACCGAACAACTCCACGCCTTGGTGCAACCGATTGATAAAATGATTGAAGTGTATAACCCATTGGGTTCACGCACCAAATGTATCCGGTGTGTGAAAAATTTGGATATTGAGATAGCAGGGCAACACTTGCCTACTGACGCCATCCTGATCGATATGATACAGTACGATGTCATTCTGGGAATGAATTGGTTGGCTCCGAATAATGCCAAGATTCTGTGCCGCGAGGGCAGAGTAATTCTATCTCGACCCGGATTGCCTAAGATGGAATACCGGTTATCCAAACCAGTTCCACAGAAAAGGCTCATATCAGCACTTAAGGTACAAAAATACCTTAGGAAGGGTTGTGTGGCCTTCCTGTTGAGTCTCTCGGTGGAAAAATCCAATGACCAACCCCTTGAGAGTTTGGAAGTGGTGCGGGAGTTTCCCGATGTGTTTCCTGAGGAATTGCCAGGACTTCCGCCACTTCCTGAGGTTGAATTTGGAATTCAAAACTTACCTAGAACAACGCCGATATCCAAAGCCTCGTATCGAATGGCGCCAGCTGAACTCAGTGAGTTAAAGTGTCAGTTGGAAGAACTGATGGAACAAGGGTTCATCCGTCCTAGTATGTCACCGTGGGGAGCCCCAGTGCTGTTTGTAAAGAAGAAGGATGGATCCCTTCGGTTATGCATCGATTATCGGATGCTTAACCAGGCAACTGTTAAAAATAAGTACCCGTTGCCTCGAATTGAGGACTTATTCGATCAGCTCAGAACAACAAGGGTGTTCTCCAAGATCGACCTCAGGTCAGGGTACCATCAACTCAGAGTAAAGGAAGAGGATATACCCAAGACTGCCTTCAGAACGAGATACGGCCATTATGAGTTCGTAGTAATGCCCTTTGGACTCACTAATGCGCCTGCTGCCTTTATGGATCTAATGAACCAGATATTCAGACCATATTTGGATAGCTTTATCATCGTCTTTATTGATGACATTCTCGTATATTCTGAGAACAAGGAACAACATGTGGAGCACTTGAAAATCGTCTTGAAAACCCTTCAAGATAACCAACTCTATGCTAAGTTTTCAAAATGTGAATTCTGGCTAGATAAAGTGATGTTTCTTGGCCATGTGATCTCAAAAGATGGAATCACCGTGGATCCTGCGAAGGTGGAAGCTGTGATAGACTGGAAGCAGCCAGAAAATATCACTGAGGTCCGTAGCTTCCTTAGACTTGCCGGATATTATCGGAAGTTCATACAAGACTTCTCCCGATTCGCCGTACCCATGACGAAATTACTAAAAAAAGGGAGTCAAGTTTGAATGGACTGACCAGTGTAAGGAGTGCTTTGAGGTTCTCAAACAGAGGCTTACCACTGCCCCTGTCCTTACCTTACCTTCTGGTCAGGGAGGCTTCGTTGCTTATACCGATGCCTCGGGAACAGGTCTGGGTTGTGTGTTGATGCAGCATGGTAAAGTAATCGCCTATGCGTCACGACAGTTGAGAGTCCATGAGAAAAACTATCCAACCCACGACTTGGAGCTTGCCGCGGTAGTATTCGCGCTTAAAATCTGGCGACACTACCTGTATGGAGAGAAATTTGAGGTCATGTCGGACCATAAAAGCCTAAAATACCTCTTTTCTCAAAAAGAACTCAATATGCGGCAACGGCGATGGCTGGAATTCCTCAAAGACTACAAATTCACGCTTTCCTATCACCCTGGAAAGGCGAATGTTGTAGCAGATGCCCTTAGTTGCAAGACTGTTAGCACTCTGGCCAGCCTAACCGGACAATGGAAGTTGATGGAGGATTTTGTCAACTGGAAACCATTTTTGGCTGATTCTGGCAGAATTCAAATGTCATGTTTAACGATCCACATTGAGTTTCTCGATCACATCGTAGCCGAACAGTTCAAGGATCCCCAATACTTGGAATTGAAAGCTCGTGCTGAAAAGGATGACACTTTCTTCCATTTGAAAGAAGATGGAGGAATATGGATGGAAGAAAGGATTTGGGTTCCAAATAACCCTGAGCTAAGACAGGAAGTACTTCAGGAGGCTCATAATAGCAAGTACACCATTCACCCTGGAGGTACGAAGATGTTCCGAGATTTGCAGAGGAAGTACTGGTGGAAGGGTATGAAGCGTGATGTGGCTACGTTTGTCTCGAAGTGTTTGATCTGCCAGCAAGTTAAGATCGAACATCAGCGCCCTGGTGGAAAGATGCAACAGATCGAGATTCCAGAATGGAAATGAGAAGGCATTACGATGGATTTCATCGTTGGATTGCCTCGATCCAAGAGACAACATGACTCAATATGGGTAATCGTGGACAGACTCACCAAGTCTGCTCACTTCTTGCCAATCAACACTCGGTATTCAACAGAACGATTGACAGAGATCTACATTCGGGAAATCGTTAGACTCCATGGAGTGCCGATTTCGATCATATCCGATCGTGACCCGAAGTTCACCTCTCACTTTTGGGAGTAGCTTCAGAAAGCCCTGGGGACGAAACTTAAGTTCAGTACAGCATTCTATCCCCAAACAGATGGGCAATCAGAACGAACCATACAGACTCTTGAAGATATGCTAAGAGCCTGTATGCTGGAATGGAAAGGTGATTGGGATTCCCACCTAGCGTTGGCTGAATTTGCTTATAATAATAGCCACCACGCTAGCATTGGGATGGCGCCGTATGAAGCCTTATATGGACGACCCTGTCGATCACCAATCCATTGGGGTGAAGTGGGTGAGCGAACATTGGACTCGCCCATAGTGTTGCAGCATTATACTGAGCAAGTCCACATGATCAGAAAGAAGCTACTGACTGCTCAGAGTCGACAGAAGAGCTACGCCGACCAGCGGCGTAGGGAACTCACTTTTGCGGTTGGAGATAAGGTTTTTATCAAGGTCTCTCCAACCAAGAGTGTGTTTCGTTTTGGAAAGAAGGGGAAGCTCAGCCCCAGATTCGTTGGTCCCTTCGAAGTTTTGAGCCGAATCGGAGAGATTGCCTACCGAGTAGCATTGCCACCACAATACGCGCAAATACATGATGTATTTCATGTATCAATGCTTCGTAAATACATTCATGATCCTTCTCACGTCATTCAACATGAAGATATTGACATTCGAGAAGATATGACGGTAGAAGAAAGGCCAGTGGACATCATAGACCGCCGAGAGCAAGTGCTAAGAACGAAGGTCATTCCACTTGTTAAAGTGAGGTGGCAGCATCATGGAATCGATGATTACACTTGGGAGCCCGAATCGGATATGCGGGATAAATATCCTAAACTCTTCACCTTGTACTCTTAGCTGAATTTCGCGGACGAAATTCCTTTAAGGGGGTAATGATGTAAGACCCGCAATTTTTCAGAAAATATCTGAATAAAATTCATGAGGCATTTACCGGTAAAAATAGCATTTTTTTTCTCAGAATGCGAAACGAATCAATTCCTGCGAGCCAGTTATACTTAAGATATTCGTCGAATCGCGAATATATGCTCAAACACTCTGGAAGCCATAACTTCCTACCTGAACGAAATCAAAGGATTCCTGCGAACCAACTTTCTTAGTTACGTCAATACGAAGGGAATGGCGTACTCAAAATTTTTCGGAAAAAATCGTCGGAAACACGAAATTCTTGCGGGACCCACGGAAATATTGGTGGGACCCACAGAAATATTCCTCAGAAAATATCTGGTGGGACCCACAAAATATCCCATGGAAATATCTAGGTGGGCCCCACACCAAGGAACCTCTTGGAATTAAAAAGAAGCCAAGAGGGTAGAAGGGGCATGGAAAAACCCAAGAGGAGGTGGGCTTGGGCTATAAATAGCCCTCCCCACTCTCTCTCTTCTCATAAAAATTGACCCCCCTCTCTCTCTTGCCTTCTCTCTCTCTCCTAAACCTCCCCTACCTAGCCTAGCCCACCTGACCTGGTCCTAACCCACCTGACCTGGGTCTGAACCCACTTGACCTGGTCCAAACCCAGTTGACTTGACTTGAACCTAGTTGGGTTTAAAGTCAAAGTCAAAGTCCTTTTTGGTCCAGATTCCGGTTTGGATTTCTGAACCCAGACTTAGCCTACTTGAGCTGAGTTCGAACCTGCTGAACCCAGTTGACTTGGATCGAACCCTGTTTGGTTCAAACCACTTAGGTTGAGTAGCTTGACCTGCTCTACCTCTTTCTCAACTAAGTCAGCTTCATCTGACTTAGTCTGACCTCTCGAAGGAAGGCTCGAAGCCAAAGAAGCAACCCGGAGCCATTTCTTCCTCGATTTGAAGTAAGTTCGCTTCGTTGATCCATCTCTCTCAAGTATTTGATTGTTTGTATATAGAATATACTTTCTGAAGTAGTATCTTGCTTTAGTTCTTGATTGAGCCCTTTTTGGACACTTCGGTGTTCACCCGCTCGTCTCGTAACTATCGTCGGATATATCTATGTTCAAATACGCAGTATATGCGTTTTTAAAATGGTATCTCGCCCTAGTTCTTGGTTGAGCCCTTTAGAACACTTCGGTGTTCACCCACTCGCCTCGTAACTATCGTTGGATACAGATCTAGGTGTATATCTGTTGATTCTGCCGACGCGTCCTATATCGCACAGGCTATGTAATTTACCTTTGCCGTCGCGTCGTATGATGCCAAGGCTCCCTGTTTTCTGCACTTCCGATTACTGCACTTCCGATTATGCATTTACTTACGCCGTCGCGTCGAACGATGCCAAGGCTCCTGCTTTCTGCAATGTATTTACTTACGCCCTCGCGTCGAACGATGCCAAGGCTTCTGTTTTGTTATATATGTAAAATATTTCGTTCAGTTACACACCCTAAACAATAGTATATGCATTTCTTTACGCCGCCGCTGTATAAAGCACAGGTTTCTGCTTATACTACATATATGACGCATAAATGAGCGTTCAAAATGGAGACCAAACTCCAAATCGCCAATGCAATTCCCTGACCGCTCCTCGTTCAAGATTCTGCTTGACGAATGAAGCCCCTATTGGAAAGGCTTCAGCTTTTTGGCAAAATGCTCTTTACGTAAAGACTAAGTCAATTACGTATGGCCTGGCTATGGCCCAGGGTTCCTGCAACCTTGATGGATGCAAAGTACGCAGAACGGTGCGAATCCATTTCCCAAATTAAGCGTGGTGATTTCCTACCAAAGAGGGGAGATGCCGCTGAAATAGATAAAAGAAATGCACGCTTTCTCCGTAAAAGAGAGGAAGTGCTGCTGAAATTTCTGAAGAAGCTAAGAATAGCTCAGAAAGAACGTATCTGGATACTCTGACATATAGCAGAGTGCTACCCAGTTCATGGTTTGCCCTCTACAACGTAGAAGGGTTCGCCACACCACTGCCAGTAGAACAGGGGAGGTGCTGACGAAATGGTCGGCAAAAGAGCTGCCGGAACCAATGGAACGGCATAATGATGTCCGTTGATGGAACGATGCCAGATCGGCTCGTATCCTTGTGCCTGCAAGGGCACCTTGCTCGTAAGGGCCGCTGAGCCGGAGTAGAGGTTGCGCCTTGGCTAGGTTTGGACTCGTTGCGTAAAAAATACGCCGAGTAGCCGATCTATTTAGATCGAGTCATATGCATGCTCATTGAGAACGGTTACGCAACCAGACTCGTACGGGCCGAAGAGCCAGAGTGTGTTGTTTCCACCCAAAGAGGTGTGATGCTCGTGGTGGCCGAAGTGCCAAGAGCGGTGTTCTGCATGCATATGAATAAGACTTAAGGTCGCACATACCCCGCGGTTGAAAATCGTGTTAGGGGTACCCCCTCAATAATGACTGTGTTGGGGCGGACTGAATGGGGTCGGGTACATACTCCCGTAGTGCTAAAAGCACGGGCTGCCTAAATGGCATGCAGATTCTGTCCAAGTAATTGTAAGACTGTCAGACCCCTTCAGGAATTATGCTCACTGTGGAATGACAGTGATGGTACACCCTTGAGTGACATGTATTTTACTTTGGACCTGATAGAGTCCACGATGGCCTCAGTCACTCATGGGTTTTAGAGTCGTGGTTATCCTTAAGATCTAAGGATTGAACCCAACTACTGCAAGTAGAGGATGCATCCGAATATGGGCCTAGTAGGGTTCTCCCAGTTGAAACACACTGCCCTACTATGGATAGGGTCAACAGGCCTCTGGGGTGTCTAAAATACATAGAATAATCAACCCCCAGAACGTCGCGTTGATGCCCGGACAATAGCTCTACCTGCGTACCAAAGGCGGGAGCGGTTAATTATCAAACAATGCATTAGTTCTAGGTACAAGGATGCTTTGAATGTATGAGTGGATGACGTGTTGAGTCAGTCCTGCATAACCTTTGTGAAGGTGTCATGTTCGGTATACTACTGGACCGACTGGGCAAAGACCCGTGTTGTATCCGCACGACTAAGCGAAGCTCGAGGAGTTGTCCTTAGATGCGTGGGATACGGATGTGCCAAGTATGAAGACTTGAGCTAAACATCACTTTGCGACCCGAAAGAGGTCATGGCTAAGTCGTGGAGACTTAAGCGGTTATTCAAATTACAGCCCTGAAAAGGCTTGCTCTAAGTCATGAAGACTTGAGCGGATGTTCAACTCATAGCCCTGAGGAGGCTCCTGCGATATACGCCAAGTCTTGGAGGCTTGAGCGTCGTTATTGCGCATTGCGACCCTGAGTGGTCATTATCGTACTTGAGTTGAATGGATGTATGACTGCATGCTTACCAGACCATCAATGGTTCTGACCCCGTTTTATGGGGATTTCAGGTGTTGTACCTGCGTGGCGATATGCGGAGCAAGGCGGCATCGAGTTCCAGGGTTTCTCTAGACAGAGTTGTATTGCTTCCTTTTATTGAACCTACACTGCTTTTCTAAGCAGTAGTGTTGTAATAAACATGTGGTTTTCGATAAAATGAAACACTTTGGTGGTCAATGAGTTGCTTGGCCACATACCTGCAACGTGCTTAGAGTTTTCTAAAACTGACGACTCATTATCGTCTGATTCCGCTGCTAAAAGCTTTTCTAAATTCCGCTGCAAAGAAAAAAAAAAGAAATTCATGAAAATTTTAACTTAGCTTTGTTTTGGAAATCCGGGGCGTTACAGCTTTCCACCCCAGCACCCCTCTTTCACGGATCCGTCTTAATCCCACCATGCTTCACGTTCTTCTCCTCTTCTCTTCCTTCCTCTGTTTCCCTTTTCCTCTTCTTCTTCCCCTCCTTCTCTCTTAAATTCTCTCTTCTTCTTCATTTCGATTCTAAAGGGAACCCCACAGCAAATCCACTCTCACCCTTGCACCCATCTTCCTCGCTTCTCGATCGTTTTTCTTCTCACCCTCTGGAGCACTTCCTTCAAGAGATTGAAGATTAATCTCTCATCGGCAGAATCACAAAGAACTCTCCTTTCCTTTAAAACCCCTGCAAGCAAGGTAAGAATCTCTTTCATCATCTTTGGGTTTTGTCTTTTATTTTCATAGAGTATTAACGCTAGTTCAGAGTTCGATTTCTCCTGTTCTTATCTGTGTACATATAATCCTACATCTTAATTTCTAGTGTTTATCCCCATTTCAAATTTTACAATGGATTTTTTATTTTCACCCTTCCTTATGTATTGATGACTGACGATGCCACGCAATGGCATCGTCGTTTCATCTGAGTTTCTGAATTTCAACTCTGTCTCCGCATTCATTTTATCTTTTCCTCCTTTGTATTTTGATTTTCTTTTTGCAGAATCCTCATCTTAACGCTTTAACTTGGTTTCTCTTATTTCTGGTTTCATCAAGAAGCACTGCAAGTGTGATCGACCTGCATATAGCAGAATCAATCCACCTGCTGCTACAGCAACGGAACAGATGGTTCTAACATTTTTTTAGTCTTTCTTTCTTTTTAGCTATAATCATCTGTTCTTGTTTAATTTCTTATGATTTTGATAGAATGGGATTCATCGTTTTCATTTCCACCATACCTATTTATAAACATCACCCGTCTAGTTTACCCATCGTTTTTTTTATTTATTTATGTGTTTCTTCTCTTCAATTCACCACCGCATCCATTTATTTTGGTTGGTTTCATAGCATCACATTATACTGATCCCCAACATATTTTCATATCACGTTCTTTCTGTTTCATGAAGGTTCACTCGCACCATATGCTTGCTGAATTTGAGTCCGCTGAATCTACTTGCATTTTGTGTTACGCTGCATTGTACTCTGGAACACTCGCATCAACACATTTTCATCTCACATTGCGTTCCCATCATGTTCCTTATTAATTGATTTTCTCTATTGATTTTCTTTGCTGGTTTTTCTTGTTATATATCTCTGTTACCTTGTTCCAGTGGTGTGATTACTTCATTCCGTCTCATTTTGTGTTTTATTAAGTTTGGATGTAATCGTTGATGTAAAAGTCATCCAGAAAGGGTTCAATTGACAGTCTCTGCATTCGGCCTCAGTGGTTTTATTGTGCTTGGGTCACAGTGGTATTATCACAGCCCCACAACCCCTCATTCCCCTGTTTCATTTTGTATATTACGTTGGATGTAACCAGCGTTGGATTCTCTACATCAATCACACTTTAAATCTAACGGCGTTTAGAATGATCTTTTTGTTCATCCTTGTCCCAGCATCACCTATGCATTTTGACTTCCTTATCATACACAGACACTCATATATCATCATCTCATCTATTTTATGATCATGTTTCATTGTACCTAGAAAGATTTTGGGACATGATTCACATTGTCTCTTGTTCTGCATTAGCTTATCTTCTTGTCCTTTGTATTAGCCCTGATTGTTTGGATAACGTACTGTATGGTAGTCTCCTGTTCACATCAGATTTTCTCTTTAATTACTCTATATTTGATCGATCTTTTAGTTATATTTTTCCTGGTTGCTCTCTATACCATATTCATGACTGTTTGTCTGCCGGTAGTATCTAATCCACTACAAATTTCTGGTAGCTTTACCTCTCATGTGTTGTCATCAGCATCATTTTACAAAATATATAAAATTTTGTTGGTAATGGGATATGTGAGCAATGGTGAATTGAGTGTGTCTACATCGATACCATAGGTAAGTCTGACTGCTAATAGTGACACTGGTGGCTTAAATATACAAGAATCAAGCTGGCTTATGAGTGATATGTTTCAGCCTATTTTCCCTCTCCCATTTTGTGGCCTTCACCTGGTCGAAAGCACTCTCCCCTTTGCTTTATTTTCTTTCCCATCCTGAAAGCAGATCGTGCCTTATACCGCTGTATCACAAATGATGATCAAAATTGTTTGGTTCAAGTAGTCATTTAATTCCTGAATGTAGTAGCAAAGTTTGTATACTTTTGAGTCTGCTGAGACTGTGTTTTGTTAGAATTCGCATTATCAGGAATCAGACCATAACTGGTTCTCTTCATTATGCTAGTATTTGAGAAGTCAAGTCTGTTAGCAGCAAAACACAAGTAGGACTTAGATTAGAAGGATGAACAAAGTTGCGGATTTCCCTGAGAATCCAGGATATCCATCTCATAAAATGTTGAAAACATTTCCAAAAGGATAGTTTTAGACAGTAAAACTTCGGGTAAGGATTGCATAACCTGTCTCTAATGAATCATCTCTCTTTCTTTTCATAGCTCAAATATATGCACTCGGGCAGAGGAAATGGTAAGTCTTTGTTAAAGTTCCTGTATCTTGCTATTATTCGTATGGAAGTTACCTTTGGATACAATCAATGAAAATTTCAGAATAAGGTCTGTAATAGCTAGAGAGGTACATGGGCAATCTTCACGAGAGGTCAAGGTAAACGCAGTTACCCCAAAAGGTTTTGTAGAATTGAAGATCGTTAAGTAACCACCTGTTTGTCGATAGAATCCATTATTGTAGCTGTTGTAAATTGCTTCTATGCTTGCATGCTTACCACCTATAACCCATCCATTTTCCTGCATTCACGTACCTATTATTCTTTTTCTTTGTTTCTTTTCTATTGTTGTTTATTATAGCATCTCATCTAACTGTCTCTTGTCTTCATATTGCTCAGCCACCCTTCACTACTAACACCTACTTTACACTGTTTATACCTATCATTTCTCTACTATGTTGTATATCACCATCTTCAACAACATTTACATTGTTACGTTCTCACCTGTTGTAGTATCTTTTTACTGTTGTAAATTTCTGCCACATTTCTCATGACCTTCACTTCCTCCATTCATCACAACAACATTTGTTGCTACCCCCACATCGCACAGCAAACACCTTGCTTGCTGCATGCTCCCCAGCCCACAGCTACCACCTTACTTCTCACTGTTACTTTGCCTGCTATCACACACAACATTCCCAGCCCATATAGGCATACCACCTTCTCTTTTGCACATACCTCCATCTATCATGACTATAACCATTATCATTATACACTCAAATTCACCTTTTTTTTTCCTTTCTTTCTCTCTTACAGCATGTTGCTTCCTTTCCCTGCACCTTTATATACCTATGTATCTGTTCTACATGTGACCACCTTATCTTTTTCCTCTTTTACACAGCCCAAAACTTCATCTATTTCAAGCTATTTCAACCTTCCAACTCCAGCCACCTATTATATATCATGATATTTAATATCATTTCCTGCAACCTGTCTTCAGCACCTCCATTACCATCTTCCACTTCATAACTACAACTCCATTTTTCCCAGCATGTGTCATTTCACTAAACTACCTCCCTGTACCTCACACCTATTACATACCTGCCACCACTTGCTACAGTCTCCTTGCACATATTTTTGCACACCCATGATAGTCCCTCTCCTATTCACTCCCAGTCGCCCATCACCCAGCTAGTCATTAGCATACCATCTAGCATAAACATTCATATCAAACTTAAGCACATGTATATGCCTTCCTCATTAGTATAAGCACTGTATGTAAATTTCCTTTTTCATGTATGTTTTTTTTTTCCCTCTTTAGCGTGATCGTTTGCCCATGTGTCTCTTTAACTGATATGTATATCTGCATATATTTTCTCATTGGCATGCATATATATATATATATATATATATATATATATATATATATATATATATATATATATATATATATATATATATATTTCTTGTATTAGAGGTAAATATCACACTTAGTTATAAATATGTCAATTTCGCCGTGATATCTTCCATATCTTTAGCATATTGCTTTACATTAACCTTGTTTTGTAGGAATATGTAGAAATTATTGAACTTCTACTTAGATTAGGAATTTTTGTTTTAAACTCAATCTAAAACTTATAATAAAGACCCAATGAGAATTCTTTACATTTCAGTACTAGATTAGAATGTATGAGCATGCATACTTTAGAAATGCTTGTTTCATTTCATTTTCTTCTTTATTTCAAAAATTTTACGAATAGAAGCACGAATGGCATGCACAACATTCTAATAAGAGGTAATTAATCCTAAGCAAATGACCCACATTGATGGCCATAGTCAAAATGTGGATAATCCTTAAGATTTTTATCTTATATGGAATAACATTGGGTCCACACTGGATTTCTTTTAAAAAATCATCATATTTTTAAATATTTTCTTCCTTTATTAAAATTTAACTTAAAATTAACTCAAAATATATATCAATGGCCATAGTCAGGATATATTGAGAGTTAATTTCATTTTAAACTCTATGAAAGCACCAAAATATATTTTATTCTTCATCTGAATTTAAATATAGATTATTTTTATAATACATTTTATGACCATAGTCAGAAATGTATTATATCTTCAATCTTATTTCAATTCATTTGAAGAATGAAATATGCTTTTCAATATCCAATTTTCAAAATTCTTTAATTCATTTCATCATCTAGGATAGAATTACATCATATTTTCAAAATTCTGTTTCAAAATCCAAATGATTTTGAGATAATTCTTTAAATATCCTCTTCATTTCTTATTTATAAATTCAAACTCATCTTCTCAATTCTATCTCAATTCAAGATTCAAAATTCAATTTCAAAGTCCAATTTGACTTTGAAATTTCGAATTCACTTCAATTTCCAAATTCAAAATCCAAATTCAAAGTTCAATTCAACTTTGAAAATTCAAATTTGTTTCCATTTTCAGGGTTCCATTCAAATTAAATTTCAAAGTTCAATTCAACTTTGAAATCCCAGATTTATCACCTGATTTCCAAAAATTCAAATTTTAAACCAAGTTTATTTTATATTCTTCACTGCAAGTTCTTAAATCCCCAAGTTCTTTTGAAAACTTCTGATTTTTAATCTTCAAATCACTTTTGAGATTAAGATTAGTGCTAAATTCTAGTCCATTCTCTCAAATTCAATCAGAATTTCTCAAATCCAACTCCACATTTTTGAATTTCACTTGGATTCCTCCAAATTTGATTGCAATTCAAATTCAATCTGGATTTCTTGAATCCAATTCCAAGTTCTATGTAGATTTCCAAAATCCAGATCTATTTTCAAATTCCACATGGATTTCCAAAACCCAGATCCATCTTCTAATTCCATATTAGATTCCAGATCTCGGATCCAATTTCTTCTTGGATTCCAGATTTTAAATCCAAATTCCATCTAGGATTTCAAATTTTCAAAAAAATCCAATTCTATCTTGGATTCTAGATTTAGAGCCCAATTCCATCTTGGATTCAGATTTTCAAAACCAAACCCATTTTCTAATTTGATTTCCAATTCTAAATTCAATCTCATTTCCAAAATCTCACATTGATTTTCAAATCCGGATTCCAATTCCAACTCTATTTTCGAAAATTCACTTTTTCCCAAGTCTAAACTTCCAAATTCAGTTCCTGTTTTAGGTTCTGAATTTTAGCTCAAAATCAAAAGACTCCTTGTTAGAATCAATTTTTGAGAATCAAATTCAAAATTCAAAGTTCATTTTAAACTTTGAAATCTCATTCTTACTTCAAATTCTATCTCAGTTCTAAATTCTCCTTTTTCTCTTCATTTTCTCAAATCCAAGAGCTATTTTCAAATCTTTGACTATTCCAAAACTTAGAAATCCAAGTCTCTTTCTTTCAGATCCATTTCCAAGTTTTAAGTTAGATTCAGAATCTAACTTTTTCAAACCAATTTCAACCTTTGAATCATTTCTTCACTACATTCTCAAAATTTTTTTTAAGATCATTTATAAAAATCCCGAAATTTCTAAATTGTTCTTCTTAAAAAACATACATTTCTATATTTGCATTCGCACAAGCATGATTCTTTGTGCATTCTTAGACTTAGAATAAATTCTTAGATAAATATTTAGGCAAAGCAAAAGGCATAAATTCGATCCTTGGTTCGATTACCCCTGGTAAAGAACCTGGTACCGACGAGCGAATCCCGTCTCTCCCCTTTTCCCGCAAATATTTCAAAAACAGAGGCGAGTAATCTTTTAAATCTTTTCAAAATTAAGGTCAAGTGAGACCTTCGCAAAAGAGTTCCTCTCACTCTTCTTTCTTTTCTCTTCTCTCTTCTTTTCTACCTTTTATTTCCCATTTAAAAAGGGAAATAGAGGTTAGAAAGAAAAAGAGGAGGAAAAGAGAGAAGGATACAAGAGGAAAAATTTTGCGATGATCACAACCCCTTAATTTGGATGGGACGAAGATATTTGAAAAACCACGATGGAACATTTTTGAGAAATACCTCATGAGACAAGGTTCAGGTATAATCCTTATCTGAATGGATATACAAAGCATGAATTCCTTGATGGGGAAGACCATGATGAGACTGGGAGAAATACCTCACTAGAATAAGGCAACTCTCTTTGAAAAATAAGAACATCTCTATGTTGCATCAAAATAGATATTGAGCATTTATTTTATTTTTGGATAACCAAAATTCTTTTCCAATAAGATGAAATTGTAATTGATTCAAATGCTTGAAAGTGTGCCTGTATGTGCAAAAGACATTCCCTCTTTTACCTAGAGTATTTCTTCCAAACTGAGGTTAGCTCCCTGAATTCAAGAGTTAGATTCAAATTTGTATTCTGTTGAGTTTCTTAAAGGAAGCTATCCATTTCCTTGATATGAACAGAGAAGAAATACTCTTAATTTCATAAAAGCAAGTAGTGAAAAGATATTGATAAAAGGATTTTGTATAAGAAAAGATTATTTCTGGCAATTTTGGTAGTTTGATATCTTGGGGCTTTTCCCATAATGATCTTTCTGACACTCTTTTTGAGACATTGAACTTTCTTGAGTTTCGGGGAGAAGTTTATTACATTATCCTTCATTTTGGAGATGTCCTAACTTTTTTTTTTTTGGGGGGGGAAGGGTACGTCGCAAACTCCTTCATCTTGGAGATGCTCTGATCCTTCTTTGTCTCAGGAATTATACTGATGATATTGGCTCATTAGTCAAAAATCTCTTGATGATAGCAGAAATCAAATATCTTTTAGGATTTGTCGTGAGGTTCATCGCAGTCGCCTTCATCTTGACGGTGATCTGAACTTTCCTTGGAAGGATTTGTCACAAACTTCTTCATCTTGGAAATGATCCAAATCTTCTTTGGCCCCGGGGGTCTAGCTCGCATATTCACCTTCATCTTGACGACAATTGAGAGATCCATTTTGCAGATATTTGATTGCAAACTAGATAACTGTGGAGATATGGATTAAGTGGATTCTTTTTATCGCTCAGGATATTTTCACTGCCTGATTGCCAGAAAGTCATCTTTAAACATGCGTCATAGCTATGATCAATATCGATTCGCTTCTAGCTTTTCAATATCATTGAATATTTCTTTCGCTAATCATACCAAGGATATTTCTTACATCCTTTTGGTTGATCAACAGAGAAAAGATTTGAATTCTATCTTTTCTCACAAAAAGCTTCACCCTTTTGAAAGGAATACTAGAGGTAATCTAAGGTGATTCTTTTATGGAGTAAAATATTGGAATCAACACATTTTTAGCAGATTGGCAAAGTTTTCGAGAATTCTTTTATGAAATAATCACTCAATATAGATTTTGATAGGACCTTGAGCTGACATTTGAAAGAAATAATGTAAGACTTTAGATTTTGAAAAACTCGACCAGTAAAAACTGGATTTGGCTGGACCAACTAAATGGATTTTGGTAAAAAAAAGATTTTGATAAAGGATTTTGGTAAAGGACCAGTGTTAACTGGAGTTTCAAGGACCCATTTAAGAAAAAATGGAATTTTGAACGACCATTACAAAACTGGAATTTGAAGGACCAATTTGAAAAATTGGAATTTTAAAGGACCAGTGTAAAACTGGAATTTCAAAGGACCAATTTGAGGAAATTGGAATTTTGAAGGACCAATGTAAACATTGGAATTATGAAGGACCAGTGTAAAAACTGGAATTTGAAGGACCAATTTGTGAAAATTAGAATTTTAAAGGACCAATGTAAACATTGGAATTTTGAACGACCAATTGGAATTTGAAGGACCAGCGTAAAACTAGAATTTAAAGGACCAATTTGAGAAAAACAAAATATTGAAGGACCAATGTAAACATTGGAATTTTGAAGGACCAATGTGAAAACTGGAATTTTGAAGGACCAGTGTAAAAACTGGAATTTGAAAGACCAATTTGAGAAAATTGGAATTTTGAAGGACCAATGTAAACATTGGAATTTTGAAGGACCAATTGGAATTTGAAGGATCAGTGTAAAACTGGAATTTTGAAGGACCAATTTGAGAAAATTTGAATTTTGAAGGACCAATGTAAACATTAGAATTTTGAAGGACCAATGAAAACATTGGAATTTTGAAGGACCAATTGGAATTTGAAGGATCAATGTAAAACTGGAATTTTGAAGGACCAATTTGAGAAAATTGGAATTTTAAAGGACCAGTGTAAAACTAGAATTTGAAGGACCAATTTGAGAAAATTGGAAATTTTGAAGGACCAGTTTAAAAACTGGAATTTGAATGACCAATTTGTGAAAAATTGGAATTTTGAAGGACCAATGTAAATATTGGAATTTTGAAGGACCAATGTAAACATTGGAATTGTTAAAGGACCAGTGTAAAAACTAGGATTTTAAGGACCAATTTGAGAAAATTGGAATTTTAAAGGACTAATGTAAACATTGGAATTTGAATGACCAATTTAAGAAAATTAGAATTTTGAAGGACCAACGTAAACATTGGAATTTTGAAGGACCAATTGGAATTTGAAGGACCAATCTGAGAAATTTGAATTTTGAAGGACCAATGTAAACATTGGAATTTTTGAAGGACCAGTGCAAAAACTGGAATTATAAGGACCAATTGGATTTTGAAGAACCAGTATAAAACTGGAATTTGAAGGACCAATTTGAGAAAATTAGAATTTTGAAGGACCAATGTAAACATTGGAATTTTGAAGAAGCAATTGGAATTTGAAGAATTAACTGGATTTTGAAGGACTAGTGTAAAACTGGAATTTGAATGACCAATTTGAGAAGATTGGAATTTTGAAAGACCAATGTAAACATTGGAATTTTGAAGGACCAATGAAAACATTGGAATTTTGAAGGACCAATTGGAATTTGAAGGACGAGTGTAAAACTGGAATTTTGAAGAACCAAATTGAGAAAATTAGAATTTTGAAGGACTAGTGTAAAACTGGAATTTGAAGAACCAATTTGAGAAAATTGGAATTTTTGAAGGACCAGTGTAAAAGCTGGAATTTGAAGGACCAATTTATGAAAAATTAGAATTTTGAAGGACCAATGTAAACATTGGAATTGTTGAAGGACGAGTGTAAAAACTGAGATTTTAAGGACCAATTTGAGAAAATTGGAATTTTGAAAGACCAATGTAAACATTGAAATTTGAAGGACCAATTTGAGAAAATTGGAATTTTGAAGGACCAATGTAAACATTGGAATTTTCAACGACCAATTTGAGAAATTGGAATTTTTGAAGGACCAATGTAAACATTGGAATTTTTGAAGGACCAGTGTAAAAACTGGAATTTGAAGGACCAATTGGATTTTGAAGAACCAGTGTAAAACTGAAATTTGTTGGACCAATTTGAGAAAACTGGAATTTTGAAGGATCAATTTGAGAAAATTGAAATTTTGAAGGACCAATGTAAACATTGGAATTTTGAAGGACCAATTGGAATTTGAAAGATCAATTGGAATTTGAAGGATCAATTGGAATTTGAATGATCAATTGGATTTTGAAGGACCAGTGTAAAACTGGAATTTGAAGGGCCAATTTGAGAAAATTGGAATTTTGAAGGACCAATGTAAACATTGTAATTTTGAAGGACCAATGTAAAAACTGGGATTTTAAGGACCAATTTAAGAAAATTGGAATTTTGAAGGACCAATGAAAACATTGGTATTTTGAAGGACCAGTGTAAAAACTGGAACTTGAAGGACCAATTGGATTTTGAAGGATCAGGGTAAAACCGTAATTTGAGAAAATTGGAATTTTGAAGGACCAATTGGAATTTAAAGGATCAGTGTAAAAATTGGGATTTTAAGGACCAATTTCAGAAAATTAGAATTTTGAAGGACCAATGAAAACATTGGGATTTCGAAGGACCAGTGTAAAAACTAGAATTTAAAGGACCAATTTGAGAAAATTGGAATTTTGAAGGACCAATGTAAACATTAGAATTTTGAAGGACCAATTGGATTTTGAAGGACTAGTGTAAAACTAGAGTTCGAAGGACCAATTTGAGAAAATTGAAATTTTTAAAAACCAATCAAAACATTGGAATTTGAAGGACCAGTGTAAAACTAGAATTTAGAAGGACCAATTTGAAAAAATTGGAATTTTGAAGGACCATTTTAAAACTAGAATTTGAAGGACCTATTTGAGAAAATTGGAATTTTTCAAGGACCAGTGTAAAAACTGGAATTTGAAGGACCAATTTGTAAAAAATTGGAATTTTGAAGGACCAATGTAAACATTGAAATTTTGAAAGACCAATGTAAACATTCGAATTGTTGAAGGACTAGTGTAAAAACTGGGATTTTAAGGACCAATTTGAGAAAAATGGAATTTTGAAGGACCAATGTAAACATTGGAATTTGAAGGACCGATTTGAGAAAATTGGAATTTTGAAGGACCAATGTAAACATTGGAGTTTTGAAGGACCAATTGGAATTTGAATGACCAATTTGAGAAATTGGAATTTTTGAAGGACCAATGTAAACATTGGAGTTTTTGAAGGACCAGTGTAAAACTGGAATTTGAAGGACCAATTTGAGAAAATTAGAATTTTGAAGGACCAATGTAAACATTGGAATTTTGAAAGACCAATTGGAATTTTGAAGGACCAATTGGAATTTTGAAGGACCAATGTAAAACTGGAATTTGAAGGACCAATTTAAGAAAATTAGAATTTTGAAGGACCAATGTAAACATTGGAATTTTGTAGGACCAATATAAAAACTGGGATTTTAAGGACCAATTTAAAAAAAATGGAATTTTGAAGGACCAATGAAAACATTGGGATTTTGAAGGACCAGTGTAAAAACTGGAATTTGAAGGACCAATTGGATTTTGAAGGACCAGTGTGAGACTAGAATTTGAAGGACCAATTGGAATTTGAAGGATCAGTGTAAAAACTGGAATTTTGAAGGACAAGTGTAAAACTGGAATTTGAAGGACCAATTTGAGAATTTGGATTTGATGAAGGATCAGTATTTAAACTGAATTTGGAAGGACCAACGTGAGAATTGGATTTGATGGACCAGTATTAAACTGGATTTGGAAGGACCAACGTGAGAATTGGATTTGATGAAGGACAAGTGTTAAACTGGATTTGGAAGGACCAATGTGAGAATTGGATTTGATGAAGGACCAATGTGAGAATTGGATTTGATGAAGGACCAGTGTTAGACTGGATTTGGAAGGACCAATGTGAGAATTGGATTTGGTGAAGGACCAGTGTTAGACTGGATTTGGAAGGACCATTATAGAAGACTACGCTGCTTCTATAAATGGTTTAAGGATTATCCCTTTTTCTGAATGGGAAGCTCAGGTTTATCCCTTAACCTGAAGGGGAACAGAGGAAATTTTGAAAAGAATAAACCCGAAGCTTGAAATTTGGAAGGGATTAGCTGGGAGGCTGGATTTTGGAATAAGGTCCAACCTGGCAGTTGGGTTTTTGAAAAAGAAAAGAGTCTGAGTCGGAACTCGGATACTTAAAAAGAAAGACGGACCAACCTGATAGTTGGGTTTTTTGAAAAAGAGAGAAGAATCCGAGTCGGAACTCGGATATTCTAAAAAGGGAGGACCAACCTGAGAGTTGGGTTTTTTGAAAAAGAGAGAAGAATCTGAGTCGGAACTCGGATATTTTAAAAAGGGAGGACCACCTGAGAGTTGGGTTTTTGAAAAAGAGAGAAGAATCCGAGTCAAAACTCGAATATTTTAAAAGAAAGATGGACCAACCTGAGAGTTGGGTTTTTGAAAAAGAGAAGAGTCTGAGTCGGAACTCGGATATTTAAAAGGAAGATGGATCAACCTGAGAGCTGGGTTTTCGAAAAAGAGAGAAGGAAATTTGAGTCAAAACTCAGGGTTTTTTTTTTAAAAGAAAGCTTTAATCAGAAGATTGAATTTTGAAAATTTGCCAGTGCGAGGACCAAATCTAGGATCGAGAGTTCTGAGAATGACCTGTTCGAGGACTGAATTATTTGACTTGCAATGAAGAAGACCATCATAGTTAATTGTATGTGGTCTGATTTTCAGGATTAACCCCTTATCCTGAACGGGGATAGAATAAAAATTTGAGAAGAACTGATGAAAAGAGATAGAAATTGATGAAAGATTGATAAAAATGAAGAGAAATTGATGAAAATTATCTTGTAAAAGAATTCTCACAGGTAGCATTGTTGCTCCTGTGAGTGGTCTCAGGATTATCCCTTATCCTGAATGAGGAAGAAAAACCCGAGTCAGAATCCGGATTTAAAAAAAAAAAGAAGAATAGTCCAACTCAAGCATTGGATCTAGAAGGGAAGTCCGAGTCGGAACCCGATACTTCAAAAGGGAAAGCCCGAGTTTGGAACTCGAACTTTCAAAGAAATGATTGGTCAAACACGAAAATTTGATCCAAAAGAAAGCTCGAGTCGGAACTCGAAACTTCAAATGAAAGATAAAAGGGGAAAATCCGAGTCGAAACTTGGATCTTCAAAATAAAGATAAAAGAAAAATCAAATAGAATTGATGAGAATTGAAGAAATTATGGAAAATGATTCAGGTTTATCCCTTAACCTGAAAGGGTAACGAATAAAAATTGACAAAATTGATAGAAAGTTGATGAATGAAAAGAATTAATAAAGATCGATAAAGAATTAATAGATTTGATAAAATTGATAAAGAATAAAAATTGATAAAGAATTGACAAGGACGGACAAAAAATCTGGTAGAAAATGATAAAATTTGGTAAAAAATTAATGACGCTTGAAAAATGATGAAAGACTTCAGGATTATCCCTTATCCTGAAGGAAGAAGCCCCTCGTGGGACGAGGTTCAGGTTTATCCCTTAACCTGAGCGGAAAAATTCAGGTTTCTCCCTTAACCTGAGTGGGAAGATAAAGAGGAAAAAAATACCTCATAGGAAAGAGGCATCAGGTTTATCCCTTAACCTGAAAGGCTAGAAAGAAAAAAAGAAGGAAGAGAGGGAATGAGAGGAAAAATTTTTGCGATAATCACAACTGTCTGAGCCTTTCAGAAATTATTTTTGGTATTTTTTGTAAATTTGGTTTTAAAAATTAGATAACGAGGCTCAGATTTGGGTTTTGAACTGGATCCGGATCTGAAATTGAGTTAGAAATATAAAATGAATTTAGATTCTAGTGAATTTGAGAAATAATTGAAATTTAGATTGAAAATAATTCAATTTACTCAGAAAATGGAGAACAGTGGCAAAAAGGGGATATTTATAAAATTTTGAAAAATTTGGGGTGTTCACAGATGCCCCTCTTTGCTACTAAGCCGGTTGAAAGCCGAGCTTAGTGGCAAAGAAAACAATCCAAATTTTGAAAAATGCCCCAGTCAGCAGATCTGAACTCAGTGTGGAAGAATTTATTTTGAGAGACATGGTTTCTCAGGCTTAAAACCATATCCTAAATGGCTTTGGGGAGACGAAATCCTCGAAAATGATATGACTAAATAACAGAAATGAGGAAATCATGATTGAACTTTTGGGTGAAGGTCCCGAAATGGTGGAAAATAAGAATTTTGATCAAGTCTCATGGGTGAGACAAGATTCGATTTTGGAATGACTCAGGTTTAGCCCTTAACCTGGATGGGACGAAGATATATCAAGATGAATTTCAGGTTCTACCCTTACCTGAATGGGAAAGGAATACACAAAGACCTTGATGAGACATTTTTGAGAAAAATGCCTCGTGGGATGAAGCTCAAGTACAATCCTTTCTTCGATGGACATTAAGAGCATGGATTCCATGACGGGAAAGACCATGATGGGACTAAGAGAACTACCTCATCGAAACGAGGAACCTCAGTGGAACGAGGCTCAGGTTTAACCCAAACCTGAACGGAAGATACCGCGTAGAGCGAGGTTCAGGCTTAACCCTTAACCTGAAAGGGACACTACCTCGAGGAGCGAGGTTCAGGCTTAACCCTTAACCTTAAAGGGACGACCATACGAAATCCTTGAAGTGAAGAAACTGGTTGCTCTTTTGAAATGATATTTTTAAAACAATGATTTTCAATAAAACTTTGGAAAATCGTCAACGAAAAGTATAAAAACCGACTTTCCACAAAGTGGTAAGTACGGGTCGAATCCTCAGGGAACAGGAATTACTCAGAATATTTCTCAAATTTTAATTTATTAATTATAAATGTCAATCTACAATTACACAGCAAATTAAAATACAATTAATCACTAAAAGGATTGAAAAAGCAATCTAATCTTCAGTTGCACGCCAGGGGTATTTTGGTCCTTTCGCCGATTAGACAATCTTCACACTTGGACAATGAACCCTGAAAAAACAAGTATGCTTTTCAACCTAAAAACAAAGGAAAATGCAAAGTTAGAATTTTATTCTAAGAATGAAAACTATAAATGAAACTAAGTCTAATTTTTTTTAAGAAATTAATAAAACAAATTCTAATTATAAAAAAAAACAATTAAATAAAATATTAAACTAATTCTAAAATTAGCTAAACTAAGTCTAACAATGCTGTATGGTGCTTATGTGGCTCCTAAGATGCAGAAAATACTGTAAACAGTCCTAAAATTCCGAAACTAAAGAAATTACAAATATGCCCCTAACTAGTGTAAAATAGAGTTCTAACAAGTTGTCGTAAAACCACTGTTTGACAGAGCAAAAGAGGTCCGATTTTCCTGAAATCTGTTCTGTTCTATAACTGACAGATTAAATAATCTGACTGTTTTTACAGAACGAAAAAACAATGTCTGGCATTTCAGATATAAGTGTTTCAAAATTGGGAAAAATCAGGATATCGAAAGTCCCAAAATTTAAAAACCAGAAAAAGCGGTTTTCACAAAACGCTTAAAAATCAGACCAAACCAACTCGGATCGAGCTGAAATTTGGTCTGCAGTTAGCTAACATGTTGATAAAGTGAATAGAAAATGAAATTTCTAAAAACTCGGAATTTTTGCACATGAAATTACGATAGTGCGATGGGGCAAAAATCAGGTTTTTCTTTCAATACACTATTCACTCTATGAATCTATCTTAAACACTATGAATGTAATCTAAATGTAATGCAGACTTAAATGACCCTAAATGGCAGTTGATATGCTGATATTAACTACGATGAAGCTAAATGCAGTCTAAATGAAATATGATATGCATTTTATGACTATAAACTAAATGAGATAATAATGCAAATACAACTAATGGACTAAATCATGCATTTAACTATATGAATAAATAATGCACGAAATATAAACTAAATGCAATGGAACTAACTAAATTAATACTATAAAAAAATTAACAATCACACATTAAATCAACAATGGCAAAATTTAACTAAAATGATTAAGTAAGTAACTAAACTAGCTATTCTAAAGGTACTATAAATTAAATCTAAAGGGAATGAGGCCACTAAAGAACAATAAGGTGCAGATTTTAAAATAGGACTAGGGTCGACTAGGGTTGACTCGACTAGGCTCGGTTGACTTAGATAGACTCGGTCTTGACTTAGGTAGGGTCGGTTTGGCTTGGCTATGCTTGGTTTGGGTTAGGTACATGACTCATTTAACTAAGTCAATTAGATTGACTAGGTTAGGTTAGGTTTGATCTAGGACTTGACTTAGGCTAGGTTGTGACTCGGACTAGGTTTGACTTAGCTAACTGGGTTCGGTTGACTCAACCAGGTTCAGTTTTGACTAGGTTAGGTTAGGTTTGACTCAACTAATTAGGTCAACTAGACTAACTAAGTTTGACTAAGACTAGATTCGGTTCACCTAGGTTAGCTAGGTTAGATTGATTACTTTAGTAACTTACTAATATAAATCTAATTAATTAAACACCTAAAATAAGAATGAATAATTAATTGCACTAACTACACGCCTACTAGAGTAAATCACCCCTATTTAAGATATATATAATGAGTAACCTACTTCCTACCTAAAATTAATTCAAATCTAAACGAATTTAATAGAGAAGGTTGGAAAAAGAAGGTAATAAATATCAATTTTCGAATTCTAGAAATTTGGATTATCAAAAATCATCCAATTAAATGGGGAGTTACAATCCTTAAAGATCTTTAAAAGCCACTTTGGAAAAGGAAAACTTCCACCCTAGAGAACTCCACGATTTTTACTTTCCAAGATAGAATTAAATTGCATTGATTTCTTTCTTGAAATCGTGGACACCAAATTTGGAAATTTAATTGAATTTCAAAAGCACTTTCCAAAGCTAAGTAACTCCTTTTCAATCAAAAATTAATTCTTCTTTAAATGCTCCACACGATTTTTGAAGAATCCACTATTTCCAAAAACGTTTTCAAATTCAATTACCTTAATTGCCTTCCTTCTCAAAACTCGTCGACCCTAATTGAGCTACTTTCTAGGCTAAGACATTTAAAACTACCTAGGGAATGAAAAGACTCAAATAGAAACACAATTTCCTAGAATTAAATGCTACACCTAATTCCAAAACTTACTTAAATGGCTCCTAAAAACGTCTAAGGCATTAAACCTAATTCATTGAACCTAGACACCTTAATGACCTTACCTAATTTCTAAGATATACCAAAAATAGCCTAGAGATCGAAGGGAGCTCTAATGGCTGCCGCCCCACCTTGGGGAAGAAGAAGACCTAAAAATACTAATATGAACACCCCAAATTTTTCAAAATCTTTTAAATATTCCGTTCTTGCCCCTAAATCCATCTTTGAGTAAATGAGTCATTTCAAATCTAAATTCCAGTTCATTTCTCAAATTTTACTGAATCTAAATTCATTTCATATGTTTAAATTGATTTTGGATCAGGATCCATTGTCCAGATCCAAATCTGAATCTCCTTGTTCAAATTTTAAATTAAAATTATAGAAAATACCAAAAATAGCCTTTAAATAACTCGGATAGTCCATTCGACATCCGTTTGGATCCATCACATTGAATTTCTCGATTCGAGTGTCAAAACTCGAACATTTTCTCAAAACCTGGGTCAAAAACCTTTTTTTCTGAAGAAATTTCCCCGAAATGGTTCGAAATTCTCAGAAAAATGCTTTTGTAAATATTTCTCAGAAAAATACAAAAAATTAGTGTATAATCTTTGTTTTCTCGTAAAGTCTTAGATTTTCATTCCGAAAATACAAAAAAAATAAAAATATTGAGAAAAGAACGAAAAATTTCAGAAATAAATGATAGAAATTGCAAAAAAATAGTTTTTTGAAAACCCATTTTAGAAAAAACTTTTTAAAAAAGCCTTTTTTTGGAAAAAGCTTATATTTGATGTTAAGAGTTGAGTTAGGGTTTTTTGAAAACCCTAACTCTCGCCCTTCTCCTCCCTCAGCCGCCGCTCTCCTTCCCTCTCCATGGCTGAACCCCCCTTCTCTCCACCCTTCATCTCTAACGGAAGAGGCTTCTGGAGCTTCTTCTCCTGCTATAAAAAGAGAGCCATCCCTTACACTCGAGGGGGGAGGGGAGATTCATCATCCATCATCCATCGGCATCGATCGTCCGGGCACTTCCTCTCTCCTTCATCACTGAGCTCCCTCCTGCAAGATCCCAAGCAATCCCCTGATCCTCTCCTCTCCTCCAGCGGCAGAAGGCCTCCAGAGTAGAAGAAAAGAGATTGGTCTTCACCTCCTCGGATCCTCCTTCACGATCCCGCAATCTGGTAAAACCCCCCTCTCTCTCTGCTGTGTTTACACCTTTTTTTTTCTTTTTTTTTTGTTGTTGTTTCTTTGCTTTAAAATCCATCAAAGCATACCTTGTAAACCCGATTTGCATATAGCAACATCGGTTTACATAATGCTACATCAACGGAATATCAATATTCTGACACTTCTTCTTTTTTTCTTTTTCTTTTTTTCTTTTTTTTGTTTGTTTTGTTTGTTCGTTCCCCTCCTGTGTTTTGCTGTTTGTATGATATCCTAGTCTAATGTTGCTTTTATTTCTGATTCCCTGTTGATATCTCAATTTCCTGTTTACACAGGGATTCTGGTTCCCTATTGATGAATCGGGTTACACTTTAGTTCTTATTTCTCTTTATTAGCCATACCTGTGTACGTTTGATCTCTTATAATGCTAGATTTATCACTTTCGTTTTTTGCACTCTTGTCTAGAATATTGCTTCTATTTCAATTACTGCACTCTGTTAGTATTTCCTTAGATGTTTAAAGTTCTGTTGTCATCAATAATATCGTCATCCATACCCATTAATATATTCCATCGATTTAGCATCTGGGCTCGACAATATGTTTGTAATGCCTAGCCTCATTTCTCATTTGCGAGGTGCTACCTCATTCAAAAGGGGAAGAGGTCGGCACCCCTTTTTCTTTTCTTTTTCTTTTTTATGGATCCTATTATGAAGGTATGACAAAACCATGAATTTCTGTATGAATCACTGTCGTGGGAATAGGCAGGTCCGGGATTATTGCATAATATTCCACAATTGTCTACATAAATACGTCAAAAAAAAGGGGGGGGGGAGATGTCTTACTTGTGTATGCTGACTGAAATCAAAACTGGTTGGCATTGCTCGCACGGCCAAATCCCATTCATTGGTAACCTTTCCATGGCTTCGGTCTATTGGAAAATGATGTAGAGGAGGGTGTGAATGGTAAGGGAATTGCGTCAAAGCATTGTAGTCCATTTCTGCAGGAAAAATCTCCTTCCTGTTCACCCAGCATAAGTATCTTGGAATTTTCATGGTTATTTTCTCGTTCCTGGGTTCAGTTAAAAGGTTTGGTATATAGTCGGGAGCACATGTCTGCGATGAACAGAAACTCTGCAAACCTGCTCCCGCAAATACCTTGTTCAGCACCACTGCTTTTCCTTCTGGGTTCATCGGCCCCTGCGTTCTCTGGTGTTCTTGGCATGAAAATTGTAATATATGCAAATGCAAGGATGACTTTAGAGGCGAGAAAGGGGGTCAATAAGACTTCTGTGGTAGCCTTCAGGTTTCACTCCGTTACATATGGCCTGCTTCTGGTACGAATGAGCATATCTCAAGACTTCAGAGAAGACAGATATTTGCACATATACCGCAATATCAAAACTGTGGTATAATTGCATTTAGGATCCTGTCCGATCCATAAATTACATTCTTTCCAAGGTAATTGCTTTATTCACTGCTACAAATGCACAAGTATAGTTATTTGGTTTTGATAATCGATCAGGATGGTTGGTGTATTTGTTTGGCCTCTTATTCATTACCTTCATGAAATTGTGCAGGGTCATCTGAGTGACAGAGGTACCACTCTTGAGCGTCGGATTTTTTTTTACTACTACTAACTTGATAAAATCTGCAGCATCTCTCTCCCTGTGGGTCTAAGCAGACGTTGCTGTTGAATCGTTGAAATTTGAAATCTCCTCATGCTATAAGAGTCATATCACTGACATTACACAGTATTATCATCAGTCTCTATTCAATATATTACTCTTATCATGTGACATTAGTTCTCATATTTCTTTTTTTTTCTCTGCAAATGCTTCAGTCTGTGCTAACTAGCTAGTTTATAACTTGGTCATACCTTTGATATTCAATTGTCTATCTGTATTCTGATCGGTGATCTCCTATCCTGCCTTGAATATCTGTTGATGGTAATTAGGCTCTAATCTCCTAAGGTTATATCTGCACTATTTATGTCATATTCATTAATATGGGGTATGTAGACCTCATGTCGTTGTCTAATTTAGCATCATCCCGTATCCTAATTTACATTATGTTCATTATCCACTATGATGCTCCCCATTGTGCACATGTTTTGCACTTCCAAAAATAAAACATCACAAGAATCATCAGTCTGTATATAATAAGTTCCATGCTTCCATTTCCATTATTGTCATCCTGTGTATAACTGTTTTCCTGTTTTGTTTCCATTATATATATACATATATATATGTATATGTATATATATATATATATATATAGATATATATATATATATAGATATATATGTATATATGTGATTTCTTGTCCACATGTTAACTCTCTAAGTTCATTTTGATTGCACTCTCTATATGCATACCTACAATTGACATGTTCATTCAGACCATCACTCCCTGTCTAAGGTTAGTGTTATCAGCTATAAGATCTCTGTCTATTCATAATGGATTTTAGTCAGGCTGTCACAAGCACTTCACACGAAGCTTGGTCTACCACCAGTTGGACATTGTTAAGCACATGAGGGTGGTGCTCATTTTCATGGTAAAATTCAGGCAAGTTAGAGTTCAAGTGTTGTGGTAGCTGCTCAACAAGCTTATTCTGTAGCAGGGTTGGGTTATGTTGGGAAACCTTCAGTCTCCTGATAAATCGGGCCCTGGTCAGAACAGCTGAAGATGTTGTTCACAGGCAACTCCAACCATGATTTCCTCCCTATTAACCTCATCGTCTGTTATGCTGAAGCACCTGTCATCAGAGCCTTCCAACATCGACCAGTAGTCGATTCCATCATCATGCTGGCCCAGGGGCTTGGGAGTTAGTCCATCCGAGTCTCAGATTCTTCTTGATACATTTGGGGAATTGCCTATAAAATCTGAAGTCTAGATAGAGCATGACAATTAGTAGAGCTGGCAAGGAAATCCTGTTCCTACAACATTCTTACCACCTTCAGTACATCCTCTATTTTGCTCATTACCTCCTTATTATACTCCTTCATACTTATTATGTTTTGTCACCACCCATTGCAACCACAAGACACCAGCACATACACTTTCACTGTTGTCAAGAACTTCAATCTCCTACATCCCCCTGTTGCACTATCATGAATAGCACTCCAGGAACCCCCCGCATTATTCTTCTGTTATTTCCAAACTTTAGGCATGATCAGTGTACCCTACTTGTGATCATGAGGGTTGTCCAAAAGTTCATAGAATTGCTGCAAAATTTCCTTTTTACAGCAAATCAATAAGTTGCTCTAATCCCTTCATTAGCTTTCATCCTCATCCATTTACACTAAGTATATGCTATCTAGGTTATACATATATACATACATGTATGTAATATATATATATATATATATATATATATATATGTATATATATACGTATATACTCATACATATGTATATGTATAAAAACCCCATGTATATATACGTATATAAGTATGCATGTCATTACCCATCTTTTTCATCATTCATATCTTGGCATACGAGCAACTTTTCCATTTGATATCTATAGGACACATATCATTTCTCTTCTCTTTTTTGTACTAAGAAAGTGTATTTGTAGGTAATATGTGGAGAATGTCATTACTTGGAGCTGAAAATTCAAATGTGTTGTAATAGCTGGATATTGAATGAGAATTTACATTTCATGATTTAGATAGAATGAATGAACATTATAAAATCATAAATTACCTGTCTTCATGCATCTTTTTACCCTCATTTCTCAAAATCTCACAATGGTGAAACACGAATGACACATACACTATTTCGTAAGAGGTAATGGGTCCTAAGTTGATGATCCACATCAATGACCATAGTCAGGGTGTGGACAAAACTTAGGATTTTTATCTTTTACGAAATAACACTGGATCCATTTTCAAAATTCATCATATTTCCTTAAATATTTTCTCCTTTTATTAGAATTTAACTTAAAATTGACTCAAAATATATACCAATGGCCATAGTCAGGGTATATTGAGAGTTAATTTCATTTTAAATTCTGTAAAAGCACCAAATGTGTTTCATTCTTCTCTTGAATTTAAATATAGATTATTATATAATACATTCAATGATCATAGTCAAGGATGTAATATATCTTCAATCTTCTTTTAATTCATTTAAAGAATGGAATAGCTTTTCAAAATCCAAAAATTCAAATTATTTAAATTCATTCATCATTTAGGATAGAGTCGCATCATATTTTTAAAATTCTTTTTTCATAAATCCAAGTGATTCTTTTCTTCATCAAATCCTATTTTCAAATTCAACTCTATTTTTCAAAAAGGATTCAAGAATTCAATTTCAAGGTCCCATTTGACTTTGAAAAACTTTAGAATCAGCTTATATCCAAAATTCAGATTCTAACTTCAAATTCAAGATCCAAATTGAATTTGAAATTCATTTTACACTCAACTCCAATCAAATCCAAAAGTTCAAATTAACTTTGAGATTCTCTTCATCTTCTAAATTTCAAATTCAAAACTTCAAAGTCTAACTTGACTTTGAAATTCATTTGTATATTCAAGATTCAATTCCTAAAGTTCATTTTTTTCAAATTCAATTCCAATTTGGAAATTTGGATTCATTCCAGACTCAAGCTTCAAATTCAAAAGTCCAATTCGACTTTTGGAATCCATTTCGCATATTCAAAATTCAAATTCTCAAATCAAGTTTGTAAACTCAAATCTAAAAATTAGATCAACTTGGATCCAGTTTTCTAAAATACAATTCTACCTTTGGATCTCAAACTTCAGATCCAAATCCACTTTAGGATTCAGAGCCCAGTTCTACTTTGGATCTCAGACTCCAGAACCATCTTAGGATCCAGAGTCCAACTCTATATTGGATCACAGACTTCAGATCCAAATCCATTTTAGGATCCAGACTCCAATTTCACTTTAGATCTTAGACTTCAGATCCAATTTTCTTATAGGATCCAGAATCCAATTTCATCTTGGGTCTTAGATCCAAAACCCATCTTAGGATCCAGAATCCAGTTCCACTTTTGGATCTCAGACTTCAGATCCAAATCCATCTTAGGATACAAAGTCCAACTCTACTTTGGATCTTAGACTTCAGATCCGAATCCATTCTAGAATCCAGAACCCAATTCTACATTTGGATCTTAGACTTCAGATCCGAGCCCATTCTAGGATCCAGAACTCAAGTCCATCTTCGACTCCAAATCTCGGATCCCATTCCGTTTAGGATCCGAAATCCAATTCCAAATTCTAGATTTCAATTCCATTGTCGGATCTAATCTAAATCCATTTCTATTCTTAGTATACCATCCGGATTTCTCAGATCCATTCCAAATTTCAAACTTCTAAATCCAAATTCAATTCCATCTCAAGTATTCATTTCCTTTTCTAAATTCAAAATCCAAATTCAAAGTCGATTTTGACTTTGAAACTTCATTTCCTTTCATTTCAAAGCTTCAAGTCATTCTTTTTCATTTATTCTTCCAAAATCCTGATTTACTTCAAAAGCTTAGAACTTCTCTGATCTATCTCAAGTTCTAAGTTAAATTCAAACATTTCTTCATTCCCTTACCAAGTTCATCTCAGAATACTTGGAAATTTCCAAAACATTCTTGTCAAAAGAGCATACATTCTTGCATTGCACAAGCATGATTCTTTGTGCATTTAGAGTTAGATTAAATTCTTAGATTATATTTAGGCAAAGCAAAAGGAATAGATTTGATCCTTGGTTCGATTACCCCTGGTAAAGGCGACAGGAACGGTCGAACCTCGTACCGACGAGCGAATCCCGTCTCTCCATTTTCCCGCAATATTTTAAAAAACGGAGGCGAGTTATTTGCTAAATATTTTCAAATTAAGGTCAAGTGAGACCGCGCAAAATAGTTCATCTTCTCTCTTTCTTTCTTTCTTTCTTTCTTTTCTCTTCTCTTTCTCTTTTCTTTCTTTTATTCTTCTCCCTTCAAAAAGGAGGAAAATAGAGGTTAGAAAAGGAGAAGAGAAGGAAGAGAGAGAAACCAACGAGAGAGGAAAAATTTTGCGATGATCACAGTTTTGGCGACCGTGATGGGACCCGTCTTCGTCCGGTTGGATCTATGCCTTTGCTTTGCTTTTATATAATCTAAGTCTTTATTCTAACATATGTCAGCTACATTTCCATGCAAACCTTAGGAGCCTAGACTCTGTCCTAAGCTGACATCATTACATATAGGATCTAAGTATGGTTTGGTAGGACCATATTGAGGAGATTATATCCATGTTCACATTAGACTTAGGTCTTAAATACAACTCTCGTCAATTTTAGGGATTGAATGCAGACAATGTATGCAAGTGTATGCTTCTCTTTATTTAAATCTATCTCTTTAGGACTTGCATTAGAGCCTTATGATTTTATTGCATGTTGATCATATTTTGAAAACATCTCTACCTATATTTGTCCCGGTCTTCACGTTGCTGGGCTGTCTCACTGAACCATAGTTCGGGAGAGAGCCTCACAACTGGACCACTTATTTGGGTTCGCGCCCCCCTACCACGTACCTAAGAGCCATAGTCCGAGGTATATCGGTAGGTGCTCAAGGATGTTGGGAAGCCATTACCTTAGAACCGAAGAGATATCTTATATGCCACGTACTTTGAGCTTCGGCTTGAGTATATCGGCGTACCTTGATTGGAATCAGATGATCTAAATCTTAGAGTTAGGATTAAGATCCTATTAGCCATTTCAAAAAATTGCATATAGAGTCGGCTTTAGGGAATGATATTTGTGCGTCCTTGTTTGTATATCTATGATTGTGTGATATTTTATATCCCTTATATTTTCCAAAACCCTGGGTATATATTATTCAAATTTTCCTTTTAAAACCCACGTGTATTTTTCTTTTCCTTTTCTTTCTAAAAATCCTTCAAAATTCTTCTGATCCTGCCTGCAAGTTCTTCAAAATTTAAATCTTTACCATTTATCCTCAAATTTCATTTATTCTCTTATTTTATATTCTTGTTTATGTTTTCATAAAAAATCTCTTTCCGTCAAGAGATATCCTTTTCAAAATGGTATTTTCTTTCATATTTTAGTTGGTTACTCTCCCTCGTGGAGTAAACAACGCAATTGTCACAAATTTTGTGACGACTCAATCCCTAGTAATGGGATACAATTTTTTTAGATTTCAATCTAAATCCTCCCTCTTGTCAAAACTTCTCCAAAAAGTTTCTCTGGTCTAAAAACCTCCTCTTTCCTCTACAGAGAGATCACTGATATCCGAAAATAGTCATGACAAGAGGGGGAAAAGAAACAGATCCTCAACTCAGCGACAGTGAGGCGGAAGAGATAAACTCTCCTAAATCAGTCAGGGGACAGGGTCAGAACAAGAAAGATGACATCGAACCCGCTATGTATGACATGTTCCAAAAGATGATGGCAAGGATGATGTCGGAGCAAGCTGAGGCCAAGCTGAAAGAGGCAGCTCCTAAACGCAAGCTGAAGAAGAAGCCTGTGAAAAAGACAATCAGAATCATCAAAAAGAAGGTGCAGCCAGACACTACTTCGGAAGAATCAGAGTCAGTCGAGGAAGAGTCAGAAGAGGAAGAGCAGATTGTCTACAGACAGAATTCTCCAAAGCAATCCGTAAAAATAGCTGCAGAAGAGCCTAAATCCGTCAACAAGGCCAAGTCGGGGGCTCCAGCAGAGGACCTGATGAGCAAGCAGATAAAGGAGATGAATCGAGCTATTAAGGATATTCAAGCCAAGGGTAAGGGCAAGCAGACCTATACTGGCGAAGATTTTTACGATGGTCTAGATGGGGATGATAACCTGGAGAATCTTCCTCGCAAGTTTCTCAAATTTGATGGAACGGGCAACCCTAAAGCCCATTTAGCCACATTTTATGCAGAGTGCAGCCATTTCAGGAAAGATAACAGGGCTATGTTCATTTGTTTTCCCCGCAGTCTGGAGGGTGTAGCAGCCAGATGGTATGCTGATCATGTGAATCCTATCGAATTACGAGAGTTCGATAAGGTAGTAAATATGTTCATTGAGCGTTTTCTATTCAACACTGAGGTTTCCCCTACGCTCAATCACCTTTACAACCTAAAGCAGAATGAGACTGAAAGAGCAGGAGAGTTCATCCACAGGTGGAGAAGTACCTGCAACAAGATGAAAGTTCCCATTCCAGAGGAGCATGCATTGCAAATAATCCTCAGCAATTTCTCTCAGCCCCTGAGAAGCCTCATTGCCACTTCTCCAGCAAAATCCTTTATCAAGTTGATTGAACGAACCTAATGGCTCGAGGCAGGAATAGAAAGTGGGCTTTACGAGGGCATGCCTCTTGCCAAAAGTATCCAAGATCAGAAAAAGAAAGCGCAATTCACTCATGCAGCCGATACCTCTGGCAATGATCTTGATAGCAGCAGAAGAAACCGAAATGACAGCAAAAATGGTTAGAACCACGGCGCAGCTCAAAGGGAGAAGTCTTCCAAGCAGAATAACAAGTCGTCTCAGTCTAACTTTCCGCAAAAGGAAAAGATAAAGCGCGAAGGTTAGAGTAATGATCGTGAGTTCACTCCTCTGAAGCAAACGCTCGAAGAAGCCCTTGAATTCATGTTGGCCAAGGGATTGGTTAAACTCCCAAAAGTCGCAGATCCTCCCACGGTCATGGGAAGGTTCACAAATCAGTTCTGCAAATTCCATTGAGCAGTGGGGCATGACACTGATCACTGTTTCGTCTTCAAAAATATTGTTCAGGACTGCGTCGACAAGAGTCTCTTTGTTGAAGACAAAGAGGAAGATGACCTAGCCGTCATGACCAAGTCTCTTTCGGGCTACTCAGAAGACTGAAGATGCCAGAATTCTCCTACTTTTCTTCCCTTTTACCAGTCATCTTGTAGGGGGCCAGTCAGCCTAGTCTTTTTGTGATCTTTTGGTCAAAATACTTGTGAATATTTCAGTTCTTTGTTATCAGTTTTTGCCGATCAATGAAATGTCAATTTTCCTTTATATCTCTAAATATCACAATACTTTCTTCCTCTGCCACATAAGGGCATTTGCTTTTGAAAATCTATATTTCAAAAATCTCTTCATCAGCTTCTGTTAAAATCACATTTAAATTCCTGTTCTTTTCAGAATGCGGGACTAATCCGGACATCATTCATGAGAGAAATGATATTACCTATGAGGGCTTTTCAAAAATCATGAAATTTCAAAAAGTCTTTGTTATGACTAAAGAGTTCAAATATTCTTTGGTCCAACCTTTGTCAACCCTCGTGTTGATCATGTTTTCAAAAATAGGTTTTTCGAACCATTGCATTGAAAAATCAACCCTCGTGTTGATCATGCTTTCCAAAAATAGGTTTTTGAACCATTGCATTGAAGGATCAACCCTTGTATTGGTCTTATTTTCCAAAATAGGTCTCAAATCTTGTGTTGATCATATTTTTCCAAAAGTGGTTTTTCAAAACGTTATATTCAGAGATCAATCCTGGCATTGGTCTCATCTTCCAAAAAAATAATTTTAAATCATTATAGTCAAAGATCAACCCCTATGTTGGTCTTGTCTTCCAAGATTGGTTTTTCAAACCATCATATTCAAAGATCAACCCTTGTATTGGCCTTATCTTCCAAAAATGGGTTTTAAATCATTATATTCAAAATCAACCCCTGTGTTGGTCTTATCTTCCAAGATTGATTTTTAAACATTACCTTCAAAGATCAACCCTTGTATTGATTTTGTTATCAGTTTCAAACTATTATTTTTAGAAATCAATTCTGTTGTTGATTTGCTTTTCCAAAAATTAGATTTTCAAACCATTGCCTTCAAAATTTGACCCTCATGATAATCTCTCATGTTTGATTTGAAGGATCAGTTCTCGCACTGATCATTCTTCTTACGGTAGATTTTCTGTCCAAAATTGATTTTTTTCACTTATCCTTAAATGAACATTTTCCTTTCAAGATCCCATATGCAGGCAGGATCAGAAAAACTCCTTTTTCTCTTAAATCTTATAAATTTTCAGTTAAGTTTGATATTTTTATCAGTTTCATTCATTTTATTCAAGTTTATATCAATTTTATCAAGTTTTATCAAGTTTATCAATATTTCCTCAATTCCATTAAATTTTATCAATCTTTCTACCCTTTCAGGTTAAGGGATAAACCTGATGCCTCTTTCCCATGAGGTATTTCCTTTATTCTTATTTTCCGCTCAGATTAAGGGATAAACCTGACCCTCGTTGTCCGAGGTGTTCCCATTCAGGATAAGGGACAATCCTGAAACCCCTCGTAGGAGCCACAATGCTACCTATGAGGATTCTTTCGTAAATACAAGTTTTGCCAATCTTTATTGATTCTCTAGATTTATATCAATTTTCCTTCATTTAATTTTCTTAAATTCAGGATAAAAGGATAATCCTGAAACCCCTCATAGGAGCAACAATGCTACCTGTGAGAATTCTTTTCCAAAATAAATTTTCAAAATTTCTTTCTTTTCTTCTTCTCCATTTTTTATAAATTCTATTCTTCTCCCTTTTCAGGTTAAGGGGTAAACCTGAATCATTCCTTTCTAAATTCTCATCAAATGTCTATTCCATTTCCCCTTCAGGATGAGGGAAAATCCTGAAAACACCGACAATCATTCTTGCTCAAATCTCAAGTATCTTAAAGAATGTCGGTGTCCCTTTCTTCTTCAAATCTCCATCAGAAAACCCAGTACTTACACTGGGGCATTTTTTTGAAGAATTCAGTACTCATACAGGTAAGCCTAGCACTCATGCTAGTGCCTGGCTGACCGATCAGTTAGCCTCTAAGGATCAGTCTTTTGCACTGACCCTTCATAAAAAATCAGAGCTCTAAATCCAATGTCGATCTTCGGGTCATTCAAGTCTCAAATTCAAGCCTTCATGTTACAATCTTTCCTCGATTCTCCTTAAATTCTGCCAATTTTCTTCTATCCTTTCTCATCAACTCTCCTTTGAGATTCGAGTTTTCGACTCAAACTTCCAACTCTTTCCTTTGAGATTCGAGCCTTGACTCAAATTTTTCAGTTGCTCCTTCGAAGGTTTGAGTTTTAACTCAAGTCTTCTGTTCCTTCACAAATCTGAACCTTTCCAGTTTTCCCTTGAAATTTGGGCCCTGGTCCGAACTTTCCAACTTTCCTTCAAAAATTTGAGTTTTAAGTTTTCTTGCCTTCAATAAATGAACCTTCAAAGTTTAGATTCGAGCCCTGACTCAAACTTTCCCGTTTTCTTCGAAAATTTGGGTTTTATCTCGAGTTTTCTTGCCCTCAATAAATGAACTTTCAAGTTTTTCAAGCCCTAACTCGAACCTTCATGCTGTCCTTCGAAAATTTGAGTTTTATCTCGAGTTTTCTTGCCTTCAATAAATGAATTTTCAAGTTTTCCCTTGAGATTCGAGCCCCGACTCGAACCTCCCAGTTTTCCTTTGAAAATTTGAGTTTTAAACTCGAATTTCCCTATTTTCCTTGTAGAATCCGAGTCCTGATTTGGATACTCTTTCAAAGGCTTACCTTCAAAAGCCAGTTTGATATCAAGCTTACCTTCAGAACTTTAAATTCACATTTACCTTCAGAATTCAGCCTCATGTTGAATTCTTCCCCAGAATCCCACTGATATGTCAAAATTTGATGTTAAGCAAAGGTTTCGTCATCAAGGATTTCAGGAATATCTTGCCAAATTGCCATAAAATAGTTGTTGATCTCAAACTTTTATTACATAAAGAATTTCCTCAAATCTCCTTAAGTATTCCTTCCAAAAGGGTGAAGCTTCTGTGAAGAAAGGCTCAAACTCCAAATTTTCTGTTGGTCAACCAAGAGGATGAAGAAAAATCTTCGACATGACCGGTAAAGGAAATATTCAATGATGCAGAAGAGTCATAAATGAGCTGATGTTGATCATAACTATGGCACATTCTTAAAGATTATTCTTTGGCAGCAGGACAGTGGAAATATCCTGGGCAGTCTGAAAAGAACCTACCCAATTCATGTCTCCTCAAGCCAGCTAAGCTGCAAATCAAATATCCGCAAAGGGGATCTCTCAATTGTCGTCAAGATGAAGGCGAATTAAGCGAGTAGACCCCCGGGGCCAAAGAAGATTCGAAACATCTCCAAGATGACGGAGTTTGTGACGGATCCTTCCAGGGAAAGTTCGGATCACCGTCGAGATGAAGGCGGATGTGATGGACCTACCAACAAACCCTAAAAGATATTTGATTCCAGCTATCATCTAAATACCTTTGAGCCAATACCATCATATATAATCCCTGAGATAAATGAAGGAGTTTGTGACGTACCCTTCCCTGAAAAAGAGAGAAAAGTCAGGACATCTCCAAAATGAAGGATGATGTAAGAGCCCAAGAAAGCCCCATGACTCAAAAGAGTGTAAAAAGATCATCATGGGAAAATGCCCAGGATATCAAACTGCCTAAAATGCAAAGAATCTTCTTCATCTATGTGAAATTCTTCTATCAATATCTTCTCATTTAATTACTTTTTAAGAATATTTCCTCTCCTTTCATATCAAGGAAATTGATAGCATCCTTGAAGAAGACCAACAACTAAATTTGACTTTGATCTTGGATTCTATAGAGTTAACCTAGTTGAGGGTAATACTCTAGGTGGAAAAGGGAACATCTTCCAAAAAGTGCTTACCTTAAAATTACCTTGAAGCAATTGTAAATGTTATCATTTTTACAAAATTTTCCAGCTTTCCTGATGAGAAATAAGAACTTGACATCTGTTTGGATATATCTTGGTGTTACCTTTTCCTTCTTTTGCATAGTCGAAAGAGTTGCCTTCCCTTCTTTCATAAGAGTTGCCTTCCTCGTCTTTCGCTTTGATCGAGAGACTTGCCTTCTCCTTGATAAAAGGATTGCCTTCTTCGTCTTTCACTCTGTAGTAAGACTCGCCTTCTCCTTGATGAAAGGATTGCCTTCTCCGTCCTTCGCTTTGTCGAAAGACTCGCCTTCTCCTTGATGAAAGGATTGCCTTTTCCGTTTTTCGCTTTGTCGAGAAACTCGCCTTCTCCTTGATAAAAGGATTGCCTTTTCCCGTCTTTTGCGTTGTCAAAAGATTTGCCTTTCTCCTTGATTAAATAATTGCCTTCTTCGTCTTTCGCTCTGTCGAAAGACTCGCCTTCTCCTTGATTAAATGATTGCCTTCTCCGTCTTTCGTTTTGTCGAGAGACTCGCCTTCTCCTTGATAAAAGGATTGCCTTTTCCCGTCTTTTACGTTGTCAAAAGATTTGCCTTTCTCCTTGATTAAATAATTGCCTTCTTCATCTTTCGCTTTGACGAGAGACTTGCCTTCTCCTTGATTAAATGATCGCCTTCCTCGTCTTTCGCCTTGTCAAGAAACTTGCCTTCTCCTTGTTAAAAGGATTGCCTTCTTCATATCTTACATTTTGCCTTCTCCTTACAAAAGGATTGCCTTCTTCATATTTTATATTTTGCCTTCTCCTTACCAAAAGGATTGCCTTCTTCATATTTCACATCTTGCCTTCTCCTTGTTAAAAGGATTGCCTTCTTCATATTTTTCACATTTTGCCTTCTCCTTATTAAAAGGATTGCCATCTTCATATTTCACATATTGCCTTCTCAAAGGATGACCTTCTTCATATTTCACATTTCGCCTTCTCCTTACTATTGCCATCTTCATATCTTCATATTTTACCTCCCCTTGCTAAAAGGATTGCCATCTTCATCACCATCTTCATATTTTCGCTCTCACCTTCTCCTGTCCAAAGGATTTGCCTTGTTCCATCTTTCGCCTTGTCAAAAGATTCGTCTCCTTGATAAAAGGTTCGCCTTATTCATCTTTCACCCCATCGAAAGATTCATCTCCTGTCACCTTATTCATTGAATTATCTCACATATCCTCATTTTCATCTCTTACATTTCAGAAGAGTTGCCCCATTCAGTTGAAGTATCTCTCCTGTCCCATCACGGTTTCAAGAAATCCGTATGGTCGTTCCCACTCAGGTTAAGGGTCAAAACCTGTACTCCCTGCAAGAGGTCATTAAATTCAAAAGTTGATTTAGTCTCAGCAATGAGACGTCCAAGTTCATCCCTTTTTCAAAGCTTTAGGGAAACCCATTTCCTTCCTCATTTCGCAAACCCCTTTCGGATTTGTTCGTCCAAACTCCGAAGGTCCCATCATGGTCTCTTCACTCGAGATACCATATGGTCGTCCCCTTCAGGTTGTGGTTAAACCTGAATCTCATTCCAACGAGTCTTCCTCGTTTCGACGAGGTGTTTTCCTCCAGTCCCATCATGGTTCTTCCCATCGAGGAATCCATGCTTTGTATATCCATCCGGAATAAAATCCTACTTGAGCTTCATCTCATGAGGCGTTTTCTCAAAAATGTTCCATCAAGGTCCTCGCATATTCCTTTCCCCATTTTGCTTATCCTGATATATCTTCGTCCCATCCAGGTTAAGGGCTAAACCTGAGTCATTCAAAAATCTGATTTTGTCTCACCCATGAGACTTGATCAAAATTCTTATCTTTCATCATTTTGGGATCTTCACCCAAAGCCCCATCACGATTTCCTCATTTTCTCCTCAATCATATCATTTTCGAGGATTTCGTCTTCCCCAAACCATTCAAGGATAAAGTTTTAAATTTGAAAAACATGTCTTTTAAATCAAATTCCTCCACACCTAGTTCAGATCTGCTGACAGGAGCATTTTTCAAAATTTGGAGTGTTTTCTTTGCCACTAAGCTCGGCTTTCAACCGGCTTAGTAGCAAAGAGGGGCATCTGTGAACACCCCAAATTTTTCAAAATCTTTTAAATATTCCCTTCTTGCCCCTAAATCCATCTTTGAGTAAATGAGTCATTTCAAATCTAAATTCCAGTTTATTTCTCAAATTTTACTGAATCTAAATCCATTTCATATGTTTAAATTGATTTTGGATCAGGATCCATTGTCCAGATCCAAATCTGAATCTCCTTGTTCAAATTTTAAATTAAAATTATAGAAAATACCAAAAATAGCCTTTAAATAACTCGGATAGTCCATTCGACATCCGTTTGGATCCATCACATTGAATTTCTCGATTCGAGTGTCAAAACTCGAACATTTTCTCAAAACCTGGGTCAAAAACCTTTTTTTCTGAAGAAATTTTCCCGAAATGGTTCGAAATTCTCAGAAAAATGCTTTTGTAAATATTTCTCAGAAAAATACAAAAAATTAGTGTATAATCTTTGTTTTCTCGTAAAGTCTTAGATTTTCATTCCGAAAATACAAAAAAAATAAAAATATTGAGAAAAGAACGAAAAATTTCAGAAATAAATGATAGAAATTGCAAAAAAATAGTTTTTTGAAAACCCATTTTAGAAAAAACTTTTTAAAGAAGCCTTTTTTTGGAAAAAGCTTATATTTGATGTTAAGAGTTGAGTTAGGGTTTTTTGAAAACCCTAACTCTCGCCCTTCTCCTCCCTCAGCCGCCGCTCTCCTTCCCTCTCCATGGCTGAACCCCCCTTCTCTCCACCCTTCATCTCTAACGGAAGAGGCTTCTGGAGCTTCTTCTCCTGCTATAAAAAGAGAGCCATCCCTTACACTCGAGGGGGGAGGGGAGATTCATCATCCATCATCCATCGGCATCGATCGTCTGGCACTTCCTCTCTCCTTCATCACTGAGCTCCCTCTTGCAAGATCCCAAGCAATCCCCTGATCCTCTCCTCTCCTCCAGCGGCAGTAGGCCTCCAGAGTAGAAGAAAAGAGACCGGTCTTCACCTCCTCGGATCCTCCTTCACGATCCCGCAATCTGGTAAAACCCCCCTCTCTCTGCTGTGTTTACACCTTTTTTTTTTCTTTTTTTTTTGTTGTTGTTTCTTTGCTTTAAAATCCATCAAAGCATACCTTGTAAACCCGATTTGCATATAGCAACATCGGTTTACATAATGCGACATCAAGGGAATATCAATATTCCGACACTTCTTCTTTTTTTCTTTTCTTTTTTTTCTTTTTTTTTTGTTTGTTTTGTTTGTTCGTTCCCCTCCTGTGTTTTGCTGTTTGTATGATATCCTAGTCTAATGTTGCTTTCATTTCTGATTCCCTGTTGATATCTCAATTTCCTGTTTACACAGGGATTCTGGTTCCCTATTGATGAATCGGGTTACACTTTAGTTCTTATTTCTCTTTATTAGCCATACCTGTGTACGTTTGATCTCTTATAATGCTAGATTTATCACTTCCGTTTTTTGCACTCTTGTCTAGAATATTGCTTCTATTTCAATTACTGCACTCTGTTAGTATTTCCTTAGATGTTTAAAGTTCTGTTGTCATCAATAATATCGTCATCCATACCCATTAATATATTCCATCGATTTAGCATCTGGGCTCGACAATATGTTTGTAATGCCTAGCCTCATTTCTCATTTGCGAGGTGCTACCTCATTCAAAAGGGGAAGAGGTCGGCACCCCTTTTTCTTTTCTTTTTCTTTTTTATGGATCCTATTATGAAGGTATGACAAAACCATGAATTTCTGTATGAATCACTGTCGTGGGAATAGGCAGGTCCGGGATTATTGCATAATATTCCACAATTGTCTACATAAATACGTCAAAAAAAGGGGGGGCGGGGGAGATGTCTTACTTGTGTATGCTTGAAATCAAAACTGGTTGGCATTGCTCGCACGGCCAAATCCCATTCATTGGTCACCTTTCCATGGCTCCGGTCTATTGGAAAATGATGTAGAGGAGGGTGTGAATGGTAAGGGAATTGCGTCAAAGCATTGTAGTCCATTTCTGCAGGAAAAATCTCCTTCCTGTTCACCCAGCATAAGTATCTTGGAATTTTCATGGTTATTTTCTCGTTCCTGGGTTCAGTTAAAAGGTTTGGTATATAGTCGGGAGCACATGTCTGCGATGAACAGAAACTCTGCAAACCTGCTCCCGCAAATACCTTGTTCAGCACCACTGCTTTCCCTTCTGGGTTCATCGGCCCCTGCGTTCTCTGGTGTTCTTGGCATGAAAATTGTAATATATGCAAATGCAAGGATGACTTTAGAGGCGAGAAAGGGGGTCAATAAGACTTTTGTGGTAGCCTTCAGGTTTCACTCCGTTACATATGGCCTGCTTCTGGTACGAATGAGCATATCTCAAGACTTCAGAGAAGACAGATATTTGCACATATACCGCAATATCAAAACTGTGGTATAATTGCATTTAGGATGCTGTCTATCCATAAATTACATTCTTTCCAAGGTAATTGCTTTATTCACTGCTACAAATGCACAAGTATAGTTATTTGGTTTTGATAATCGATCAGGATGGTTGGTGTATTTGTTTGGCCTCTTATTCATTACCTTCATGAAATTGTGCAGGGTCATCTGAGTGACAGAGGTACCACTCTTGAGTGTCGGATTTTTTTTTACTACTACTAACTTGATAAAATCTGTAGCATCTCTCTCCCTGTGGGTCTAAGCAGACGTTGCTGTTGAATCGTTGAAATTTGAAATCTCCTCATGCTATAAGAGTCATATCACTGACATTACGCGGTATTATCATCAGTCTCTATTCAATATATTACTCTTATCATGTGACATTAGTTCTCATATTTCTTTTTTTTTTCTCTGCAAATGCTTCAGTCTGTGCTAACTAGCTAGTTTATAACTTGGTCTTACCTTTGATATTCAATTGTCTATCTGTATTCTGATCGGTGATCTCCTATCCTGCCTTGAATATCTGTTGATGGTAATTAGGTTCTAATCTCCTAAGGTTATATCTGCACTATTTATGTCATATTCATTAATATGGGGTATGTAGACCTCATGTCGTTGTCTAATTTAGCATCATCTCGTATCCTAATTTACATTATGTTCATTATCCACTATGATGCTCCCCATTGTGCACGTGTTTTGCACTTCCAAAAATAAAACATCACAAGAATCATCAGTCTGTATATAATAAGTTCCATGCTTCCATTTCCATTATTGTCATCCTGTGTATAACTGTTTTCCTGTTTTGTTTCCATTATATATATACATATATATATGTATATGTATATATGTATATATATATATATATATATATATATAGATATATATGTATATATGTGATTTCTTGTCCACATGTTAACTCTCTAAGTTCATTTTGATTGCACTCTCTATATGCATACCTACAATTGACATGTTCATTCAGACCATCACTCCCAGTCTAAGGTTAGTGTTATCAGCTATAAGATCCCTGTCCATTCATAATGGATTTTAGTCAGGCTGTCACAAGCACTTTACACGAAGCTTGGTCTACCACCAGTTGGACATTGTTAAGCACATGAGGGTGGTGCTCATTTTCATGGTAAAATCCAGGCAAGTTAGAGTTCAAGTGTTGTGGTAGCTGCTCAACAAGCTTATTCTGTAGCAGGGTTGGGTTATGTTGGGAAACCTTCAGTCTCCTGATAAATCGGGCCCTGGTCAGAACAACTGAAGATGCTGTTCAGAGGCAACTCCAACCATGATTTCCTCCCTATTAACCTCATCGTCTGTTATGCTGAAGCACCTGTCATCAGAGCCTTCCAACATCGACCAGTAGTCGATTCCATCATCATGCTGGCCCAGGGGCTTGGGAGTTAGTCCATCCGAGTCTCAGATTCTTCTTGATACATTTGGGGAATTGCCTATGAAATCTGAAGCCCAGATACAACATGACAATTAGTAGAGTTGGCAAGGAAATCCTGTTCCTACAACATTCTTACCACCTTCAGTACATCCTCTATTTTGCTCATTACCTCCTTATTATACTCCTTCATACTTTACTTATTATGTTTTGTCACCACCCATTGCAACCACAAGACACCAGCACATACACTTTCACTGCTGTCAAGAACTTCAATCTCCTACATCCCCTTGTTGCACTGTCATGAATAGCACTCCAGGAACCCCCCGCATTATTCTTCTGTTATTTCCAAACTTTAGGCATGATCAGTGTACCCTACTTGTGATCATGAGGGTTGTCTGATCATGCATATAATTCAAGGTTTATTAACATTAAAATATGCATGATTTTATGAAATAATGTTTCAAAAACCCAATTTTATGTTAGTCTTCGAGTAAATGTGCTAAAATGATTTAAAAATAGAAAATGCATGAAAAATAGTTTTATTTTACATTTTTATACATATTTTAGTTTTTGTTATATTCATAGTAGTTTAGTTTTAGTTTTCAGTTAAAAATAAAATAAAAAAATAGAGAAAATAGTTTTTAAAATCATTTTAAATGTTTGTTTTTTTAGAAAAGAAAAAAAATTATATATAAATATAAATAGTTAGAATAGTTTTTTTTAGTTTCTTTTTAAATAAGTTTTGATTTTTAATTTTTGAACACTTTCTAATAAACTAGTTTTCATAGTTTTTTTTTTTGTTTTTTTTTAAATTGAAAAAAATAATAAACAAAACCGGCTTGAACCGGTTTGCAGTTTTAAAAATGAAAAAAAATCTGTTTCAAACCGGTTCCAGCCGGTTTGAACTCTTTTAAAACCCCCAAAAAACGTAAAAATCGGGGTCTTCTTTTGTACGCATTTCCCTCTCTCCTAACCCCTCCCCTCCACCTCATTCTTCTCTTCTTCTTCTCCTTCTCCCTATTTCTCTTTCTCGTTTCAGGTGGAGGTGCCTTCAATCCGGAGATGGTGTACAGGAGGGGGGCAACTCTTTCCTAACCCTTATAAGGTTCACGGTGAGTTTTCAGAACTTCTTCTTCTTCTTCTTCTTCTTCTTCTTCAGAACTTCTTCTTCTTCTTCTTCTTCCTCTTCAGAACTTCTTCTTCTTCTTCAGAACTTCTTCTTCTTCTTCATCTTCTTCAGATCTTTTTCTTGTTGCTGCTATAACTTTAAAACCAAAATAAAAAGAGAAAAAATGAAAAACAGAAAAAAAAATATATCTGCAAAAGAGTTACGGTGATCAATAGAGATCTGCCGGGCAATCGGCTGAATCTCTGCCGGAATCCCCTGTGTTAGCCCAGCCTGCTGGAGTTTGATTGACCGATTGCTGGAGTTTGATTGACCGATTGCTGGAGTTTGATTGACCGGATGCCTGAATCAATTCACGGATTGGCAGAAATGTTTTAATATCTGTTTTAATTGCAGATTAATGGAATATGTGTCGATTAAATGTGAGAATAACTAGATCCTCTACTATTTGATATTTTCCGGTGACTGAATATGAGAATCCGATCTACTGACCGATCGAATGCTTAATGTTGATCGACTGAGTGACTAGATCAACTCCAGTTGGTTAAAATGTTGTTGAAGCAATGATCTAACTGAAGATCATTGGAATGCCAATCGATTGAATGCCAATGATCGGAGTATCTGAATTTGGATCGGCTGCTTATAGATCTCCGGCAAGTGTGGTTTCATTAATTTCTTGTGAATAGTGTGGTTTCAATAATTTCTTGTGAATTTTGTTTGACAGCTGATTAGTTGATCTGTGGCATCAATCGGATGCTTTGTTATTGAATATTTGATGTTAGTTTATGAAGATGTTAGTTTCTGAGAAAGCAATCGGATGGTTTCTGAAGGCCTAATTTCTAAAGATGATTAGTTTCTTTGTAAGAATATTTGATCAAATGAATACGTTTCTTTCTAAGCATTGATTTTTTAACTCTTTCTAAAATACTAATCTCTTGACTGACCGACTGATCGGAATATTGATTGACCATCTGATTACTGAGAAATATTTGAATGCTGATTTCGGTTTGATTTCCAGCATATTATTTGTTTGCTCCATGAATATTATTGTTGATCATATGTTACTAGCTAATTAGTAACTGCATTTACTTAGTATTTGAAGTTAGGTTCAATTAGTGGATTTGAAATAATTAGCAGTGGTAATTGTTTCATAATTAGATTAGTTCGCTAATTAGCAGTTAGTATTACTTAGTTAAGAAAATATTGTTAGTTTTTGATATTACAATTAGTCTTAAAATTTCTTAACGAATTGTCATTTCAGTATTAACATTTAGTTAGTTAATTTTTGTTTTTCTTTCGTGTACTGCTCGTGTTCATTGAATTTGTGCAGGATAGCACAGGAGTGGAGTGGAAGTGATTACATGACACGAAGTACGAAGAGTAGAGCTTTTTTTTACTTTTTAGTTTAGAATTAGGAATTTAATTGGGTTTGTAAATATTGCACTTTACGTCCTCTGCGAAGGGTATTCATTTGTTGTAATAGTTAGTTGTTTTTAATTTTCTCGTACATTTTACATTTCAAATAATTCGGCAATAAAGAATAGTTTAGAATTGTGTGCTTGAATACAAAATATTCCCGTTCCCTGAGTTCGACCCGGTCTCATCCACTAGTGAGAACCGGTTTTTATTATTTGATGTCTGGTTTTCACATGTTTTTCATATAAAAATCTTTTCAAAATTACAACGATTTAAAAGAAGACATCAAATTTTTGGTGCCGTTGCCGGGGAACGGCGTAATATTAGTATTCGCTTTATTGCCTAGTGTTTCTTTGCATTTAGGTTTAGAACCACGTATGTGCATATCTTAGAGATGAGCTTACTTTTCTGCACAGCCCACCTACTAGGAACCCCTTAGAGGTGACTGTGTACGATTGGTACCGTACACATAGATTTCATATTTCTTATGCATAATCTCAGTTATGTGTAATTGCGTGGTGCTTGTTTAGTTTTTGTTGTTTTTAGTTCACTCGCTTTGTGGTTTGTGTGGTTTGGCCGCTTAGTGCGTTAGTTAGGTAGAAAACCCAAAGTTAGGACGTGTGCTACATCGATCTACTCCAAGGTGTATGCAATGGCTGAGGATCATCATTTGATCTGTCCTTTGAGGGAGTACTTCATGCCAAATACGTATACTCCCACCTCCTGCATCACGAGACCTGATGTAGGAGCGAGCCATTTTGAGATTAAGGCCAGTGTGATTCAAATGTTACCTTCGTTTTATGGCCTTAGCAATGAGGACCCATATCGTCATCTCGACGAATTCCTTGAGATTTGCTCGACTGTGCGAATCAATAACTTTGGAGATGATGCTATGCGGTTAACTTTGTTTCCATTCTCTCTCAAAGATAAAGCCAAGCACTGGTTAAAATCTCTTGAGACGGTTTGTATTACTACTTGGGAAGGATTGCAAAAAGAATTTTTAAAAAAATATTTCCCAATTGGTAAGACGAACCAGTTTCGTAAAGCTATAACCAGTTTTTCTCAAATTGAGGGAGAACAATTTCACGAGTCTTGGGAGAGATTAAAAGATCTTCTCAGCAAGTGTCCCCATCACCAGGTGCCTCGTTGGCAGTTGGTGCAGTATTTTTATGACGGGCTTACTGAAAAGCACCGTCAAATGGTTGATTCGTCTTGTGGGGGCACTTTTATGCTCAAGAGTGAGGACGAGGCATGGTCTCTATTCGAGACCTTAAGTGAAAAAACGATGCATCATACCTTGTCTTCACGGCTTAATAGGACTACATCTCTGTCTAGTGGTCCTAGGAAAGTTGGGATTTCCGAAGTTGGGTCTGAATTAGAATTGCGTACCAAGGTTGACCAGTTGACTAGGAAGTTAGATCAATTCCTAGCCAATTCTTCGAGAAGTCCAGTAGAAAGAGTGTGCGAGCTATGTGCTAGACCTGCACACTGTGTTTCAGATTGTCCGGCAGCGCCATTATATCCTGAATTCGTTCAGGAGCAGGTGAATGCTGCCCAAGGTTTCGCTAGACCCATGCCTGATTCGTTTACATCATCATATAACCCAGGTTGGCGAAACCAGTCTATTTTTCCATCCCATCAGCCCTCCCAGACACAGTATAGACCCAGTAACCCTTCACAAGGTTACTCGCATCCCATTTTTCCACAGGTTCATCCCCCAGCCCAACATGCTTATACTCAACCCCATCCTCATGAGCCTTCATTTAGTCAATCCTTCCAAGATAGGATATTACAAGTTTTGAGCTCCCATACGCAGTCAATAGCCAAGCTAGAGACTCAAATGGGACAGTTGGTTGAGACCTTCAGTAGGCAAAGCGAGGGGAACCCATCTAGTCAGTCTGTTGTCACATCCAAGGGAGAAGATTCCATGTCATTTGACTTGCAACCCACTGCTTCACATCATGAGCAAGTCAACTCTGTTACACCCCTTCAGTATGGGAAGGCATTTCACCCCACTTAGGAATCGACTCATGAACCTCATATCATTTCTACTGACGAGTCGATCTCCATGATACCTCAGCAGAAGGAGCCAGACCTACAGCATGCATTCTCATCATATAAAGCCCCATTTTCTCAGCCTTTAGGATCACCAATTTTTACTAAGCAAGAGGTGCAGATGCAGAAGGTGCTTGACCAAGTCAAGCCTGATCATATTCACCACTTGTCTGAAGTTGCATTCATTGATACTCGGTCGGTCCTAGACTCTCATTTCTTGACCAGTCTCTCAGATGAGACTAATATCTGTTCTTCACGTCGAGAGAGTTATGATACTACATTTGGATGTAGAAGGGATGGAAACACAGTGCGTAGTGTCACAGATGACACTCTTTTCTTTATAGAGCCCGGTTGAGTCTGACTTCATGTCCATTGATCTCATGGACGATGAAGGGTTTTCCAGGGATCCGTCTGGCTAGGGACGTGAAACTTAGTGCTTTATGGGAGGCAACCCATATTCTGTACAGTATTACATTTGTTGTTAGGATGTGTAGATTTTATTTGGTTTTATTTTTCGTTTTTCTATTTTTTCTATGAGTTTTATGTTTTGTCATGTATACATTACATTCATTCCATTCATAGAACGTATATTCATGTCAGGTTATTCTACTCTTTTCCCTCATTTATTTCTCTCATGTGCATTCACGTAGTTTCATATAAGCATGGGAAAGTGCCACTGGGACAGTGTCATTCAAGCATGGAGGAGGGTGTAGTTTGCACACATGGATATTTCTGTTTACGTTCTTGCACATGTTTACACATCTCTCATGAAAAGTAGATTTTTAAAGAAAGAGTTTGAACTTATATGAATGTTATTTCAAATCTGATATTTTTAGAGGATTTTTATGCCCCACGAAATTTTTTTCTGACATAGATCTAAAAATTATGGTTGTTTATGCGGATTTCAAAGAAATGATGATAGATACATGTTAGAATTTATTTTGAATCATAAATATGAATATGCATAGTTCTATTTTTGAAAAACTAAGCAATTGAACAAAAAGCGTAAAAATGAGCTCAAAAAGAGAAAAAATAGCATGCGTTAGGTTGTTTGGATAATTCCACAATCCTTAGTAGATGGAACTTAGATGTAAGTTGAAACTTTTAATTCCATTTTTGAAAAGGAGAGTGGAAAACTTCGTGATCCTAAGTAACTGAGAACAGATACAAGTTGAAATGTTTGATTCTCATGTTATAAAGGTGAATGAAGGAAGTCACTTTTATGTCTTAGTTGATATTTTTTGGTATGTATTGAAAAAGTATAGAAGATATTGACATTGCACAAGGTATAAAAGCATACCACACGCAAGCTATAAAAGAAGAATAAGTGCGCAAAAAGAAAAAGCGTGAAAAAAATGAAAAATTTGAGAAAAGAGCTGAAAAACAAAGAAAAGTTCAGTGCTTAGAAGTATGATTGAGAAAACCTGTGCAGAAAACATATGAGTGAGGATAAGTAAATAATAATATGTTTTTATTGGATTTTCTAAGAATAAAACATAAATAATTGTGATATTTAGAAAAGTGAAGGAAATTCTTTTTCTGTGGTGGTATATAAAAGATTCTAATTATATTGTGATTTTGAAATAACAGGAAATATTTGTGAAAATAAAGTCTTTGATTACCTAATGATTATGAGGATGTGTAATATTATGCATACATGACAGAGATGTTTGTGGGTAGCATCACTGCAAACCCTCACGAGACCTTACTCGTCCACTGGGGTAACCCAGGGGTTGAAAGGGCGTGTTGCATGAGCTAAATGCAACCGTGATTCCAACGAAAGTGAGTTAGTGATAGTTTGATTTCATGCATTTTTCTAGTTTGCTCGAGGACTAGCAAAACATAAGCATGGGGATATTTGATCATGCTTATAATTCAAGGTTTATTAACATTAAAATATGCATGATTTTATGAAATAATGTTTCAAAAACCCAATTTTATGTTAGTCTTCGAGTAAATGTGCTAAAATGATTTAAAAATAGAAAATGCATGAAAAATAGTTTTATTTTACATTTTTATACATATTTTAGTTTTTGTTATATTCATAGTAGTTTAGTTTTAGTTTTCAGTTAAAAATAAAATAAAAAAATAGAGAAAATAGTTTTTAAAATCATTTTAAATGTTTGTTTTTTTTAGAAAAGAAAAAAAAATTATATATAAATATAAATAGTTAGAATAGTTTTTTTTAGTTTCTTTTTAAATAAGTTTTGATTTTTCATTTTTGAACACTTTCTAATAAACTAGTTTTCATAGTTTTTTTTTTTAGTTTTTTTTTAAATTGAAAAAAATAATAAACAAAACCGGCTTGAACCGGTTTGCAGTTTTAAAAATGAAAAAAAAATCGGTTTCAAACCGGTTCCAGCCGGTTTGAACTCTTTTAAAACCCCGAAAAAACTTAAAAATCGGGGTCTTCTTTTGTACGCATTTCCCTCTTTCCTAACCCCTCCCCTCCACCTCATTCTTCTCTTCTTCTTCTTCTTCTCCTTCTCCCTATTTCTCTTTCTCGTTTCAGGTGGAGGTGCCTTCAATCCGGAGATGGTGTACAAGAGGGGGCCAACTCTTTCCTAACCTTTCTAAGGTTCACGGTGAGTTTTCAGAACTTCTTCTTCTTCTTCTTCAGAACTTCTTCTTCTTCAGAACTTCTTCTTCTTCTTCATCTTCTTCAGATCTTTTTCTTGTTGCTGCTATAACTTTAAAACCAAAATAAAAAGAGAAAAATTGAAAAACAGAAAAAAAAAATATATCTGCAAAAGAGTTCCGGTGATCAACAGAGATCTGCCGGGCAATCGCCTGAATCTTTGCCGGAATCCCCTGTGTTAGCCCAGCCTGCTGGAGTTTGATTGACCGATTGCTGGAGTTTGATTGACTGATTGCTGGAGTTTGATTGACCGGATGCCTGAATCAATTCACGGATTGGCAGAAATGTTTTAATATCTGTTTTAATTGCAGATTAATGGAATATGTGTCGATTAAATGTGAGAATAACTAGATCATCTACTATTTGATATTTTCCGGTGACTGAATATGAGAATCCGATCTACTGACCGATCGAATGCTTAATGTTGATTGACTGAATGACTAGATCGACTCCAGTTGGTTAAAATGTTGTTGAAGCAATGATCTAACTGAAGATCATTGGAATGCCAATCGATTTAATGCCAATGATCGGAGTATCTGAATTTGGATCGGCTGCTTATAGATCTCCGGCAAGTGTGGTTTCATTAATTTCTTGTGAATAGTGTGGTTTCATTAATTTCTTGTGAATTTTATTTGACAGCTGATTAGTTGATCTGTGGCATCAATCGGATGCTTTGTTCTTGAATATTTGATGTTAGTTTCTAAAGATGTTAGTTTCTGAGAAAGCAATCGGATGGTTTCTGAAGGCTTAATTTCTAAAGATGATTAGTTTCTTTGTAAGAATATTTGATCAAATGAATACGTTTCTTTCTGAGCATTGATTTTTGAACTCTTTCTAAAATACTAATCTCTTGACTGACCGACTGATCGGAATATTGATTGACCATCTGATTACTAAGAAATATTTGAATGTTGATTTCGGTCTGATTTCCAGCATATTATCTGTTTGCTCCATGAATATTATTGTTGATCATATGTTACTAGCTAATTAGTAACTGCATTTACTTAGTATTTGAAGTTAGGTTCAATTAGTGGATTTGAAATAATTAGCAGTGGTAATTGTTTCAGAATTAGATTAGTTCGCTAATTAGCAGTTAGTATTACTTAGTTAAGAAAATATTGTTAGTTTTTGATATTACAATTAGTCTTAAAATTTCTTAACGAATTGTCATTTCAGTATTAACATTTAGTTAGTTAATTTTTGTTTTTCTTTCGTGTACTGCTCGTGTTCATTGAATTTGTGCAGGATAGCACAGGAGTGGAGTGGAAGTGATTACATGACACGAAGTACGAAGAGTAGAACTTTTTTTTACTTTTTAGTTTAGAATTAGGAATTTAATTGGGTTTGTAAATATTGCACTTTACGCCCTCTGCGAAGGGTATTCATTTGTTGTAATAGTTAGTTGTTTTTAATTTTCTCGTACATTTTACATTTCAAATAATTTGGCAATAAAGAATAGTTTAGAATTGTGTGCTTGAATACAAAACATTCCCGTTCCCTGAGTTCGACCCGGTCTCATCCACTAGTGAGAACCGGTTTTTATTATTTGATGTCTGGTTTTCACATGTTTTTCATATAAAAATCTTTTCAAAATTACAACGATTTAAAAGAAGACATCATTGTCCAAAAGTTCATAGAATTGCTGCAAAATTTCCTTTTTACAGCAAATCAATAAGTTGCTCTAATCCCTTCATTAGCTTTCATCCTCATCCATTTACACTAAGTATATGCTATCTAGGTTATACATATATACATACATGTATGTAATATATATATATATATATATATATATATATATATATATATATATATATATATATATGTATGTATATATATACGTATATACTCATACATATGTATATGTATAAAACCCCCATGTATATATACGTATATAAGTATGCATGTCATTACCCATCTTTTTCATCATTCATATCTTGGCATACGAGCAACTTTTCCATTTGATATCTATAGGACACATATCATTTCTCTTCTCTTTTTTGTACTAACCAAGTGTATTTGTAGGTAATATGTGGAGAATGTCATTTCTTGGAGCTGCAAATTCAAATGTGTTGTAATAGCTGGATATTGAATGAGAATTTACATTTCATGATTTAGATAGAATGAATGAACATTATAAAATCATAAATTACCTGTCTTCATGCATCTTTTTACCCTCATTTCTCAAAATCTCACAATGGTGAAACACGAATGGCACATACACTATTTCGTAAGAGGTAATGGGTCCTAAGTTGATGATCCACATCAATGACCATAGGCAGGGTGTGGACAAAACTTAGGATTTTTATCTTTTACGAAATAACACTGGATCCACACTAGATCCATTTTCAAAATTCATCGTATTTCCTTAAATATTTTCTCCTTTTATTAGAATTTAACTTAAAATTGACTTAAAATATATACCAATGGCCATAGTCAGGGTATATTGAGAGTTAATTTCATTTTAAATTCTGTAAAAGCACCAAATGTGTTTCATTATTCTCTTGAATTTAAATATAGATTATTATATAATACATTCAATGACCATAGTCAAGGATGTATTATATCTTCAATCTTCTTTTAATTCATTTAAAGAATGGAATAGCTTTTCAAAATCCAAAAATTCAAATTATTTAAATTCATTCATCATTTAGGATAGAGTCGCATCATATTTTTAAAATTCTTTTTTCATAAATCCAAGTGATTCTTTTCTTCATCAAATCCTATTTTCAAATTCAACTCTATTTTTCAAAAAGGATTCAAGAATTCAATTTCAAGGTCCCATTTGACTTTGAAAAACTTTAGAATCAGCTTATATCCAAAATTCAGATTCTAACTTCAAATTCAAGATCCAAATTGAATTTGAAATTCATTTTACACTCAACTCCAATCAAATCCAGAAGTTCAAATTAACTTTGAAATTCTCTTCATCTTTTAAATTTCAAATTCAAAACTTCAAAGTCTAACTTGACTTTGAAATTCATTTGTATATTCAAGATTCAATTCCTAAAGTTCATTTTTTTCAAATTGAATTCCAATTTGGAAATTTGGATTCATTCCAGACTCAAGCTTCAAATTCAAAAGTCCAATTCGACTTTTGGAATCCATTTCGCATATTCAAAATTCAAATTCTCAAATCAAGTTTGGAAACTCAAATCTAAAAATTAGATCAACTTGGATCCAGTTTCCTAAAATACAATTCTACCTTTGGATCTTAGACTTCAGATCCAAATCCACTTTAGGATCCAGAGCCCAGTTCTACTTTGGATATCAGACTCTAGAACCATCTTAGGATCCAGAGTCCAACTCTATATTGGATCACAGACTTCAGATCCAAATCCGTTTTAGGATCCAGACTCCAATTTCACTTCAGATATTAGACTTCAGATCCAATTTCCTTATAGGATCCAGAATCCAATTTCATCTTGGGTCTCAGATCCAAAACCCATCTTAGGATCCAGAATCCAGTTCCACTTTTGGATCTTAGACTTCAGATCCAAATCCATCTTAGGATCCAGAGTCCAACTCTACTTTGGATCTTTGACTTCAAATCCGAATCCATTCTAGGATCCAGAACCCAATTCTACATTTGGATCTTAGACTTCAGATTCGAGCCCATTCTAGGATCCAGAACTCAAGTCCATCTTGGACTCCAAATCTCGGATCCCATTCCGTTTAGGATCCGAAATCCAATTCCAAATTCTAGATTTCAATTCCATTGTCGGATCTAATCTAAATCCATTTCTATTCTTAATATGCCATCCGGATTTCTCAGATCCATTCCAAATTTCAAACTTCTAAATCCAAATTCAATTTCATCTCAAGTATTCATTTCCTTTTCTAAATTCAAAATCCAAATTCAAAGTCGATTTTGACTTTGAAACTTCATTTCCTTTCATTTCAAAGCTTCAAGTCATTCTTTCTCATTTATTCTTCCAAAATTCTGATTTACTTCAAAAGCTTAGAACTTCTCTGATCTATCTCAAGTTCTAAGTTAAATTCAAACATTTCTTCATTCCCTTACCAAGTTTATCTCAGAATACTTGGAAATTTCCATAACATTCTTGTCAAAAGAGCATACATTCTTGCATTGCACAAGCATGATTCTTTGTGCATTTAGAGTTAGATTAAATTCTTAGATTATATTTAGGCAAAGCAAAAGGCATAGATTCGATCCTTGGTTCGATTACCCCTGGTAAAGGCGCCAGGAACGGTCGAACCTCGTACCGATGAGCGAATCCCGTCTCTCCATTTTCCCGGAATATTTTAAAAAATGGAGGCGAGTTATTTGCTAAATATTTTCAAATTAAGGTCAAGTGAGACCGCGCAAAATAGTTCCTCTTCTCTCTTTCTTTCTTTCTTTTCTCTTCTCTTTCTCTTTTCTTTCTTTTATTCTTCTCCCTTCAAAAAGGAGGAAAATAGAGGTTAGAAAAGGAAAAGAGAAGGAAGAGAGAGAAACCAACGAGAGAGGAAAAATTTTGCGATGATCACAACTAACTAAAAAAAATGATTAAACTAAATGACAAGTACCTTGCTAAAACTAAAGCAATATATGATCAAAAACTCCTAGTTACACGAATAAAAACAAGAACAACACTATGCTGAAAATCATAAAATACCGAAAAACACTAAATTATCAAAACACTATTCTAATGAACAAAGCATGAACAATGCAAACGACTAAATCTATTTCTAAAACTATCTAACTTCAAGAAACAAGAAATCACGAACACAAGAACACAAACTCAACTAAATATCAAACATGCAGCCGGCTAAATATATCAATCAAAAACACAAAGAAAATAAAACTCGATTTTTGTATTTTTTTTTTTCGCAATGAAACAAACTATCGAAAACAATTAAACATCAAAACTAAATTTACAAAGGCTCAAACATGATGAACTTGAATCACATAACCTTACAAACTGACAAACTGCAATTAAAAAAACAAATTACACGACATCCACAATGGAAGCACACGCACTTCACTAATTTCCCTTCCTCATTCAACGATTTTGAGATAAACTCTCACACGCCGCCTAAGAAATCCAACTTCCCTTAAAACGAAAATGAATGATACTGGAATCAACAAAGCACACACAGAACAACCAGCAACACTATAAAAAAAACAAAACACGAATAATTTTATAAAACGCAAGAATCAGCTAGAAATAGTCTAGCTGATTTTTTTTTCTTTTCTATTTAATTGAAACACAAAACAAGCAAATCCAACTACTAAATTGAATCAAAATAAACCTTTTTTATTTGGTATTTTTCTGTAGAACAGACCCACAAACCCACAGGACAGACTTGAAGAATCGGCTAGATGAAGATCTAGCCAATTTTCACGATTTAGGTGAAAAATCTTAAAAAGCAAGATTCAAATGACTCAATCAATAAAATAAACCTAATCTAACATGCTGGTCTATACATGGGATCTACTCTAAGGTTGAAACAAAAAGAAAAATAAGAAACACACAGAAAATAAAAAAATAAAATCAACACACACAATTCAGTTTTAACTAGAAGAGAAGGGAGAAGAAGACCTACCTCTTGGGCGATCCGACGATCATGGGGAAGAAGAAGAGCGGACAGTGGCTTGGCCTTGGCGTCCCAAACGGTTCAAGGATGCTGGAACTTCACAAAGAACAACACTTTTGCAGCTGCAACACGTTGGAGATCCACCGAGGATGGAATGTGTGCCGATTCTCGATCGGAGGGCTCAGAAAACCGGATGGAGGTAGGGCCGGCTCACCTTGATGATGTGTTTCGCACTATAAATCAAGGTTAGTAGTCTCCACCTCTGCAACACCTGCAAAAAACACAGAAAATGGTGAAAAACGCAGCAAGAAAGAAGAAGAAATGTAAAGAAATAACAAGGGAGATCAAAATATGCTTGATTTCCAAGCATAAACCGGTCTTCAATGGCCAAAACGTGATGGAATGGAAGAGGAAGATGATGCTAGAGCTAGAGGCACTGTAGGGGGGTCAAATCCAAGCCAAAGATGCCTAGGGTTTGCTGGAATATTTTATTTATACTTTTGATAGTTTTCAGAAATACTGTTATAAAAAAATAATTTTCTATTCGCCTCTTTCTGGAGGGTTTTCTGCAAAACTTTTTGAAATGGATATGGATAGGCGTGTGGGTTGGATTTTGTGTTTTCTAAAGGTTGATCCAAGGTCCAAACAGCCTAATTGGGTCGGATATGGATCTGATCCACCTCGAAATCCGTGCCCAAACACTAAAATTGCCATAACTCTCTCATTTTAACTCCGATTTCTCTAAAATTTGAACCATAACCCTTACTATCAAAATGCATCTACACATGGATTTAAAACCTTAAACTTGTTACAAAATGCATGAAAAATTTGTTAACATGATGTGCATTTCATGCATCATCAAATACCCCCATGCTTGAATGTTTGTTAGTCCCTTAACAAACACTAATTATGCTATGCAACAAAGATAAGAAATGTTAAACATGAATGCATAAAACTAACTCACTTTCGTAGAAATCACGGTTGCATTTAGCGTATGCAACAAGCTCTTTTAACCCCTAGCTTACACCAGTGGACGAGTAAGGTCTCGTGAGGGTTTGCAGAGATGCTACCCACAAACATCAATGAAATGCAAGGATGATTTTTCAAAAATATTAGGCTCTTAAGAAAGCAGTTGTAACAAATATTTCATGTAATTGACATTCTCAAAACAAGTTTAAAAATCTCATGCCACCACAGTAAAAATTCTTTTTCCTTCACTTTTCTAACCTTGTAGCTATTTTATGATTTTCCTCAGAAAGTCAAGTATTCTCATGCTTTACTCATTTATCCTCACTTGTATATTTTCTGCACAGTAATACACACATACGCCTAAGCAATGAAAAATTTCTCATTCAGCACATTCTTTTTCTTTCTTTGGATTTTCAATTTCTCACTTTTTCTTTCAATTTTCACTCTTGAACATTCTTCTCACCTGAGCACTATTTCGAATAGTCAATTTTCGTGACCCTTGTAGCGAGCTTTGGGTCAGTGACTCCCAGGCCGGCCGACCTTAGGGCACTAGATACAAAGTATCCCTCGGACTTAATTGCTCGAGTCACTAGACTTCTATTTTAATAGTTTACGTATAGTCTTCCTCTCGTCATGTGCAATGTCTCTATCTCTTAGGCTTTCTATGCAGTCCATGTAACAAGCTTTCTAACCAATGGCTCCCAAACCAGCTGGCTTTAGGGCACCAGGTGTAAAACACCCTTCAGATTCTACTTACTCAAACTACAAAGGCCACAAATATCAACTAGACAAGAAGATGATCTCCTTCGTTATCCTTTTCATTAAGAGACTCAAACACTTCATCTCGTATCTGAGTTCCACTACTAGGATCCACGAAGACATCAACAACTAAATGTGGCTCTATTCTTTTAAACTCATTTTTCAAAAACATCTTTCCATTGCTTATTTCTTTCAAAAAACATACTGTGCATACTTATACTAAAGTGATTCAAAATTTTCTAACAATCAAATACTATCTTTCTTTGAATTTTCTCATAAATAACTACTCTATTCGAATCAGTTCAGAATTTTTTTTTTTACATGGGGCTTAAAAATTTCTCAACTGTTAGATTATGCCAAAAACAATCATATATGCTACAACTTGTTCTCAAATGCCTACCTTAGTTACCAGACATAAAATATATATATATATATATATATATATATATATTTTTTTTTTTTTTTTAGTGTGCATCTAAACCACCCCCCCATGCTTGAATGACACTGTCTCTAGTGGCATACAAAATATATAAAAATGCAATGCACATGCACACTAAAAGACAATAAGAATATGGGAGAAAGGATAGATACAACCTGATCTGCTCTGAGCTTCTGAAGTTGAATTTCATCTGATCTTTGAATTCTTTGAAAGCTCTTCTCTGTACCTGGTAACTGATACACTAAGTGTTAGATTCATCCTGCATACATCAAAACAAAAGTTAGCAAATATGAAATAAAATACTGAATAGAGAAAAATACTGAAATGAAAGAAAAACAAACTAGTGTATATATGATACATCCCTCTGGTTGAATCCTCATGCCTTCGTGAGATGCACTATCTCACACTCACCATTCTGCAAGGAGTCTGAAATAAAGGGCTTCAGTCTTTGCCCATTCACCTTGAATATACCTTGGGTCATAGGATCGAATAATGTAACTGCTCCATGGGGAAACACTTCTTTCACAATGTACGGACCTGTCCATCTCGATCTCAACTTCTTTGGGAATAAATGCAAATGAGAATTGTATAGCCACACTTTCTGCTCTGGCTCAAACATTTTTCTGACAATGTACTTATCATGGAACGCCTTCATGCGAGCTTTGTATAATTTGGCATTCTCATACGCATCATTCCTGAGTTCCTCTAATTCTGAGAGCTGCAGTGCTCTCTCTTTGCCAGCCTGGGTGAGATCAAAATTCAACTTCTTGATAGCCCAATACGCTCTATGCTCTAGCTCGACAGGAAGATGGCATGCTTTCCCGAATACAAGGCGATACGGGGACATGCCAATGGGAGTCTTAAATGCAGTTCTATATGCCCAAAGTGCATCATCTAAGCGCTGAGACCAATCCTTGCGGTCCGGGCGAACTGTCTTTTCTAAAATCTGCTTAATCTCCCTATTCGAAACCTCAACCAGTCCACTAGTCTGCGGATGATACGGAGTGGTGAATCTATGATTGATAGAATATCTTTTCAGTAGAGAAGCTATTTGTACATTCATAAAAGGCATGCCACCATCGCTAATCATCGCACGTGGCACACCAAAACGACTGAAAATATTGTGCTTAATGAACTTAAGCACCACTCTATGATCATTGGTCTTGGTTGACACAGCCTCGACCCACTTGGACACATAACCAACCGCCACAAGAATGTATAAATTTCCGAATGAAGGCGGGAATGGTCCCATGAAATCAATGCCCTAAACATCATAAATCTCGACTATCAAAATCAGAAGCAAGGGCATCATGCCCCTCTTGGACATGTTCCCAATCTGCTGACATCGAAGACATCGCCTATAAAACTCATGAGCATCCCTGTGGAGTGTGGGTCAATAAAATCCTAACTGCAAAACCTTTGCAGTCGTCTTCCTACTGCTAAAATGCCCTCCACAGGCTAATAAATGGGAAAAATTAAGAATGGACTGGTACTCCTCTTCCGGAACACATCTCCTAATGATCTGATCATCACAGTATTTGAACAACTCTGGTTCATCCCAATAATAGTGCCTCACCTGAGATAGGAATCTCTCACGCTCATTCTTTTTCCAATGCTCAGGGATCTGTCTCGAAACTAGATAGTTCACAATATCTGCAAACCAGGGTAACTGCGATGTACTGACTGACATGATCTGCTCGTCGGGGAAAGAATCACTGATCGGCCTCTGATCCTGCGTGGTCTCCACGATCAGTATGGAAAGATGGTCTGCTACTACATTTTTGCTTCCTTTCTTATCTCGAATCTCGAGATCAAACTCTTGTAGTAGTAGAACCCAACGAATCAATCTCGGTTTGGTGTCTTTCTTATTCAACAGATATTTCAATGCAGCATGGTCAGAAGAGACAACCACCTTTGAACCGAGTAAATAGGACCTAAACTTGTCCAATGCGAAAACTACCGCAAGTAGCTCCTTCTCTGTCGTAGTATAATTCATCTGAGCATCAGACAGAGTTCTACTTGCATAGTAGATCACATAGGGCTTCCTATCAATGCGTTGTCCTAAAATAGCCCCCATAGCATAATCAGATGCATCGCACATAATCTCAAATGGGAGAGTCCATTTCGAAGGTCTCAAAATGGGTGCAATAATCAAGGCCTCTTTGAGAATCTCAAAGGCCTTCATACAATCCTCGCTAAAAACAAAGGGCTGGTCTTTCTCTAATAAAGTACACAGCGGTCACGAGATTTTACTGAAATCTTTTATGAACCGCCTATAAAAGCTCGCATGCCCTAAAAATGACTGAATCTGCCTCACAGAGGTGGGTGGAGTCAAACGGGAAATGGATTCCACCTTTGCTCTGTCAACCTCAATGCCACGCTTGGACACAATGTGTCCAAGCACAATCCCCTCCTGGACCATAAAATGGCTCTTTTCCCAACTCAGGACAAGATTTGTCTCCGCACACCTACTTAGTACTCGAGTAAGTTTTTGGAGGCAATCTTCAAATGAATAGCCATACACTGAAAAATTGTCCATAAAAACCTCCATCACATCATCTATCATGTCCGAGAAGATAACAAACATACACCTCTGAAAAGTTGCCGGGGCATTGCAGAGCCCGAATGCCATACGTGTGAATGCGAATGTGCCATAAGGACATGTAAATGTAGTCTTTTCCTGGTCGTCAGGATGGACAACTACCTGATTGTATCCTGAGTATCCATCTAAAAAGCAGTAGTAGCTCTGTCCTGCGAGTCTCTCTAAGATCTGATCAATGAATGGCAATGGGAAATGATCTTTCCTAGTTGCCACATTCAACTTTCGATAATCGATACATACCCGCCATCCTGTAGTGGTCCTCATCGGAATTCTCTCACCCTTCTCGTTCTCCACAACAGTGAGTCTTGACTTCTTCGGCACAACCTGAATCGGACTGACCCACTGGCTATCAGAAATAGGGTAAATGATTCTGGCATCCAACCACTTCACCACCTCGTTCTTCACCACTTCCTTCATGTTAGGATTTAGCCTTCTCTGCATATCTCTCACTGGCTTAACTTCCTCATCGCAATGAATTCTATGCATGCAGAATAAAGGATCAATCTCCTTCAAATCAACAACTCCCCAGCCAATCGCTGCCTTGTGCCCTCGCAGAATAGTCAACAATCTCTGCTTCTGCTCCTCAGTGAGCAGGGACGAGATGATCACAGGCAGAGTCTTATCATCTCCGAGGTATGCATACTTGAGAGAATCCGGTAAGGGTTTCGACTCAAGTTTCGGAGGTGACTCGATCGAAGATTTGACAGGGGTCTCTGCAAGTGGTGGAAGAGTCTCAATGATAGCTCCCACAGGTAATCTTTCCGACGACACTCTAGACACATCTACGCTATCTATACAACTATTCTTCTCTATATGGTACAATTCTAAGGAATCCTCAGTAATATACAACTCGGGCTGCTCCTCCAATAATTCCTGTGCAATATCTACATGAAAGTAATTCATGTCTTCTACTGGTCCCATCGCGGCATTGAAAATATTCAGCTTAACCTTCCTATTGCCGAATGAGAGATCCATGGCTCTGGTCCTACAGTTGATGCACGCATTGGCAGTCGCCAAGAATGGTCTGCCCAAAATGATCAGAGTCTGGTGCTGGCTATCTACTCCTTCCATATCCAGAATGATGAAATCAACGGGGAAATAAAAGTCATCCACCTTAACTAGCATGTCCTCCAAGACACCTCTCAGTACCTTGACAGAACGATCTGCCAGCTGAAGTGTAATAGGAGTCGATCTCATCTCTCCTAGCCCAAAAGAATCAAAGAAATACCCGGGCAGAATGTTCACGCTTTCTCCAAGATCGAGCAATGCGCGTTCTATTCGGATGTTCCCTATGGTATAAGCAATGATCGGGGCTCCAGGGTCCTTGAGCTTTGGTGGTGTCTGATGCTGAAGTACTGAACTCACCTGCTCAGTAAGATGGACCCTGTTAAGAACTCTCTCTCTAGATTTCCGCTTCTGCGTACATAGTTTCTTCAGGAATTTGGCATATGTCGGCACCTGCTGAATCGCATCAAGCAAAGGTAAGTTGATCTGCACATGCTTGAATATGTCAAGCATGTCCTGGATCTTCGCACCTTGCTTCCCTCTAAATTCGGGAGACTCTAATGCTTTGGGATAGGGTGGTGGGGGAGTATATTTGGGTGGTTCCTCCTCTTTGTGAGAAGCCTCACTCCTATCCTTCTTCTGCACTGAGGATGAAGATGATGATGATGAAGGTACTGAAGATGATGGTGGGGATGGTGATGATGGCTGAGTCGACGAAGGTGAAACAATGGTCGCTGGCTCCTCTATCTTCTCTCTACTATCTCTCTCTCTGTTATCGACGTGATACTCACGTCCACTCCTCAGAGCCATAACAGATTTGGCTTGTTGTTGTGACTCAGCATGAAACAGACTTTCATTCATCTGGTCCTTACCCTTCGAGTTCATGACAGCCTGGCTCGGCAATGTACCCTCGGGTCTCCTACTGATAGCCTCTGCTAACTGTCCCATTTGCGACTCTAACTTCGCAATGGACTGCGTATGTGAGCTCAATATCTGGCTACACTTCTCGAAGGCGTTCTGATTAGAGGTTTTCACCTCTTGGAATGCCTGGAGAAGTCTCTCCTCAAAAGATGTCTGCGGGGCAGACTCCTGCAGAATCGGGGGAGGAAATGAGGTAGAAGACTGAGAATAACTCGAACTCTGGAATGTCTGAGAAAAAGATGACGGTCGAGCTGGCTGGGAGGAAGTAGGCATCTGCATGAAAGACTGTGGATTCTTCCATGAAAAATTAGGATGGTTACGCTAACCCGGATTATATGTCGATGAGAATGGGTTATTCGGCGGTCTGACGTAACCCTGAGCTACTTGAACTTGTTCTTGAACAAATTCAGGGTACTGAGCTGCCGAAGGGCACTCAGAGATATCATGTGCCGGACTGGCACATAGAGTACACACCTGCTGTGTAGTGGGCGGTCCTGAAAGAAGCTGGTCCAGCTTTTGAGCAATCATGTCTACCTTGCACTGTAGTGCGGTAGAGGGACCAATCTCAAGAACACCAGCTTTCTTCTGAATGTTGGGTGTGGCTCTATCCGAATGAGAGCTCGAAGCATGGTGGAGGGAATTCTCGGCCAATGTATGAAATAACCTCCATGCTTCATCCTCGCTCTTCAGCATGAATGTTCCCCCACATGAAGAGTCGACCATCTGACGATTCCTGTCAGACAATCCATCGTAGAAGCTCTGCACCAGTTGCCATCTCAGCACCTGATGATGGGGACATTTCCTGAGGAGATCCTTCATTCTCTCCCAGGTCTCATGGAAGTGTGTGATCATCGCAAAATTTTTCCTCTCGTAATATTCTCTCTCTTCCTTCTCTTTTCCTTTCCAACCTCTTATTTTCCTCCTTTTTGAAGGGAGAAAGATAAAAGAACGGAAAGAAAGAGAGAAGGGAAAAGAAAGAAGAGAAGAGAAGAGAAGAGGAACTCTTTTGCGGGTCTCACTTGACCTTAATTTTGAAAATATTTGAAATAACTCGCCTCCGTTTTTTTTTTTTTTAATATTTGCAGGAAAACTGGGAGACAGGATTCGCTCGTCGGTACGAGGTTCGACCATTCCTGGCGCCTTTACCAGGGGTAATCAAACCAAGGGTCAAATTTTTATGCCTTTTGCTTTGCAAAGAATTTATCTAGGTATTTATCCTAAGTCTAAAAATGCACAATGAATCATGCTTGTGCAAATGCAAAGATGTATGTTCTTTTTGAAAGTATTTTGAAGAATTTCCAAGTGAATCAGATAAAGTGAAGAAATGTTTTCTAACTTAGAACTTAAGATTTGAAGTTCTAAGTTTTTAGAATAATCGGGAGCTTGGGAAAATAAAACTGGCATTTGGAAATTGATCTTGAAGTCTTGAAATAAAAAGAGAATGAAGGAAATTTTCAAAGTCATAAATGGACTTTGAATTTGGAAGTTTGAACTTGGATGAATACTTGGAATGGAATTGAATTCTAACTTTGAAGTTTTGAAGTTAGAAGGAAATGTGGGGGATTTTGAGGAATGGGATTTAGAACAGTTGGAATTTCAAGATGAAATCCGAATCCAAATTCTGAATTCTGAATAAAGTTTTGAGTTGATTTTTGGATTTAGGATCTGAAATAAGAACTTTGGTTTGAATGAAATGGGACTGGCTTTGAGAATTGGAATTTGGACTTGGAATTTTGAATGGAATTGGATTCAAGATTTGGAATCCAAGATGGTATTTGGATCTAAAATCTGAGATCCGAGATAGGGTTGGACTCTGGATCCTAAGATGGAATTGGATCTGAAGTTTGAGATCCAAAGTAGAATTGGATTTTGGATCCTAAACTGGACTTGGATCTGAAGTTTGAGATCCAAAGTAGAATTGGATTTTGGATCCTAAACTGGACTTGGATCTGAAATCCGAGATCCGAGGTGAATTGGGTTCTAGATCCTAAAGAATGGATTTGGATTTGAAGTCCGAGATCCAAAGTAGAGTTGGATTCTGGATCCTAAGAATTGGAATTTGGATCTGAATCTGAGATCCAATGGTAGAATGGGATCTGAATCCTAAATGGATTTTGGATCTGAAGTCTAAGATCCAAAGTAGCATTGGGTTCTAGATCCTAAAGGGAATTTGGATCTGTAATTCGGGATCCAGAGTGGAATTGGAATTTTGGACCCTAAGATGGATTTGGATCTGAAGTCTGAGATCCAAAGTAGAGTTGGATTCTGGACCCTAAGAGTTGGAATTTGGATCTGAATCTGAGATATCATGGTAAAATGAGGGTCTGGATCCTAAATGAAGTTTGGATCTGTGATTGGAGATCCAAAGTAGAATAAGGATTTGGATCCTAAATGGAATTTGGATCTGTGATGGGAGATCCAAAATGGAATAGAGTTTTACACTTGAAAATCTGGGTCCAAGTTGAGATTAACTTTGTATTTTGGGTTTTGAAAGTCCAAATGGGACTTTTGAAGATGGATCTGGGTTTTGAAAACCCAGATTGAACTTTAGGAAGGTTTGGATTTTGAGATTCAGAGTCAATCTCAACTTTGATTTAAAACTTGAAGAAAACTTGATTTTGAATCAGAAGATGAATCAAAAACTTCAAAGTTCAATTTGAACTTTGAAATTGAATTTTGAATTTGGGTTGGAATTTTGGATATAGAATGATTTTGAAATTCCAAAGTCAAATTGGACTTTGAAATTGAGATAGAATTGGAATTTTGAAATAGAAGTTTGAAGAAAAGATGTTCAAAATCACTTGGGTTTTTGAAAAAGAATTCTGAAAAATGTGATGCAATTCTATCCTAAATGATGAAATGAATTTGAATAAGTTTGTAATTGGATTTTGAAAAGCTATTTTATTCTTTAAATGAATTAAGAATGAGATTGAAGATATAATATATCCCTGACTATAGTCATTGAATATATTATATAATAATCACATCGAAATTCAAGCGAAGAATAAAATACATTTTTGGTGCTTTTATAGAATTTAAAATGAAATTAACTCTCAATATACCCTGACTATGGCCATTGGTATATATTTTGAGTTAATTTTAAGTTAAATTCTGATAAAAGAAGAAAATATTTAAGAAAAACATGATGAATTTTGAAAATGGATCTAGTGTTATTTTGTAAAAGATAAAAATGCTAAGTTTTGTCCACACCCTGACTATGGCCATTGATGTGGATCATCAACTTAGTATTTATTATCTCTTACGAAATGGTGCACGTGTCATTCGTGTTTTCATTTGTGAGGATTTGAAAAAATAAAAATAAAAAAATGCATGAAAAACAAGTAATTCAATGATATTTACAATGCTCATCCATTCTACCTAAAATAGGGAATGTAAATTCTCATTAAGGCCTAACTTATTACAAGGTTTAAACTCGAAAATGCAAATCTCAAATGATGATATTCTCCTCATATTCCTTGCAAAACAACTAGATAACATGAAAATGGAAGGGAAATGACATATATCACATGGATATCAAAAAAAAAATGTTCATATACTAGGATATGAATGATGGAAAGATAGAAGATATGATATATATGCTTATACATACACATATATATACATGCATATGTCATATATATAGGTGTATATATATATATATATATATATATATATATATATATATATCCCTAGCACAATGACCTAGTAAGCTACCTTCAAAATCACTTAAAGAATTTCTGCAACCCTGTATAATTATATTTCACATAACAAATCTTAGCTGAAAAATTTTAACAACTGATCAATGGATCCAGGTGATCATACACCAGGAAAATTTCTTGTGAAATCAGTTCAGCAACTCTCCTTTTCCTGATAGCAATGGACCAAAAACTTCTTCCTTGACAACAAGACTGCTTTCACCAAGTAATTACTGTAACGACTGGGAACCTGGATAGTAAGTGGTTATGCATGGACAATATTCAGGAAACAAAAGTATTTACACTCAGTGAAATGTTGCTGAAAATTGTCATGATAATATGCAGGAGATGTTACATGAGGTACTTATGGTATAATGGACATACACAGGTGTGATGGGAAATATATGGTGACTATGGACATCATGACATGCACAATAAATGACACAGGTTGCAGCTGAGTGCTGCAACAACAAAAGATTAAAATGGGTGTCAATAAGTGAGCACGGATATACATAAGTAGCAACACATAGTGAATAGATGGCATGTCATTACATGGAGGATCATACAGAGGACACCTATATCAGAAGGAAAAATGCTGATATTATAGGCACAATGGTGCTTATGGGGGATATATAGTGAAGTGCAGTGGGTGTCTACATAGGAGATTGGGCATGTCTGCTATATAACCGAAAAACCTCATGAACTGTGCCTGTAGAGGTTGCTGCGGAGGGCGACAGGTATAAATGTTGTGAATATGGCTGTGAAGGTGAGCTATGGGGGTGGGGGGTGGGGGGCTATATGCTGGAACTGGAATATGTAAATATGCTGGAAGTTGGAATGCACAGATGGACAAAAAGCAATAAATATAGACGTGAATGAGAGTGACAGATACAGAAAAAAAAAATACTCTTCTGCGAAGAGGATGAAGATGTAGGGCAGCCAAATGTGCAGCCCCAACGCTTTATTACCATGGACTAAGATTCCAGCTCTACCACTAGATGCTACAGCAGATGTTAGAAATTCAAGAGCATGGTAGCCTCTGCATTAATCAGGTAGTTATACTCCTTTTTGTGATAAAATGACTACCAACTGATGTTGTTGATGGATTCATGCAGTCTCTATAACTCACAGGGTGTATGTTTATGACACCATAACGATACTACACAGAAGGTTGGTGAACAAATATATGATTAAAAATACATGGGTAAAAAAAAAGTTATATACAGTGCAGAGAAGAAAAAAAAAATGTAAATGCTGGTGGATGTAAGTGCTATAGTGCAGGTATATGCAAAATAATGGAGTGTTCAATAATCAAATGCTGAGATGTTTAATGACTAGCATGCATAAATACATTGCTAATAGATAACTGGAAATATTCCATAGGACATGACAAATAATGGGTGGTAATGTGATGGTTGCAGAAAGGTATTTTAACAAATTTTGTAAGCCCTGACTTTCCTCAGGTTCTTCAGAGAATCCATATTGATCAGCCCATCCATTTATGCAGAACTTGGGCTGCTATTCGTGATGGCTAAAGCTTTCAGCTTTTTCATTCATTAAGTACCGACCCTTTTACTCCCACACAGTGTGTTATAGGTGAAGCATCCGTTCCTAGGCTCGCAAAAGGACATACCCTCTGGAAAGATTCAAGAAAGGGTGTGAGGAGTGACAGCAGGCACTATGAACGTGAGTGAGGTAACAGTAGCCCATGGGCTGTTGTTAATGCAAGTGAAATAGCAGCAGCCCATGGGCTATTGTCCATATAAATGAAATGATGGTGAATGCCCAAAAGCATATCGTGAGGTATAATGAATGCTGGGCAATGTTGTACAATGGTGAAACCAAGGTGAGATAGTGTAAAAATGATGTCCATCGACTTAATCAAAGAATCCAAAGTAATTTCGCCATAAAGGAAAATAACAACCAAATTATTTGCAGAAAAATATAGACCAAATGATACGAAATTCATGACCCTATCAAATACAAGAGATGGGATTATGTATATATGCCATCAATCGAACTTAACACAGGGTTAGATCTAATCTCATGACAGAGATGAGAGCCAAACAACAAAGAAGAATCAAGCAAAAGGACATAGGAAGTAACGAAAACAAACAGAATTAACAACAAATTGGAAATTCAAAGAAATAGGAAACACTTATTCATGTTACGGCAAAATGTGGCCGTGTGCTATGATAATAATTTAAGGGATGAAGGTATGAACAGGGCCGCATAGATGCCAATCAGAAGTCAGAGTGATCTTAGGAAATCAGGTCATAATTAGTTGAAATAAGTATTCAATACATAACAGGAGATATTATGCATATGGAGGAGATACTATCACGTTGTTTGGGCAGATCTGGAGATCTCTTGATCCTTGGAAAACTAATCTCTCTCCACCCGTAAATCAGGAATTGAGGCTCCTGTTGTTACATCTTTGTTCATCTCTGCAACCTCTTCCCAAGAGCTAATACCCCTGGAGGAGGATGCCTCTGATTACAGGGAGGGATTAAAGGATACGCAGGTGATCTAGCCAGAGTAGCCATCTTACAGAAACATGGGCATGAGCGATAAGAAAGTGCAAATGGTGTTATTGACAGATCATCAGGCCTAACATTCAAAATTATCTATGTCAACAAGGAGCTGACGATAATAATTTGTTTGATCCAGGTGAACCGAGGGGGTCATTACGGGACACCACCGACCACCCACTAATGATATGGCCATGGATGTATGTTATTTCAATAGGTGTGAGAGATCTAGGAGAGGCTATATCAACAGGGGATTACTAAATTGTAAATACATGTAAAAAAAAAAAATACCAGATCAAGAGGGAGCAAGGCAAATACTGCTATGCGTAATAAACAGAGTTGAAATAAATAATAAATAAAAATAAAAAAAATAAAAAATAAGATAAAAAAATAAGATCGATAAATCTTCCAGAGACCGAATTAACAGAGAAAGAAGAAGGGAAATATCTAAAAGCTTCGCTCATTCGTAATCATGCAAACTAACAAAACTACAAAAAAAAAAGTAAGGAATAAAGAGGAGATGATGTAGGAACATGATATTCCCTTGTTATAGCACGAGGAGGTATTTGGATTGCTACAGGCAACCGAACATCTTCCGTGGTGCATTGATAGGGACCAAACAGAAGGAACAAAGAGAGATCTAGAGAAAATCAGAGGAAAAAAGGGGATTTACCACGACCGAAGATGCAGAATCGATTGGATTCCGAGTTGCTGCTGCGACCTCCGTTCTCTTTAATCGACTATACCCTTTTCTTGCACCTCTTCTTATTGAGGAGAGAGGAAGGATCCGGAATGGATGTGAGAGGCAGAAAGTCCTCGATCAAATGAAAAGATGGGTGCTGATCATGGATTTGCAGAGAAGCTCTCAGTGACGAAGATGCTGATGATGGGATTTTTTCCTCCCCCTACAGAAGCGATGGAGGCTCCTTCTTAAAGGGAAATGGAGAGTTCGGGAAGAAAAAATGTTGAGGATTGAGGGTGGAGGAGAGGGGAAGCTGTTGGAAGATCAACGATCGAGAGGAGAAGGAGGAAGGCGCGGGAGGATTCCGTTGTAGAATTTCTCATTTTCCAAAAGGAGGCTTCCTTTTTAGGGAACTTTTTTTTTTTTTTTTTTAAATGGTTTATGAAAATGAGGTTTTCAGAAAATTGTTTCACAAGGCTTAAAATCCTTTGTTTTTCTTGTAATTTTTCTCATTTTCCAAAAAAAAAATTATTTATTTTTAGAATAAAATCCTAAAGCTTTTACGAGAAACCAAAGATTTAAAACTATATTTTTTTTTGTGTTTTTGTAAAATATTTACAACAGGGGCTTTTCTAAGAATTAAAAGCTATTTTTGGGGAAATATCTTCAGAAAAATGTGTTTGGATCCGGATTTTGAAGAAATATGGATTTAAAGCTCTGGATTCGGATCCGGAATTGATTTTGAATACATCAATATAGAATTTGATTCAGAAAATCTGAAGAATGACCGAATTTTAGCTTTGAAATTGCTTTGATTTTCTCAGAGGATGGAATTAGGGGCAAAAGGGTCATTTTTAAAAAAAAAACTTTGAAAAATTTGGGGTGTTCACAGATGCCCCTCTTTGCTACTAAGCCGGTTGAGAGCCGAGCTTAGTGGCAAAGACAACACTCCAAATTTTGAAACTGCCTCAGTCAGCAGGTCTGAACTGGGTGTGGAAGAATTGTTTTGAAAATATGGTTTTTCAGGCTTCGAAACCTTATCCTGAATGGTTTTAGGGAGGCGAAATCCTCGAAGATGATATGATTGGGTAGAAAATGAGGAAATCGTGATGGGACTTTAGATGGAAATTCTGAAATGGTGGGAAAATGAAAATTTTGATCAGGTCTCATGGATGAGACAAGATACTCTTTTTGGAATGATTCAGGTTTAGCCCTTAACCTGGATGGGACGAAGATATTTCAAAAATGAATTTGGAAATGAGGAAAGGAATATATGAGGACCTTGATGGGACATTTTGGAAAATGTCTTGTGAAATGAAGCTCAAGTAGGATCATATCCTGGATGGATGTACAAAGCATGGATTCCTAGATGAGAAGAGCCATGATGGGATTGGAAGAAATCATCTCGTTAAAACGAGGAATTTTGCAGGAACAAGACTCAGGTTTAACCCAAATATGCAAGGAAGATACCTCGCGAAGCGAGGTTCCGGGTTAGCTCTTAATCTGGATAGGAAATCTACCATATGGGTTTCTCAGAAATGGAGAAAGCACAATGGGACCTTCGGAATTTGGACGAACAAATCCGAGAGGGGTTTTTGCGAAAGGAGGAAATATAGAATCCCTAAAGCTTTGAAAAGGGGAAGAAATTGGGCGTCTCATTGCTGAGACTGAAATAGCTTTTGAAATCAAAGAATCTTTCGCAAATGGTTCAGGTTTGTCCCTTATCCTGAGTGGGAGAAATCTACCATACAGGTTTCTCAAAAATGGAGAAAACCATAATGGGACCTTCGGAATTTGGACGAACAAATCCGAGAGGGGTTTTTGCGAAAGGAGGAAATATAGAGTCCCTAAAGCTTTGAAAAGGGGAAGAAATTGGGCGTCTCTTTGCTGAGACTGAAATAGCTTTTGAAATTAAATGATCTTTCGCAAATGGTTTAGGTTTGACCCTTATCCTGAGTGGGTCACCCATACGGAATTCGTTAATGAGAAAACCGTGATGGGACAGGAAGAGATACTTCTTCTGAGGCAACTCTTTTGGGAAATACAAACAACGCCATGTTGCATCAAAATGAATATTGAATGTTTATTTAATTCTTGGAATAGCTAGAAAATTTTGCCAATAAGATAAAATCATAGCAGATTCAGATGCTTCTAAATGTGCATGTGTGTGCAAAGATATTCCCTCTTTTACCTAGAGTATTTCTTCTAATGAGGTTAGCTCCTCGGTTTTAAGAGTCAAATTCAAAAATTTAGCACTGATGATTTTCTTCAAGGAAGCTATCCATTTCCCTGATATGAGAATAAAAGAAATATTCTTAATTTCATAAAAGCAGGAAGTGAAGAGATATTGATAAAAGAATTTTGCATGAGAAAAGATGACTTCTGGCAACTTCGGCAGTTTGATATCTAGGTGTTTTCCCACGATGATCTTTTTTTGCACTCTTTTGAGTCATTGGGCTTTCTCGGTTTTTTCACATCATCCTTCATTTGGATATCCTGACTTTTCTCTCTTTTTCAGGGAAGGGTACGTCACAAGCTCCTTCATCTTGGAGATGCTCTGATCCTTCTTTCTCTCTGGGATTGTATATGATATTGGCTCAAAAGGTCTTTATATAATAGCTGGAATCAAATATCTTTTAGGGTTTGTTGGTAGGTTCATCGCATCTGCCTTCATCTCGACAGTGATCCGAACTTTCCCTGGAAGGATCCGTCACAAACTCCGTCATCTTGGAGATGTTTCAAATCTTCTTTGGCCCCGGGGATCTACTCGCTTAATTCGCCTTCATCTTGACGACAATTAAGAGATCCCTTTTGTGGATATTTGATTGCAACTTTTAAACGAAAATGAGAAAGGATGGGTTGAGTGGATTCTTTTTATAGCTCAAGATATTTTCACTGCCTGATTGTCAGAAAATCATTTTTGAAACATGCGCCATAGCCAAGATCAATATCAATTCTCTTCTGGCTTTTCAACATCATTGAAGATTTCTTTTATTGATCATATCGAGGACATTTCTTACATCCTTTTGGTTGATCAACAGGAAAAGATTTGAATTTTACCTCTTTTCGCGAAAAGTTTCACCTTTTTTTGGAAGAAAATAGAAGAGGTAATCTGAGAAAATTCTTTTCGTGCAGTCAGACTTTTAGAATCAACTAATGCTTTTAGCAAATTGGCAAAGTTTTCACAAATTTCTTGTGAAATAATCATTCAATATAGATTTTGATGAGACATTTAGCTGTAATTTAAAGAAATGGTGCAAGAAATCAGACTTTAGAAAACTAGACAGATGAAATATATTAGGTTTTGGAAATCCCGACCAGTTTATGAGAAACTGGATTTTGGTAATCCCGACCAATTATGAAAACTGGATTTGAAAATCCCGACCAGTTATAGAAACTGGATTTAAAAAATCCCGACCAGTTATGAAAACTGGATTTGAAAATCCTGACCAGTTATAAAAACTGGATTTGAAAATCCTGACCAGTTATAAAACTGGATTTGAAAATCCCGACCAGTTATAAAACTGGATTTGAAAATCCCGACCAGTTATAAAACTGGATTTGAAAATCCCGACCAGTTATGAAAACTGGATTTGAAAATCCCGACCAGTTATAGAAACTGGATTTAAAAAATCCCGACCAGTTATAAAAACTGGATTTGAAAATCCCGACCAGTTATAAAAACTGGATTTGAAAAATCCCGACCAGTTATAGAAACTGGATTTGAAAATGAAGGATTTAATCTGATGATTTGCAAAGTGACTGAATTTGGGAGGTTATAACCCGAGGGTTGAGAGAATGATGAGATTTTGAAGATATTGTAACCAAAGGTTGGGAAACTGATAGAATTTTAAAAGATTGAAGATCTTGAAGGTTTGGGAATGATAGAATTGAGGAGTCTCACCCTAAGGGTTTGATCTTTTGGAATACACGACCAGCGGGAGCTGGATCTTTTGGAATACAGGACCAACGAGATGCTGGATCCTCTGGAAATACATGACCAGCGAGATGCTGGATCTTTTGGAAATACATGACCAGCGAGATGCTGGATCCTTTGGAAATACATGACCGGCAAAAGCTGGATCTTTTGAAAATACATGAAGTTTTGGGAGATTTAAGTCAGAACTTGAACTTAGAAGGAGAAAGGTTTTTTGGTCAGAAGACTGATTTTAAAAGGTTACCGGTGTGAGAACCGTTTTTTTTTTCAAATGAGCTCAATATATGATTGAAAAAGTTTGAGAAATAAGCAGTGTGAGAACTGGTTTTTAGAAGATAATTCAGGATTTATCCCCTTATCCTGAACGGGGGAAATAATAAAGAGAATACCTCATTGAAAGGAGGCATCAGGTTTATCCCTTAACCTGAAGGGGTATTTTCAAAGATAAAAGTAGATGGAATTGTAATTAAGATTGAAAAATTTGTTGAAAACTTGACATAAACGAGCATTAGCTTGATGTAAATTTGATCAAAGCAAAATGAATTAAATGAAACAAAAAATAAAGACTGCAAGACTAATTAAGATTTAACAAAATTTGAGGAAAAGAGCTTTCGTCTAATCCTGTCTGCATATGATGAGAAAGATGTTTATGAATAAAATAAAAATGCCCCAGTATCATGGAGAAGAATGTAAGAATTGATAGAAGATCATTGTTTTTATTGAAATGGTTCTTTGAATAGTACAAAAAGTTTTTGAATGAAAATTCTAAGTATAAAATTTCTTCAAATGCAGAGCATTGATGGGATCTGGCATCTCCACTCCATCTGCGTTGATTAGGCGATACGAATTGCGAGGCAAAGCTTCCTTAACCACATAAGGGCCTTCCCAATTGGGTGACCACTTGCCCCGTGGTCGATGCTTGAGATGAGCTGTCAATCTGAGCACCAAATCATTAACTCGAAATTTTCTCTCAATGACGGACTTGGCATAGTGTCGAGCTATCCTCTGTCGATAAGCTTGAGCATGCTCTGCTGCCTTGAGCCACTTTTCATCCAGTAAATCTAGCTGTACCAATCTCTGTTGCTGATACTGATCAAGTGGTAATTCTATAAGAGAAGCAAATTTGAGAGCGGGCTTCTGGATATGGAGAGGTAACACCACTTCAGTTCCGTAAACAAGTCTTGAAGGAGTGGCATTAGTCGGGGTCCGAATGGTGGTCCGATATGCCCAAAGTGCGTCATGAATTTTCTCATGCCAATCTCGACCTGTCTTCACAGTCCTTTCCAAAATACGGATTAAAATTTTATTGGTGGCCTCTGCTTGGCCATTCCCTTGAGGATAATAGGGAGCTAAGAAATGATGGGAAATTCTGAATTTAGAACAGAAGGTTTTCATCCTCTCATTTTTGAAATGGGTTCCATTATCTGAGACAATATCATGTGGTATGCCGAAGCGGCAAAGAATGTTCTTGTGAATGAAAGAAACCACATGGCGGCCTTCTACTGTGCGTAGAGTAACAGCTTTAACCCATTTCGTGAAATACTCTGTCGCAGCCAGAAAGTATTTGTGGCCGTTGGAAGCAGAAGGAGTAATCGGGCCGACGACGTCGAAAGCCCACATAGAAAATGGCCAAGGAGAAACAACTGATTGTAGATATGTGGCCGGAGCATGAATGTAAGGTGCGTGCAATTGGCACTTGATGCACTTCTTCACAAATCTATGACAGTCCTGCTGCATGGTATTCCAATAGTACCATTCTCGAACGATCTGTTTGACGAGAGTTTGATAGCTGACATGGCCACCACAAATCCCTTCATGTGCTTCTTGGATAACTTCCATAGCTTCTTCTTTGTCTAAGCATCTGGCATATTCAGAATTGAACCCACGGCGGTAGAGGACATTGGCCAGAATGAAATAACGGGTAGACATACGCTGAATTGCGCGTTGCTCCCTTTTTGGCATCTCTGGTGGAAATTCACCAGTCTCAATGAAATTTTTGATATTTTGATACCAAGGCTTCTCCTTCTGATTAACTTGGTTTATTTGCATGATTGAAGCGAAAGCAGGTTGCTCAAGTCTGCCCACTTCAAAAGAGCGACATGATTCACCACCTTTGAAGGATAGAATGGAGCCCAGACTGGCTAAACCATCAGCTATCTGATTATGCTCTCTTTTTATGTGATTGAGTTGAAATTCCTCGAAGCTGTCCACAAGAGCTAGGACGACCTTCTGATATGGGATTAACTTGGAATCTTTCACTTGCCATTCAGTGTTAACTTGACTGACAACAAGTAGGGAATCACCAAAGGCATGCACCCTCTTGACATTGAAACTTTGTAGAATCTTGAGGCCTTGTATTAAAGCTTCATACTCGGCCATATTATGAGTGCATTGGAAACCAAGCTTGAGGGAATAAGGGATCATTTCTTTTTCTGGAGTGATTAACAAGACTCCAATCCCTATGCCAGACATGTTTTTAGAGCCATCGAAGAACATGTTCCAAACTGGGGGCTGTTGGATATTACAGATGTGCTCATCAGGAAAATCATCTTCTGTTTTAATTTCTTCCGTCAGAGGGAAATCTGCCAACTGATCTGCGATCGCTTGGCCTTTAATCGACTTTTGAGAGACATACTCTAAGTCATATTGCATTAGAAGGACTTGCCACTTTGCAATCCGTCCAGTGAGAAAGGGTTGTTCTAAAATGTATCTGAGAGGATTAAGCTTGGATAGAAATTTGATCTCAGAAGCCAAAAGGTAATGTCTTAATTTCTAGCACATCCAGACCAGGGCTAGACAAGTTTTCTCCATCTGAGAATACTTCTTTTCATAATCAATGAAAGTTTTGCTCACGTAGTAAATGGCGTGCTCTATCAGGCTACCCTCTTCATACTGCGCGAGGAATCCACCACAAGCATTCTGATTGACAGAAATGTATAGTAAGAGAGGCTTTCCCAGCTTTGGCGGCTTCAAAACTGGTGGATTAAGGAGATACTGCTTGATGCGCTCAAACGAGAGCTGACATTCTGATCCCCATTCAAATTTAACTCCTTTTCTAAGCAAATGGTTGAAAGGCTCGCATCTCATGGCCAGATTAGAGATGAACCTGCGAATAGACTGAATACGCTCTTGAAGGCTCCGCAGTTCTCTGATATTAGTTGGAGGCGGCATGTCAATAATGGCTTTTGCCTTGGCTGGGTCCACCTCGATTCCTTTCTTGCTGATAATAAAGCCGAGTAATTTGCCAGACTCAACTCCAAAGACACATTTCTGAGGGTTAAGTCTCAATTTGTAAAGAATAAGTCTTTCAAAAACTTGATTAAGAGCATCAAGGTGATCCTCTTCTTCTTTAGACTTAACCAAAATGTCATCCACATATGCATCCATATTCTTGTGCATTTCATCGTGGAAAATGACGGCCATCGCCCTTTGATAGTTTGCTCCGGCATTTTTGAGTCCGAATGGCATGACTGTATAGCAAAAGGTTCCCCATGGGGTAGTAAACGAAGTCTTAGACTGATCACGAACGGCCAACTTAATCTGATTATAACCTGAATATCCGTCCATGAAGGAAAACATGGCATGACCTGCTGTGCTATCGATCAACAGGTCAATGTTGGGAAGTGGATAATCATCTTTTGGGGTGGCCTTATTGAGGTCTCTGAAATCAAAGCAGATCTGAACTTTTTCATTCTTTTTAGGGACTGCTACGATATTTGCCAACCAATCTGGATAATCAATGGCTCGGATGAAGCCTGCTTTCAATAAATCTTCAAGTCCTTCCTTGACTTGTTGCTCAATTCGAGGGTCTAATTTTCTCAATTTCTGCTTGATTGGTCTGGCTTCTGGTTTCAACTTGAGTCGATGCTCAACCAGCTTGATATCCAATCCTGACATATCTTCGTAAGTCCAGGCAAATACTTCCTGATGCTTTTTGAGGAATTGGATGAGTCTAGCTTTTTCAATTTCGCTTAGACTCGACCCGATTTTGAGAATTTTTAGGTCATCTTCTGGCCCAATGTTGATATCCTCAGTTGGATCTTGCACCAAAGATGAGGGTTCATCCTGCTTCTGAATGTGAGCAAATTCTGGCAATTCTTGAATGGTGGAATCAAATTCAGCTGGCTCTTCGGTCTGTTCTGCTGCCTGACTGACTTTTGCTCTGTCTTTCATCTCAGGAAACCTTGCCAATTTTAGATACTTAGGATTGATAACAAATCTTGTCATTGATTCAGGAGTTAATGGTCCTGAAAATGCCAAAGGAGGTTGTTTTTAAGAGAAAATACGAGCCAAATAAAAAATTTAGTATAAAGCAAGAGCAATGACATAGACAAAGTATAAGGAGAAATTGATGGATACTTGAAGAGAAAATTTTGATCTTTCATTGATTGAAGTAAAGTATTTACAAGACTTTAACAAAAGATGGGACTGTATTGTCCCTACAAGAAGAAAAAAAAAAGAAAGCAGGAAAACCAAGGCATCATCTTCACTTGTTTCCTTTGACAAAAACTGTCTTTTTGCTGGAATCCTGGCCGGTGAACCCCAACCCTGAACTGTCCGCATGCCGAACTGGAATGATGAGCTCTATCATGCCGTCTTCATCTCTCCCCATGCCTCGGAATGGCTGGTATCCATGTTTTATCAACAGATCGAATCCCTTTCTTGCTTTAGAAAACTGAGGAAATAAGGGATGATCTTTGAAGGAGGTGTAATTGATGCGTCCTCCTAGCTTGAAGAAACAAGGTCCCTACCATTGGACCGTGGCTGCGACATTTTTCTCTTTCATGACATCTTTTAACTTTAGCATTTCCAGGCTATCACTAAGATTGATCTCATCTGCCTCTCGGATGCTGGGGATATCTGCTGTAAATGTTGGACGGGGAATCATAGGTTGTGGCAGCCTTTCTTCAGGATCTTCGCCCAAAATGGTAGTGATCATTCCACCTTTAGACCACTTAATGCACTGGTGGAGGGTCGATGGAACGGCATTGGCATTATGGATCCATGTTCGTCCCAACAAAAGATTGTAAGTTGGTGGCACATTGACAACATGGAACAATACCGTGTGCACGGAGTAATTGATGAAGATCTCTAAAAAGACTTTGCCTTTGGCAGTTTGCCCATGATTATCGAAGCCATAGATGGTGATGGGATCAGGCACATATTCTTCCTCTTTTAACCCCAATGCTTTCGCTGTCATTTCTGGGCAAATATTCAGACTGCTGCCCCCATCAACAAGTACGTGCAGGAGAGTCATGCCCCTGGTCCTGACCACGATGTATAATGCATTGTTGTGGAATGAATGAGGCTTAGGCAAGTCCTCATCAGAGAAAGTAATAGGCGCATTAGTCATCGCCTGGTTCACTATCTGTGCCATGTCTTTGGGCGTGGTGCCCGGCTTCACCTTGATCTTCCTCAGTAGATCGTTTAGTTTTTCCTTATGCTGGGGAGAGTCGTGAGTCAACTCAAAAATGGAGACGTTGGAGAGCACTGTAATAGGCTTCTGAAGGCTTTTGGCCCGCTCTTCTGCTGCTTCTGAGGTTTCTGCTTCCTCTGTGCAGATCTCCTTTTTTACGAATCTCTTTGGAAAAACTTGGATTTTCCCATTCTCTACTGGCGTGTTTCTAATATTTAAAAATGAGAGGATATCCCCTCTCTGAAATGCAGGTTGATTCTGATATAGAACCATCACCTGATGCTGCAAACTTATTTCTTCGCTGGAGTAAGGATGTATGTGACTCTGTGGGAGAAAAGAATCTTCTGAAACGGTTGACGCTGAATGTTTTGGGAATGGGGCGGACAGAATGTCCATTTTACCCTCTTCTTCATCCTCGATGAGGATGCTTTTATCAATACAATCCTGAATCAGATGCTTCAGGACGAAGCAATACTCAGTGTCGTGGCCCATCGCTCTGTAAAACTTGAAGTATTGTTCCTTAAATCTTCCCATGAGCACTGGCGGATCTGCAACCTTGGGAAGTTTCACCATCCCATGAGACAGCAAGTATTCCAAAATTTTCTCCAAAGGCTAATCGAGGGGAGTGAATTTTCGATCCCTGCTCCAGTTTATATGTTTGGGCTTTTCTTGAAGGTCCCCCTTTTGTTGAGGACCGGCCGAAAGAGGCTTATCATTGTTCTTGAAGAATTTTCCTTTCCTTCCTCTGCTCTGCTCGGGCTTTGTGTCACTGCCACTGCCCTGTTTACTGCTACTGCTCTGATCATCCCCTGGAACCTCGGCGGAGTAGGTAAAGTGTGCCTTCTTCTTTGGGTCTGGGATATTTTTGGCCAAGGCAACCCCCTCATACATCCCGTTTTCCACACCCATCTCGAGCCATTCTGCTCGCTCTGTCAGTTCGATAAAGGATTTGGAGGGGCATGGGAATAGGAGGCTTTTTAGAGGCTGGGAGAAGTTGTTGAGAATGACTTGGAGAGCATGCTCCTCAGAAATAGGGTTCCTCATTTTGTTGCACAGGCTTCTCCATTTTTGAATGAAATCCCTAGCCTTTTCATTGGGCTCCTGTTTCAAGTTGCACAGGTGGTTCAGGGTGGGCAGAGCTTCCGTGTTGAATAGGAAGCGTTCAACAAACATATTAACGACTTTGTCAAAATCCCTTAACTCGATGGGATTGACATGCTTGGCAAACCATTTGGCGGCTATTCCCTCCAAACTGCGGGGAAAACAGAGGAAGAGGGCACGGTTGTCTTCGCTGAATCGGGCGCATTCTGCGAAGAACATGGCAAGGTGAGCCTTGGGGTCTCCGGATCCATCGAATTTAATGAATTTTCGGGGGAGGCTCTCCAAATTGATGTCTCCTTCCAAACCAAGGTAGAAATCCTGCCTAGTGTATGACCTTTTTCCTTTATCCCGGACCTGCAGGTCTTTGACCATTTTTGTCAGTGCCTAGATCGAGTCCTCTGCAGGGGCCCCATGCTTGGGCTTGTTCACTGACGCTGGCTCCTCTACTGGCCTCTTGGACTGCCGCAGATGTTTCAGGATGTAGATCAGCTGCTCTTCTTCGGAGTTCTCTTCTGCTGATTCGGAGCTTTCAGAAGTACTGTCACGCTGTACTTTTTGCTTGCTGATCTTGATTGGCTTCTTCATGGGCTTCTTCTTTGCTTTGCTCTTAGAAGCTACCTTCTTGGGAGCAGCTTTGGCCTGCTCAGCCATCATCTTAGTCATCATTTTTTGGAAGATCCGATACATGGCAGGATCAACATCACTCTCATCTCCGGAGTCATGTTTTTTGAAATGTCTAGGAGAATTCATCTCTTCTGACTCGCTGTCACTGTGCTGTTGAGCAGCCCTTGTCTGAACCATTTTCAGATGCCTAAGCTTTCCTGCAGAATATGGGAATGGTTAGAGTATGAAGAAGCTTTTTGAAAATCATAATTTCTTTGAGAGAAAGCAAGAAATGAAGGGATTTGGTAGACAATTTCAAGAGATTATCCCATTACCCGGGATTGGGTCATCACACGATTTGTGATAATTGTATTACCATTTGATGATAACAGAGAAATGTGCCTTGTTACCTAGGCGAGGTCGTCAACCATGAGAAAATATATTTGAAGAAAATGTTGAAGGAATGTCCCATTTTACCCGGGATGAGGTCGTCACTAAAAAATTTGTGACTTTTATTTGCGCTACAAATGAAATACAGAAAACAACATTTTTGGCCAAAAAGTAAATTTTTATTGATATCTTTAACTTTCAAAGACAAAGAGAGGGTGGGCAGACAGTTTGCCACCACTCCTGATATTCAGATGATACATTTGGTCCAGGAAATATAGATAGAGAAATAAAGGAGTTCCAGGTATATTTTGCGACATGATATGCCCCAGACCACTGATCCGACTGCAGGTTGAATTCTGACACGTTGCCTGTCGGAAAACAGGTGTTGGCACGAACTTGCCGCTGCGAAAACTGCCTCAGACATCGTTCTGGCTGATAATCAACACAAAAGAAAGGGCCCATCAACTTGTAGCGTTTGTCACGAGCATAAGTGTATCGAGGAACAGTCTCTCTTTTGTCAAAGAAATCCCAGGTGATCTCCTCCTGATGCAGCTTCTCGATCAGAGCTCGGCATTGGATGACTGTCTTCGGCTGCTTACTGTTGAATCTGAAAGAACTGGCCTTCGAAGGAACGTGTCGCAGGAACCATGACTGCAAGACGTAAGTGCATCCTTCTACCAGAATGGTCTCCCCAAGAGCAAATCGAGCCAAACCTCTATAAAGGAAGGCTAATGCGGCCATGGAGACTGAGAGCTGACGGGTCTGCTTGCTTCCCCATCTCCGAAAGAGCTGAGCAACTCTGATGTCTATAAAATTCTGACCATCTTGGAAGAAGGCTAACCCCACTGTGCACAGGATCATGGCGTGCTGAATTCTGTCCTTCGCTGCTCGGGACAAAGTGTCAACCTCTTTGTAGGCTCCGTACTTTTGATATAGTTCAAATAGATCGATGAACTGATTTCCATCGATCTCAGCGAGAGGCCAGAATCTGCTCCCTGTTGCTCTTGCTAAGGCTTCTCGAACATCCACCCCTTTGATGTTGATCAAAAACTGCTGATCGACAGGATCATCTGGCTGACCAGCTGGTTCGGGCAATCCCATAATGTCGTTGAACTCGTCCATCAGCAGAGTCATCTCTCCCCATGGAAACCAGAATGTGCAAGTACGTGGATTCCACCGTTCTGCCATGGCCTGAATCAGAGCTCCGTTGATGATTTGTTTGCCTGCCGCCGACGCCATCTCCAACCCACAGTCATCCAAGTGGTCTGGGAACATACGTGAGAAGGTGGCGAACCAAGAATAATACCACCGTGGGAAGAAAGGACGAGACTGGATGACCCGCAGATCCGGGGGTCCATCCTGGATCTGATAGAAGACATGATCTTGGGGGAAGACAGCATCGAGGGAATTTGACGCCATTGAGATGATATTGGGGTAAAAAGGAGAAATGAGGAGAATTAGATAGAATGCAGGACTTATGGATAGACCTTTTAAACCTGGAAATTTTTTGAAAGATTGAGGAGATTTTAAAAGAATTTTCAAGGGTTTTGAAGAAAATTTGATCTAAAAGAAAAAAAGAAAATGTAGGTAGAGAGAAATATACACCTGGGGTTTTTTGGAAATAAGGGTAAGTTTTGAATAATACACCCAGGGTTTTTGAAAAAGGGTTTGATACATACATGAGAGAATAAGAGAATTATCATACAACTTAAAGCTGCACAAACAAGGATGCGCACACAACACTCCCTAAAGGCTGACTCTAAATGCAATATTTGAAATGGCTTGTAGGACCTTAATCCTAACTCTAGGGTTCGAATTATCTGATTCCGATCAAGATACGCCGATATACCCAAGCCGAAGCTCGAAGTACGTAGCATAGAAATATTTCTCCGGTTCTAAGGTAATGGCTTCCCAACATCCTTGAGCACCTACCGATATACCTCAGACTATGGCCCTTAGGTACGTGGTAGGGGGGCGCGAACCCAAATAAGTGGTCCAGTTGTGAGGCTCTTTCCCAAACTATGGTTCAGTGAGACAGCCCAGCAACGTGAAGACCGGGACAATATAGGTAAGGGATGTTTTTGAAAACATGTTCAACATGCAAAAACAATCAAATGGCTCTAATGCAAGCCCTAAAGAGATAGATTTAAATGAAAGGAAGCATACACTTGCATACATTGTTCACATTCAATCCCTAAAATTGAGGAGAGTTGTATTTAAAACCTAAGTCTAATGTGAACATGGAATAATCTCCTCAATATGGTCCTATCAAACCATACTTAAATCCTATATGTAATGATGTCAGCTTAGGACAAGATCTAGGCTCCTAAGGTTTGCATGGAAATGAAGCTGACATATGAAGAATAAAGACTTAGATAATGTCAAAGCAAAAGAAAAGGCATTAAATTTGACTGGACGAAGACGAGTCCCATCACGGTCACCAAACCTGTGATCATCGCAAAATTTTTCTTCTCGTAATATTCTCTCTCTTCCTTCTCTTTTCCTTTCCAACCTCTTATTTTCCTCCTTTTTGAAGAGAGAAAGATAAAAGAACAGAAAGAAAGAGAGAAGGGAAAAGAAAGATAAGAAGAGAAGAGGAACTCTTTTGTGGGTCTCACTTGACCTTAATTTTGAAAATATTTGAAATAACTCGCCTCCGTTTTTTTTTTTTTAATATTTGCGGGAAAACTGGTAGACGGGATCCGCTCGTCGGTACGAGGTTCGACCGTTCCTGGCGCCTTTACCAGGGGTAATCAAACCAAGGGTCGAATTTTTATGCCTTTTGCTTTGCAAAGAATTTATCTAGGTATTTATCCTAAGTCTAAAAATGCACAATGAATCATGCTTGTGCAAATGCAAAGATGTATGTTCTTTTTGAAAGTATTTTGAAGAATTTCCAAGTGAATCAGATAAAGTGAAGAAATGTTTTCTAACTTAGAACTTAAGATTTGAAGTTCTAAGTTTTTAGAATAATCGGGAGCTTGGGAAAATAAATCTGGCATTTGGAAATTGATCTTGAAGTCTTGAAATAAAAAGAGAATGAAGGAAATTTTCAAAGTCATAAATGGACTTTGAATTTGGAAGTTTGAACTTGGATGAATATTTGGAATGGAATTGAATTCTAACTTTGAAGTTTTGAAGTTAGAAGGAAATGTGGGGGATTTTGAGGAATGGGATTTGGAACAGTTGGAATTTCAAGATGAAATCCGAATCCAAATTCTGGATTCTGAATAGAGTTTTGAGTTGATTTTTGGATTTAGGATCTGAAATAGGAACTTTGGTTTGAATGAAATGGGACTGGCTTTGAGAATTGGAATTTAAAGTGGAATTTGGACTTGGAATTTTGAATGGAATTGGATTCAAGATTTGGAATCCAAGATGGTATTTGGATCTGAAATCTGAGATCCGAGATAGGGTTGGACTCTGGATCCTAAGATGGAATTGGATCTGAAGTTTGAGATCCAAAGTAGAATTGGATTTTGGATCCTAAACTGGACTTGGATCTGAAATCCGAGATCCGAGGTGAATTGGGTTCTAGATCCTAAAGATTGGATTTGGATCTGAAGTCCGAGATCCAAAGTAGAGTTGGATTCTGGATCCTAAGAATTGGAATTTGGATCTGAATCTGAGATCCAATGGTAGAATGGGATCGGAATCCTAAATGGATTTTGGATCTGAAGTCTAAGATCCAAAGTAGCATTGGGTTCTAGATCCTAAAGGGAATTTGGATCTGTAATTCGGGATCCAGAGTGAATTGGAATTTTGGACCCTAAGATGGATTTGGATCTGAAGTCTGAGATCCAAAGTAGAGTTGGATTCTGGACCCTAAGAGTTGGAATTTGGATCTGAATCTGAGATCTCATGGTAAAATGAGGGTCTGGATCCTAAATGAAGTTTGGATCTGTGATTGGAGATCCAAAGTAGAATAAGGATTTGGATCCTAAATGGAATTTGGATCTGTGATGGGAGATCCAAAATGGAATAGAGTTTTACACTTGAAAATCTGGGTCCAAGTTGAGATTAACTTTGTATTTTGGGTTTTGAAAGTCCAAATGGGACTTTTGAAGATGGATCTGGGTTTTGAAAACCCAGATTGAACTTTAGGAAGGTTTGGATTTTGAGATTCAGAGTCAATCTCAACTTTGATTTAAAACTTGAAGAAAACTTGATTTTGAATCAGAAGATGAATCAAAAACTTCAAAGTTCAATTTGAACTTTGAAATTGAATTTTGAATTTGGGTTGGAATTTTGGATATAGAATGATTTTGAAATTCCAAAGTCAAATTGGACTTTGAAATTGAGATAGAATTGGAATTTTGAAATAGAAGTTTGAAGAAAAGATGTTCAAAATCACTTGGGTTTTTGAAAAAGAATTCTGAAAAATGTGATGCAATTCTATCCTAAATGATGAAATGAATTTGAATAAGTTTGTAATTGGATTTTGAAAAGCTATTTTATTCTTTAAATGAATTAAGAATGAGATTGAAGATATAATATATCCCTGACTATGGTCATTGAATATATTATATAATAATCACATCGAAATTCAAGCGAAGAATAAAATACATTTTTGGTGCTTTTATAGAATTTAAAATGAAATTAACTCTCAATATACCCTGACTATGGCCATTGGTATATATTTTGAGTTAATTTTAAGTTAAATTCTGATAAAAGAAGAAAATATTTAAGAAAAACATGATGAATTTTGAAAATGGATCGAGTGTGGATCCAGTGTTATTTTGTAAAAGATAAAAATGCTAAGTTTTGTCCACACCCTGACTATGGCCATTGATGTGGATCATCAACTTAGTATTTATTATCTCTTACGAAATGGTGCACGTGCCATTCGTGTTTCCATTTGTGAGGATTTGAAAAAATAAAAATAAAAAAATGCATGAAAAACAAGTAATTCAATGATATTTACAATGCTCATCCATTCTACCTAAAACAGGGAATGTAAATTCTCATTAAGGCCTAACTTATTACAAGGTTTAAACTCGAAAATGCAAATCTCAAATGATGATATTCTCCTCATATTCCTTGCAAAACAACTAGATAACATGAAAATGGAAGGGAAATGATATATATCACATGGATATCAAAAAAAAAATGTTCATATACTAGGATATGAATGATGGAAAGATAGAAGATATGATATATATGCTTATACATACACATATATATACATGCATATGTCATATATATAGGTGTATATATATATATATATATACACACATATAGATATATGTATGTACGAGAGAGGAGATAAACTAACGAGCGGTAGGTAGTGGTGATACATATCTCAAATCGATATACCCTAGCACAATGACCTAGTAAGCTACCTTCAAAATCACTTAAAGAATTTCTGCAACCCTGTATAATTATATTTCACATAACAAATCTTAGCTGAAAAATTTTAACAACTGATCAATGGATCCAGGTGATCATACACCAGGAAAATTTCTTGTGATATCAGTTCAGCAACTCTCCTTTTCCTGATAGAAATGGACCAAAAACTTCTTCCTTGACAACAAGACTGCTTTCACCAAATAGTTACTGTAACGACTCGGAACCTGGATAGTAAATGGTTATGCATGGACAGTATTCAGGAAACAAAAGTATTTACACTCATAGTGAAATGTTGCTGAAAATGGTCATGATAATATGCAGGAGATGTTACATGAGGTACTTATGGTATAATGGACATACACAGGTGTGATGGGAAATATATGGTGACTATGGACATCATGACATGCACAATAAATGACACAGGTTGCAGCTGTGTGCTGCAACAGCAAAAGATTGAAATGGGTGTCAATAAGTGAGCACGGATATACATAAGTAGCAACACATAGTGAATAGATGGCATGTCATTACATGGAGGATCATACAGAGGACACCTATATCAGAAGGAAAAATGCTGATATTATAGGCACAATGGTGCTTATGGGGGATATATAGTGAAGTGCAGTGGGTGTCTACACAGGAGATTGGGCATGTCTGCTATATAACCGAAAAACCTCATGAACTGTGCCTGTAGAGGTTGCTGCGAAGGGCGACAGGTATAAATGTTGTGAATATGGCTGTGAAGGTGAGCTATGGGGGGGGGGGGGGGGTATATGCTGGAACTGGAATATGTAAATATGCTGGAAGTTGGAATGCACAGATGGACAAAAGCAATAAATATAGACATGAATGAGAGTGACAGATACAGAAAAAAAAATGCTCTTCTGCGAAGAGGATGAAGATGTAGGGCAGCCAAATGTGCAGCCCCAGCGCTTTATTACCATGGACTAAGATTCCAGCTCTACCACTAGATGCTACAACAGATGTTAGAACTTCAAGAGCATGGTAGCCTCTGCATTAATCAGGTAGTTATACTCCTTTTTGTGATAAAATGACTACCAACTGATGTTGTTGATGGATTCATGCAGTCTCTATAACTCACAAGGTATATGTTTATGACACCATAACGATACTACACAGAAGGTTGGTGAACAAATATATGACTAAAAATACATGGGTAAAAAAAAGTTATATACAGTGCAGAGAAGAAAAAAAAAATGTAAATGCTGGTGGATGTAAGTGCTATAGTGCAGGTATATGCAAAATAATGGAGTGTTCAGTAATCAAATGCTGAGATGTTTAATGACTAGCATGCATAAATACATTGCTAATAGATAACTGGAAATATTCCATAGGACATGACAAATAATGGGTGGTAATGTGATGGTTGCAGAAAGGTATTTTAACAAATTTTGTAAGCCCTGACTTTCCTCAGGTTCTTCAGAGAATCCATATTGATCAGCCCATCCATTTATGCAGAACTTGGGCTGCTATTCGTGATGGCTAAAGCTTTCAGCTTTTTCATTCATTAAGTACCGACCCTTTTACTCCCACACAGTGTGTTATAGGTGATGCATCCGTTCCTAGGCTCGCAAAAGGACATACCCTCTGGAAAGATTCAAGAAAGGGTGTGAGGAGTGACAACAGGCACTATGAACGTGAGTGAGGTAACAGTAGCCCATGGGCTGTTGTTAATGCAAGTGAAATAGCAGCAGCCCATGGGCTGTTGTCCATATAAATGAAATGATGGTGAATGCCCAAAAGCATATCGTGAGGTATAATGAATGTTGGGCAATGTTGTACATTGGTGAAACCAAGATGAGATAGTGTAAAAATGATGTCCATCGACTTAATCAAAGAATCCAAAGTAATTTCGCCATAAAGGAAAATAACAACCAAATTATTTGCAGAAAAATATAGACCAAATGATACGAAATTCATGACCCTATCAAATACAAGAGATGGGATTATGTGTATATGCCATCAATCGAACTTAACACAGGGTTAGATCTAATCTCATGACAGAGATGAGAGCCAAACAACAAAGAAGAATCAAGCAAAAGGACATAGGAAGTAACGAAAACAAACAGAATTAACAACAAAAATAACAATGAATTGGAAATTCAAAGAAATAGGAAACACTTATTCATGTTACGGCAACAACAAATTGGAAATTCAAAGAAATAGGAAACACTTATTCATGTTACGGCAAAATGTGGCCGTGTGCTATGATAATAATTTAAGGGATGAAGGTATGAACAGGGCCGCATAGATGCCAATCAGAAGTCAGAGTGATCTTAGGAAATCAGGTCATAATTAGTTGAAATAAGTATTCAATACATAACAGGAGATATTATGCATATGGAGGAGATACTATCACGTTGTTTGGGCAGATCTGGAGATCTCTTGATCCTTGGAAAACTAAACTCTCTCCACCCGTAAATCAGGAATTGAAGCTCCTGTTGTTACATCTTTGTTCATCTCTGCAACCTCTTCCCAAGAGCTAATACCCCTGGAGGAGGATGCCTCTGATTACAGGGAGGGATTAAAGGATACGCAGGTGATCTGGCCAGAGTAACCGTCTTACAGAAACATGGGCATGAGCGATAAGAAAGTGCAAATGGTGTTATTGACAGATCATCAGGCCTAACATTCAAAATTATCTATGTCAACAAGGAGCTGACGATAATAATTTGTTTGATCCAGGTGAACCGAGGGGGTCATTACGGGACACCACCGACCACCCACTAATGATATGGCCATGGATGTATGTTATTTCAATAGGTGTGAGAGATCTAGGAGAGGCTATATCAACAGGGGATTACTAAATTGTAAATACATGTAAAAAAAAAAACTACCAGATCAAGAGGGAGCAAGGCAAATACTGCTATGCGTAATAAACAGAGCTGAAATAAATAATAAAAAAAAATAAAAAATAAAAAAAAAGATAAAAAAATAAGATCGATAAATCTTCCAGAGACCGAATTAACAGAGAAAGAAAAAGGGAAATATCTAAAAGCTTCGCTCATTCGTAATCATGCAAACTAACGAAACTACAAAAAAAAAAGTAAGGAATAAAGAGGAGATGATGTAGGAACATGATATTCCCTTGTTATAGCACGAGGAGGTATTTGGATTGCTACAGGCAACCGAACATCTTCCGTGGTGCATTGATAGGGACCAAACAGAAGGAACAAAGAGAGATCTAGAGAAAATCAGAGGAAAAAAGGGGATTTACCAAGACCGAAGATGCAGAATCGATTGGATTCCGAGTTGCTGCTGCGACCTCCGTTCTCTTTAATCGACTATACCCTTTTCTTGCACCTCTTCTTATTGAGGAGAGAGGAAGGATCCGGAATGGATGTGAGAGGCAGAAAGTCCTCGATCAAATGAAAAGATGGGTGTTGATCATGGATTTGCAGAGAAGCTCTCAGTGACGAAGATGCTGATGATGGGATTTTTTTTCCTCCCCCTACAGAAGCGATGGAGGCTCCTTCTTAAAGGGAAATGGAGAGTTCGGGAAGAAAAAACGTTGAGGATTGAGGGTGGAGGAGAGGGGAAGCTGTTGGAAGATCAACGATCGAGAGGAGAAGGGGGAAGGCGCGGGAGGATTCCGTTGTAGAATTTCTCATTTTCCAAAAGGAGGCTTCCTTTTTAGGGAACTTTTTTTTTTTTTTTTTTAAAATGGTTTATGAAAATGAGGTTTTCAGAAAATTGTTTCACAAGGCTTAAAATCCTTTGTTTTTCTTGTAATTTTTCTCATTTTTTTGGTTTTTGTGTTGTTTTTTCAAATTTTTTTTTTTTTTTTAGAATAAAATCCTAAAGCTTTTACGAGAAACCAAAGATTTAAAACTATATTTTTTTTTTGTGTTTTTGTAAAATATTTACAACAGGGGCTTTTCTAAGAATTAAAAGCTATTTTTGGGGAAATATCTTGAGAAAAATGCATTTGGATATGGATGTTGAAGAAATATGGATTTAAAGCTCTGGATTCGGATCCGGAATTGATTTTGAATACATCAATATAGAATTTGATTCAGAAAATCTGAAGAATGACCGAATTTTAGCTTTGAAATTGCTTTGATTTTCTCAGAGGATGGAATTAGGGGCAAAAGGGTCATTTTTAAAAAAAAACCTTTGAAAAATTTGGGGTGTTCACAAAGTGCTCACCATCTAGCTCTGCAAAACTAGTGATGGCTCGACGATACTGGTTCGTACGACCAATGGAAAAGTATTTCCTAAGAAAATCCTGCTGCAACTGATCCCAAGACTCTATTTCTACATAATCTAAGGACTTTAGCCAATACTTGGCTTTGTCCTTCAATGAAAATGGGAATAGAGTCAACCTCAAAGCATCATCATCGAAATTTTGTATCTTACAGTATAATAGATTTCGAGGAATTCATCTAAATGCCGGTAGAGATCCTCGTGACTAAGGTCATAAAAAGATGGGAGCATCTGAATAATGTTGGTCTTAATCTCATAATGAGGCGCTCCTACATCGGGTCTCCGAATGCAGGATGCCTGAACATAATCTGTGGGAATGAAGTATTCCCGCAGAGGACGTGGATGAACTGGGGGTGGAGGTGGAGGATCCATGTCAGTCATTGTTGTCGAACTTCGATGAGAATGTAAAATTCTCTCTGGGTTGTCAACAAATGGATGTAATGGTGTTCCTAGACCTCGTCGCCCCTGCATACACTGGTACTAAGACCAGATGTAAGCACACGACCTAAATCTAAATCTAAACTAACACAGATACTAAAATGTAAATAAAACAAATAACAACAACTAAGAAACAGATATGCTAACTATCTATGTCAGAATTATATAACTAAATAAATAACTAAACTAACAGAATAAACTATTCTAAAATACTGAAAAGATAAATACAGAAAATCACAAACTAAGTTTTTCTAAAACCCACCTGTCTAATCGCTCCTTGCAGAATGAAAATTAAGTGAATCTTAGAAAGAACAGTACGTGAATCCTATATTTACTAACTATGTTAATCCTATATTCACTTACTAATCCTACTAACTAAAAATAAAACAACTAAGTAACTAACTAAAACAAATTAATAAATCAAACTCTAAGAAATAAAGTAAGTAATTCGCCGTTCCCCGGCAACGACGCCAAAATTTAGTTGCTCTTTTGAAATGATATTTTTAAAACAATGATTTTCAATAAAACTTTGGAAAATCGTCAACCAAAAGTATAAAAACCGACTTTCCACAAAGTGGTAAGTACGGGTCGAATCCTCAGGGAACAGGAATTACTCAGAATATTTCTCAAAATCTAATTTATTAATTATAAATGTTAATCTACAATTACATAGCTAATTAAAATACAATTAATCACTAAAAGGATTGAAAAAGCAATCTAATCTTCAGTTGCACGCCAGGGGTATTTTGGTCCTTTCGCCGATTAGACAATCTTCACACTTGGACAATGAACCCTGGAAAAAAGAATATGCTTTTCAACCTAAAAACAAAGGAAAATGCAAAGTTAGTATTTTATTCTAAGAATGAAAACTATAAATGAAACTAAGTCTAATTTTTTTTAAGAAATTAATAAAACAAATTCTAATTATAAAAAAAAACAATTAAATAAAATATTAAACTAATTCTAAAATTAGCTAAACTAAGTCTAACAATATTGTATGATGCTTATGTGGCTCCTAAGATGCAGAAAATACTAAAAACAGTCCTAAAATTCCGAAACTAAAGAAATTATAAATATGCCCCTAACTAGTGTAAAATAGAGTTCTGACAGGTTGTCGGAAAACCACTGTTTGACAATGCAAACAAGGTCCGATTTTCCCAAAATTTATTCTGTTCTGTAACTGACAGATTAAATAATCTGACTGTTTTTACAGAACGAAAAAATGATATCTGGAACTTCCGATATAAGCGTTTCAAAATTGGGAAAAATCAGGATATCGAAAGTCCCGAAATTTAAAAACCAGAAAAAGCGGTTTTCACAAAACGCTTAAAAATCAGACCAAACCAACTCAGATCGAGCTGAAATTTGGTCTGCAGTTAGCTAACACGTTGATAAAGTGAATAGAAAAAGAATTTTCTAAAAACTCAGAATTTCTGCACATGAAATTACGACAGTGCGATGGGGCAAAAATCAGGTTTTTCTTTCAATACACTATTCACTCTATGAATCTATTTTAAACACTATGAATGTAATCTAAATGTAACGCAGACTTAAATGACCCTAAATGGCAGTTGATATGCTGATATTAACTACGATGAAGCTAAATGCAGAATAAATGAAATATGATATGCATTTTATGACTATAAACTAAATGAGCTAATAATGCAAATACAACTAAGGGACTAAATCATGCATTTAACTATATGAATAAATAATGCACGAAATATAAACTAAATGCAACGGAACTAACTAAATTAATACTATAAAAAAAATTAACAATCACACATTAAATCAACAATGGCAAAATTTAACTAAAATGATTAAGTAAGTAACTAAATTAGCTTTTCTAAAGGTACTATAAATTAAATCTAAAAGGAATGAGGCCACTAAAGAACAATAAGGTGCAGATTTTAAAATAGGACTAGGGTTGACTCGACTAGGCTCGGTTGACTTAGATAGACTCGGTCTTGACTTAGGTAGGGTCGGTTTGGCTTGGCTATGCTTGGTTTGGGTTAGGTACACGACTCATTTAACTAAGTCAATTAGATTGACTAGGTTAGGTTAGGTTTGATCTAGGACTTGACTTAGGCTAGGTTGTGACTCGGACTAGGTTTGACTTATCTAACTGGGTTCGGTTGACTCAACCAGGTTCGGTTTTGACTAGGTTAGGTTAGGTTTGACTCAACTAATTAGGTCAACTAGACTAACTAAGTTTGACTAAGACTAGATTCGGTTCACCTAGGTTAGCTAGGTTAGATTGATTACTTTAGTAACTTACTAATATAAATCTAATTAATTAAACACCTAAAATGAGAATGAATAATTAATTGCACTAACTACACACCTACTAGAGTAAATCACCCCTATTTAAGATATATATAATGAGTAACCTACTTCCTACCTAAAATTAATTCAAATCTAAACGAATTTAATAGAGAAGGTTGGAAAAAGAAGGTAATAACTATCAATTTTCGAATTCTAGAAAGTTGGATTATGCAAAATCGTCCAATTAAATGGGGAGTTACAATCCTTAAAGATCTTTAAAATCCACTTTGGAAAAGAAAAACTTCCACCCTAGAGAACTCCACGATTTTTACTTTCTAAGATAGAATTAAATTGCATTGATTTCTTTCTTGAAATCGTGGACACCAAATTTGAAAATTTAATTGAATTTCAAAAGCACTTTCCAAAGCTAAGTAAGTAACTCCGTTTTAATCAAAAATTAATTCTTTTTTAAATGCTCCACACGATTTTTGAAGAATCCACTATTTCCAAAAACATTTTCAAATTCAATTACCTTAATTGCCTTCCTTCTCAAAACTCGTCAACCCTAATTGAGCTACTTTCTAGGCTAAGGCATTTAAAACTACCTAGGGAATGAAAAGACTCAAATAGAAACACAATTTCCTAGAATTAAATGCTACACCTAATTCCAAAACTTACTTAAATGGCTCCTAAAAACGTCTAAGGCATTAAACCTAATTCATTGAACCTAGACACCTTAATGACCCTACCTAATTTCTAAGATATACCAAAAATAGCCTAGAGCTCGAAGGGAGCTCTAATGGTTGCTGCCCCACCTTGGGGAAGAAGAAGACCTAAAAATACTAACTAAAAAAAAAATGATTAAACTAAATGACAAGTACCTTGCTAAAACTAAAGCAATATATGATCAAAAACTCATAGTTACACGAATAAAAACATGAACAACACTATGCTGGAAATCATAAAATACCGAAAAACACTAAATTATCTAAACACTATTCTAATGAACAAAGCATGAGCAATGCAAACGACTAAATCTATTTATAAAACTATCCAACTTCAAGAAACAAGAAATCACGAACACAAGAACACAAACTCAACTAAATATCAAACATGCAGCCGACTAAATATATCAATCAAAAACACAAAGAAAATAAAACTCGATTTTTGTATTTTTTTTTCGCAATGAAACAAACTACCGAAAACAATTAAACATCAAAACTAAATTTACAAAGACTCAAACATGATGAACTTGAATCACACAACCTTACAAACTGACAAACTGCAATTAAAAAAACAAATTACACGACATCCACAATGGAAGCACACACACTTCACTAATTTCTGTAACGCCCCGGATTTCCAAAACAAAGCTAAGTTAAAATTTTCATGAATTTCTTTTTTTTTCTTTGCAGCGGAACTTACAAAAGCTTCTAACAGCGGAATAAGACGATAATGAGTCGTCGGTTTTAGAAAACTCCGAGCACGTTGCAGGTATGTGGCCAAGCAACTCATTGACCACCAAAGTGTTTCATTTTATCGAAAACACATGTTTATTACAACACTACTGCTTAGGAAAGCAGTGTAGGTTCAATAAAAGGAAGCAGTACAACTCTGTCTAGAGAAACCCTGGAACTCGATGCCGCTTTGCTCCACATATCGCCACGCAGGTCCAACACCTGAAATCCCCATTAAACGGGGTCAGAACCAGTGATGGTCTGGTAAGCATGCAGTCATTTATCCATTCAACTCAAGTACAATAATGACCACTCAGGGTCACAATGCGCAATAACGACGCCCAAGCCTCCAAGACTTAGCGTATATCGCAAGAGCCTCCTCAAGGCTATGAGTTGAACATCCGCTCGAGTCCTCATGACTTAGAGCAAGCCTTTTCAGGGCTGTGATTTGAATAGCCGCTTAAGTCTCCATGACTTAGCCATGACCTCTTTCGGGTCTCAAAGTGATGTCTAGCTCAAGTCTTCATACTTGGCACATCCGTATCCCACGCATCTAAGGACAACTCCTCGAGCTTCGCTTAGTCGTGCGGATACAACACGGGTCTTTGCCCAGTCGGTCCAGTAGTATACCGAACATGACACCTTCACAAAGGTTATGCAGGACTGACTCAACACGTCATCCACTCATACATTCAAAGCATCGCTGTACCTAGAACTAATGCATTGTTTGATAATTAACCGCTCCCGCCTTTGGTACGCAGGTAGAGCTATTGTCCGGGCATCAACGCGACGTTCTGGGGGTTGATTATTCTATGTATTTTAGATACCCCAGAGGCCTGTTGACCCTATCCATAGTAGGGCAGTGTGTTTCAACTGGGAGAACCCTACTAGGCCCATATTCGGATCCATCCTCTACTTGCAGTAGTTGGGTTCAATCCTTAGATCTTAAGGATAACCACGACCCCAAAACCCATGAGTGACTGAGGCCATCGTGGACTCTATCAGGTCCAAAGTAAAATACATGTCACTCAAGGCTGTACCATCACTGTCATTCCACAGTGAGCATAATTCCTGAAGGGGTCTGCCAGTCTTATAATTACTTGGACAGAATCTGCATGCCATTTAGACAGCCCGTACTTTTGGCACTACGGGAGTATGTACCCGACCCCATTCAGTCTGCCCCAACACAGTCATTACTGAGGGGATACCCCTAACACGATTTTCAACCGCGGGGTATGTGAGACCTTAAGTCTTATTCATATGCATGCAGAACACCGCTCTTGGCACTTCGGCCACCACGAGCATCACACCTCTTTGGGTGGAAACAACACACTCTGGCTCATCAGCCCTTACGAGTCTGGTTGTGTAACCGTTCTCAATGAGCATGCATATGACTCGATCTAAATAGATCAGCTACTCGACGTATTTTTACGCAACGAGTCCAAACCTAGTCAAGGCACAACCTCTACTCTGGCTCGACGGCCCTTACGAGCAAGGTGCCCTTGCAGGCACAGGGATACGAGCCGTTCTGGCATCGTTCCATCAACGAACATCATTATGCCGTTCAACTGGTTCTGGCAGCTCTTCTGCCAACCATTTCGTCAGCACCTCCCCTGCTCTACCGGCAGTGGTGCGACGAACCCTTCTACGTTGTAGAAGGCATTCCATGAACTGGGTAGCACTCTGCTATATGTTAGAGTATCCTGCTACATTCTTTCTGAGCTATTCTTAGCTTCTTCAGAAATTTCTGCAGCACTTCCTCTCTTTTACAGAGAAAGCGTGCGTTTCTTTTATCCATTTCAGCAGCATCTCCCATCTTTGGCGGGAAATCGCTACGCTTAACTCGGGAAACGGATGTGCACCGTTGTGCGTACTTTGCATCCATCAAGGTTGCAGGAACCCTGGGCCATAGCCAGGCCATACGTAATTGACTTAGTTTTTACGTAAAGAGCATTTTGCCAAAAATCGAAGCCTTTCCAATAGGGGCTTCATTCGTCAAGCAGAATCTTGAACGAGGAGCGGTCAGGGAATCGCATTGGTGATTTGGAGTTGATCTCCATTTGAACGCTCATTTATGCGCTATATATGTAGTATAAGCAGAAGCCTGTGCTTTATACAGCGGCGGCGTAAACAAATGCATATACCATTGTTCAGGGTGTGTAACTGAACGAAATATTCTACATATATAACAAAACAGGAGCCTTGGCATCGTTCGACGCGACGGCGTAAATAAATGCATAATCGGAAGTGCAGAAAACAGAGAGCCTTGGCATCATACGACGCGACGGCAAAGGTAAATTACATAGCCTGTGCGATATAGGACGCGTCAACAGATATACACCTAGATCCGTATCCAACGATAGTTACGAGGCGAGCGGGTGAACACTGAAGTGTTCTGAAGGGCTCAACCAAGAACTAGGGCGAGATACCATTTTAAAAACGCATATACTGCGTATTTGAACATAGATATATCCGACGATAGTTCCGAGACGAGCGGGTGAACACCGAAGTGTCCAAAAAGGGCTCAATCAAGAACTAAAGCAAGATACTACTTCAGAAAGTATATTCTATATACAAACAATCAAATACTTGAGAGAGATGGATCAACGAAGCGAACTTACTTCAAATCGAGGAAGAAATGGCTCCGGGTTGCTTCTTTGGCTTCGAGCCTTCCTTCGAGAGGTCAAACTAAGTCAAATGAAGCTGACTTAGTTGAGAAAGAGGTAGAGCAGGTCAAGCTACTCAACCTAAGTGGTTTGAACCAAACAGGGTTTGGTCCAAGTCAACTGGGTTCAGCAGGTTCGAACTCAGCTCAAGTAGGCTAAGTCTGGGTTCAGAAATCCAAACTGGAATATGGACCAAAAAGGACTTTGACTTTGACTTTAAACCCAACTAGGTTCAAGTCAAGTCAACTAGGTTTGGACTAGGTCAAGTGGGTTCAGACCTAGGTCAGGTGAGCTAGGACCAGGTCAGGCAGGCTCAGACCAGGTCAGGTGGGTTCAGGCCAGGTCAGGTAGGCTCACACTCACTTGGGCTCACTAGGGGAGGTTTAGGAGAGAGAGAGGAGGCAAGAGAGAGAGGGGGGGTCAAAATTATGAGAAGAGAGAGAGTGGGGAGGGCTATTTATAGCCCAAGCCCACCTCCTCTTGGTAATTTTTATCCCCCTTTTGCCTCTGAGCTTCATTTTAATTCCAGGAGGTTCCTTTTGAGGTGGGGCCCACTAGATATTTCCATAGGATATTTTGTGGGTCCCACAAGATATTTTCTGAGAAATATTTTTGTGGGTCCCACTAACATTTTTGTGGGTCCCACAAAAATTTCGGGTTTTCGGCGATTTTTTTTTCCGAAAAATTCTGAGTACGCCATTCTCTTCGTATTGACGTAACTAAGAAAGTTGGCTCGAGGAAAGTATGGCTTCTAGAGTGTTTTAGCATATATTCACAAAGCGACGAATATCTCAAGTATAACTGGTTCGTACAAATCGATCTGATTCGTATTTCGGGTTCAGATGCTATTTTTACTTGAAAATGCCTCGTGAATTTCTTCAGAAAGATACTGAAAAATTATGGGTCTTACATCATTACCCCCTTAAAGGAATTTCGTCCGCGAAATTCAGTTAAGAGTACTAAGTGCGTAACTTGGGATATTTCTCCCATATGTTAGATTCATAATGTTATTCACTTAGTTAAACATCGTATTTATCCCAATCATAACCTCATATCATGATTCTCGATCGATGAGGTATGCTTCTCATATCTGAGTTTAAATTATGCTACAACAACAACAGTTTTGTCGAATCAATATTCTTCCAACCGGCTATCGATATAGCCATCCTGTGTAACTACTTCGTACACACAGATCATTCTTCTAGAGATTAACCATATTGGAATAAGTCCCCTGTCAGACTACCTGGTATTGGAAACGTACATCCTCACAGGTTCGCCCTCGTCAGACTTACCTGATATTGGATCAGTACACCCTCACAGAATCATACTAGCTAAGCTACTGATTTTGGAACATATACACTCGCACAGAGTTGTATACCCTCACAGGCTCACTCTGGCTAGACGATCTGATCTTGAATATGTAAAACCTCACAGGACTCTCTTCTTGGGAACAATTCCTCGATGGTTTATTTTATTAAGTAACTTTTAACATTCTAATTACGCAAACTTAATTTCTTAATCATGGGGTCTATAGCCATAAATTTTGGGCATAAGCACTTAAGATTTTTATTTGACAAATCCAAAATTACTTTACAGAGCAAGGATACATATCTATCCAGATGACCGTACACAAGGTCATAAGCCACTTGTCTCAAGCATTCATTGGATCTTGTCTTTCAATTACTTCTTACCCAACACAACTCTATCTATCAAGGTATCCAGATTCCCTGATATGGTCATCATTCATGAGTTGTTCGGCTGTCACCGCATAGACACGACCTGCCACAGGTTTCTGCTCTATCTTGGGTAGTGGCAGTCGTTGTTGTTGTATTTGTTGAGAGGGTCCTCCAGATCCCATATTTCTTTGTTGAAGATCTGAGGCCTTCTTGCGGCATTCTCTTACACGATGCCCTGGTTTGCCGCAATACAGGCAACCTCCCGTATCGCGAGGACAAACCCCTCCGGGATGATCTGAGCTACACCCTGGGCATCGAAAATTAGACTGTTGGTAGGGCTGATTGGCTTCTACCATCTGTAATGGCCGCTCGGCCGGTGGAGAAAAGTTGTTCTCCTGAAAATCCCTCTTATAAAAAGCTGGTCGTGATTCTTGGCCACCGGGGAACGTCCTCTTGTTGTTCCCATTACTTGCTACCGGTCGCTTTACTACGACCCCTTTGCATCGCGCCCAGTCTGCACTAATCTTTGAAGCTACTGCCACAGCGGCTTGAAATGTTTGGGGCATGCTAGTTATAACTCGAGATCGTAGCCCTTCCCGAAATCCATTGATATATTTATCGGCCCTCTCTTGGTCAGTATCGAATAACCGAGAGCAGTACCGCTCAACGTTCTGAAACTTGGTAGTATAGTCGATAAGACTCATACCACCCTGCTCTAGTTCCAGAAACTCCATCTTTTTCTTATTTCTGGAGTGCAACGGGAAGTAGTTATCCAAGAAAGTTCTCCGAAAGTTAGTCCAAGGAATGACCTCGACTTGTGAGAACTGGATAAGCTTAGTGGTATCCCACCACTTCCGTGCATTATCCTTCAGCCTATAAGTGCCGAAGTTAGTCTTTCTATCCTCTGGTACTCCCAATACCAGTAATGCACGCTCTGTTTCCTCGATCCAGCTTTCTGCAAGCTCTGGATCGGCACTGCCAACGAAAACTGGCGGGTCAAGCTTGAGGAACTTCTCATAAGTCACTCCTCCCAGGTGCTCGTTTCGTGGTGCGACTGGTTCTGGCCTTGTTTCACGGATGGTTGTAACCAGGTTGTTGAGTGTTTCCAACAGGAATCATTGCGTATGGGACTCCTCGCTCGGCATGGTTCTCCTCGTTGTAGGAGCCATTTATCTATGCACACACAAGCACTTGTTTTTAGTTTCTCAATGTATATGAGGAAGTAAAAAGCTTTATTTACTTAATATACATCACATTTACACAAGCATCGCCTTAAACAAAACGTCACGCCGCACTGGCAGACTTTAGGCGTTGAGAAACTATATACATGAGTCTACTGACTCCAAAACATCACCAGTCTCTTTAAGACCTGGATTTCTTTGATGAAGACAAACTCAAAAAGGTCCATCTATTGCCACATGGCCTTGGAGCAGGCACTACTAGCTTTGGCTTGGGCGACACTTCCGCACTAGCAAGCGAATATTGGGGATATATGAGGGACTCCAGTCCACTTTCCCAGTCAGCAAGATCAAGACTCTGGGAGTCTGGAATAATGATCGGCGAACAGAAAGAATCCCCTCTTTTGTTCCTGCCATTTAAGCTCGGCGTATGTGATGCCGGATGGTAGCTTGGCGAGTGATAGACCTCCGCAGGGAAGTTCAAATCAAAATCCCTCAACCTTGGTAATTCATCAGAAGATGTTGGGGTATAGTTGCTCCCAACACTAGAGTGATGCGGTCCACTGACACGCGAAGTCTCATCCTTGAGACCCTTTGATGCCCGCCGACCCATATCGGCGGTATATTTTCTTTGGCATTCGTTGGCGGAATGCCCATCTTCGCCACAGTATTGGCAGTCTTGGACTTCGTACGGGCATATCCACTCATCGTGCATGACCTTGCAACGATAGCAATATCCTCGGGAGTCATGAGTTGCCATCTATACAAAGATGCACCCAGATCAGAACAAAAGTATAAAAATATATACTTACAGTGCGATATCAGGACCATGACGGATCTTGAACCAGGTTTCTCAGACTCATGCTCTGATACCAATTCTATAACGCCCCGGATTTCCAAAACAAAGCTAAGTTAAAATTTTCATGAATTTCTTTTTTTTTTTTTGCAGCGGAACTTACAAAAGCTTTTAACAGCGGAATAAGACGATAATGAGTCATCGGTTTTAGAAAACTCCGAGCACGTTGCAGGTATGTGGCCAAGCAACTCATTGACCACCAAAGTGTTCCATTTTATCGAAAACACATGTTTATTACAACACTACTGCTTAGGAAAGCAGTGTAGGTTCAATAAAAGGAAGCAGTACAACTCTGTCTAGAGAAACCCTGGAACTCGATGCCGCCTTGCTCCACATATCGCCACGCAGGTCCAACACCTCAAATCCCCATTAAACGGGGTCAGAACCACTGATGGTCTGGTAAGCATGCAGTCATTTATCCATTCAACTCAAGTACAATAATGACCACTCAGGGTCGCAATGCGCAATAACGACGCTCAAGCCTCCAAGACTTAGCGTATATCGCAAGAGCCTCCTCAGGGCTATGAGTTGAACATCCACTCGAGTCCTCATGACTTAGAGCAAGCCTTTTCAGGGCTGTGATTTGAATAGCCGCTTAAGTCTCCATGACTTAGCCATGACCTCTTTCGGGTCTCAAAGTGATGTCTAGCTCAAGTCTTCATACTTGGCACATCCGTATCCCACGCATCTAAGGACAACTCCTCGAGCTTCGCTTAGTCGTGCGGATACAACACGGGTCTTTGCCCAGTCGGTCCAGTAGTATACCGAACATGACACATTCACAAAGGTTATGCAGGACTGACTCAACACGTCATCCACTCATACATTCAAAGCATCGTTGTACCTAGAACTAAGGCATTGTTTGATAATTAACCGCTTCCGCCTTTGGTACGCAGGTAGAGCTATTGTCCGGGCATCAACGCGACGTTCTGGGGGTTGATTATTCTATGTATTTTAGATACCCCAGAGGCCTGTTGACCCTATCCATAGTAGGGCAGTGTGTTTCAACTGAGAGAACCCTACTAGGCCCATATTCGGATCCATCCTCTACTTGCAGTAGTTGGGTTCAATCCTTAGATCTTAAGGATAACCACGACCCCAAAACCCATGAGTAACTGAGGCCATCGTGGACTCTATCAGGTCCAAAGTAAAATACATGTCACTCAAGGCTGTACCATCACTGTCATTCCACAGTGAGCATAATTCTTGAAGGGGTCTGCCAGTCTTATAATTACTTGGACAGAATTTGCATGCCATTTAGACAGCCCGTACTTTTAGCACTATGGGAGTATGTACCCGACCCTATTCAGTCTGCCCCAACACAGTCATTACTGAGGGGATACCCCTAACACGATTTTCAACCGCGGGGTATGTGAGACCTTAAGTCTTATTCATATGCATGCAGAACACCGCTCTTGGCACTTCGGCCACCACGAGCATCACACCTCTTTGGGTGGAAACAACACACTCTGGCTCATCAGCCCTTACGAGTCTGGTTGTGTAACCGTTCTCAATGAGCATGCATATGACTCGATTTAAATATATCGGCTACTCGGCGTATTTTTACGCAACGAGTCCAAACCTAGTCAAGGCACAACCTCTACTCTGGCTCGACGGCCCTTACGAGTAAGGTGCCCTTGCAGGCACAGGGATACGAGCCGTTCTGGCATCGTTCCATCAACGGACATCATTATGCCGTTCAACTGGTTTTGGCTGCTCTTCTGCCAACCATTTCGTCAGCACCTCCCCTGCTCTACCAGCAGTGGTGCGACGAACCCTTCTACGTTGTAGAAGGCATTCCATGAACTGGGTAGCACTCTGCTATATGTCAGAGTATCCTGCTACATTCTTTCTGAGCTATTCTTAGCTTCTTCAGAAATTTCTATAGCACTTCCTCTCTTTTACGGAGAAAGCGTGCGTTTCTTTTATCCATTTCAGCAGCATCTCCCCTCTTTGGCGGGAAATCTCTATGCTTAACTCGGGAAACGGATGCGCACCGTTGTGCGTACTTTGCATCCATCAAGGTTGCAGGAACCCTGGGCCATAGCCAGGCCATACGTAATTGACTTAGTTTTTACGTAAAGAGCATTTTGCCAAAAATCGAAGCCTTTCCAATAGGGGCTTCATTCGTCAAGCAGAATCTTGAACGAGGAGCGGTCAAGGAATCGCATTGGCGATTTGGAGTTGATCTCCATTTGAACGCTCATTTATGCGCTATATATGTAGTATAAGCAGAAGCCTGTGCTTTATACAGCGGCGGCGTAAAGAAATGCATATACTATTGTTCAGGGTGTGTAACTGAACGAAATATTCTATATATATAACAAAAGAGGAGCCTTGGCATCGTTCGACGCGACGGCGTAAGTAAATACATTGCAGAAAGTAGGAGCCTTGGCATCGTTCAACGCGATGACGTAAATAAATGCATAATCGGAAGTGCAGTAATCGAAAGTGTAGAAAACAGGGAGCCTTGGCATCATACGACGCGACGGCAAAGGTAAATTACATAGCCTGTGCGATATAGGACACGTCGGCAGAATCAGCAGATATACACCTAGATCTGTATCCAACGATAGTTACGAGGCGAGCGGGTGAACACCGAAGTGTTCTGAAGGGCTCAACCAAGAACTAGGGCGAGATACCATTTTAAAAACGCATATACTCGTATTTGAACATAGATATATCCGACGATAGTTCCGAGACGAGCGGGTGAACACCGAAGTGTCCAAAAAGGGCTCAATCAAGAACTAAAGCAAGATACTACTTCAGAAAGTATATTCTATATACAAACAATCAAATACTTGAGAGAGATGGATCAACGAAACGAACTTACTTCAAATCGAGGAAGAAATGGCTCCGGGTTGCTTCTTTGGCTTCGAGCCTTCCTTCGAGAGGTCAGACTAAGTCAGATGAAGCTGACTTAGTTGAGAAAGAGGTAGAGCAGGTCAAGCTACTCAACCTAAGTGGTTTGAACCAAACAGGGTTCGGTCCAAGTCAACTGGGTTCAGCAGGTTCGAACTCAGCTCAAGTAGGCTAAGTCTGGGTTCAGAAATCCAAACTGGAATCTAGACCAAAAAGGACTTTGACTTTAAACTCAACCATGTTCAAGTCAAGTCAACTAGGTTTGGACTAGGTCAAGTGGGTTCAGACCCAGGTCAGGTGAGCTAGGACCAGGTCAGGCAGGCTCAGACCAGGTCAGGCAGGCTCAGACCAGGTCAGGTGGGTTCAGGCCAGGTCAGGTGGGCTCAGACTCACTTGGGCTCACTAGGGGAGGTTTAGGAGAGAGAGAGGAGGCAAGAGAGAGAGGTGGGGTCAAAATTATGAGAAGAGAGAGAGTGGGGAGGGCTATTTATAGCCCAATCCCACCTCCTCTTGGGAATTTTTATCCCCCTTTTGCCTCTGAGCTTCATTTTAATCCAGAAGGTTCCTTTTGAGGTGGGGCCCACTAGATATTTCCATAGGATATTTTGTGGGTCCCACAAGATATTTTATGAGGAATATTTCTGTGGGTCCCACCAACATTTCTGTGGGTCCCGCAAAAATATCGGGTTTTCGGTGATTTTTTTCCGAAAAATTCTGAGTACGCCATTCTCTTCGTATTGACGTAACTAAGAAAGTTGGCTCGAGGAAATCCTTTGATTTTGTTTAGTTAGGATGTTATGGCTTCCAGAGTGTTTGAGCATATATTCACAAAGCGACGAATATCTCAAGTATAACTGGTTCGTACAAATCGATCTGATTCGTATTTCGGGTTCAGATGCTATTTTTACTTGAAAATGCCTCGTGAATTTCTTCAGAAAGATACTGAAAAATTATGGGTCTTACAATTTCCCTTCCTCATTCAACGATTTTGAGATAAACTCTCACACGCCACCTAAGAAATCCAACTTCCCTTAAAACGAAAATGAATGATACTGGAATCAACAAAGCACACACAGAACAACCAGCAACACTATAAAAAAAACAAAACACGAATAATTTTATAAAACGCAAGAATCGGCTAGAAATAGTCTAGCCGATTTTTTCTTTCTTTTCTATTTAATTGAAACACAAAACAAGAAAACCCAACTACTAAATTGAATCAAAATGAACCTTTTTTATTTGGTTTTTTTCTGTAGAACAGACCCACTGGACAGACTTGAAGAATCGGCTAGATGAAGATCTAGCCGATTTTCACGATTTAGGTGAAAAATCTTAAAAAGCAAGATTCAAACGACTCAATCAATAAAATAAACCTAATCTAACGTGCTGGTCTATGCACGGGATCTACTCTAAGGTTGAAACAAAAAGAAAATAAAAAAACAAAATCAACACACACAATTCGGTTTTAACTAGAAGAGAAGGGAGAAGAAGACCTACCTCTTGGGCGATCCGACGATCGTGGGGAAGAAGAAGAGCGGACAGTGGCTTGGCCTTGGCGTCCCAAACGGTTCGAGGATGCTGGAACTTCACCAAGAACAGCACTTTTGCAGCTGCACCACGTTGGAAGTCCACCGAGGATGGAATGTGTGCCGATTCTCGATCGGAGGGCTCAGAAAACCGGATGGAGGTAGGGTTGGCTCACCTTGATGATGTGTTTCGCACTATCAATCAAGGTTAGTAGTCTCCACCTCTGCTACACCTGCAAAAAACACAGAAAATGGTGAAAAACGCAGCAAGGAAGAAGAAGAAATGTAAAGAAATAACAAGGGAGATCAAAATATGCTTGATTTCCAAGCATAAACCGATCTTCAATGGAAGAGGAAGATGATGCTGGAGCTAGAGGCACTGTAGGGGGCGTCAAATCCAAGCCAAAGACGCCTAGGGTTTGCTGGAATATTTTATTTATACTTTTGATAGTTTTCAGAAACACTGTTATAAAAAAAAAATTTCTATGCGCCTCTTTCTGGGGGGTTTTCTGCAAAACTTTTTGAAATGGATATGGATAGGCGTGTGGGTTGGATTTTGGGTTTTCTAAAGGTTGATCCAAGGTCCAAACATCCTAATTGGGTCGGATATGGATCCGATGCACCTCGAAATTCATGCCCAAACACTGAAATTGCCATAACTCTCTTATTTTAACTCCGATTTCTCTGAAATTCGAACCATAACCCCTTACTATCAAAATGCATCTAAACATGGGTTTAAAACCTTAAACTTGTTACAAAATACATGAAAAACTTGTTAACATGATGTGCATTTCATGCATCATCAAATACCCCCATGCTTGAATGTTTGTTAGTCCCTTAACAAACCCTAATTATGCTATGCAACAAAGATAAGAAATGTTAAACATGAATGCATAAAACTAACTAACTTTCGTAGGAATCACGGTTGCATTTAGCGTATGCAACAAGCCCTTTTAACCCCTAGCTTACACCAGTGGACGAGTAAGGTCTCGTGAGGGTTTACAGAGATGCTACCCACAAACATCAATGAAATGCAAGGATGATTTTTCAAAAATATTAGGCTCTTAAGAAAGCAGTTGGAACAAATATTTCATGTAATTGACATTCTCAAAACAAGTTTAAAAATCTCATGCCACCACAGTAAAAATTCTTTTTCCTTCACTTTTCTAACCTTGTAGCTATTTTATGATTTTCCTCAGAAAGTCAAGTATTCTCATGTTTTACTCATTTATCCTCACTTGTATATTTTCTGCACAGTAATACAAACATACGCCTAAGCAATGAAAATTTTCTCATTCAGCACATTCTTTTTCTTTCTTTGGATTTTCAATTTCTCACTTTTTCTTTCAATTTTCACTCTTAAACATTCTTCTCACCTGAGCACTATTTCGAATAGTCAGTTTTTGTGACCCTTGTAGCGAGCTTTGGGTCAGTGACTCCCAGGCTGGCCGACCTTAGGGCACTAGATACAATGTATCCCTCGGACTTAATTGCTCGAGTCACTAGACCTTCTATTCTAATAGTTTACGTATAGTCTTCCTCTCGTCATGTGCAATGTCTCTATCTCTTAGGCTTTCTATGCAGTCCATGTAACAAGCTTTCGAACCGATGGCTCCCAAACCAGCTGGCTTTGGGGCACCAGGTGTAAAACACTCTTCAGATTCTACTTACTCAAACTACAAAGGCCACAAATATCAACTAGACAAGAAGATGATCTCCTTCGTTATCCTTTTCGTTAAGAGACTCAAACACTTCATCTCGTGTCTGAGTTCCACTACTAGGATTCACGAAGACATCAACAACTAAATGTGGCTCTATTCTTTTAAACTCGTTTTTCAAAAACATCTTTCCATTGCTTATTTCTTTCAAAAAACATACTGTGCATATTTATACTAAAGTGATTCAAAATTTTCTAATAATCAAATACTATCTTTCTTTGAATTTTCTCATAAATAACTACTCTATTCGAATCAGTTCAGAAAATTTTTTTTTTACATGGGGCTTAAAAATTTCTCAACTGTTAGATTATGCCAAAAACAATCATATATGCTACAACATGTTCTCAAATGCCTACCTTAGTTACCAGACATAAAATATATATATATATATTTTAGTGTGCATCTAAACCACCCCCCCATGCTTGAATGACACTGTCTCTAGTGGCATACAAAATATATAAAAATGCAATGCACATGCACACTAAAAGACAATAAGAATATGGGAGAAAGGATAGATACAACCTGATCTGCTCTGAGCTTCTGAAGTTGAATTTCATCTGATCTTTGAATTCTTTGAAAGCTCTTCTCTGTACCTGGTAACTGATACACTAAGTGTTAGATTCATCCTGCATACATCAAAACAAAAGTTAGCAAATATGAAATAAAATACTGAATAGAGAAAAATACTGAAATGAAAGAAAAACAAACTAGTGTATATATGACACATCCCCCTGGTTGAATCCTCATGCCTTCGTGAGATGCACTATCTCACACTCACCATCCTGCAAGGAGTCTGAAATAAAGGGCTTCAGTCTTTTCCCATTCACCTTGAATGTACCTTGGGTCATAGGATCGAATAATGTAACTGCTCCATGGGGAAACACTTCTTTCACAATTGACGGACCTGTCCATCTTGATCTCAACTTCCCTGGGAATAAATGCAAACGAGAATTGTATAGCCACACTTTCTGCTGTGGCTTAAACATTTTTCTGACAATGTACTTATCATGGAACGCCTTTGTGCGAGCTTTGTATAATTTGACATTCTCATACGCATCATTCCTGATTTCCTCTAATTCTGAGAGCTGCAATGCTCTCTCTTTGCCAGCCTGGGTGAGATCAAAATTCAACTTCTTGATAGCCCAATACGCTCTATGCTCTAGCTCGACAGGAAGATGGCATGCTTTCCCGAATACAAGGCGATACGGGGACATGCCAATGGGAGTCTTAAATGCAGTTCTATATGCCCAAAGTGCATCATCTAAGCGCTGGGACCAATCCTTGCGGTCCGAGCGAACTGTCTTTTCTAAAATCCGCTTAATCTCCCTATTCAAAACCTCAACCTGTCCACTAGTCTGCAGATGATACGGAGTGGTGAATCTATGATTGACAAAATATCTTTTCAGTATAGAAGCTATCTGTATATTCCTAAAATGCTTGCCACCATCGCTAATCATCGCACGTGGCACACCAAAACAACTGAAAATGTTGTGCTTAATGAACTTAAGCACCACTCTATGATCATTGGTCTTGGTTGCCACAGCCTCGACCCACTTGGACACATAATCAACCGCCACAAGAATGTATAAATTTCCGAATGAAGGCGGGAATGGTCCCATGAAATCAATGCCCTAAACATCAAAAATCTCGACTATCAAAATCAGAAGCAAGGGCATCATGCCCCTCTTGGACATGTTCCCAATCTGCTGACATCGAAGACATCGCCTATAAAACTCATGAGCATCCCTGTGGAGTGTGGGCCAATAAAATCCTAACTGCAAAACCTTTGCAGCCGTCTTCCTACTGCTAAAATGCCCTCCACAGGCTAATGAATGGGAAAAATTAAGAATGGACTGGTACTCCTCTTCCGGAACACATCTCCTAATGATCTGATCTGCACAGTATTTGAACAACTCTGGTTCATCCCAATAATAGTGCCTCACCTGAGATAGGAATCTCTCACGCTCATTCTTGTTCCAATGCTCAGGGATCTGTCTCGAAACCAGATAGTTCACAATATCTGCAAACCAGGGTAACTGCGATGTACTGACTGACATGATCTGCTCGTCGGGGAAAGAATCACTGATCGGCCTCTAATCCTGCGTGGTCTCCACGATCAGTATGAAAAGATGGTCTGCTACTACATTTTCGCTTCCTTTCTTATCTCGAATCTCGAGATCAAACTCTTGTAGTAGTAGAACCCAACGAATCAATCTCGGTTTGGTGTCTTTCTTATTCAACAGATATTTCAATGCAGCATGGTCAGAATAGACAACCACCTTTGAATCGAGTAAATAGGACCTAAACTTGTCCAATGCGAAAACTACCGCAAGTAGCTCCTTCTCTGTCGTAGTATAATTCATCTGAGCATCAGACAGAGTTCTACTTGCATAGTAGATCACATAGGGCTTCCTATCAATGCGTTGTTCTAAAATAGCCCCCATAGCATAATCAGATGCATCGCACATAATCTCAAATGGGAGAGTCCAATCCAGAGGTCTCAAAATGGGTGCAATAATCAAGGCCTCTTTGAGAATCTCAAAGGCCTTTATAAAATCCTCGCTAAAAACAAAGGGTTGGTCTTTCTCTAATAAAGTACACAGTGGTCGCGAGATTTTACTGAAATCTTTTATGAACCGCCTATAAAAGCCCGCATGCCCTAAAAATGACCGAATCTGCCACACAGAGGTGGGTGTTGTCAAACGGGCAATGGATTTCACCTTCACTCTGTCAACCTCAATGCCAGGCTTGGACACAATGTGTCCAAGCACAATCCTCTCTTGGACCATAAAATGGCTCTTTTCCCAACTCAGGACAAGATTTGTCTCCGCACACCTACTTAGTACTCAAGTAAGTTTTTGGAGGCAATCTTCAAATGAAGAGCCATACACTGAAAAATCGTCCATGAAAACCTCCATCACATCATCTATCATGTCCGAGAAGATAGCAAGCATACACCTCTGAAAAGTTGCCGGGGCATTGCAGAGCCCGAATGCCATACGTCTGAATGCGAATGTGCTATAAGGACATGTAAATGTAGTCTTTTCCTGGTCGTCAGGATGGACAGCTACCTGATTGTATCCTGAGTATCCATCTAAAAAGCAGTAGTAGCTCTGTCCTACGAGTCTCTCTAAGATCTGATCAATGAATGGCAATGGGAAATGATCTTTCCTAGTTGCCATATTCAACTTCCGATAATCGATACAGACCCGCCATTCTGTAGTGGTCCTCATCGGAATTCTCTCACCCTTCTCGTTCTCCACAATAGTGAGTCCTTACTTCTTCGGCACAACCTGAATTGGACTGACCCACTGGCTATCAGAAATAGGGTAAATGATTCTGGCATCCAACCACTTCACCACCTCGTTCTTCACCACTTCCTTCATGTTAGGATTTAGCCTTCTCTGCATATCTCTCACTGGCTTAACTTCCTCATCGCAATGAATTCTATGCTTGCAGAATGAAGGATCAACCCCTTCAAATCAGCAACTCTCCAGCCAATCGCTGCCTTGTGCTCTCGCAGAATAGTCAACAATCTCTGCTCCTGCTCCTCAGTGAGCAGGGACGAGATGATCACAGGCAGAGTCTTATCATCTCCGAGGTATGCTGTTATCATCGCAAAATTTTTTTCCTCCCTTGCGAGAGAGAAACGAATTTCGCGAGTCAAACTCGACCAAAGTTTTGAAAATGGTTTTAAAAATTACTCGCCTCCATTTTGAAAATTTGTGGGAAAATTCCGTGGAATGGGATCCGCCTGTCGGTACGAGGTTCAACCGTTCCTGGCGCCTTTACCAGGGATAATTGAACCAAGGACCAATTATGTGCTTTAACTCGACTCAAATATCTAAATTATGCTCTATTTTTCCTAGAATGCACAAAGAATCATGTTTGTGCTATGAAATTTTGAAAATAATGCAAGTTTGAGAAACATGATGTTTGCTTTGGAAAATTGAAATATGCTGGAAAAATGATTGGAAAAGTACTTGAAATTGGGATTCCTGGGAAAATCATTGAAGTTCATTGGAAAAGGATTTCTGAAAAGGAGAATGAATTCTCAGGAAAAACTGGGTTCTCAGGAAAATAGGAAATCTGAGAAAATCGATTTTTGAAAACTTGGGATTTTGAAATTTGAGAATTTTAAAACATTGGAAAATCTTGGTTCGAACTTGGGAAATGCTTTGAAATCTCTTTTGAAAACTCAGGATTTTGAGAAAATCAGATCCTGAGAAAGACTTGGGAATTCTTGAGAAAGCTGAATTTTCTGAAATTGAAATTGGAAAATGAATTTGAGAATAATGCAATTTGAATGATATGAATGAATGAATATGAATTTGAAAAGGGAATTTCATTGAGGAATTGGGAAATCCTTTTAAAACTTTAAAAAATGCAGTGCATTTTGAAGTTAGCCTAAGTGTGTAGGTTGAATGTGGCTAATACGAAGATCAAAAATCTTGGTTTTCTTCGTATTCTGACTATGGCCATAAATACGAATCCCACCGAGTTTATAAACTCCATAAAAGCTTGTGCACGTGCCATTCGTGTAAACCATAGTGAATTTGAAATAATGTGCATAAATCATACATCACATATTAAAATTTTGCAGAAATTAAACTATATGCAATGCAACCCTATTCTAAGCAGAAATGTAACTCTTATACCAAATATTACATTGATTTTTACATTAAATTGAAATAAAAGAAATAAAATGGCTAAGTCTTCTTCTTGAATATTCCTGCAAAACTTGAAAATAAAGTTAGCACAAAAATGTAGGTTTTTCTGAATTTATCCGAAAATATGAAAAATTATCGGATATTATTCAGATATAAACCTAGATTCATACCCCCTTTGATATAAACATGATAAATAATGAATAAATTTCAAAAATAAACTTGAAAATTCGAAATTGGGGTCAAAATGACCAAAATACCCCTGATGACCTTGAAATCAGGGTTTTCTGAAAGAATTTTTGTAAATTTTGAAAATTTGAAAATCAAATGAAATAAATCAAACATAATATGATAAAACATGATGATATGCATGAAATTTTGGAGAATTAGAAATTGAAATTTCGAAATTTAGGTCAAAATGACTAAAATACCCTCGATAACAAGACTATGGCCTTGAAACCAGGGTTTTCTGAAATAAATTTTGCAAAATTGAAAAATATGAAATGCAAATGACATTAAAATTAACCCTAATATGATTCTACATGCTTATGTACATGATAAAAACCCTAAAATGGCGAAAATATCATAAATATCAAATTTAACCTGATTTTCGCTTCTGAATTTAAAGATAAACTAACACATGGAGCAAATGAACTTGGAATTAAGCCAAATTTGGCATGGACACCTAAAATAACCCTAAAAACAGAATAGAGCTCGAAAATCAATGTTTTTTGTATTTTTAAATATGGAAATTCAAATAAAAACCCTAAATTTTGTGATTTTTGCCTAAAATGTTGATTCTAAAGTGAATTTAGGATATCAAATTTCCACATAAGGTGACTCTTTCAACAACACGAAAGATGAATTCTTTCAACAACGCGAAAGATAACAAGGCGATCCAAAGGAACAAGGCGATTCTTTCAACAACGCGAAAGATGACAAGGCAATCCAGAGGAGCAAGGCGATCCTTTTGACAACGCAAAAGATGAATTCTTTCGACAACGCGAAAGATGACAAGGCGATCCAGAGGAGCAAGGCGATTCTTTCAACAACGCGAAAGATGACAAGGCGATCCAAAGGAGTAAGGCGATTCTTTTGACAACGCAAAAGATGAATTCTTTCGACAACGCGAAAGATGGAAAAAGGCGATCCAAAGGAGCAAGGCGATTCTTTCAACAACGCGAAAGATGATAAGGCGATCCAAAGGAGTAAGGCGATTCTTTTGACAATGCAAAAGATGAATTCTTTCGACAACGTGAAAGATGGGAAAAGGCGATCCAAAGGAACAAGGCGATTCTTTCAACAACGCGAAAGATGACAAGGCGATCCAAAGGAGTAAGGCGATTCTTTTGACAACGCAAAAGATGAATTCTTTCGACAACGCGAAAGATGGAAAAAGGCGATCCAAAGGAACAAGGCGATTCTTTCAACAACGTGAAAGATGATAAGGCGATCCAAAGGAGTAAGGTGATTCTTTTGACAACGCAAAAGATGAATTCTTTCGACAACGCGAAAGATGGAAAAAGGCGATCCAAAGGAGCAAGGCGATTCTTTCAACAACGCGAAAGATGATAAGTCGATCCAAAGGAGTAAGGCGATTCTTTTGACAACGCAAAAGATGAATTCTTTCGACAACGCGAAAGATGGGAAAAGGCGATCCAAAGGAACAAGGCGATTCTTTCAATAACGCGAAAGATGACAAGGCGATCCAAAGGAGTAAGGCGATTCTTTTGACAACGCAAAAGATGAATTCTTTCGACAACGAGAAAGATGGAAAAAGGCGATCCAAAGGAACAAGGTGATTCTTTCAACAACGCGAAAGATGATAATGCGATCCAAAGGAGTAAGGCGATTCTTTTGACAACGCAAAAGATGAATTCTTTCAACAACGCGAAAGATAACAAAGGCGATCCTTTCACAGAAAAGGCTAATCTTTCAACAATGCGAAAGATGATAAAGGTTACTCTCTCAAGGAGGTAAAAGGTGATATCAGGATGTGTCAAGATGGACATCGAGCTCTTCACTTCATGTCAAGATAGTAAGAAAATATTGCCAAAATGTTAAAAATTGTTTGTTGATTCAAAATGTTTGAAATTGATGTATATTGGTATGAAAATCTTTCCTCTTTTCTACCTAAAGTATTACCTCCGACTGGGCTTAACTCTATAGAATCAAGATTCGAATTCAAATTGCTTGCAATTGGCTTTTTTTTCAAGGAAGCTATCAATTTCCTTGATATGAGCAGAAAAGAGAGTATTCTTGATATTGTGAGAGCAATTGGTGAAAGAATATTGATAATAGAATTTCACAAAATTAAAGAAGATTCTTTGGCAAATTTGGCAGTCTGATATCCTGGGATTCTTTCTTCATGATGATCTTTCTGCCCATTTTTTTTCTTTTTTGGCAGAATTATAGCTCTCTTAGGTTTTTGGGGATTTTATTACATCATCCTTCATTTTGGAGATGTCCTGACTTTTCGCTCTTTTTTTTTTTGGAATGGTACGTCACAAACTCCTTCATCTTGGAGATGTTTCGATCCTGCTTTTCTCTCAGGGATTATATTGACGGTTATTGGCTCTTTGGTTGGAAGTCTCTTGATGATAGCAGAAATTAAATATCCTTCAGGGTTTGTCGGGAGGCTCATCACAGTCGCCTTCATCTTGACGGTGCTCTGAACTTTCCCTGGAAGGATCCGTCACAAACTCCTTCATCTTGGAGATGATCCAAATTTTCTTTGGCCCCGGGGGTCTACTCGCCTAATTCGCCTTCATCTTGACGACAATTGAGAGATTCCTTTTGCAGATATTTAATTGCATCTTTAGGTGATTGAGGAGATATAAGGATTGAATGGATTTTTCTGTATCACCCAGGATATTTCGACTGCTTTATTTTTCAAGAATGATCTTTAAAAATGTGCCATTGACTGCGATCAATATCAATCACTCATGGCTTTGCAACAACATTGAATTTCCTTTGCTAGCCATATCAAGGATTTATTCTTCATCCTTTTGGTTGGCCAATAGAAAGAATTTGAATTTTGAATCCTTTTTCACAAAAGCTTTGACCTTTCGAAAATAATATTGAAGGTATTCTGAGGTAATGTTTTTGTGCAATAAAAATTTTGAAATCAACAAATATTTAATGGCAAATTGTCAAAATTTTCTTGAAATCCCTTGTGAAAGTGAGCATTTGAGGTGCAACGCAACACATCCATGACTAAATTGAATCCTGAAAAGACTTAGTAAGAGATCAACTCAAAGGTTAGGTTTGGTTTTGATTTACCAGCTCGAAAGCAGGATTTGTTGACCGACCAGCTCGAAAGCAGGATTTGTTTTGACTTACCAGCTCGAAAGTAGGATTTGTTGACCGACCAGCTCGAAAGCAGGATTTGTTGACCGACCAGCTCGAAAGCAGGATTTGTTGACCGACCAGCTCGAAAGCAGGATTTGTTTTGATTTACCAGCTCGAAAGCAGGATTTGATGACCGACCAGCTCGAAAGCAGGATTTGTTGACCGACCAGCTCGAAAGCAGGATTTTGTTGATTTAAAAATGATTGACATTAATGAAATTGTAACCCGAAGGCTTGGAAGGTGATAGATATTGACAAAGTTGTAAACCGAAGGCAGGAGAATGATTGATGTTGGTAAGATCGTAACCCGAAGGCTTGAATTGAGAATCTGATAGAGTGGGCGGCCCAGAGGCCTGATTGATCAAATTGGATGTCCCGAAGGTTGAAATAGAGAATTGGGTGACCCGGAGGTCAAAATTAGAAATTTGGAAATTAGAAATTGGATGACCCAGAGGTCGAAATTGACATAATTGATATTGAACTTGAATTCTGATGAAAGGTCAGCGTGAAGACTGCACCTAAGATCAGTTGTGAGAAATGGTTTAGAATAATCTGGAGTGCGTGCTCCTCTAAGATGGGATTTCTCATTTTATTGCAAGTGCCCCTCCATCTGCGGATGAAGTTTTTGGCTTTCTCATTATCTCTTTCCTTTGTATTATAGAGATGGTTTAGCGTTGGCGGCGCTTTGGTGTTTAAAAGGAATCGTTCAATGAACAGATTAACCACTTTATCAAATTCCTTCAATTCGATGAGATTGATATGCTCTGAGTACCACTTGGCGGCGGTGCCCTCCAGACTGTGAGGAAAACATCTAAATAAAGCACGATTGTCTCTCTTGAATCGATTGCACTCTGCAAAGAACATAGCCAGGTGAGCCTTGGGATCACCAGTCCCATCAAATTTGACAAATTTATGGGGGAGATCTTCTAGGCTGTCATCACCATCTAAACCATCATAGAAATCTTCGCTTGTGAAAATCTTTTTGCCCTTGTCGCGGGCTTGCAAATCCTTAACCATTTTGACCACATCTCTGAGTTGTGACTGGTCAGAGTTATTAGCATAATGATCTTTTAGCTTATTGTCTGACCCTTGCCCCTGTGTCATCTTCTGAAAAGCTTGCTGAGCCTCACACTCTTCATCGGTGCCACCTCTTGATTCTGCTTCATCAGATGTATCCTCATGTTGGATACACTTCTTGGATATCTTCAGTTGTTTCTTCAATGTTCGGCCCTTGATCTTTTTCTTGGTAGGAATCTCGTCAGAACTGTCCCCTGTTTGCTCTGTCATCATCTTATTCAACATCTTTCGAAACATGGCATACATCTGAGGATCGATATCATCATTGGCTTGTTGACTTTGGTTCCTAGCAGATCGCGGAGAATCCATCTCTTGCTCGCTGCTACTGTTAGGGTACTGAAGCGACACTATTTTCTTCTTGGATCTGGTCTGAAACATTCCACGATGCCGAAACTCTCTGTAAGACAAATAGGATGATTAGAATGAGAGAAAATTCTTGAAGACAATGACTTGGAGAATAGAATGAAAATAATGGATGAAGATCTGAAATTGGGTTGACAGTTTGAAGGATATCCCTTTACCAGGGATGAGATTATAGATGGGATTGCGACAATTGCATTGTTATTCCATGAGAGGAAATAAACAACCGAGATATGTCTTGTTACCTAGGCGAGGTCATCAAACCAAGAATATTGAAGGATTTTTTTTTTATTGAAGGAAAAATTTGATTGCATCAATAATAAACTTGGGAAAGAGGGGGCGGACAAACAATTTGCCACCACTCTTTATAACTAGCAGATAGACGAGGACCAGGAAAAAGTGGAAGAGTAACAAAAGAGTCTCAGCCATATCTGGCAGAATGGTATGTTCCGGACCACTGCGCTGATGCAAGGTTGAATTCTGGCATAACCCCTGATAGTAGCCGAGCTTCTACGCGCTTCTGTCTTTGAGAAAATTGCTTGACCCATCGCTCTGGATAGTAGTAGGTACAGGAAAATGGGCCAAGTAGCTTGAACTGCTTGCCATACACATATGTATATTTGGGAAGAAGGCGAGCCCTTCAGTGCACAGAACCATCGCATGCTGATTTCTTTCTCGAGCTGTTCTAGATAATGAGCTGACTTCTGCAAATGCCTCATATTGTTGATAGATCTCGATCAGGCTCACGTACTCATTCTCATTTTCTTCAATCAGTGGCCAAGACTTACGCCCTGTCATGCGAGCCACGACATCTTTAGGGTCCAGACCCTTGACATTAATTAGAAATTGTTGCTCTAACGGATCTCCAGGCTGCCTGGCTCAGGTAGTCCCATAATCTCTAAAAACCCATCCATCAGTAGTGTCATCTCGCCCCACGAAAACCAAAACGTTCAGATACACGGATTCCACCGCTCTGCCAGTGCATAAATCAAATTGTCGTTGACTGTCAACTTTCCCACTGCAGATGTCAGTTCCAACCCGCAATCGCTCAAGCGGTCCTGAAACATACGAGAGAAGTTTTTGAACCCGACATAGTACCACCGGAGAAAGAAGGGACCGGTGCTGAGAGCTCGATGCTCGAGAAGAATTTGTCGCACCTCGTAGGAGATGTGACGCTCAGAAAAAAACAGAATCAAGCTGACTAGATGCCATTGGACTGAAATATAGGAATATTGGATTTAGACATTGGAAAAAAATACAAGAATTTTGAAAATTGCAGGCAGGATAAAAAGCTAGAAATTCGAAGTCCAGAGGAACGAAAGAATGGAAAATCTCCTGGAGTTTTGAAGAAAAGGTGGATAATTTGAAAAAAATCGTCCAGGGTTTTTGAGAAAAAAGAGATATTTCATAAAAGATGAAAAATGAGGTATTTTGAAAAATTGGGAAAAATATGAGAAAATAAGGCGAAAATGAATATCATATATTCAATCACAAACAATTATGCACATATAGCAATCCTTAGGAAGCCAACTCTAAATGCATTGATTTTGAAAGAGCTTTAGGACCCTAATCCTGACTCTAGGCTCAGATCAACTGTGTCCAATCAAGCTATGCCGATATACTCGAGCCAAGGCTCGATGTACGTGGCATAAAACTCATCTTCGGGTCTAGGCTTGTGTTTTCCCAACATCCTTGAGCGCCTGCCGATATACGTTGGACTATGGCCCTTGGTACGTGGCAGGGGGGCGTTAGCCCAAATAAGTGGCCCAGTTGTGAGGCTCTATCCCGAACTATGGTTTTGGAAGAGAGCCCAGCAACGTGAAGACCGGGTAGACATAGGTGGGGTGGTTTTTGAAATATGATCACATGCAGGCAAACAGAGGGCTCTAAGTCCTAAAGAGATAGAATTTTGAAAACTTTTGAAGAAGCAAACATTGTTTTCATACAAGTCCTAGATTGAGGAGTGTTGTATTTCAGACCGAAGTCTAAGTGAGCATGCATAATTCTCCTCAATATGGTCCTACCAAACCATGCCTAGTCTATATGCAATCCATGTCAGCTGTGTTCAAGTCTAGGCTCCTAGGTTCACATGATATCAGAAATTAAAAGCTGACAGTTCATAGAGCATGATTTTGATAATTGAGCTAAGTCAAAGCACATAATTGATCAGACGAAGACAGGTCCCATCACGGTCGCCAAACCTGTTATCATCGCAAAAATTTTTTCTTCCCTTGCGAGAGACAAACGAATTTCGCGAGTCAAACTCGACCAAAGTTTTGAAAATGGTTTTAAAAATTACTCGCCTCCGTTTTGAAAATTTGTGGGAAAATTCCGTGGAATGGGATCCGCCTGTCGGTACGAGGTTCAACCGTTCCTGGCGCTTTTACCAGGGGTAATTGAACCAAGGACCAATTATGTGCTTTAACTCGACTCAAATATCTAAATTATGCTCTATTTTTCCTAGAATGCACAAAGAATCAGGCTTGTGCTATGAAATTTTGAAAATAATGCAAGTTTGAGAAACATGATGTTTGCTTTGGAAAATTGAAATATGCTGGAAAAATGATTGGAAAAGTACTTGAAATTGGGATTCCTGGGAAAATCATTGAAGTTCATTGAAAATTAGAAATTTGCATTGGAAAGTGATTTCTCAGGAAAGCTTAAAAATCTGAGGAAATTGGTTTTGAGATTGGAAACTTGGAATTGATTTTATGAGAAAATGGATTTGAGAAATGCTGGGAAAATCAGGAAATTCATTGGAAAAGGATTTCTGAAAAGGAGAATGAATTCTCAGGAAAAACTGGGTTCTCAGGAAAATAGGAAATCTGAGAAAATCGATTTTTGAAAACTTGGGATTTTGAAATTTGAGAATTTTAAAACATTGGAAAATCTTGGTTCGAACTTGGGAAATGCTTTGAAATCTCTTTTGAAAACTCAGGATTTTGAGAAAATCAGATCCTGAGAAAGACTTGGGAATTCTTGAGAAAGCTGAATTTTCTGAAATTGAAATTGGAAAATGAATTTGAGAATAATGCAATTTGAATGATATGACTGAATGAATATGAATTTGAAAAGGGAATTTCATTGAGGAATTGGGAAATCCTTTTAAAACTTTAAAAAATGCAGTGCATTTTGAAGTTAGCCTAAGTGTGTAGGTTGAATGTGGCTAATACGAAGATCAAAAATCTTGGTTTTCTTCGTATTCTGACTATGGCCATAAATACGAATCCCACCGAGTTTATAAACTCCATAAAAGCTTGTGCACGTGCCATTCGTGTAAACCATAGTGAATTTGAAATAATGTGCATAAATCATACATCACATATTAAAATTTTGCAGAAATTAAACTATATGCAATGCAACCCTATTCTAAGCAGAAATGTAACTCTTATTCCAAATATTACATTGATTTTTACATTAAATTGAAATAAAAGAAATAAAATGGCTAAGTCTTCTTCTTGAATATTCCTGCAAAACTGGAAAATAAAGTTAGCACAAAAATGTAGGTTTTTCTGAATTTATCCGAAAATATGAAAAATTATCGGATATTATTTAGATATAAACCTAGATTCATACCCCCTTTGATATAAACATGATAAATAATGAATAAATTTCAAAAATAAACTTGAAAATTCGAAATTGGGGTCAAAATGACCAAAATACCCCTGATGACCTTGAAATCAGGGTTTTCTGAAAGAATTTTTGTAAATTTTGAAAATTTGAAAATCAAATGAAATAAATCAAACATAATATGATAAAACATGATGATATGCATGAAATTTTGGAGAATTAGAAATTGAAATTTCGAAATTTAGGTCAAAATGACTAAAATACCCTCGATAACAAGACTATGGCCTTGAAACCAGGGTTTTCTGAAATAAATTTTGCAAAATTGAAAAATATGAAATGCAAATGACATTAAAATTAACCCTAATATGATTCTACATGCTTATGTACATGATAAAAACCCTAAAATGGCGAAAATATCATAAATATCAAATTTAACCTGATTTTCGCTTCTGAATTTAAAGATAAACTAACACATGGAGCAAATGAACTTGGAATTAAGCCAAATTTGGCATGGACACCTAAAATAACCCTAAAAACAGAATAGAGCTCGAAAATCAATGTTTTTTGTATTTTTAAATATGGAAATTCAAATAAAAACCCTAAATTTTGTGATTTTTGCCTAAAATGTTGATTCTAAAGTGAATTTAGGATATCAAATTTCCACATAAGGTGACTCTTTCAACAACACGAAAGATGAATTCTTTCAACAACGCGAAAGATAACAAGGCGATCCAAAGGAACAAGGCGATTCTTTCAACAACGCGAAAGATGACAAGGCAATCCAGAGGAGCAAGGCGATCCTTTTGACAACGCAAAAGATGAATTCTTTCGACAACGCGAAAGATGACAAGGCGATCCAGAGGAGCAAGGCGATTCTTTCAACAACGCGAAAGATGACAAGGCGATTCTTTTGACAACGCAAAAGATGAATTCTTTCGACAACGCGAAAGATGGAAAAAGGCGATCCAAAGGAGCAAGGCGATTCTTTCAACAACGCGAAAGATGATAAGGCGATCCAAAGGAGTAAGGCGATTCTTTTGACAATGCAAAAGATGAATTCTTTCGACAACGTGAAAGATGGGAAAAGGCGATCCAAAGGAACAAGGCGATTCTTTCAACAACGCGAAAGATGACAAGGCGATCCAAAGGAGTAAGGCGATTCTTTTGACAACGCAAAAGATGAATTCTTTCGACAACGCGAAAGATGGAAAAAGGCGATCCAAAGGAACAAGGCGATTCTTTCAACAACGTGAAAGATGATAAGGCGATCCAAAGGAGTAAGGTGATTCTTTTGACAACGCAAAAGATGAATTCTTTCGACAACGCGAAAGATGGAAAAAGGCGATCCAAAGGAGCAAGGCGATTCTTTCAACAACGCGAAAGATGATAAGTCGATCCAAAGGAGTAAGGCGATTCTTTTGACAACGCAAAAGATGAATTCTTTCGACAACGCGAAAGATGGGAAAAGGCGATCCAAAGGAACAAGGCGATTCTTTCAATAACGCGAAAGATGACAAGGCGATCCAAAGGAGTAAGGCGATTCTTTTGACAACGCAAAAGATGAATTCTTTCGACAACGAGAAAGATGGAAAAAGGCGATCCAAAGGAACAAGGTGATTCTTTCAACAACGCGAAAGATGATAATGCGATCCAAAGGAGTAAGGCGATTCTTTTGACAACGCAAAAGATGAATTCTTTCAACAACGCGAAAGATAACAAAGGCGATCCTTTCACAGAAAAGGCTAATCTTTCAACAATGCGAAAGATGATAAAGGTTACTCTCTCAAGGAGGTAAAAGGTGATATCAGGATGTGTCAAGATGGACATCGAGCTCTTCACTTCATGTCAAGATAGTAAGAAAATATTGCCAAAATGTTAAAAATTGTTTGTTGATTCAAAATGTTTGAAATTGATGTATATTGGTATGAAAATCTTTCCTCTTTTTTACCTAAAGTATTACCTCCGACTGGGCTTAACTCTATAGAATCAAGATTCGAATTCAAATTGCTTGCAATTGGCTTTTTTTTCAAGGAAGCTATCAATTTCCTTGATATGAGCAGAAAAGAGAGTATTCTTGATATTGTGAGAGCAATTGGTGAAAGAATATTGATAATAGAATTTCACAAAATTAAAGAAGATTCTTTGGCAAATTTGGCAGTCTGATATCCTGGGATTCTTTCTTCATGATGATCTTTCTGCCCATTTTTTTTCTTTTTTGGCAGAATTATAGCTCTCTTAGGTTTTTGGGGATTTTATTACATCATCCTTCATTTTGGAGATGTCCTGACTTTTCGCTCTTTTTTTTTTTGGAATGGTACGTCACAAACTCCTTCATCTTGGAGATGTTTCGATCCTGCTTTTCTCTCAGGGATTATATTGACGGTTATTGGCTCTTTGGTTGGAAGTCTCTTGATGATAGCAGAAATTAAATATCCTTCAGGGTTTGTCGGGAGGCTCATCACAGTCGCCTTCATCTTGACGGTGCTCTGAACTTTCCCTGGAAGGATCCGTCACAAACTCCTTCATCTTGGAGATGATCCAAATTTTCTTTGGCCCCGGGGGTCTACTCGCCTAATTCGCCTTCATCTTGACGACAATTGAGAGATTCCTTTTGCAGATATTTAATTGCATCTTTAGGTGATTGAGGAGATATAAGGATTGAATGGATTTTTCTGTATCACCCAGGATATTTCGACTGCTTTATTTTTCAAGAATGATCTTTAAAAATGTGCCATTGACTGCGATCAATATCAATCACTCATGGCTTTGCAACAACATTGAATTTCCTTTGCTAGCCATATCGAGGATTTATTCTTCATCCTTTTGGTTGGCCAATAGAAAGAATTTGAATTTTGAATCCTTTTTCACAAAAGCTTTGACCTTTCGAAAATAATATTGAAGGTATTCTGAGGTAATGTTTTTGTGCAATAAAAATTTTGAAATCAACAAATATTTAATGGCAAATTGTCAAAATTTTCTTGAAATCCCTTGTGAAAGTGAGCATTTGAGGTGCAACGCAACACATCCATGACTAAATTGAATCCTGAAAAGACTTAGTAAGAGATCAACTCAAAGGTTAGGTTTGGTTTTGATTTACCAGCTCGAAAGCAGGATTTGTTGACCGACCAGCTCGAAAGCAGGATTTGTTTTGACTTACCAGCTCGAAAGTAGGATTTGTTGACCGACCAGCTCGAAAGCAGGATTTGTTGACCGACCAGCTCGAAAGCAGGATTTGTTGACCGACCAGCTCGAAAGCAGGATTTGTTTTGATTTACCAGCTCGAAAGCAGGATTTGATGACCGACCAGCTCGAAAGCAGGATTTGTTGACCGACCAGCTCGAAAGCAGGATTTTGTTGATTTAAAAATGATTGACATTAATGAAATTGTAACCCGAAGGCTTGGAAGGTGATAGATATTGACAAAGTTGTAAACCGAAGGCAGGAGAATGATTGATGTTGGTAAGATCGTAACCCGAAGGCTTGAATTGAGAATCTGATAGAGTGGGCGGCCCAGAGGCCTGATTGATCAAATTGGATGTCCCGAAGGTTGAAATAGAGAATTGGGTGACCCGGAGGTCAAAATTAGAAATTTGGAAATTAGAAATTGGATGACCCAGAGGTCGAAATTGACATAATTGATATTGAACTTGAATTCTGATGAAAGGTCAGCGTGAAGACTGCACCTAAGATCAGTTGTGAGAAATGGTTTAGAATAATCTGGAGTGCGTGCTCCTCTAAGATGGGATTTCTCATTTTATTGCAAGTGCCCCTCCATCTGCGGATGAAGTTTTTGGCTTTCTCATTATCTCTTTCCTTTGTATTATAGAGATGGTTTAGCGTTGGCGGCGCTTTGGTGTTTAAAAGGAATCGTTCAATGAACAGATTAACCACTTTATCAAATTCCTTCAATTCGATGAGATTGATATGCTCTGAGTACCACTTGGCGGCGGTGCCCTCCAGACTGTGAGGAAAACATCTAAATAAAGCACGATTGTCTCTCTTGAATCGATTGCACTCTGCAAAGAACATAGCCAGGTGAGCCTTGGGATCACCAGTCCCATCAAATTTGACAAATTTATGGGGGAGATCTTCTAGGCTGTCATCACCATCTAAACCATCATAGAAATCTTCGCTTGTGAAAATCTTTTTGCCCTTGTCGCGGGCTTGCAAATCCTTAACCATTTTGACCACATCTCTGAGTTGTGACTGGTCAGAGTTATTAGCATAATGATCTTTTAGCTTATTGTCTGACCCTTGCCCCTGTGTCATCTTCTGAAAAGCTTGCTGAGCCTCACACTCTTCATCGGTGCCACCTCTTGATTCTGCTTCATCAGATGTATCCTCATGTTGGATACACTTCTTGGATATCTTCAGTTGTTTCTTCAATGTTCGGCCCTTGATCTTTTTCTTGGTAGGAATCTCGTCAGAACTGTCCCCTGTTTGCTCTGTCATCATCTTATTCAACATCTTTCGAAACATGGCATACATCTGAGGATCGATATCATCATTGGCTTGTTGACTTTGGTTCCTAGCAGATCGCGGAGAATCCATCTCTTGCTCGCTGCTACTGTTAGGGTACTGAAGCGACACTATTTTCTTCTTGGATCTGGTCTGAAACATTCCACGATGCCGAAACTCTCTGTAAGACAAATAGGATGATTAGAATGAGAGAAAATTCTTGAAGACAATGACTTGGAGAATAGAATGAAAATAATGGATGAAGATCTGAAATTGGGTTGACAGTTTGAAGGATATCCCTTTACCAGGGATGAGATTATAGATGGGATTGCGACAATTGCATTGTTATTCCATGAGAGGAAATAAACAACCGAGATATGTCTTGTTACCTAGGCGAGGTCATCAAACCAAGAATATTGAAGGATTTTTTTTTTATTGAAGGAAAAATTTGATTGCATCAATAATAAACTTGGGAAAGAGGGGGCGGACAAACAATTTGCCACCACTCTTTATAACTAGCAGATAGACGAGGACCAGGAAAAAGTGGAAGAGTAACAAAAGAGTCTCAGCCATATCTGGCAGAATGGTATGTTCCGGACCACTGCGCTGATGCAAGGTTGAATTCTGGCATAACCCCTGATAGTAGCCGAGCTTCTACGCGCTTCTGTCTTTGAGAAAATTGCTTGACCCATCGCTCTGGATAGTAGTAGGTACAGGAAAATGGGCCAAGTAGCTTGAACTGCTTGCCATACACATATGTATATTTGGGAAGAAGGCGAGCCCTTCAGTGCACAGAACCATCGCATGCTGATTTCTTTCTCGAGCTGTTCTAGATAATGAGCTGACTTCTGCAAATGCCTCATATTGTTGATAGATCTCGATCAGGCTCACGTACTCATTCTCATTTTCTTCAATCAGTGGCCAAGACTTACGCCCTGTCATGCGAGCCACGACATCTTTAGGGTCCAGACCCTTGACATTAATTAGAAACTGTTGCTCTAACGGATCTCCAGGCTGCCTGGCTCAGGTAGTCCCATAATCTCTAAAAACCCATCCATCAGTAGTGTCATCTCGCCCCACGAAAACCAAAACGTTCAGATACACGGATTCCACCGCTCTGCCAGTGCATAAATCAAATTGTCGTTGACTGTCAACTTTCCCACTGCAGATGTCAGTTCCAACCCGCAATCGCTCAAGCGGTCCTGAAACATACGAGAGAAGTTTTTGAACCCGACATAGTACCACCGGAGAAAGAAGGGACCGGTGCTGAGAGCTCGATGCTCGAGAAGAATTTGTCGCACCTCGTAGGAGATGTGACGCTCAGAAAAAAACAGAATCAAGCTGACTAGATGCCATTGGACTGAAATATAGGAATATTGGATTTAGACATTGGAAAAAAATACAAGAATTTTGAAAATTGCAGGCAGGATAAAAAGCTAGAAATTCGAAGTCCAGAGGAACGAAAGAATGGAAAATCTCCTGGAGTTTTGAAGAAAAGGTGGATAATTTGAAAAAAATCGTCCAGGGTTTTTGAGAAAAAAGAGATATTTCATAAAAGATGAAAAATGAGGTATTTTGAAAAATTGGGAAAAATATGAGAAAATAAGGCGAAAATGAATATCATATATTCAATCACAAACAATTATGCACATATAGCAATCCTTAGGAAGCCAACTCTAAATGCATTGATTTTGAAAGAGCTTTAGGACCCTAATCCTGACTCTAGGCTCAGATCAACTGTGTCCAATCAAGCTATGCCGATATACTCGAGCCAAGGCTCGATGTACGTGGCATAAAACTCATCTTCGGGTCTAGGCTTGTGTTTTCCCAACATCCTTGAGCGCCTGCCGATATACGTTGGACTATGGCCCTTGGTACGTGGCAGGGGGGCGTTAGCCCAAATAAGTGGCCCAGTTGTGAGGCTCTATCCCGAACTATGGTTTTGGAAGAGAGCCCAGCAACGTGAAGACCGGGTAGACATAGGTGGGGTGGTTTTTGAAATATGATCACATGCAGGCAAACAGAGGGCTCTAAGTCCTAAAGAGATAGAATTTTGAAAACTTTTGAAGAAGCAAACATTGTTTTCATACAAGTCCTAGATTGAGGAGTGTTGTATTTCAGACCGAAGTCTAAGTGAGCATGCATAATTCTCCTCAATATGGTCCTACCAAACCATGCCTAGTCTATATGCAATCCATGTCAGCTGTGTTCAAGTCTAGGCTCCTAGGTTCACATGATATCAGAAATTAAAAGCTGACAGTTCATAGAGCATGATTTTGATAATTGAGCTAAGTCAAAGCACATAATTGATCAGACGAAGACAGGTCCCATCACGGTCGCCAAACCTGTTATCATCGCAAAAATTTTTTCTTCCCTTGCGAGAGACAAACGAATTTCGCGAGTCAAACTCGACCAAAGTTTTGAAAATGGTTTTAAAAATTACTCGCCTCCGTTTTGAAAATTTGTGGGAAAATTCCGTGGAATGGGATCCGCCTGTCGGTACGAGGTTCAACCGTTCCTGGCGCCTTTACCAGGGGTAATTGAACCAAGGACCAATTATGTGCTTTAACTCGACTCAAATATCTAAATTATGCTCTATTTTTCCTAGAATGCACAAAGAATCAGGCTTGTGCTATGAAATTTTGAAAATAATGCAAGTTTGAGAAACATGATGTTTGCTTTGGAAAATTGAAATATGCTGGAAAAATGATTGGAAAAGTACTTGAAATTGGGATTCCTGGGAAAATCATTGAAGTTCATTGAAAATTAGAAATTTGCATTGGAAAGTGATTTCTCAGGAAAGCTTAAAAATCTGAGGAAATTGGTTTTGAGATTGGAAACTTGGAATTGATTTTATGAGAAAATGGATTTGAGAAATGCTGGGAAAATCAGGAAATTCATTGGAAAAGGATTTCTGAAACTGAGAATGAATTCTCAGGAAAAACTGGGTTCTCAGGAAAATAGGAAATCTGAGAAAATCGATTTTTGAAAACTTGGGATTTTGAAATTTGAGAATTTTAAAACATTGGAAAATCTTGGTTCGAACTTGGGAAATGCTTTGAAATCTCTTTTGAAAACTCAGGATTTTGAGAAAATCAGATCCTGAGAAAGACTTGGGAATTCTTGAGAAAGCTGAATTTTCTGAAATTGAAATTGGAAAATGAATTTGAGAATAATGCAATTTGAATGATATGAATGAATGAATATGAATTTGAAAAGGGAATTTCATTGAGGAATTGGGAAATCCTTTTAAAACTTTAAAAAATGCAGTGCATTTTGAAGTTAGCCTAAGTGTGTAGGTTGAATGTGGCTAATACGAAGATCAAAAATCTTGGTTTTCTTCGTATTCTGACTATGGCCATAAATACGAATCCCACCGAGTTTATAAACTCCATAAAAGCTTGTGCACGTGCCATTCGTGTAAACCATAGTGAATTTGAAATAATGTGCATAAATCATACATCACATATTAAAATTTTGCAGAAATTAAACTATATGCAATGCAACCCTATTCTAAGCAGAAATGTAACTCTTATTCCAAATATTACATTGATTTTTACATTAAATTGAAATAAAAGAAATAAAATGGCTAAGTCTTCTTCTTGAATATTCCTGCAAAACTGGAAAATAAAGTTAGCACAAAAATGTAGGTTTTTCTGAATTTATCCGAAAATATGAAAAATTATCGGATATTATTCAGATATAAACCTAGATTCATACCCCCTTTGATATAAACATGATAAATAATGAATAAATTTCAAAAATAAACTTGAAAATTCGAAATTGGGGTCAAAATGACCAAAATACCCCTGATGACCTTGAAATCAGGGTTTTCTGAAAGAATTTTTGTAAATTTTGAAAATTTGAAAATCAAATGAAATAAATCAAACATAATATGATAAAACATGATGATATGCATGAAATTTTGGAGAATTAGAAATTGAAATTTCGAAATTTAGGTCAAAATGACCAAAATACCCTCGATAACAAGACTATGGCCTTGAAACCAGGGTTTTCTGAAATAAATTTTGCAAAATTGAAAAATATGAAATGCAAATGACATTAAAATTAAACCTAATATGATTCTACATGCTTATGTACATGATAAAAACCCTAAAATGGCGAAAATATCATAAATATCAAATTTAACCTGATTTTCGCCTGATTTTCGCTTCTGAATTTAAAGATAAACTAACACATGGAGCAAATAAACTTGGAATTAAGCCAAATTTGGCATGGACACCTAAAATAACCCTAAAAACAGAATAGAGCTCGAAAATCTATGTTTTTTGTATTTTTAAATATGGAAATTCAAATAAAAACCCTAAATTTTGTGATTTTTGCCTAAAATGTTGATTCTAAAGTGAATTTAGGATATCAAATTTCCATAAAAATTTCCCAAATTTTATGGGATGACAGAGGACAGTAAGGCAAGGATTTTTGCCTTTTACACTTTCTGTTTTTGACCTATGGTCGGAGCTGTGCCACTCCGGCAAGTCGGATCGGAATCCGGCGACTCTAGTAAATGAAGGAAACAGACAGGTTTCGGTAGAAAATATGGGAAAAATGGCAGACAGATGGGAAAATGGCTGAAATTGTGGGAAAATGTCCCTGACAAACATAGGAAGATTTTATTTTTTGACACCATTGGGATTCGGGTTACGGTTTGGAAAAGGCCACACTGTTATCACAGACCTAAATCTCTGGAATTTCTGGACATTGGAATCTGTTAGACAGAAAGGGAAAATCCGGGAAAAATAATGAAACAGATCCAAAAATTCCCACATTTTGGGAAACGATAGAAAATTATGTTAGAAATAACGTTTATGTTGAAAGTTTTTGCATACGGGTTACCGATTGGACGTACTTGGTGCATTAACGTATGTCTATACCCTGATGAAAGAAAATCGATATTTTCCCAGGGGTCTGAAAAATCCGATTTTTTACAGAGGTCAAAACTGTCAATAAAATCCTAAAAATTTCCAGATCATAAGTAGATTCAATTTTGAATCCAATGTGATTTTTTGAGAACAATCCAGATCTCCCACAAGGGTGGTGTCGGAGGTTCTTGTCTGCTAAAGCGCAAACTGGAAGTTCCAGAAATGCAGAATCCCGGTTTGGGATTTGATTTTTTCAAGGAGGTTTTCGAAACCCGAACGGACCTGAGTTTTTGGCTGGGAAACATAGACACATAACTACGACTATAGTAATATTTTTAGGATTTATGAATAGAAAATTAAATATGAAATTATAATTGAACTACACGCATGAATTTAAATTTATAAACTATCAATGAAATTTCAATAAGACAACTAACTAAATGAAATGAATGAAAAGCAAACTAAACATGCTGTCTAAAACATGAAAGCTATATGAGAAATAATAAAAAAAAAACAGAAAATAATCGGGGAGGCATACTTGAAATTTGCTTTAGCTATTCGGAATAAGGGGCTTCATCCATTGAACGGATGGACTTCCTCATCCGTATAGCCCTAAGTTCATGTAAAACCTAAAAAAAAGAAGAAGAAAGAGCTTATTACCTTGGCTTGGTAGGTTGGAGATGATGCTGGAACCGATTGGAGATGGCGCCAAGGAAGGAGGACTTGCTGCTGTGGTGGAGATGACTATCACCACGGCAAAGCTGGAGCAATGGTGGCTGCTTCAACTATGTTGTGAATGGTGGCTTGGAGACGTTGGAGCAATGACCAAGGAGGGCTGGGAGCTGGCTGCAATAAGATGGAGGTGTGGATCTTGCTGCAAGGCATTGGAGTGGTGCTGGACCTTCAAGGTGGAGGTGTGGATGCAAGCTGGAGCAAAGGGAGAATCAAGGGAGAGAGAGAGAGAGAGAGAAAGAGAGAGGCCTCAAGAGGTGGGCAGCCGTATCGTTTTTTTTTTGTGCTTCTTTTCTCCTCTTGTTAAAACAAAACTTAGGTCTTTAATATCCCCAACTTAGGTCTTTGATAACCTAATGAAAAAGAAGATCCATAAGTTTACGTGAATGGCTGGGCAAGAGGGAAAGGAAGGAAGGAAGAAAGGAAAGAAAGGGAAGAAAAAGAAGAAAAAGAAAAGGAAAAAAAGGAAAAAGAAAAGGAAAGAAAGAAAAGGAGGGAAAAAGGAAAAGGGAAAGAAAAAATGAGAAAAAAATGGAAAGTGGGGCTGGAGGTTTGGGTGACCATCTTGTGGGTCCCACCTCTCTAAAATAAATAAATAAAAATTAACAAAAACAAACAAATAAAAAGAAACATCTTTTTCTTTTTTTTTTATAAAATAGAAAAGTAAATGAATGGGCCATCTCAGAGCGGGTCCAAATTCCACTTTTGAAATTCATTTTGACGATTAGAGGGGTAAAATAGTCTTTTTAGAAAGTTTCCAGACGGAACGAGCTATTTTTGGCAGTTTTTGAAACAAGCTCGGATTTTGAAGTTCAATACCTCGTTGCGAAGCAAATCCAATGTAGAGTTTAAAAATTTAATTTTGGAAGAAATCCAAATTGTTTTTCTCGAGAAAATGCTTCCAAATCTATTTTCAGACAAAACGAGTTATTTTTGGCAGTTTTTGAAATGAGCTCGGATTTTGAAGTTCAATACCCCGTTGCGAAGCAAATCCAGTGTAGAATTCAAAATTTTGAGTTTGAAATAAATCCAAATTATTTTTCTTGATAAAATATTTCCAAATTTAGACTCTTGGGGGTAAAAATGTCAATTTTGGAAACCCAGGGTTTGAAATTGATTTCTGAAAGCTTTTAAAACTCGATCTGGATTGAAATTTATAAAACTGGAGTTCTGGACTTCGAAAATGGAATGAAATGTGATGAAATGTTATGAAATGCTGAGAAATGATATGAAATGCTGAGAAATGACATGAAATGCTATGCGAAATGCTAACTCTGAATGAAGAATTTTGGATGTCAGACCCCGATTGACACTTGTATCAGTTCAAAAAGTGTTAAAATTGACAAAATTTGCAAAAATGGTTGAAGAAATGATTTTGAGCTCTGCCAAACTAGAGTGACACTAGAAATTAGGGTTTGAGCTGGATTAAACTGAAATGAACTGGATTGAGCTGGGTTTTAGAGTTTTAGAACTCAAATGAACAGACCAGGCACTGACTCAACTGACCTTTCCGACTGAATTTTCAAGAAAAGCTGCCATTTTTAGAGAAATGGTACGGAATGATCACTAGAGTGAAGTGAATTACGAACCTGAACTGGGTTTGAGCTAGAACAAAGGTCAGTAATACTGATATGAACTAAAATCAAAGCTTGAACACTAGCTCAATTAACTGAACTCAGCTCAATTTCAGCTGAAAGAGCTAAAATGGACTAAAATAGGCTCCTAGACACTTGGAAATGGTTTTGAACTGAAATTGGAGCACTTGAACTCATGGTGAGCTCAAGTTAGACTCTGGGGAACATGACTGACTGGGAATGACTGACTTGGAAACAATTGGCTTGGATTCGAGTGAGAAATGAGCTCATTTTTGAAGAAATGATCCCATTTTGGCAAGAATGGTCCGAAATGAAAATGGTTTGTTCATTGTGAGCTCAGATGAGCTTGAGATGACTGATATTTTAACTGTCCTGAACTGACCAATGAGCTTGGTTGACTCCGACTGACTGAGGTCTGGGATGACCTAGGGGTAAAATGGTAATTTTCCTAATGAAAATGGGTAAAATGGTGATTTTCTGAAACTGACTCGGGGTTTGACTCCTACACTGACCTGACAGGGTTGGCACTATACGAGGAGGGTTATTTGAGAATGGATGAGGAAAATTTGGGGTGTTTACATATGCATACTTGAGAGAATCCGGTAAGGGTTTCAACTCAAGTTTCGGAGGTGAGTCGATCGAAGATTTGGCAGGGGTCTCTGCAAGTGGTGGAAGAGTCTCAATGATAGCTCCCACATGTAATCTCTCCGACGACACTCTAGACACATCTACGCTATCTATACAACTATTCTTCTCTATATGGTACAATTCTAAGGAATCCTCAGTAATATACAACTCGGGTTGCTCCTCAAATAATTCCTGTGCAATATCTACATGAAAGCAATCCATGTCTCCTGCTGGTCCCATCGCGACATTGAAAATATTCAGCTTAACCTTCCTATTGCCGAATGAGAGATCCATGGCTCCGGTCCTACAGTTGATGCACGCATTGGCAGTCTTCAAGAATGGTCTGCCCAAAATGATTAGAGTCTGGTGCTGGCTATCTACTCCTTCCATATCCAGAATGATGAAATCAACGAGAAAATAAAAGTCATCCACCTTAAGTAGCACGTCCTCCAAGACACCTCGCGGTACCTTGACAGAACGATCTGCCAGCTGAAGTGTAATAGAAGTCGATCTCATCTCTTCTAGCCCAAAAGAATCAAAGAAATACCCGGGCAGAATGTTCACGCTTGCTCCAAGATCGAGCAATGCGCGTTCTATCCGGATGTTCCCTATGGTACAAGCAATGATCGGGGCTCAAGGATCCTTGAGCTTTGGTGGTGTCTGATGCTGAAGTACTGAACTCACCTGCTCAGTAAGATAGACCCTGTTAGGAACTCTCTATCTAGATTTCCGCTTCTGCGTACATAGTTCCTTCAGGAATTTGGCATATGCCGGCACCTGCTGAATCGCATCAAGCAAAGGTAAGTTGATCTGCACATGCTTGAATATGTCAAGCATGTCCTGGATCTTCGCACCTTTCTTCCCTCTAAATCCGGGAGACTCTAATGCTTTGGGATAGGGTGGTGGGGGAGTATACTCGGGTGGTTCCTCCTCTTTGTGAGAAGCCTCACTCCTATCCTTCTTCTGCACTGAGGATGAAGATGATGATGAAGGTACTGAAGATGACAGTGGGGATGGTGATGATGGTTGAGCCGATGAAGGTGAAACAATGGTCGCTGGCTCCTCTATCTTCTCTCTACTATCTCTCTCTCTGCTATCGACGTGATACTCACGTCCACTCCTCAGGGCCATAACAGATTTGGCCTGTTGCTGTGACTCAGCATGAAACTGACTTCCATTCATCTGGTCCTTGCCCTTCGGGTTCATGACAGCTTGGCTCGGCAATGTACCCTCGGGTCTCCTACTGATAGCCTCTGCTAACTGTCCCATTTGCGACTCTAACTTCGCAATGGACTGCGTATGTGAGCTCAATATCTGGCTACACTTCTCAAAGGCGTTCTGATTAGAGGTTTTCACTTCTTGGAATGCCTGGAGAAGTCTCTCCTCAAAAGATGTCTGCGGGGCAGACTCCTACTGAATCGGGGGAGGAAATGAGGTAGAAGACTGAGAATAACTCGGCCTCTGGAATGTCTGAGTAAAAGATGACGGCCGAGCTGGCTGGGAGGAAGTAGGCATCTGTATGAAAGACTGTGGATTCTTCCATGAAAAATTGGGATGGTTACGCCAACCCGGATTATATGTCGATGAGAATGGGTTATTTGGCGGTCTGACGTAACCCTGAGCTGCCTGAACTTGTTCTTGAACAAATTCAGGGTACTGAGCTGCCGAAGGGCACTCAGTGATATCGTGTGCCGGACTGACACATAGAGTACACACCTTTTGTGTAGTGGGCGGTCCTGAAAGAAGCTGGTCCAGCTTCTGAGCAATCATGTCTACCTTGCACTGTAGTGCAGTAGATGGACCAATCTCAAGAACACCAGCTTTCTTCTGAATGCTGGGTGTGGCTCTATCCGAGTGAGAGATCGAAGCATGGTGGAGGGAATTCTCGGCCAATGTATCAAATAACCTCCATGCTTCGTCCTCGCTCTTCAGCATGAATGTTCTCCCACATGAAGAGTCGACCATCCGACGATTCCTGACAGAAAATCCATCGTAGAAGCTCTGCACCAGTTGCCATCTCGGCACCTGATGATGGGGACATTTCCTGAGGAGATCCTTCATTCTCTTCCAGGTCTCATGGAAGTGCTCACCATCTAGCTCTACAAAACTAGTGATGGCTCGACGATACTGGTTCGTACAACCAATGGGAAAGTATTTCCTAAGAAACTCCTGTTGTAACTGATCCCAAGACTCTATTTCTACAGAATCTAAGAACTTTAGCTAATACTTGGCTTTGTCCATCAATGAAAATGGGAATAGAGTCAACCTCAAAGCATCATCATCAAAATTCTGTATCTTTACAGTACAACAAATTTCGAGGAATTCATCTAAATGCCGGTAGGGATCCTCGTGACTAAGGCCATAAAAAGATGGGAGCATCTGAATAATGCTGGTCTTAATCTCATAATGAGGCGCTCCTACATCGGGTCTCCGAATGTAGGATGCCTGAACATAATCTGTGGGAATGAAGTATTCCCGCAGAGGACGTGGATGAACTGGGGATGGAGGTGGAGGATCCATGTCAGTGATTGTTGTTGAACTTCGATGAGAATGTAAAATTCTCTCTAGGTTGTCAACAAATGGATGTAATGGTGTTCCTAGACATCGTCGCCCCTACATACACTGGTACTAAGACCAGATGTAAGCACACGACCTAAATCTAAATCTAAACTAACACAGGTACTAAAATGTAAATAAAACAAATAACAACAACTAAGAAACAGATATGCTAACTATCTATGTCAGAATTATATAACTAAATAAATAACTAAACTAACAGAATAAACTATTCTAAAATACTGAAAAGATAAATATAGGAAATCACAAACTAAGTTTTTCTAAAACCCGCCTGTCTAATCGCTCCTTGCAGAATGAAAATTAAGTGAATCCTAGAAAGAACAGTACGTGAATCCTATATTTACTAACTATGTTAATCCTATATTCACTTACTAATCCTACTAACTAAAAATAAAACAACTAAGTAACTAACTAAAATAAATTAATAAATCAAACTCTAAGAAATAAAGTAAGTAATTCACCGTTCCCCGGCAACGGCGCCAAAATTTGGTTGCTCTTTTGAAATGATATTTTTAAAACAATGATTTTCAATAAAACTTTGGAAAATCGTCAACCAAAAGTATAAAAACCGACTTTCCACAAAGTGGTAAGTACAGGTCGAATCCTCAGGGAACAGGAATTACTCAGAATATTTCTCAAAATTTAATTTATTAATTATAAATGTCAATCTACAATTACACAGCTAATTAAAATACAATTAATCACTAAAAGGATTGAAAAAGCAATCTAATCTTCAGTTGCACGCCAGGGGTATTTTGGTCCTTTCGCCGATTAGACAATCTTCACACTTGGACAATGAACCCTGGAAAAAAGAATATGCTTTTCAACCTAAAAACAAAGGAAAATGCAAAGTTAGTATTTTATTCTAAGAATGAAAACTATAAATGAAACTAAGTCTATTTTTTTTAAGAAATTAATAAAGCAAATTCTAATTATAAAAAAAAACAATTAAATAAAATATTAAACTAATTCTAAAATTAGCTAAACTAAGTCTAACAATATTGTATGATGCTTATGTGGCTCCTAAGATGCAGAAAATACTAAAAACAGTACTAAAATTCCGAAACTAAAGAAATTACAAATATGCCCCTAACTAGTGTAAAATAGAGTTCTGATAGGTTGTCGGAAAACCACTGTTTGACAATGCAAACAAGGTCCAATTTTCCCGAAATTTGTTCTGTTCTGTAACTGACAGATTAAATAATCTGACTGTTTTTACAGAACGAAAAAACGGTATATGGAACTTCAGATATAAGCGTTTCAAAATTGGGAAAAATCAGGATATCGAAAGTCCCGAAATTTAAAAACCAGAAAAAGCGGTTTTCACAAAACGCTTAAAAATAAGACCAAACCAACTTGGATTGAGCTGAAATTTGGTCTGTAGTTAGCTAACATGTTGATAAAGTGAATAAAAAAAGAATTTTCTAAAAACTTGGAATTTTTGCACATAAAATTACGACAGTGCGATGGGGCAAAAATCAGGTTTTTCTTTCAATACACTATTCACTCTATGAATCTATTTTAAACACTATGAATGTAATCTAAATGTAATGCAGACTTAAATGACCCTAAATGGCAGTTGATATGCTGATATTAACTACGATGAAGCTAAATGCAGTCTAAATGAAATATGATATGCATTTTATGACTATAAACTAAATGAGCTAATAATGCAAATACAACTAAGGGGCTAAATCATGCATTTAACTATATGAATAAATAATGCACGAAATATAAACTAAATGCAACGGAACTAACTAAATTAATACTATAAAAAAAATTAACAATCACACATTAAATCAACAATGGCAAAATTTAACTAAAATGATTAAGTAAGTAACTAAACTAGCTATTCTAAAGGTACTATAAATTAAATCTAAAGGGAATGAGGCCACTAAAGAACAATAAGCTGCAGATTTTAAAATAGGACTAGGGTCGACTAGGGTTGACTCGACTAGGCTCGGTTGACTTAGATTGACTCGGTCTTGACTTAGGTAGGGTCGGTTTGGCTTGGCTATGCTTGGTTTGGGTTAGGTACACGACTCATTTAACTAAGTCAATTAGATTGACTAGGTTAGGTTAGGTTTGATCTAGGACTTGACTTAGGCTAGGTTGTGACTCGAACTAGGTTTGACTTAGCTAACTGGGTTTGGTTTTGACTAGGTTAGGTTAGGTTAGGTTTGACTCAACTAATTAGGTCAACTAGACTAACTAAGTTTGACTAAGACTAGATTCGGTTCACCTAGGTTAGCTAGGTTAGATTGATTACTTTAGTAACTTACTAATATAAATCTAATTAATTAAACACCTAAAATGAGAATGAATAATTAATTGCACTAACTACATGCCTACTAGAGTAAATCACCCCTATTTAAGATATATATAATGAGTAACCTACTTCCTACCTAAAATTAATTCAAATCTAAATGAATTTAATAGAGAAGGTTGGAAAAAGAAGGTAATAACTATCAATTTTTGAATTCTAGAAAGTTGGATTATCAAAAATTGTCCAATTAAATGGGGAGTTACAATCCTTAATGATCTTTAAAATCCACTTTGGAAAAAGAAAACTTCCACCCTAGAGAACTCCACGATTTTTACTTTCCAAGATAGAATTAAATTGCATTGATTTCTTTCTTGAAATCGTGGACACCAAATTTGGAAATTTAATTGAATTTCAAAAGCACTTTTCAAAGCTAAGTAAGTAACTCCTTTTCAATCAAAAATTAATTCTTCTTTAAATGCTCCACACGATTTTTGAAGAATCCACTATTTCCAAAAACGTTTTCAAATTCAATTACCTTAATTGCCTTCCTTCTCAAAACTCGTCAACCCTAATTGAGCTACTTTCTAGGCTAAGGCATTTAAAACTACCTAGGGAATGAAAAGACTCAAATAGAAACACGATTTCCTAGAATTAAATGCTACCCCTAATTCCAAAACTTACTTAAATGGCTCCTAAAAACGTCTAAGGCATTAAACCTAATTCATTGAACCTAGACAACTTAATGACCCTACCTAATTTCTAAGATATACCAAAAATAGCCTAGAGCTCGAAGGGAGCTCTAATGGTTGCTGCCCCACCTTGGGGAAGAAGAAGACCTAAAAATACTAACTAAAAAGAAAACGATTAAACTAAATGACAAGTACCTTGCTAAAACTAAAGCAATATATGATCAAAAACTCCTAGTTACACGAATAAAAACATGAACAACACTATGCTGGAAATCATAAAATACCGAAAAACACTAAATTATCTAAACACTATTCTAATGAACAAAGCATGAACAATGCAAATGACTAAATCTATTTCTAAAACTATCTAACTTCAAGAAACAAGAAATCATGAACACAAGAACATAAACTCAACTAAATATCAAACATGTAGTCGACTAAATATATCAATCAAAAACACAAAGAAAATAAAACTCGATTTTTGTATTTTTTTTCGCAATGAAACAAACTACCAAAAACAATTAAACATCAAAACTAAATTTACAAAGACTCAAAAATGATGAAATTGAATCACACAACCTTACAAACTGACAAACTGCAATTAAAAAAACAAATTACACGACATCCACAATGGAAGCACACGCACTTCACTAATTTCCCTTCCTCATTCATCGATTTTGAGATAAACTCTCACACGCCACCTAAGAAATCCAACTTCCCTTAAAAGGAAAATGAATGATACTGGAATCAACAAAGCACACACAGAACAACCAGCAACACTATAAAAAAAACAAAACACGAATAATTTTATAAAATGCAAGAATCGGCTAGAAATAGTCTAGCCGATTTTTTTTTCCTTTTCTATTTAATTGAAACACAAAACAAGCAAACCCAACTACTAAATTGAATCAAAATGAACATTTTTTATTTGGTTTTTTTCTGTAAAACAGACCCACAAACCCACTGGACAGACTTGAAGAATCGGCTAGATGAAGATCTAGCCGATTTTCACGATTTAGGTGAAAAATCTTAAAAAGCAAGATTCAAACGACTCAATCAATAAGATAAACCTAATCTAACATGCTGGTCTATGCACGGGATCTACTCTAAGGTTGAAACAAAAAGAAAAATAAGAAACACACAGAAAATAAAAAAATAAAATCAACACACACAATTCAGTTTTAACTAGAAGAGAAGGGAGAAGAAGACCTACCTCTTGGGCGATCCGATGATCGTGGGGAAGAAGAAGAGCGGACAGTGGCTTGGCCTTGGCATCCCGAACGGTTCGAGGATGCTGAAACTTTACCAAGAACAGCACTTTTGCAGCTGCAACACATTGGAGATCCACCGAGGATGGAATGTGTGCCGATTCTCGATCGGAGGGCTCAGAAAACCGGATGGAGGTAGGGTCGGCTCACCTTGATGATGTGTTTCACACTATCAATAAAGGTTAGTAGTCTCCACCTCTGCCACACCTGCAAAAAACACAGAAAATGGTGAAAAATGCAGCAAGGAAGAAGAAGAAATGTAAAGAAATAACAAGGGAGATCAAAATATGCTTGATTTTAAAGCATAAACCGGTCTTCAATGGCCAAAACGTGATAGAGTGGAAGAGGAAGATGATACTGGAGCTAGAGGCACTGTAGGGGGAGTCAAATCCAAGCCAAAGACGGCTAGGGTTTGCTGGAATATTTTATTTAAACTTTTGATAGTTTTCAGAAACACTGTTATAAAAAAATAATTTTCTATTCGCCTCTTTCTGGGGGGGTTTCTGCAAAACTTTTTGAAATGGATATGGATAGGCATGTGGGTTGGATTTTGGGTTTTCTAAAGGTTGATCCAAGGTCCAAACAGCCTAATTGGGTCGGATATGGATCCAATCCACTTTGAAATCCGTGCCCAAACACTGAAATTGCCATAACTCTCTCATTTTAACTCTGATTTCTCTGAAATTCGAACCATAACCCTTTACTATCAAAATGCATCTAAACATGAGTTTAAAACCTTAAACTTGTTACAAAATGCATGAAAAACTTGTTAACATAATGAGCATTTCATGCATCATCAAAAACCATGATGGGACCTTCAGAGTTTGGACGAACAAATCCGAAAGGGGTTTTGTGAAAAGAGAAAAATGGGGTTCCCTAAAGCTTGGAAAATGGATGATTTTGGGCGCCTCATTGCTGAGACTAAATCAGCTTTTAAAATCGATGACCTTAAGCAAAAAATTCAAGTTTGACCCTTAACCTGAGCGGGTGGGCAAGGAAAATGAGATAGTAAGAGGAAGGTGAATAAGGAAATTCTTTTTTAAGAAGGATAAGGTGAAAATCTATCAATGTGAACAAATGAATAGGGCGACATGAGGCAATTCTCTCGAAAATGCGAAAGATGAATAGGGAAATATGAGGCAATTCTTTCGACGGTGCGAAAGATGAATAGAAAAATATGAGGAAATTCTTTTGATGGTGTGAAAGATGAAATAAGGAGATATGAGGCAATTCTTTCGACAAATGCAAAAGATGAACAAGGCAATCCAAAAGGAGCAGGGCGATTCTTTCCACAATGTGAAAGACGAATAAAGCAATCTAAAAAGAGCAGGGTGATTCTTTCGACAATGCAAAAGATGAATAAGGCAATTCAAAAGGAGCAGGGTGATTCTTTCGACAATGTGAAAGATGAATAAGGCGATCCAAAAAGAGCAGAGCGATTCTTTCGACAACGCGAAAGATGAATAAGGCAATCCAAAAGGAGTAGAGCGATTCTTTCAACAACGCAAAAGATGAATAAGGCAATCCAAAAGGAGCAGGGTGATTTTTTCGACAATGCGAAAGATGAATAAGGCAATCCAAAAGAAGCAGAGCGATTCTTTCGACAATGCGAAATACGAATAAGGCAATCCAAAATGAGCAGGGCGATTCTTTCGACAATGCGAAAGATGAATAAGGCGGTCCAAAAGGAGCAAGGCGATTCTTTCGACAACGTGAAAGATGAATAAGGCAATCCAAAAGGAGCAGGGTGATTCTTTTGACAATGCGAAAGACGAATAAGGCGATCCAAAAGGAGCAGGGTGATTCTTTTGACAATGCGAAAGATGAGTAAGGCGATCTTTTTTACAGGAGCAAGGCAATTCTTTCCACAATACGAAAGATGAGTAAGGAGATCCTTTTGACATGAGCAAGGCGATTCTTTCTTCCAAAGCGAAAGATGAGTAAGGCGATCCGTTCGACAGAAGCAAGGCAATTCATTCGACAAAGCGAAAGATGGACAAGGCGATCCTTTCAATAGGAGAAAGGCAATTCTTTTGACAAAGCGCGAAAGATGGGTAAGGCGATCCTTTTGATAGAAGCAAGGCAATTCTTTCGACAGTGCGAAAGATGAGTAAGGCGATCCTTTTGATACGAGCAAGGCGATTCTTTCGACAAAGCAAAAGATGGACAAGGCGATCCTTTCAATAAGAGGAGGTGAATCTTTCGACAAAGTGAAAGATGAAGAAGGTGATTCTTTTAGCAAGGAGAAGGTGAATCTTTCGACAAAGCGAAAGATGAAGAAGGCAATCCTTTTAGCAAGGAGAAGGCAAATCTTTCGACAAAGCGAAAGATGAAGAAGGCGATCCTTTTAGCACGAAGAAGGTGAATCTTTCGACAAAGAGAAAGATAAAGAAGGCAATCCTTTTAGCAAGGAGAAGGTGAATCTTTCAGCAAAGCGAAAGATGAAGAAGGCGATCCTTTTATCAAGGAGAAGGCGAATCTTTCAACAAAGCAAAATATGAAGAAGGCGATTCTTTTAGCAAGGAGAAGGTGAATCTTTCGACAATGTGAATGATGAAGAAGGCGATCTTTTTAGCAAGGAGAAGGCGAATCTTTCGGCAATGCGAAAGATGAAGAAGGTGATCCTTTTAGCAAGGAGAAGGCAAAATTTTCGACAAAGCGAAAGATGAAGAAATCGATCATTTTAGTAAGGAGAAGGTGAATCTTTCGATCAATGCGAAAGATGAATAGGGCAATCCTTTTAGAAAGGAGAAAGGCAAATCTTTCAGCAATGTGAAAGATAAATAAGGCAACTCTATGAAAGAGGGGAAGGCAACTCTTTTGACTATGCGAAAGAAGGAAAAGGCAACATCAAGATGTATCAAAACAGACATCAAGTTTTTATTTCTTATCAGGAAAGCTGGAAAATATTGTCAAAAATGATAAAAATTGTAGTTGATTCAAGATAATTGAAAGCAAGCACATTTGTTTGAAAGATATTCCCTCTTCTACCTAGAGTATTACCTCCAACTGGGCTAACTCTGTAGAATTCAGAATCAAGGTTAAATTATTGTTGTTGAGTTTCTTTAAGGAAGATATCAATTTCTTTGATATAAAGAGAGAGGAAATATTCTTAGTTTCATAAAAATAATTGAGTGAAAAGATATTTGATAGAGGAATTTCACATAAATAAAAGAAGATTCTTGGCAGTTTGATATCCTGGGGCTTTTCCCATGATGATTTTTTTGTACTCTTTTTGAGTCATTGAGCTTTCTTGGGTTTCAGAGAGAAGCTTATTACATCATCCTTCATTTTGGAGATGTCTTGACTTTTTTTTTTCTGGGAAGGGTACGTTACAAACTCCTTTATCTTGAAGATGCTCCCATCCTTCTTTTTCTCAAGAAATAAACTGGTGATATTAGCTCATTGGTCAAAAATCTCTAGATGATAGCAGAAATCAAATATCATCGCAGCCGCCTTCATCTTGACGGTGATCTGAACTTTTTCTGGAAGGATCCATCGCAAAATCCTTCATCTCAGAGATGATCCAAATCTTCTTTGGTCCCGAGGGTCTAGCTCACATATTCACCTTCATCTTGACGACAATTGAGAGATCCCTTTTGCAGATATTTGATTGCATCTTAAATGACTAAGGAGATATGGATTGAGTGAATTCTTTTTATCGCTCAGGATATTTTCACTGCCTTACTTCCAGAAGAATGGTCTTTAAGAATGTGTTATAGCTATGATCAAAATCAGTTCACTTATGGCTTTTCAACATCATTAAATTTTTCCTTCGCCAGTCATATCGAAGATTTTTTTTCATCCTCTTGGTTGACCAATAGAAAATCTAAATTTTGAGTCTTTCTTCACAAAAGCTTCACCCTTTTAGAAAGAATACCAAAGGAGATTTGAGGTAATTTTTTTATGCAATAAAAGCTTGAGATCAACAACTAATTTTTTATGGCAATTTGGCAAAATATTCCTGAAATCCTCGGTGACAGAAATTGCTTAACATTGAGTTTTGACACATTAGTAGGATTCTGGAGAAAAGTCCAACACGAAGCTGAACTTCGAAGGTAAACCCAATATGAAATTGGAATTCTGAAGGTAAGCCTTGGCATAATACTGGATTTTGAAGGTAAGCCCAACTCAGAAGTTGGTTTTGACAGAACATCCGAATCAGAACTCGGATTCTGCAAGGAAAGCTAAAAAATTTGAGTCAAAACTCGAGCCTTCAAAGAAAAACTAGGAAGTTTAATTTTTAAGGAGAGAAAATTTGGGTTGAAACCCAAATCTTCAAAGGAAAACTAGACCAACTCGAATTTCTAAGGAAAGAAAATTTGAGTCAAAACTCAAATCTTCAAAGGAAAGCTGGAAAGTTCGATCCAGGGCTCGAATCTTAAAGGAAAATTGGAAAGTTCGAGTAAAAACTCGAATTTCAAAGGAAAATTGGAAGTTTGAGTCAAAACTCGAATCTCAAAGGAGAACTGGACAGTTTAGATTTTGAAGGAAAGAAAACTTAAGTTAAAACTCAAATCTTCAAAGGAAAGCTGGAAAGTTCGAGTCAGGGCTCGAATCTCAAAGGAAAAATTGGAAGTTTAAGTCGAAACTCGAATCTCAAAGGAGAATCAAAAGTTCGAGTCAGAACTCGAATATCAAAGGAGAATCAGAAGTTCGAGTCAGAACTCGAATCTCAAAGGAGAGTTGGAAGTTTAAGTCAAAACTCAAATTTTGAAGGAGAATTGGAAGTTTGAGTCGAGCTTGAATCTCAAAGGGGAGTTGGAAGTTCGAGTTGAAGCCCAAATCTCAAAGGAAAATCTTTAATCAGAAGATTGAATTTTGAAAATCGCCAGTGCGAGCACTGGGATTGAAGATTTTGAGATTGACCAGTTCGAGGACTGGATTATTTGACTTGCAATGAAGACGACCATCATAGTTAATTGTATGTGGTCTGATTTCAGGATTATCCCCTTATCCTGAACGGGGATTGAATAATATTGAGGCGAATTGATGAAAAGGGATAGAAATTGATGAAAGATTGACAGAAATTGAGGAAACTTGAGGAAAGATTGATGAAGATTGTAACCCGAAGGCTTAAAATTGACAATTTGGATGACCTGAAGGTCGAAATTGGAATTAGAGCTTTGAATTTTGATGAATGATTAGTGCAAAGACTGAACCTGGGGGGGCAACTGATCAATCATCCAGACACTAGCACGAGCGCTAGGCATACTAGTACGAGCACTAGATTTTTGCAAACGTATCAGTACGAGCCCTGGATTTTTGAAAATATACCAGTACGAGCACTGAATTTTGAAAATGTACTAATACGAGCACTGAATTTTTGAAAATGCCCCTGTATGAGCACTGGGTTTTAAAATTACACCAGTATGAGCACTGGATTTTGAAAATGTACCAGTATGAGCACTGAATTTTGAAAAATGCACCAGTACGAGTGTTGAATTTTGAGAATATGCCAGTACGAGCATTGGATTTTTGAAAGTATACCAGTACGAACACTGGATTTTTTAAAAGTATACCAGTACGAGCACTGAATTTTTGGAAATGCACTAGTACGAGCATTGAATTTTTGGAAAATGCTGACATTGTTTTCCAATTTGAATTTTGAAAGGACACCGATATTCTCAAGATATTTGGAAATCGAAGCGGGAATGATTGTCGGGGTTTTAGGATTATCCCTTATCCTGAAGGGGAAAAGAAAGTACCTCAAAGGACGAGGTTCAGATTTGTCCCTTAACCTGAGAGGGAAGAAGAAGATACCTCAAAGGCCGAGGTTCAGTTTTATCCCTTAACCTGAAAGGAAAAAAAAAGAAATACCTCGAAGGCCGAGGTTCAGGTTTATCCCTTAACCTGAAAGGGTAGAAGTAATAAAGATTTGATAAAATTTAATAAAATTGATGAAAAATTGATAAAAATTGATAAAAATTTATAAAATTGATAGTAATTTGATGAAAATTTAATCAAATTAAAAAATAAATAAAAAATGGATGAAACTAATAAAGATAACAAGATTAACTGAAAATTGATAAGATTTGAGGAAAAGAAGTTTGTTTGATCCTGCCTGCACATGAGATCTTTAAAGTGAGAGGAGAATGTTCATTTGAAAGGCAAGTGAGAAATCATTTTGGGAAGAAAATCAACCGCAAGGTTAATTTTGAAGAATGATCAGCTTGAGAGCTGATCTTTGAGAGGGGAATCAACACGAGGGTTAATTTTGATGAGAGATCAACATGAGGGTTGATTTTGAAGACGAATGGTTTGAAACCAATTTTGGAAAATAAGATCAACACAAGGGTTGATTTTGAAGATAATGGTTCGAAACCAATTTTTGAAAAAGAAGATCAACACAAGGGTTGATTTTGAAGATAATGGTTCAAAACCAATTTTTGGAAAATAAGATCAACAAAAGGGTTGATTTTTGAAGACAATGGTTCAAAACTAATTTAAGGAAAAGAAGATCAACACAAGGGTTGATTTTGAAGATAATGGTTCAAAACCAATTTTTGGAAAATAAGATCAACACAAGGGTTGATTTTTGAAGACAATGGTTCAAAACCAATTTAAGGAAAGAAGATCACCGTGATGGTTGATTTTTGAAAAAGATTGGACCAAAATATTGAACTCTTGGTGATCATAACAAAGATTTTTGCAGAAATTTTCAAAATTTTGTGATTTTGAAAAACCCTCATAGGTAATTTCATTTCTCTCATGAATGATGTTGGGATTGCCCCTCATCTTGAAAAGAATAGGAATTTAATGTGGCATAATGGAGGCCGATGACAAAGAAGATTCTTGAAATGAAAATATAATTTTTCAAAAATAAATGCCCCAGTGTGGCAAAGGAAAGAAGTGTTTGATATCAAAGATATGAACAAAATTGACATTTCATTGATAAGCAAAGTTGACAACAAAAGACTGCATATTTACAAGTACTTGACCAAAGGTCACAAAAAAGACTGAGGCTGACCTGTCCCTACAAGGTGACTGGCAAAAAGGGAATAAAGCAAAAAACTTTGGCATCATCAATTTTTCGAGTGGTCTGGGAAAGGCTTGGTCAGGATGGCCAGCTCGTCTTCCTCTTTGTCTTAAACAAGGAGACTCTTGTCAATGCAGTCCTGAACAATATTTTTGAAGACAAAACAATGATCGATGTCATGCCCCAGTGACCGATTGAACTTGCAGAACTGATTCATGAACCTTCCCATGATTATGGGAGAATTCGTGGCCTTTGGGAGCTTCACTAATCCCTTGGTCAGTATGAATTTAAGGGCTTCTTCGAGCGTTTGTTTGAGATGAGTGAACACACGATCATTACTCCAACCTTCGCACTTTATCTTTTCTTTTTGCGAAATGTTGGCCTGAGACAACTTGCTATTCTGCTCGAAAGATTTTTCCCCTTGAGCTACACATTGGTTCTGGCCACTTTTACTATTATTTTTGTTTCTCCTACTGATGCTGCCATGATCATTGCCGGAGGCATCAACTGAGTGAGTGAACTGCGCCTTCTTCTTCTTGTCTTGGGTATTCTTGACCAAAGTCATGCCCTCGTAGAGACCATTCTCCATTCCTGTCTCGAGCCATTTAGCTCGCTCAATCAATTTGATGAAGGATTTCGCTGGAGATGTGGCGATGAGACTTCTCAGTGGCGGAGAGAAATTATTGAGGATTATCTGCAGTGCATGCTCTTCTAGAATGGGAATCTTCATTTTGTTATAGGTGCTTCTCTACCTGTGAATGAATTCTCCAGCTTTTTCACTTTCATTCTGCTTCAGGTTGTAAAGGTGATTGAGCGTAGGCGAAGCCTCAGTGTTGAATAAGAAGCGCTCAATGAATAGATTTACCACTTTATTGAACTCTCGTAGTTCGATAAGATTGATGTGATCCGCATACCACCTGGCCACTGTACCTTCTAGGCTGCGAGGAAAGCAGATGAACAAAGCCCTGTTATCCTTCCTGAAATGGCTGCACTCTGCATAAAACGTGGCCAGATGAGCCTTGAGGTTACCAGTTCCATCAAACTTGAGGAATTTAGGAAAAAGGTTCTCCAGATTATCATCTCTATCTAGGCCATCATGGAAGTCTTCGCCAATATAGGTTTGCTTGCCCTTACTCTTGGCCTGAATGTCCTTGACTGCGCGGGTTACTTCTCTCAATTACTCGCGCATCGGATCCTCTGCTAGAATCCCATACTTGGGCCTATTCACTGATTCAGGATTTTCATCTATCTTCATGAACTGTCGTGGAGGATTCTGGCTGAACACAAACTATTCTTCATCTGATTCTTCTTCCTCTACTAACTCAGTGTCCTCAGAAGTACTATCTGGCTGAACCTTCTTTCTAGTGATCCTGATCTTTCTCACAGGCTTCTTCCACAGCTTGTTCTTAGGAGCTGCTTTCTTCAGACTGGCCTCGGCTTGCTCTGACACCATCTTGGCCATCATCTTTTGGAACAAATCGTAGATAACTGGATCAACATCATCTCCTTTGTCCTGGCTCTGTCCTCTAGATGACCTAGGAGAGTTCATTCCTTCTTTTTCACTGTCGTTGTACTACTGAAAAGTCTCCTTTCTTGTCCTCGTCTGAATCATATTGAATACCAATGTTTTCTGCAGAGAAAAGGGAGGGTTTAGACTAAAGAAATTTTTGGAGAAATTTTGGACAAGAGAAGGAATCAGGTTGATAGTTTTGAAAATAATATCCCATTACTAGGGATTGAGTCGTCACAGAAATTGTGACAATTGCCTTGTTTTTCCATGAGAGGGAATAAACAATTAGAATATGAAGGGAAATGCTATTTTAAAAAGGATGTCTCTTGATGAAAAGAGATTTTATTTATGAAAAAGGTAAACAAGAATTTTTGAAATAGAATCAGAAGGTATACTGGAAGATATGAAGAAAGAAGAGTTTGAAAATAGATGACAAAGATTTAGAATTTGAAGAATTGCAAGCAGGATCAAAAGAATTGAAGAAATCAGAAGAAGGAAAAAGAAAAATACACTTGGGTTTTGAAAACAAAGAGAAAATTTTGAATAGTCTTTGGAAAATATAAGGAAAATATAAAATATCACACAATCACAGTTGTACAAACAAGGATATAACACTCCCTAAAGCTGACTCTAAATGCCATATTTGAAATGGCTCGTAGGACCTTAATCCTAACTCTATGGTTCAGATCATCTAATTTTAATCAAGGTACGCTCATATACTCAAGCCAAATCTCGAAGTACGTGGCATAGAAATATTTCTCCAGTTCTAGGGTAATGGCTTCCCAATATCCTTGAGCACCTACCGATATACTTCGGACTATGGCCCTTAAGTACGTGGTAGGGGGGTGTTAACCCAAATAAGTGGTCCAATTGTGAGGCTCTCTCCCGAACTATGGTTCAGTGAGACAGCCCAGCAACGTGAAGACTGGGACAATATAGGTAGGGATGTTTTCGAAAACATGTTCAATATGCAATAAAACCAGATGTTTCTAATACAAGTCCTAAAGAGATAGAATTTAAATGAAGAGAAGCATACACTTGCATATATTGTTTGCATTCAATCTCTAGAATTGAGAAAAGTTGTATTTCAGACCTAAGTCTAAGTGAGCATGGAATAATCTCGTCAATATGGTCCTACCAAACCATACTTAGATCCTATATGCATTATGTCAGCTAGGATAGAGTCTAGGCCCCTAAGGTTTGCATGGAAATGAAGCTGACATTTGTAGAATAAAGACTTAGATAATATCAAAGTAAAGCAAAAAGGCACAAATCCAACCGGACGAAAATGGGTCCCATCACGGTCGCCAAAATCCAGTTTGTGTCAGGCTTACCTTCAGAATTCCAATTTCGTATTGGATTTACCTTCAGAGTTCAGCTTCGTGTTGGACTTTCTTCCAGAATCCCACTGATGTGTCAAAACTCGATGTTAAGCAATTTTTGTCATCGAGGATTTCAGAAATATTTTGCCAAATTGCCATAAAAAATAGTTGTTGATCACAAGCTTTTATTGCATAAAGAATTTTCTCAAATCTCCCACTCTTCGATCACACAAGAAGAAAAATTTGGAATTTGGCAAAATGAAGAAAAATTTGGGGTGTTCACAGGAAAATTTTTACAATGATCACACGTACCCTTCTCGAAAAAAAAAAGTCAGGACATCTCCAAAATGAAGGATGATGTAATAAACTTCTCCCTGAAACCCAATAAGCTCAATATCTCAAAAAGAGTGTCAAAATGACCATCGTGAGCAAAACTCAGATATCAAACTGCCAAGAATCTTCTTTATTTATGTAAAATTCTTCTATCAATATCTTTTCACTTAATTGCTTTTATGAAACTAAGAATATTTCCTCTCTTTTCATATCAAGAAAATGGATAGCTTCCTTAAAGAAACTCAACAACAACAAATTTGAATCTGATTCTTGATTCTACAGAGTTAGCCCAATTAGAGGTAATACTCTAGGTAGAAAAAGGTGATATTTTTCACACTAAACATGCATAGTTCAATCAATTTGAATCAACTATAAATTTTTTATCTTATTGGCAATATTTTCTAGCTATCCCAACATGAAGCAAGAACTTGATGTCCATTTTGCCATATCCTGGCACTGTCTCTTATTAGGATTGGAAAGTCCTTCCCTTCTGTTTGATCTGAGTGCTTAGGCTCTCGGATTCGCACACTTCCCTGTGTTCCCCATTGTCCCGCCGTAGACAGTTCCCGTTCAGGATAAGGGTTAAACCTGAATTTTCTGCAAAAGGTCATCTGTTTTAAAAGCTGATTTAGTCTCAGCAATGAGACGCCCAAGAACAATCCCTTTTCAAGCTTTAGGGACCCTACTTTTTCTCCTTTTACAAATACCTCTCGGATTTGTTGTGCAAAATCCGAAGGCTCCATTATGGTTTCTTCTTTCGAAGATTCCATATCCGTTCAGGCTAAGGATTAAACTTGTGCCTCGCTCCTCGAGGTATTTTCACCCACTCAGGTTAAGGGTCAAACCTGAACTTTTTGTTAAAGGTCATCTGTTTTAAAAGCTGATTTAGTCTCTGCAATGAGGCACCCAAGATCATCCATTTTCCAAGCTTTAGAGAACCCCCTTTTCTTCCTTTCGCAAACCGCTCTCGAATTTGTTCATCCAAACTCCGAAGGTCCCATCATGGTTTCTTTGTTCCAGGATTCTGTATGGTCATCCCTTTTAGGTTAAGGGTTAAGCCTGAACCTCGCTCCTCGAGGTATCGTCCCTTTTAGGTTAAGGGTTAAGCTTGAACCTTGCTCCTCGAGGTACCACCCGCTCAGGTTAAAGGTCAAACCTGAACTTTCTGCGAAAGGTCATCTGTTTTAAAAGCTGATTTAGTCTTAGCAATGAGGCACCCAAGATCATCCCTTTTCTAAGCTTTAGGAAACCCCCTTTCTTCCTTTCGCAAACCCCTCTCGGATTTGTTCGTCCAAACTCTAAAGGTCCCATCATGGTTTCTTCATTCGAGGATTTCATATGGTCGTCCCTTTTAGGTTAAGGGTTAAGCCTGAACCTCGCTCATCGAGGTATCATCCCCTTCAGGTTAAGGGTTAAGATTGAACCTCATTTTTCCTTGAGGTATCGTCCCTTTCAGGTTAAGGGTTAAGCCTGAACCTCTCACCTCAAGGTAGCACCCGCTCAGGTTAAGGGTCAAACCTGAACTTTCTACAAAAGGTCATCTGTTTTAAAAGCTGATTTAGTCTCAACAATGAGACGCCAAGGAACAATCCCTTTTCAAGCTTTAGGGACCCCCATTTTTCAACTTTTGCAAACCCCTCTCAGATTTGTCGTCCAAACTCTGGAGGTCCCATCATGGTTTCTTCATTCGAGGATTTCGTATGGTCGTCTATTTTAGGTTAAGGGTTAAGCCGAAACCTCACTCCTCGAGGTAACGTCCCTTTCAGGTTGAGGGTTAAGCCTGAACCTCATTTTTTCATGAGGTATTGTCCCTTTCAGGTTAAGGGTTTAGCCTAAACCTCGTTTTTTCATAAGGTATCTTCCGTTCAGGTTTGGGTTAAACTTGAGCCTCGTTTCAATGAGGTTCCTTGTTTCAACGAGGTAGTTCTCCCAGTCCCATCATGGTTTTCCCCATCATGGAATCCATGCCCATTATATCCATCCTAGGGAAGGATCACACTGGAGCTTCACCTCACGAGACATTTTTCTCAAAACTGTCTCATCAAGGCCTTCATATATCCCTTTCCCATTCAGATACAGGTAGAACCTGAAATTCATCTTGAGATATCTTCGTCCCATCCAGGTTAAGGGCTAAACTTGATTCATTCCAAAAGGCTTATCTCGTCTCACCCATGAGACTTGATCGAAATTCCTATTTTCACCATTTCGGGATCTTCATCCAAAGTCCCATCACGATTTCCTCATTTTCTGTTATCCAGTTATATCATTTTTGAGGATTTCGTCTTTTCAAAGCCATTTAGGATAAGGTGTTAAGTCTGAGAATAATGATTTCAAAATAATTCTTCCACACCTAGTTCAGGTTTTCTGACTGGGGCATTTTTCAAAATTTGGAGTATTTTCTTTGCCACTAAGCTCGGCTTTCAATCGACTTAGTAGCAAAGAGGGGCATCTATTGGTTGATATTTTGGAAGTGGTATTTTTAAAACAATATTTTTCAATAAAATCTTTGGAAAATCGTCAACCAAAAGTAAATAACCGACTTTCCACGAAGTGGTAAGTACGGGTCGAATCCACAGGGAACAGGAATTACTCAATTATTTCTAAGAAATTTAATTTATTAATCAATAAACACTAATTACAAAGACAATGTTAGTACAATATCAAATTAAAATTATAACTAATGAGAAAAGCTCTTCAGTCTTCAGTTGCATGCCAAGGGTATTTCTGTCTTTTCGCCGATTATCAAATCTTCGCACTTGGACAATAATCCCTGGAAAATAGTTATGATTTTTAACCTAAAAACACAGCAAAATACAAAGTTAGTAACTAATTTAATAAAACTAAATGAAAATATAAGTTAAACCTAATTCTGAAGAATTTAAACAAATAACACCTAAACACTAATAAAATAATAAAGAAAATATCAAACTAATTCTAAAATCAACTAACTTACGTCTAACAATGATGAATGATGCAAATGCAGCACTAAAAATGCAGAAACTGGTGAAAACAAACCGAAAATAGCTAAAAGAATGAAATTACGAAACTACCCCTAACTAGTGCAAAATAGACTTCTGACAGCTCTTTGGAAAATGACTGTTTGACAAGGCAAACAAAGTTTGATTTTCCCAAAATTTGTTCTATTCTGTAATTAACAGATTCAAGAACCTGACAGTTTTTAAAGAATTAAAAAATTATATTTGTAACTCCAGATATAAGCGTTTCAAAACGGGGAAAAATCAGGATATTGCAGGTCCCAAAATTTTAAAATCCGAAAAAACGGTTTTCACAAAACACTTAAAAATCAGACCAAACTAACTCGGATCGAGCTGAAATTTGGTTTGTAGATAGTTAACACGCCAATAAAGTGAATAGACAAATAATATTTTGAAAACTTAGAATTTTTGCACATAAAATGGCAATAGTGTGACAGGGCAAAAATCGGGTTTTGATTTCAATGTACTATTCACTTTACAAGTCTATTTTAAACCTTAGAAATGCAGTCTAACCCTAATGCAACTCTAAATGGTACTAACTAACAGGTTATATGCAGGTGATGAATATGATTACACTAAATGACATAAAAATGAAATGCACTATGCAAATTACGAATAACGCTAAGTTAAATACTAATTCAAATGAAACTACAGTAATTAAAAATGCAAACCTAATTACATCAATTAGAAGCTGCAGTTAATATCAACTAACTACAAATTAACTAAGTGAACTACTGAAATCAAACACAATGAGCAAGTACACCTTAAACAAACACTTCTAAAATCTACTAGATCAATTAAGTAAATAACTAAACTAGTTATACTAAAATTAGTATGAATTAAAACTAAATGGAATGAAGTCACTTAGGACCAAGGAGTTGCGGATTTAAGATAGAACTAGGACTAGGTTCACGCTTCACTTGGCTAGGTCGACTTGACTTGGCTTAGATTAGGTACACGACTCACCTAAGTGGGTCAACTAGTTGGACTAGGTTAAGTTATCTAAGTAAGGACTTAAAAAAATTAAATTCTAATATTAAAATTAACAAAATCAATTAATCATAGTTACTAAATAAACCCTACACGCCTAAATTGAAGCAATCTAACTAAGGACCTAATTACTAATTAAGGTTAACTCTATTAACTCAAATGATTAAAACCTAATTAATACACCTAATTTAAATTACGAAAGGAGAAGGTAATAACTAGGAAAGGATAGATTTTTGGAAACATATTGATTTGGCAAAAACGTCCAACCTAGATGAATAAAATTTGTCTTAATTGCTTGCTCAGTCAAAATGGGAAATAAATGTTTGAAATTGTCCAACTCACAGAAGGTCCACACGATTTCAACTTGACATTTAAAAACCACTAAATAGATTTCAAAAATCCTTCCAAAAACCTTAAACACGTTTTTGGTTATCTTTAGAAAGCAATAATAACCTTGAAAACCAATCCCAAAAAAATCGTGTATGGCTCTTTTGGAAAATATTTGAAATTAAATTTTTATTTCCAAAAGTGTTAAAAGAGAGAAGCCTACTCTCTTGGCTGGATACCAAAAATCAAAACTTACCTTCTACGGATTTGAGTGAATCAATGCTTACCAAAATTCGTTTTCCATCATAATTACTCCTTTTTCCTCTTTCTAAAAAATTCGAATTACTCTAGATAATACCTTAACCTCTATCCAAACTAATTAAGCTAAGAATTAACCAAAATCAAGAAAGGTTAGACCTAGAAAACGTAAATTTCTAAAAATAACGAAATCACATCTAATACACAAATTACCCAATACTAAAAAAAAAAACGTCTAACACTAACTAATCCTAATAAAATGAACCTAGACAATTAAATTAACTTTCTAAAAGTACAAGACACTTAACAAAAGCAGCCTAGAGCTCTAATGGAGCTCTAATGGCTGACGCCCCACCTTGGGGAAGACGACTAACTAGATTATTAAAATCGGAATAAAAAAATTAAACTAAATGACAATTAGAATAATAAAACTAAAGTAACATATGATAAAAAACTACTAATTACACTAATAAAAACATAAACAGCAACTATGCTGGAAATCATAAAACACCTAAAACACCCAACTATCTAAACGACTATTCGAATAAACAAAGCATGGAAAATTCAAACTACTAAACCTATGTCAAAAACGAGATCTAAACTAACATAATATGCAGAACTAGAATGACATGAATTTCGGATATAATAAGCTATGAAAGACCCTACACGCCTACTGGATAATGCTATAAAACAAAGAAAGCAATAAAACTCGATTTTTATATTTTTCTCAATATCACTAAAACATCTAAAACACTAAAACACTAAAACGATATTTAGAAAGACTCAAATACGATAAACTTGAATCACCCAACCTTACAAGACTGTTAAACTGCAACCCAACAGCAAACTACACGACATCCACAATTGAATCACACACACTTAACTAATTTCAATCCCAATCCAATGACTATTACAAAACAACTCACATGAAATGTATAGACTCAATCCTCACCTAAAAACGAAAATGGAACACAATGGAAACAGGTGAACAAACTCAGATTATACTCAACAACCATAGAAAAATTGCAGAAATTAAAAATTGCAAAAATGCAAAGATCGGCTAGAATCAATCTAGTCGATTTTTTTTCTTTTTAATCGAAATAATACTCAATCAATCCAACGACCAAATTAAATCAAAATGAAACTTTTTAAAATGATTTTTCTGTGGAAATAACACAACCAAACACGCTGGATATAAAAGAACAAATTGGCTAGAAGAACCTCTAGCCGATTTACACGTTTTGAATGAAAAACAATGAAACAAAACCTAAATCTACCGTGCTGGCCTATGCACGAATGCTACTCTAAGGTTGAAACAATAAAAAAATAAAGAAAACACAGAAAATAATAAAAGAAACACAAGCACACACAATTTAGGCTTTAACTAGAAGAAAAGAGAGGAAAAGACCTACCTCAAGGGCGATCCGACGATCGTGGGGGAGAAGAGAGCGAACAATGGCCTTGATTTGACATTCCAAATGGTTCGAGAATGCTGGAATATCACCACAAATAGGGTTTCCACAGCTGCAACACGTTGGAGATCCACCGAAGATGGATCAGGTGCCGATTCGCGATCGAAGGGCTCAGAAAACCGGATGGAGGTAGGGCCGACTCATCTTGTTGGGGTGTTTCGCACTTCCAAGCAAGATTAATGGTCTCCACCTCTGCTACACCTGCAAAAACACAGAAAATGGTGAGTAAACACAGCAAGGAAGAAGAAGAAATGGATAGAAATGACAAGAGAGATAGAATTTTGCTTGATTTCAAGCAAAAATCCAATCTTCAATGCACAAATGGGATGGAATGAGAGGTTGGAAGGGGGTGGAGTTAGATTCACTGTAGGGGGCACCAATCTCAATGCCAAAGACCTCTAGGGCTCTTCTAAAAAGTGTATTTATACTTTTTGGAATTTTCAAAAACAAGGTTATAAAAAAATATTTCACTAGGCGACACTTTCTGAGGGGTTTTCTACAAAACTTTTTGAAATGGATATGGATATGCGTGTGAGTTGGATTTTGGGCTTTCTAAAGGTTTATCCAAGGTCCAAATAGACTAATTGGGTTGGATATGGATCCGATCCACCTCAAAATTCATGCCCGAACACTGAAATAGCCATAACTCTCTCATTTTAACTTCGATTTCTCTGAAATTCGAACCACAACCCCTTACTATCAAAATGTATCTAAACATGGGTTTAAAACCTTAATCTCACTAAAAAATGCATGAATAACTTGTTAACATGATGTGCATTTCATGCATCATCATCTATGAACACCCTAACTTTTTTTTTAAATACAAAAAAATTCCCTTTTTGCCCCTAGCCCCCATTTCTTAATAATTGAGTCAGTTTTAATCAAAATTCCAGTTTATTTCTCAGATTTTACTGGAATCAAATCCATTTTCTATATCTGACTCAATTTCGGATCCAGATCCAGTGTCAAAACCCAATTCTGAGCCCGGTTATCCAATTTTTTAAATCAAAATTATATAAATACCAAAAATAATTTTTGAATGGTTCAAACAGTCCATCCGGTATCCATTTGGATCCACTACGCTATATTCCTCAATTTGAGATAAAAAACTCAAATATTCCCTCAAAACTCCAGATCAAAACCCGTTTTCTGAAGAAATTTCCAAAGAATAGCCATGAATTATCAGAAAACCTCTCTTTTGTAAATATTTTCAATTTTTTATAAAAATAGTTTAAAATCCCTCTAATTTCCCATCGTTTTAGAGTTTTTATTTCAAAAACACAAAAAAACAGAAAATACAAAGAAAAGAACAAAAAAAATGAAAAAAAAAAAGTATAAAAAAAAGTAGTTTTAGAAACCCCTTTTTTTAAAGTCGTCTTTTGTTAAAACCACATTTTAAGAAAAACTTTTGAAAATTATACTGTTTTTAAAAACTTTCAAAATTTGAAAGGACCCAAATTGTAAAATGTGTAATGGTCTCTTGTTATAAAAGAGAGACCGTAGGGGGTGTCGAGGATCATCCATTGCCTCTTGAATCATCCATCATCTATCGCATCCATCGTCTCCCTCTGATCCCCTTTTCTTCCTTCGATGCTTCTCCTCTGAGCTTCAAAAGAAGGCTCCTCTTCCCTTCCACATGATTCCGGCAGACAAGGTAAGAGCCTCTCCCATTTACTTTCTCCAATTTGTTTCTAATTTTCTGGTTTTGCCCAATTAACACACTAACGAGTGTGTTGGGTTGCTTATAGCAACATCAACCCCTCTCTCGTGCAATAGCAAAGGAACGATCCTGTTCCAACATTTTTTTCCCTGCTTTTCTTTATATTTTGTTGTTTCATTTTACATTCCAATCTATCTCTTGTTTGATTTCAATTTCCCTTTTTCGTTCTGATTTCCTTGGCAATTATCGATTTCCCCACTTGTGCGTGATTGCCTTTTGATATTGATCTCCAGTTTGTATTATTACTTCCTATGTCATGGCATTCACGGCACCTCATTTACCATATCCTTAGCTGTTTTTGTGTTAGCATCCGTATTTCACCAGCATGTTTTGCATTCAAATCTGTAGAGCATCATATCCCTCTCTACATCGATCTGAAATCTCCCCCTCCCTGAAATTCAAGGTTCAGCAGATCCAATCTGCTAAGCATTGAGCAGGGGTTGCTTTGTTGTTTGTTTGAATAGCAGAGATCAACTAGCATCTTATATGCCTTACATCAGTGTATGGTTATATTGGTTCTCGACTATCATTCATCTCATTGCATTGACACCCTCATAGCAGCTATTGCATTGTTCGTTCATTAGGCTTCACGTCCATTGTCCTCATTACATTTCAAATTTTTCATCTGCAGCATAATCAAGTGCATTGGTCGTTTGTTGATGCATTCCACTTCATCCATGTCCCTTGTTTGATTCTCTGTATACGTTCATTTTTGTATCTCCATTCAGTAAACATCCGATTACATTATGTCATTTTTGTGCATCTGATTTGTTGGAATCGCTATAATCCAACATCAATGTTTGTGCCATTTTTATGATCGCAAAATTTTTCCCTTCCCGCTGCGAGAGAGAGAAACAAATTCTGTGAGTCAAACTCGACCAAAGTTTTGAAAATAGTTTTTTTTTTTAATTACTCACCTCTATTTTGAAAATTTGTAGGAAAATTCCATGGAATGGGATCCGCTTATGGATACGAGGTTCAATCGTTCCTGGTACCTATACCAGGGGTAATTAAACCAAGGATCAAATGTGTGCTTTGACTAAGTTAAATTATCTAAATTATGCTCTATTTTCCTAGAATGCACAAAGAATTAGGCATGTGCTATGGAATTTTGAAAAGATGCAAGTTTGAGAAATATGATGTTTACTTTGTAAAATTGAGATGTACTTGGAAAATACTTGAGAAATACTTGGAAAAATCATTGAATTTCATTGAAAATCGGGAATTGCATTGGAAAATGAATCTTGAATGAAACATGGATTTTCAGGAAAACTTGAAATTTGAGAAAATTGATTTTGAGATTTGGATTGCTTTTCTGAGGAAATCGATTTCTAAAATGGATTTGAGAATTTTGGGAAAATTAATTTCAGAAATAATTCAAGGATTTTGAGAAAATCGTTTTGTGAAGTTTGAAAATGAAATTGAGAAAGTGGAAACCTTGGGAAATCATGATTTGAACTTGGAAAATACTTTGAAATATCATTTGAAAACCCAGAATTTTTGAGAAAAATGATTCTTGAGAAAGACTTGGAAAATTTTGAGAAAATTGATTTCTCTGAAATGGAATTGGGAAATGAGTTTAAAAATGACGCAAATTTAATGAATGAATATGAATTTGAAAGAAAATTCTTTGAGGAGTTGGGAAAATCCTTTTGAAATTTTGAGAAATGTAGTGCATTTTTGAAGTTAGCCTAAGAGTGTAGGTTGAATGTGGCTAATACGAAGATCACAAATCTGGATTTCCTTCGTATTCTGACTATGGCCAAAAATACGAATTCCACCAAGTTTGTGAACTCCCTAAGAGCTTGTGCACGTGCCATTTGTGTCAACCATAGTGGATTTGGAAAAATATGCACATAAATGATACATCAGATAATGAATTTTTTAGAAATTAAACTATATGCAATGCAGTCCTATTCTATGCAGAAAATGTAACTCGTATTCCAAATATTACATCTTGATATTACATTGAATTGAATAATAAATAAAATAGCTAAGTCTTCTTTTTGAATGTACATGCAAAACTAGAAAACAGGTTAGCACAAAAATGTAGGTTTATCTGGATTTATCCGAAAATATTGAAAATTATCGGATATTATTCAGATATAAACCCAAATTCATACCCTCTTTGATATAAACATGAGAAATAAGTGATTAAATTCAAAAATAAACTTGGAAATTTGAAATTGGAGTAAAATAACCAAAATACCCCTTATGACCTTGAAATCAGGGTTTTCTAAGAGAATTTTTATAAAATTTGGAAATTTGAAAATAAAATGAAATAAAATTAAACATAATATGATGCAATATGATGATATGCATGAAAATTTAGAAAATTAAAGATTGAAATTTCGAATTTGAGGTCAAAATGATCGAAATGCCCCTGATAACAAGACTATGGCCTTGAAACCAGGGTTTTCTGAAATAAATTTTTCAAAAAGTTGAAATATGAAATGCAAATGATATTAAAATTAACCCTAATATGATACTATATGCTTATTCACATGATAAAAACCTTAAAATAACAAAAATATCACAAATTATTGAATTTAACTTGATTTTCGTTTGATTTTTGCTTTTAAATTTAAAAGTAAACTAACACATAATATAAATAAACTTGGAATTGAGCCAAATTTGACATGGGCACCTATACTAACCCTAAAAACAGAATAAAACTCGAAAATCTATATTTTTGATATTTTTTTCATATAGAAATTAACTGAAAATCCTAAAAATCAAGATTTTGCCTAAAATACTAACTCTAAATTGCATTTTAGGTACTAAACTACCATAAAAATTTCTCAAATTTTATGGGGTGACAGAGGAAAGTTAAGAAAAGATTTTTGTCTTTTACAAATTCTGGTTTTGACCTATGGTCGGAGCATGACAACTCCAGCAAGTTGGATCGGAATCCGACGACTCAAGGATTTAAGGCAGACTGACAAGTTTCGGGAAATATTATGTAAAAAATAGCAAACAGTAAAGAAGATGACTGAAATTTTAGGAGAATCTCCCTGACAATTTAAGGAAAAATTCTTCATTTTATAGTTTTGGGATTTGATGAACGATTTGGAAAAGAGCAGAGGATTATCAGAGATCTAGATATCTATAATTCTCATACACTAGAATTTGACAGAAAGGGAATTTAATTTCGGGAAAAATACCTAGGATGCTCTTAAAATTCTCAATTTTTGGGGAATGACAGAGGGAATGATGAGGAATAACTTCACTATTGAAATTTTAACATTCAACCTACAGATTGAAGCATCACAGCGGATTAGTGTCGGTTTAAACCCTGACAAGGAAAAATCAAGATTTTCACAGGTTTTGGGAAAACTCAATTTTTAGCAGAGACTGAACCTCATTGGAAAAATCTGGGAAAATACTGAAAAAAAATAGATTCTAACAGGGACCCACTGTATTGTTTAGAGGAAATTTTGGATTGTCCATCTGGGAGATCTCAGATGTTTTTTTCTGCTAAAAGGGATTCTGGAATTTCCAGAAGGGTAAAATCCATTTTAAGATCTGATTTATAGAATGGGGGTCTAGAACTCAAATTAAACCACATTTTTCGCAGGGAATCACAGACACATAGATGCATTCACACTAAAAATACCATAATTTATTGGAAAAAAATTATGCATAAAATGATGATTGGCCTGTGTGCAAGAAACTAGAATTTGAAAAGTAACTATAAAGCTTTAATAAAATTATTCTAAGTGTAAGAAACAATGAAAGGAAATGCTATAACTTAAAACCTACATGAAATCAATAGTAAAGGCAAAACAATCAGAGAGGTATATGAATCATATCAATGTCACTGTGGTGGGGGAAGGATCTGATCCATCTGTCAGACGGATCCTTGCACTTTCACAGCACTAACTACCAGGAACCAATATCATAGAATCGAAAAGAAAAATATTTCTCAACCATACCAGATTCGATTTTTGAACCATCTTAAGGCTCACATCCTAAGAAAAAATCGTAAAGGAGAAGTTTTACCTTGGAATCACTTGTGATGGTTGAAGGTGGGCTGTGGTGGCTGAATCGGCTGAAGATGGTCTTGGAGACGCAGCTAGAGGCGACAACAACGTTGTTGGAGGTTGGTGATTGTGGCTGCAAGAGGGATGGTGGCTTCCACCGTTGAGTGGACTGGAGGTAGTAGCCTCCACGGTTGAGAGGACTAGAGCAAGGAGGATGGTTGCACCTCCAGTTGTAATGGATGTCACTATGTGGAGAAGCTGCAGCAAAGGGGAAGATCGTCTGCTACTTTGATGGAGTTGGAGCCAGAAGGTTACAGGTTGGAAGAGATGCTGAAGGTGTTGCTGGACTGGCTGTGGTTGGAGAGAGAGAGAGAGAGAGAGAGAGAGAGAGAGAGAGAGAAGGAGGAGTTTAGGCTGTAGAGTTGGGTGTGAGATGGGCAGCCGTATGTGTTTCCTTTTGTCATAACTTAGGGAAAATAAAAAAAAAAGCCTAAGTTTTTAATTAGAGGGGTTTAATAGGAGATGAGAGGTGTGCATGAGAGAGGATCCCTCTCAGCCGTATGGTGGATCTTGGGGGAAATAGAAAGGAAGTGTGGTCTTATGGTGTGGGCTGGAACCGAGAACGAAAGGAAGGAAGGGAGGAAAGAAAGGGAAGAAAGAAGGAAAGAAAGGGAGGAAGGGAAAAAAGAAAGAAAGAAGGAAGGGAGAGAAGAAGGAAGGAAGGGAAGAAAAGGAGGAGGGAAATGTACATGAATGAGAAGGATAGGGAGGAAAGAGAAGGAAGAAAAAGAAAAGAAGGAGAAAGAAAGAAAGAAGAAGGAAAAGGGAAAGAAAAGAAAAGAAAGAAAATGGGAAAAGAAAAGGAAAATGGAAAGAAAAGGGGGAAAATAAAAGGAAAGAGGGGGAGAGGGTTGGTCGAACCCTCTTGTGGGTCCCACCACTTATAAAAAAAATGTAATAAAATAAAATAAAAAGGGAATAGAAGAAACAAAATGTTTTTTTTTAAAAGGAAATGCAAATGGATAAGCCATCGCCGAGTGGGCCCATTTTTCAATTTTGAAATTCATTTTGAAGATCATAGTGGTAGAATAGTCTTTTTAGAAAATTTTTGGACGAAATGAGCTATTTTTGGCAGTTTTTGAAATAAGCTCAGAATTTAAAGTTTCATACCCCGTTGTGAAGCAAATCCAATTTAGAATTTGAAAATTTGAGTTTGAAAGAAATCCAGGTCATTTTTCTTGAGAAAATATTTTTAAATTTAGAATCTTGGGGGTAAAAATGTCAATTTTGGAAACTCAAGGGTTTTGAAATTGATTTCTGAAAATTTTTAAAACTCAATCTGGATTAAAATTTATAAAAACTGGTGTTCTAGACTTCAAAAATGAAATGAAATGTTATGAAATGTTGAGAAATGATATGAACTGATGAGAAATGACATGAAATGTTATGCGAAATGCTAACCCTGACTGAAGAATTTTGGATATTAAACCCTGATTGACACTTGTACTAGTTCAAAAAGTTTTTAAAATTGATAAAATTTGCAAAATGGTTCAAGAAATGGTTTTTGGTCTCTACCGAGCCGGAGTGATACTGAAAATTAGGGTTTGAACTGATTTGAACTGAACTGAACTAGATTGAGCTTGATTTTAGGGTTTCAGAGCTCAAGTGAATTGACAAGACACTGACTCAAGTGAACTCCCGGACTGAATTGTCAAGAAAATCTGCCACTTTTAGAGAAATGGTCACTAGAGTGAATTAAATTATAGACCAGAGCTGGGTTTGAGCTGAAATAAACATCAGTAATACTGAGATAAACTAAAATCGAAGCTCAAACACTAGCTCAACTGACTGGACTCAGCTTAATTTCAGTTGAATGAGCTGAAATGGGCTCTTGGACACTTGGAAATAGTTTTGAACTGAAACTAGAGCACTTGAACTCCTGGTGAGCTTAAGCTAGACTTAGGGGAATATGACTAACTGTGAATGACTGACTCAGAGACAATTGGCTTGGATTTGAGTGAGAAATGAGCTCATTTCTGAAGAAATGATCTCATTTTGGCAGGAATGGTCAAAAATGGAAACTGGTTTGTTCATTGTGAGCTCAAATAAACTTGAGATGACTGATATTCTAACTGTTCCGAACTGACCAACGAGCTTGGTTGACTCCGGCTGACTAGGGTCTGGGATGACCTAGGGGTAAGATGGTAATTGTCTTAATGAAAGTGGGTAAAATAGTAATTTTTTGACACAAACTTGGGGTTTGATTCCTACACAGACCTACCAGGGTTGGCACTGCACGAGAGGAGTGTGTCTGGGAATGAATGAGAAAATTTTGGGGTGTTTACAGATGCCCCTCTTTGCTACTAAGTCGGTTTAGGGCCGAGCTTAGTGGCAAAGAAAAACACACTAAATTTGGGCTATAAAAATGCCCGAGTTGGAAGGATCTGACTAGATATGAAGATTAGCCCTGATGAGAATGGTAATTATGAATTGGAGAATGAAGAAGAAAGATTTACTTCAAAGAAGTGAAGCTCAAGTTTTGCCCTTAACCTGGATGGGACGGAAAATACCTCGTGTAGAAACAAGGCTCAGGCTTAACCCTTAACCTTACCAGGAAATGAAATACCTCATCAAGATGAGGCTCAGGTTTGACCCTTAACCTGACCGGGAATGAAATACCTCATCAAAATGAGGCTCAGGTTTAACCCTTAACCTGACCGGATAAATGAAAATGATGGGATTCTGCAAAGAAGAACCCATGATGGAACCTTCGGATTTCTACACAATGAATTCGATAGGGGTTTTACAAAATGATGAAATTGGGGTCCCTAAAGCTTGAAAGGGGTTTGATTTTGGGTGCCTCATTGCTGAGACTAAATAACTTTTGAAATTGATGACCTTTTGCGAGAAAATGATTGGTGGCTTAACCTCGAGCCGAAATTGGACTGTCTATTGTGGGATAGTGGGGACACGGGGAGGTGTGTGAATCTGAGAATCCAGGCGCTCAGATTATACCAAAGAAGGGAAGGAATCTTGAAAACTCCTGTTATCAAGTCCTAAAAGGGACAACAAATGGTGTCAGAATGCGCCAAAGATGAACCTCAAGCTCTCACTTCACGCTAGGACAACTAGAAAATATTGTCAAAATATTGAAAATTATTGTTGATTCAAAATAATTGAAAATGATGCACATTGGTGCAAAAATATTCCGTCTTTTCTACCTAAAGTATTACCTCCGATTGGGCTTAACTTTGTAGAATCAAGATTCGAATTCAAATTGCTTGTAATTGACTTTCTTTCAAGGAAGCTATCAATTTTCTGGATATGAACGGAAAAGAAAGAATTCTTATTGTGAAAGCAATTGGTGAAAGAATATTGATAATAGAATTTCACAAAATTTAAAGAGGATTCTTGACAGATTTGGCAGTTTGATATCTTGGGATTCTTTTCTCATGATGATCTTTCTGCCCTCTTTTTTTTTATTGGCAGAATTAGAGCTCTCTTGGGTTTTTTGGGAATTATATCATCCTTCATTTTAAAGATGTCCTAACTTTTCTGTCTTTTTTTTTTGGAAGGGTACGTCACAAACTCCTTCATCTTAGAGATGTTTCGATCCTTCTTTGCCTCAGGGATTATCTTGACGGTATTGGTTCTTTGGTTGAAAATCTCTTGATGATAGCAGAAATTAAATATCTTTTAGGGTTTGTAAGGAGGCTCATCCCAACCGCCTTCATCTTGACGATGATCTAAACTTTCCCTAGAAGGATCTGTCACAAACTCCTTTATCTTGGAGATGATCCAAATCTTATTTGGCCCTGAGGGTCTAACTCTCATAATTCATCTTCAACTTGACGATAATTGAGAGATCCCTTTTGCAGATATTTAATTGTAGCTTAAATGATTGAGGAGATATGGAAATTGAATGGATTTTTCTATATCACCCAGGATATTTCGACTACCTTATTTTCCAAGAATGATCTTTAAAAATGTGCCATTGACTGTGATCATTATCGAACACTTATGGCTTTGCAATAACATTGAATTTCCTTTGCTGGACATATCGAGGATTTATTCTTCATCCTTTTGGTTGGCCAATAGAAAGATTTTGAATTTTGAATCCTTCTTCGCGAAAGCTTTGTCCTTTCAGAAGTAATACTGAAGGTATTCTGAGGTAAAGTTTTGTACAATAAAGATTTTGAAATCAACAAATATTTAATGACAAATTGGCAAAATGTTCTTGAAATCCTTTATAAAAGCGAGCATTTGAAGCACGATTCAACGCATCCTTGACAAAAATTCTCCTCTCCTTTCTCCAAAGGAGAAGATTCAAAATTGGAAATAGAAATTACTCCTCTCTTCCCTGAAGAGGAGGTGTTTGCAAAATGAACTTTCGAAGAGAAATTAAGCTTTCGTCAAAACTTCCTAACATTAGGCTTCTCTTATGGAAAGGGGCTGGTAATGGTGAGGTCGGTGAATTGGTCATAAAGGAACGAGTCCATCACACTCTCTATGAAAAGAGGGTCCTTCATGATGAAATGGCCTAGTATAGAATTGGGGTCACAAGGAAAGCAAGCTTCCGTCAAAGCTCTCCCCAAAAAGAGGGTTCCATATGTGAAATTAGAAATTATTTTGCAAACAGTTCACAAAGACACGAGTCCCTTCAAACTCTCCCTGAAAAGGGGCTAAGTGAACAAAGGATAGCATGCAAAAAGAACAAGTTCTCTCGAACTCTCCTTATAAAAAGGGTCTTTCGCAAGAGAAAATGATTGAAATTGGTATTGGGTGACCAAAAGGTCGAAATTGGAAATTTAGAAATTGGAATTTAGAATTTAAAAATTGGAAATTAAAATTTGGAAATTAAAAATTGGAAATTGATTGACCCAAAGGTCGAAATTGGAAATTGATTGACCCGAAGGTCGAAATTGGAAATTGGAAATTGGAAATTGGAAATTGGAAATTGGAAATTGGAAATTGGAAATTGGAAATTGGAAATTAGAAATTAGAAACTGGAATTTGGAATTTGGAAATTTTAGCAATTGGGAATTGGGAATTGATTGACCTGAGGGTCGAAATTGGAATTGACTGACCTGAAGGTCGAAATTGGGAATTGGGAATTTGGAAATTGGGTGACTCGAAGGTCAAAATTAAAAATTAGGTGGCCTGAGGGCCAAAATTGGTATAGAATTTGAATTTCGATGAATGATCAGCACAAAGACTAAACCCAAGAGGTCGACTGACACGACCAACCAGTGAGACACTAACACGAGTGCTCAATTTCGAAAGAACACCAGTATGAATATCGAATTTTGAAAATATATCAATATAGGCATTGGATTTCAAAAATGTACCAGTTCAAGCACTCAATTTTGAAAATGTACTACTTCGAGCACTGGATTTCGGAAATATACCAGCTCAAGTACTGAATTTTGAAAATATACCAGTTCAAGCACTGGATTTTGAGAATATACCAGTTCGAGCACTAGATTTTGAAAATGAACCTTTTTTTTTAATTAAGATTTGAATTCTTTTAGAAAAGATCGACGCTCTTAAAATATTTGGGAATTGTGACGAGAATGATTGTCGGGGTCTCAGGGTTTGGAAAGGACCAGTGCTAAACCGGATTTGGAAGGACCAGGTGCTAAACTGGATTTAGAAGGACCAGTGCTAAACTGGTTTGGAAGGACCAGTGCTAAACTGGGTTTAGAAGGACCAATTTGAAAAATTGGTTTTTGGGAGGACCAATGCTAAACCGAATTTGACAAGAAGGTTCAAATCGAAATTCAAATCTTCAAGGAAAAGCTAAATGAATTGGGTTTTGAAAGAAAATTCGAGTTGTAACTTGGATCTTCTAGACCAATTACAAAATTGCAAAAAAGTTTGAGTAGAAACTCAAACCTCTAAAGGAAAGCTAAGCGAATTGGATTTGGAAGAAAATTCAAGTCGGAACTCTAATTTTCTAGACTGACTCTAGACATTTGAATTGGATTTAGAAGAAAATTCGAGTCGGAACTCTAATTTTCTATACCAATTCTAGACATTTGAATTGGATTTGAAAGAAAATTCGAGTCGGAACTCTAATTTTCTAGACCAATTCTAGACATTTGAATTAGATTTGGAAGAAAATTCGAGTCAGAACTCTAATTTTTTAGACCAATTCTAGGATCTGGAGAAAGAAAAATTAGACCAATATAGATTGGATTTGGAAACATTGACTAGGAAGAAAATCAAAATTGGATTTAAGAGTTTCAACCAGTAAAACATGATTTAGAAATTTACCAGCACGGGTACCAGATTTTGAAAGAGTACCAGCATGAGCACTGAATTTTAAAAAAGTACCAGCATAGATACTGGATTTTGAAAGATTACCAGTACGAACACTAGATTTGAAAAATTACCAGTACGAACACTGGATTTTGAAAGAGTACCAGCACGAGCACTGGGTTTTGAAAAAGTACTAGTTGATTCTGATGGAAGATTTTCAGTCTTCACCCTCATGCTGACTTGGACAACTGCTACGGCCTTAGGATTTATCCCTTATCCTAAATGGGTAGTTTAGGTTTATACCTTAACCTAAAGGGGAAATGAATTTGATGCATATGTATGCAAATGAATGCATGCATGCAAATGCAAATGAATGCAAAATGATGTAAATGGGTGCACCTGCGTGCAATATGAGAGATTTATTTAATCCTGCCTGCATACAGAACATTTTTGAAGTAAAATAAATTTTCAAAAAAAATGCCCCAGTGTAATAGGGGAAACAAAATTTGGATAAAAGGAAGATAATTGACAAAGCGACTAACTTCTTGATTGATTAGAGAGGCATCCTGAAGAATATTACTCCTTGTAAGAAGATATGTTGCAAGGAAAGGGAAAAAACAATAATATATCAAGAATATGGTGCCAAGTTATGAAGAAAATTGATAATTTATTGATGCATTGAAGAGAAAATAACAGATCGATAAGAGAACTTAGACTATATTGTCCCTTCAAAATGACAAAAGCAAAATGACATAGACTCGGCATTGTTAGTTTCTTGGAAAAGTTTGATCAAGATAGTCGACTGGCATTTTCCTCATCTTCAACAAGGAGATTTTTGTCGATGTAATCTTGAATGACATTCTTCAGGACGAAACAATGCTCGGTGTCATGCCCTACTGCCGGATGAAATTTGCATAACTACTCTCTGAATCTGCCCATGATTGCTAGGGGATCAGCTGCTTTAGGTAAACAGGTCATATCTCTTGCGAGCATGTATTTCAAAACACTCTCAAGTGTCTGGTCCAGAGGGGTGAACTTTCGATCCGTACTCCAATCCTTGCACTTTGGCTTTTCTTGATCTTTCTTTTTAGGATGAGGACTAGATTGAAGAGTCTTATCATTGTTGGCGACCGTTCCCTTTCGGTCCTCGGATCCCCCTGAATGGTCATCATAATTTTCCTGATTACCCTTGCTATTGTTGGCAGAAAGAGTGAAGTACGCCTTCGGAGGTCTGACCATATCTTTTGTGAGCATGTACTCCAAGAAACTCTCGAGTATTTGATCCAATGTGGCCATCTTGCAGTCTTGGTTCCGATTGTCATGTTGTATCTCTTGCCGAGTGCTTAATTTCTGCTGAGACTTGGTCGAGACAGCTGATTGGCATTCTTTCTCATCCTCAACGAAGAAATTCTTATTGATAGAGTCTTGTATAATGTTCTTGAAGATGAAACAATATTCAATATCGTGCCCCGTTGTTTGGTAGAATTTGAAAAATCGATCTTTCCATTTGCCTTTTGCGACAGGAGGATTAACAATCTTTGGGAGTTTAACCATTTCCTTGACCAGCATGTATTCAAGGATCTTTTCGAGGGGATGATCTAGAGGAGTAAATTCGCGATCATAACCCCAACCGTCATGTTTTATCTTCTCTTTCTTTTGACTCAATTTTTCACTCTGCTTTGAAGATTTTTCTTTCTGACTTGTATGATTGCCTTTGTTATCTTTGCAATCATTGTGGTTGGCATTGACGAAGAAGGCAAAATTCATCTCATTTTTTTAATCTTGATTATTCCTGACAAGAGTGATGCCCTCGTAGAGGTCTTTTCTCATGAAGACCTTCTTGCCTTTGTCGCGGTCTTGCAAATCTTTAATCACCTCAACCATTTTCTTCAATTGTACTTGGACTGGATCATCCATTGCTTGATTCTTCAATTTATAGACTATCCCTTGTCTATGAGGGGATCTTTGAAACGCTTGCTGGGCTTCATATTCTTCATCAGTGTCCTCTACTAATTCCTCTTCATCTGTCGTATCAGTATTCTGAGCATGCTTCTTGGATAGCTTTAAAACTTTTTTGACTACCCAGCCTTTTGCCTTCTGCTTGACCTGGGTCCTTTCTGTACTAGCTTCAGCCTGCTCTACCAGCATCTTGTTCATCATCTTTTTAAACATGGCATATATTTGAGGATCGATGCCATCATCTGCATGCTTTCCCTGACTTTTAAATGACCGCGGGGAATCCATTTCCTCTTCTAAGGCCATTATGTACTCTGTGGTCTTCTTTCCTGACCTTGTTTGGACCATTTAGATTTTGCAAACGCTTTCTGCAGAGCGAAGTTGATAGTTAGACTTTAGAGAGAGATTTTGATTGTAAGAAAATATTTGCTGAGAATTTTGGTAGACAATTGAAAAAATATCCCATTACTAGGGATTGAGTCATCATTGGGGTTACGATAATTGCGTTGCCATTCCATTACAAAGAAAATAGACAACTAAAAATTATGCCTTGTTACCTAGGCAAGGTCGTCAAATCAAGAATGAAGAATTTGAAAGATTTTTTATTCATTGAAGGGAAAACATGATTGAATCAATAATAAACTTGAGAAAGAGGGGGCAAACAGACAATTTGCCACCACTCTTGATAATCAACAGAGACACGAGGACAGGAAAAAAGTGGAAGAGTAATAAAAGAGTCTCAACCATATCTGGCAGAATAGTATGTTCCAGACCACTGTGCTGGTGTAAGGTCGAACTCTGGCACAACTCCTGATAGCAACCGCATTTCCACGTGCTTTTGTCTCTAGGAAAACTGTCGAACACAACCCTCTGGATGGTAGTAGGCACAAAAGAATGGACCAAGTAGCTTGAACTGCTTGTCGTATGCATAGGTGTATCTGGGAGGTGATAGCTCTCGATCAAAATAGTCCCACACAACTTCTTCTTCCTGTAGATGATCAATCAGGAACCGGTACCGTGCAACTGGGAGGAGCTCCTTGCCATTGTATCTGAACGAACTAGCTCTGGTCGGCACATGCTGGAGGAACCAAGACTGAAGTGCATAGGTACATCTCTCGACTAAGATGGACTCTCAAAGCGTGAAGCGAGTCAACCCTCGGTATAGAAAAGCAAGTGCGGCCATGGCTATCGAGAGACGGCTGGTCTGTCGACTTCCCCACCTTCTCAGAAGTTGTACTATTCTGATATCCACATAATTCTGTCCGTCTGGGAAGAAAGTGAGTCCTACAGTGCATAGAATCATCGCATGCTGAATTCTCTCTCGAGTTGTTTTGAATAACGAGCTAACTTCTGCAAATGCCCCATACTTTCGGTAGATCTCGATCAGGCTCACATATTCATTTCCATTTTCCTCAATTAGTGGCCAAGACTTACTCCTATCATGCAAGCTAAAGCATCTTTGGGGTCGAGACCCTTGACATTGATAAAAAATTGTTGCTCCAATGGATCTCCAGGCTGACCGGCTGGCTCGGGCAATCCCATGATCTCTGAAAACTCGTCCATCAACATTGTCATCTCGCCTCATGGGAACCAGAATCTACAAGTGCCCAAGTTCCACCACTCTGCTAGTGCATGGATCAGATTTTCGTTGACTGTCAACTTTCCCACTGCGGATGCCAGTTCCAACCCGCAATCGCTCAAGTGGTCCGAAAACATACGGGAGAAATTCTTGAACCAAGTATAGTACCACTGAGGAAAGAAGAGTCCAGTGTTGAGAGCTCGATGCTCGATAAGACCTTATCGCACCTCGTAGGAGATGTGACCCTCAGGAAAGACAGAGTTGAGCTGACTGGATGCCATTGGACTGAAAGATAGAAAGATTGGAATTAGACTTAGGAAAAATACAAGAATTTTAAAAACTGCAGGCATGATAAAATGAAATGTTGGAAATTCGAAGTCCAGAGGAATGGAAGAATGGAAAATCACCTGGAGTTTGGAAGAAAAAGTGGATAATTTGGAAAAATTGTCTAGGGTTTTTGAGAAAAAGGAGATATTTTACAGAAGATGGAAAATGAGGTATTTTAGAAAATTGTCTAGTATTTTGGAAAAATAGGGAAACATATGGAAAAATAAAAAGGAAAATGATTACAACACATTCTGCATAAACAATTCTACACATACAACACTCCCTAAGAAGCTGACTCTAAATGCATCAATTTTGAAAGAGCTTTAGGACCCTAATCCTGACTCTAGGCTCAGATCAGCTGTGTCCAATCATGCTATGCTGATATACTCGAGCCGAGGCTCGATGTACGTGGCATAAAAAATCATCTCCAGTTCTAGGCTTGTGTTTTCCCAACATCCTTGAGCACCTGCCGATATACGTTGGACTATGGCCCTTGGTACGTGGCAGGGGGGCGTTAGCCCAAATAAGTGGCCCAGTTGTGAGGCTTTATCCCGAACTATGGTTCTGAAAGAGAGTCCAGCAACGTGAAGACCAGGTAGACATAGGTGGGGTGGTTTTTGAAATATGAGCACATGCAAGCAAACAAAGGGCTCTAAGTCCTAAAGAGATAGAATTTTGAAATATTTGAAGAAGCAAACATTGTTTTCATACAAATCATAGATTGAGGAGTGTTGTATTTCAGACCTAAGTCTATGTGAGCATGGATAATTCTCTTCAATATGGTCCTACCAAACAATGCTTAGTCTACAAGCAATCCATATCAGCTGGGTTCAAGTCTAGGCTCCTAGGTTCACATGATATCAGAAAGTAAAAGCTGACATTCCATAGAACACAATTTTGATAATTAAGCTAAGTCAAAGCATACAATTAATAAGATGAAGACAGGTCCCATCACAGTCGCCAAACCTTTTATCATCGCAAAATTTTTCCTCTCCCTCTGCGAGAGAGAGAGAAATGAATTCTGCGAGTCAAACCCGACCAAAGTTTTGAAAATAGTTTTTTTTTTTAAATTACTCTCCTCCGTTTTGAAAATTTGTAGGAAAATTTTGTGGAATGGGATCCGCCTATCGGTACGAGGTTCAACCGTTCCTGGCGCCTTTACCAGGGGTAATTAAACCTAGGATCAAATTTGTGCTTTGACTAAGTTAAATTATCTAAATTATGCTCTATTTTCCTAGAATGCACAAAGAATTAGGCATGTGCTATGGAATTTTGAAAAGATGCAAGTTTGAGAAATATGATGTTTGCTTTGGAAAATTGAGATGTACTTGGAAAATGCTTGAGAAATATTTGGGAAAATCATTGAATTTCATTGAAAATCAGGAATTGCATTAAAAAATGAATCTTGAATGAAACATGGATTTTCAGGAAAACTTGAACTTTGAGAAAATCGATTTTGAGATTTGGATTGCTTTTCTGAGGAAATCGATTTCTAAAATGGATTTGAGAATTCTGGGAAAATTAATTTAAGAAATAATTCAAGGATTTTGAGAAAATCGATTTGTGAAGTTTGAAAATGAAATTGAGAATGTAGAAACCTTGGGAAATCATGATTTGAACTTGGAAAATACTTTGAAATCTCATTTAAAAACCCAAATTTTTTGAGAAAATCAATTCCTGAGAAAGACAATAGTGGATTTGGAAAAATATACACATAAATGATACATCAGATATTGAATTTTTCAGAAATTAAACTATATGCAATGCAGTCCTATTCTATGCAAGAAATGTAACTCTTATTCCAGATATTACATTGAATTGAATAATAAATAAAATAGCTAAGTCTTCTTATTGAATGTTCCTGCAAAACTAGAAAACAGGTTAGCAAAGACATGTACGTTTATCTAGATTTATCCAAAAATATTAGAAATTATCAGATATTATTCAGATATAAACCCAAATTCATACCCCCCTTTGATATAAACATGAGAAATAAGTAATCAAATTCGAAAATAAACTTGAAAATTCGAAATTGGAGTAAAATGACCAAAATACTCTGATGACCTTGAAATTAGGGTTTTCTAAGAGAATTTTTATAATATTTTAGAAATTTGAAAATAAAATAAAATAAAATTAAACATAATATGATGCAATATGTTGATATGCATGAAAATTTAGAAAATTAAAGATTGGAATTTCGAAATTGAGGTCAAAATGATCGAAATGCCCCTGATAACAAGACTATGGCCTTGAAAGCAGGGTTTTCTGAAATAAATTTTGCAAAAAGTTGAAATATGAAATGCAAATAATATTGAAATTAACCCTATCATGATACTATATGCTTATTCACATGATAAAAACCTTAAAATAACAAAAATATCACAAATTATTGAATTTAACTTGATTTTTGTTTGATTTTTGCTTTTGAATTTAAAAATAAACTAACACATGATGTAAATAAACTTGGAATTGAGCCAAATTTGGCATGGACACCTATACTAACCCTAAAAACAGAATAAAACTCAAAAATCTATATTTTTGATATTTTTTTCATATAGAAATTAACTAGAAATCCTAAAAATCAAGAATTTGCCTAAAATACTAACTCTAAATTAAATTTCGGGTAGTAAACTACCATAAAAATTTCCCAAATTTTATGGGGTGACAGAGGACAGTTAGAAAAAGATTTTTTCCTTTTACAGATTCTGGTTTTGACCTATAGTCGAAGCTTGACAGCTCTGACAAGTCGGAACGGAATCTGGCGACTCTAGGATTTAGGACAGACTGACAGGTTTCGGGAAACATTATGGAAAAAATAGCAAAAAGTAGAGAAAATGACTGAAATTTTGGGAGAATGTCTCTGAAAAAATTCCTCATTTTATAGTTTTGGGATTAGATGAATGGTTTGGAAAAGAGTAGAGGATTATCAGAGATCTAGATCTCTGTAATTCTCAAACACTGGAATTTGACAGACAGGGAATTTCATTCTGGGAAAAATACCTAGGATGCTCCTAAAATTCTCAAATTTTGGGGAATGACGAGGAATAACTTCACTGTTGAAAGTTTTAACATGCAACCTACAGATTGAAGCATCGCAGCGGATTAGGGTTGGTCTAAACCCTGACAAGGAAAAATCAAGATTTTCACAGGTTTCGAAAAAACTCAATTTTTAGTAGAGACTAAACCTCATTGGAAAAATCTGGGAAAATACTGAAAAACAATAGATTCTAGCATGGACCCGTTGTATTGTTTAGAGGAAATTTTGGATTGTCCATCTAGGAGATCTCAAATGTTTTTGTCTGCTAAAAGGGATTCTGGAATTTCCAGAAAGGTAAAGTCCCAGTTTGGGATCCGATTTATAGAATGGGGGTCCAGAACTCAAATTAAACCACATTTTTTGCAAGGAATCATAGACACATAGATGCATTCACACTAAAAATACCATAATTTATTGGCAAAAAATTATGCATAAAATGATGATTGGCCTGTGCGTAAGAAACTAAAATTTGAAAAGTAACTATAAAACTATAATAAAATTATCCTAAGTGTAAGAAACAATGAAAGGAAATGCTATAAATAAAAACCTACATGAAATTAATAGTAAAGGCAAAAAAATCAGAGAGGTATATGAATCATATCAATGTCATTGTGGTGGGGGAAGGATTTGATCCATCTGTCAGACGGATCCTTGCACTTTCACAACACTAACTACCAGGAACCAATATCATAGAATCGAAAAGAAAAATATTTCTCAACCATACCAGATTCGATTTTTGAACCATCTTAAGGCTCACATCCTAAGAAAAAATCGTAAAGGAGAAGTTTTACCTTGGAATCACTTGTGATGGTTGAAGGTGGGCTGTGGTGGCTGAATCGGCTGAAGATGGTCTTGGAGACGCAGCTAGAGGCGACAACAACGTTGTTGGAGGTTGGTGATTGTGGCTGCAAGAGGGATGGTGGCTTCCACCGTTGAGTGGACTGGAGGTAGTAGCCTCCACGGTTGAGAGGACTAGAGCAAGGAGGATGGTTGCACCTCCAGTTGCAATGGATGTCACTATGTGGAGAAGCTGCAGCAAAGGGGAAGACCGTCTGCTACTTTGATGGAGTTGGAGCCAGGAGGTTGCAGGTTGGAAGAGATGTTGAAGGTGTTGTTGCACTGACTATGGCTGGAGAGGAACCAAGAGAGAGGGGAGAGAGAGAGAGAGAGAAGGAGGAGTTTAGGCTGTAGAGTTGGGCGTGAGATGGGCAGTCGTATGTGTTTCCTTTTGTCATAACTTAGGGAAAATTAAAAAAAGCCTAAGTTTTTAATGAGAGGGGTTTAATAGGAGATGAGAGGTGTGCGTGAGAGAGTGGATCCCTCTCAGGCGTATGGTGGATCTTGGAGGAAATAGAAAGGAAGTGTGGTCTTATGGTGTGGGCTGGAACCAAGAAAGAAAGGAAGGAAGGGGGGAAAGAAAGAAGGAAAGAAAGAGAGGAAGGGAAAAAGGAAAGAAAGAAGGAAGGGAGAGAAGGAGGAAGGAAGGGAAGAAAAGGAGGAGGGAAATGCACGTGAATGAGAAGGAGAGGGAGGAAAGAGAAGGAAGAAAAAGAAAAGAAGGAGAAGGAAAAGGGAAAGAAAAGAAAGAAAATGGGAAAAGAAAAGGAAAATGGAAAGAGAAGGGAAAAAATAAAAGGAAAGAGGGGGAGAGGGTTGGTCGACCCCTCTTGTGGGTCCCACCCCTTATAAAAAAAAATGTAATAAAATAAAGAATAAAATAAAATAAAAAGGGAATAGAAGCAACAAAATGTTTTTTTTTAAAAAGAAATGCAAATGGATAAGCCATCTCAGAGTGGGCCCATTTTTCAATTTTGAAATTCATTTTGAAGATCATAGGGGTAGAATAGTCTTTTTAGAAAATTTTTGAACAAAACGAGTTATTTTTGGCAGTTTTTAAACTAGCTCAGAATTTGAAGTTTTATACCCCGTTATGAAGCAAATCCAGTTTAGAATTTGAAAATTTGAGTTCGAAAGAAATCCAGATTGTTTTTCTTGAGAAAATATTTCCAAATTTAGAATCTTGAGGGTAAAAATGTTAATTTTGGAAACCCAGGGTTTTGAAATTGATTTTTGAAAACTTTTAAAACTCAATCTTGATTGAAATTTATAAAAACTGAAGTTCTGGACTTCGAAAATGAAACGAAATGTGATGAAATGTTATAAAATGTTGAGAAATTATATGAAATGATGAGAAATGACATGAAATGCTATGCAAAATGCTAACCCTAGCTGAAGAATTTTGGATATTAAACCTCGATTAACACTTGTCCAATTCAAAAAGTTTTTAAAATTGATAAAATTTGCAAAATGGTTCAAGAAATGGTTTTTGGTCTCTACCGAGCCGGAGTGATACTGAAAATTAGGGTTTGAACTGAAATGAACTAGATTGAGCTGAGTTTTAGGGTTTCAGAACTCAAGTGAATTGACAAGACACTGACTCAACTAAACGCCCAGACTGAATTGTCAAGAAAAGCTGCCACATTTAGAGAAATATTAAGAAATGGTCACTGGAGTGAAGTAAATTGCAGAACAAAGCTGGGTTTGAGCTAGAACAAAGATCAGTAATACTGATATGAACTAAAATCGAAGCTCGAACACTAACTCAACTGACTAGTCTGAGCTCAATTTTAGCTAAATGAGCTGAAATAGGCTAAAATGGGCTCCTGGACACTTGGAAATGATTTTGAACTGAAACTAGAGCACTTGAACTCCTGGTGAGCTTAAGCTAGACTCAAGGGAATATGACTGACTGGGAATGACTGACTCAGAGACAATTGGCTTGGATTTGAGTGAGAAATGAGTTCATTTATGAAGAAATGATCCCATTTTGGCAGAAATGGTTAGAAATGAAAACTGGTTTGTTCATTGTGAGCTTAGATGAACTTGAGATGACTGATATTCTAACTGTTCTGAACTGACCAACGAGCTTGGTTGACTCCGACTGACTAGGGTCTGGGATGACCTAGGGGTAAGATGGTAATTTCTTTAATGAAAGTGGGTAAAATAGTATTTTTTTGACACAAACTTGGGGTTTGACTCCTACACAGACCTACCAGGGTTGGCACTGCACGTGGGGTGTGTGTCTGGGAATGTATAAGGAAAATTTGGGGTGTTTACAGCCATTGCATTCACCTTTACATTGTGTAGATACGTTTTAGTCTTTATGTTTTAATTCAGCAGGGCATCATCTATAATCCCTGCTCATTTCCTCTATATTTCATGTATATCAGATTTCTCATCCATGCGGCATCTTGTATATTTTCATGGCTCTGCATCTTAATTTATAACTATTCTTCCACTTTATTTACTTTATGGATCAAGCTTGACCAATTTACAATATTAGAAGCTCTAGGCCCTTTTGGGAGCCCTCTTGTTTTTTTATAGGTCATAATCTCACATGACTTCAGTACCTGCAAATTTAAATCGGCCCGACCATTGTAAGTTAGTTCCATTGATATTGTGCTTTTAAATTATTGTGCTTGCATCAACGTCAAATGACCCACTCTAGGTGAAGATAATGAGGAGTGCTTGAGTAAGAAGCACCTCCTCTATCAGTAATCTTTCTATAAGCACAAAATTCTAGTTGTAAAAGATGCATCAACAACTGTAAGCAAGCTCAACTCAGAGGGCTCTTTTCATCCCCTCGATTTTCTCTCCAACAGTATGGATGTGGGCAAATATGACTTGGCTCTTAAGATTTCATTTAATGATCCCGAGAATAATTTTTTTTCCTTTCTTTTTTTTTTGCTAGAAGAGAAGCTTGTATATTGATATGTGTCACTGGATTCATGATAATTGTTGGGGGCCGAAATATCAGTTTTGGTTTAAAATCCAAGAGGCCTTAGCCATGTTTATGTGCTTCTTGATGTTGAGCATAAATTAGAAGTTGATAGCAGATGGTCTCTGTCGTGATCAAAATAAGACTCTATTGATTACTTCTGTATTTGTAGATCATCTCCATAATTCTGAATGCTTCCATAGTAGTTAGAAGGATGAATTTCATTATATTAGGCCTTGATGCTTCTATAGAGCAGATGAGTTTACAAGAGCACTGGTTGCGGTATTTATTTCTTTTATTTTATTTCTTTACAGGATTAGCTTGGTACAGATCTATTCATTTAAATTTCACATAATCTTAAAGATTGATCAGACTTAACTGGTATATTATCAGGTAGTATAGCTTAGCTTAATCTTTAAAGGCTATTGAAAACTTGATAGTTTCCAAGTCAGTAGAGGAAGTTGTTAAAAAAAATATCTGAGTGTGTTGTCACCCTGCAGCGCATTCATTTTTGTTTGCTGCATTGGTATACTATTTATATATCCCTCACATTTTCACCTAAGCTTCACTGCATCACACATTTTTCATTTCAACACACAACTGTAATCCCCCACCAGCACATAGCACCCCACTTCACCTGTGCTCAGCATTTGCAGCACATTCAGCACCCTCCTTCACCTTCATTCACATCCACCTCATACTTCATCAAATGCACACCACATGACACCACCATTATCACACCTTCCCTGCATTTAGTACTCACTTCATCACATGACATTCACTTTCACTGCACCTCACATCACAGCGTCCATCTGCTGCACATGTCTCATCACTCCATTACACCTTCAACAACCCCCCCCTGCACCTGAGCACCGTTCACCTGCAGCTCAGTATACAACATCTCACATCTCTTCCATAGCATATACTCCATCTGTTGTAGGCACTGTGCACATCCACCTTCATCACTTAGCTATTATCACCTCTCCCATACACGCTTTTACCAGTCACTGTTGCATTTATCACTCCATGTATTTTACTACCACTGCTGCCATTTACAGTACCCTTTGCTATCATTTGTGGCACAACACCCCTTCACAACATCCACAAATCCCATACCTGCACCAGCCTTATCACAGCAATCCACCCATCTGTGCACCTCCACCTGCCTATACACTATTACAACATTGTTTACCCACTCCCTGTCACTGCCACCTATACCCATCATTTGCTTTTTCTTGCCACCAACAATATATACCCACTTTTTCTGCAAAATCAATCCCCTGTGCTACACATACAACATGTCACCTCAACTTTCACTTCCATCTACCAATCCTGCCTCCTGTTACCTCTCCAGCACATGCACTCCCCACCTCTAAAACACAGTGCACCTTACTAACATCATTGTACATACATGTATCTCACCTGCTGCATACTTGCAAATTCCCTTTTTGCTTTAATTTTTTTTTTAGCATCTACCTTCATTTGCTATCATCACTGCTGTAAACCATATGTTCACATTGGCATTAGATGTATAAATACATGAATAGGTTTTGGCATATGTATTATATCACATGCAATCTCCATCTAGCAAGTAGGCATTAATATAGGCATTCTCATTCTCATGGAAGTATGATCATATGTCGTGCATCTTATAAGCAATATATATATATATATATATATATATATATATATATATATATATATATATATATATATATATATATTGCTTATATAGATGTATATAGGCTCTTGATATGATATTTGTCCATTATATTCCATATCATATATCTTCCATCTTGTGCTAACTTGAAATTTTGCAGGAATTAGGTAGAAAAGACCAATTTTCTTCTTAGTTTAGGAGTTTTAAACTTTAATTTCAAGTCAAAAACTTGTAATAGCTAGATGATAATGAGAAACTTTACTTTCCAGTTTTAGATTAGAATGTATGAGCATGTAAATATCATGAATTATCTGTTCTCATATCATTCTTCTTTTGTTTCAAAAATCCCACAATGGTGAAACACGGATGGCACGTACACCATTCTAATAAGAGGTAATTAAATTTTAAGCAAATGATTCACATTGATGGCCATAGTCAAAATGTGGACAATGATTAAGACTTTTATCTTTTATGGAATAACATTGGATCCACACTGGGTCTCCTTCAAAAATCATCATATTTTCTGAATTTTTCTTCCTTTTATCAGAGTTTGACTTATAAATTAACTTAAAATATATATCAATGACCATAGTCAGGATATATTGAAAGTCAATCTCATTTCAAACCCTATAAAAGCACCAAAATGTATTCTATCCTTTATCAGAATTTAAATATAGATTATTTTATAATACATTTATGACCATAGTTAGGAATGTATTATATCTTCAATCTTATTTCAATTCTCTTAAAGAATGAAATATGCTTTTCAAATTCAATTTTTAAAATTCTTTTAATTCATTTCATCATTTAGGATAGAATTGCATCGTTTTTTAAGAGTATTTCAAGTTTTCTTCAAAAATCCAAGTGATTTTGAGATAAATTTTAAGATATTTTTCTCATTTCTCAAATCAATCTTCAATTCTTATATGTAAATTCAAATTCATCTTTCTATTTCCAATTTTATCTTATTTTCAAAGTTCAGACTTCAATATCCCAATTTCAAAGTTCAATTCAACTTTGAAATTTCAAATTCATTTCTAGATTCAAAATTCAATTTTCAACTCAAATCAAATTTCAAAGTTCAATTCAAACTTTGAAATTTTAAATTCATTTCCAGGATCTGAATTTAAATTCAAATTCAATTCAATATTCCAGATCAAATTTCAAAGTTCAATTCGACTTAAGAATTCCAAGTTCATTTTCTGATTTCAAAAATCAAGTTTTATTCTTTATTCTTCACTTCAAATTCCCAAATCTTCCAAGTCATCTTCGGATTTCAGAATTCAAGTCTGAATTCAAGTTTTGTTCTTTATTTCTCAAAATTCCAAAATTCTAAGTCTTATCTCTTAAAACCTAAATCAGATTTTAAAGATCAAAACTTGGTATTTGCTCTGAAAATCAATTTTTCCCAAATTCCATCCTCCTTTCTTTTCCAAATTCAAAATCGATTTAGGATTTCTTAAATCTGAATCCATCTTCAAATCCCATCTGGATTTTCAAAATCCAATTCTATTTTTGATTTCTATTTGGATTTCTCAAATCCAATTCCATCTTAGATTACAGATTTCAAGATCCAATTCTATTTTTTATTTCTATTTGGATTTCTCAAATCCAACTCCAAATCCAATTCCATTTTGAATTCCAGGTTTCAAATCCAATTCTAGACTCAATTCTATTTTTTGATTTTCATCTGGATTCTCGAATCCAAAATCCATTTTCAAAATTCCATCTTTCGAATTCAATTAGGATTTCTCAAATCCAATTTCAGATTCAATTCTATTTTTAAATTCCATCTGGATTTCTCAAATTCAATTTCATTTTCCAAATCTCACATTGATTTCCAATTCCGGATTCAAATTCCAACTCTATTTTTCAAAATTTAGTTTTCAAATCTATTTTCCAAGTCTAAATTCAACTTCCAAATTCAATTCCTGTTTCAGGTTCTGAATTTAAGCTCAAGATCAAAATTTCTTTTTGAGAATCAAATTCAAATTCAAAGTTCATTTTGACTTTGAAGTTTCATTTTTACTTTAAATTTTATCTCAGTTCCAATAATCTTTTTCTTTTCCTTTCTTTAATTTAAGATCTATTTTTCAAATCTCTGATTATTCCAAAACTTAGAACTTCAAGTCTCTTCTTCCAAATCTATTTCAAGTTCTAAGTTAGAGTCAAAATCTAACTTTTCAAATCAATTTTCAGAACCATTTCTTTAAAATATTTCTAAACTTATTTCAAAATCACTTAGATAAATCCCAAAAGTTCTAAAATTATTCTTCTCAAAAGCATACATCTTTGCATTTGCATTGCAAAAAACATGATTCTTTGTGCATTTTAGACTGTTATCATCACAAAATTTTTACTTTTGCTAGTCAAACTGACCTTTTAAAAAGATTTTGAAAATAACTCGCCTCCGTTTTAAAATGCGGGATAATTCCGAAGAATGGGACTTGTCTGTCGGTACGACGTTCAACCGTTCCTAGCGCCTTTACCAAGGGTAATTGAACCAAGGATCAATTGTGTGCTTAGCTTTGTTCAACTTGTCTAAATCGTGTTATATTTTCTAAATGCACAAAGAATCAGGCATGTGCTATGGTTTTCTGAAAATGCATATTTGAAAACATGATGTTTGCTTCTGAGATTTGAAATACTTGGAAAATTCTTGGAAAATATGTCACTTGGAAAATCGTGAATCGTGGTGAAAGAATATTTCTGGGGAAAATGAAAATTGATTTCTGAAGAATCTAAGTGTTTTGTGAAAATGGATTTCTGAGGAATTTCAAATAACTTTGGAAAACTTGATTTTTTTAAATTTAAACTTTGAAATTGAATATATAACTTGGAAAATCAAATTTTGAACTTGATAAACACTTGAAATATCCTTTGAAAACTCAGTGCTTTTGAGAAAATCGATTTCTGTATAAAACTTAGAAAATTTTAAGAAAATCGATTTCTTTGAATTGGAATTGGGATTTGCAAATGAATGAAATGAATGAATATGGATTTGAAAGACTTGATTTTGAGGAATTGAGAATATCTTTTTGTATTTTTGAGAAATGAGTGCATTTTGAAGTTAGCCTAAGAGTGTAAGTTGAATGTGGCTAATACGAAGATCACATATCTGAGTCTCATTCGTATTCTGACTATGGCCATAAATACAAATTCCACCGAGTTTGTCAACTCCCTGCACGTGCCATTTGTGTAGACCATGGTGAATTTGTAATATGTGCATGAATAATGCATTCACAGTAGTTATATATCAATATTTAAACTATATGCAATGCAAATCCTAATCTAAGCAGAAATTGAAATTCTTATTCCAAATTTAATTACAATTTACATCACTAATTGAATTTAAATACAAAAAATTTAAAGTCTTCAATATCCCTGCAAAACTAGAAAGCTTGTTAGTGAAGATATGTTGGCTTTTCTAGGTTTATCCAGCAATATCTGGAAATTGCTGGATTTTACTAGATATAAGCTTTTTTCCATGATTCCCTGATATAAACTTAATAAAATATGAAATAAAATAGAATAAATATGAAAATGAGTTTTAAAATTTCGAAATTAGGGTCAAAATGACCAAAATACCCCTCATAGCAAGACCATGGCCTGAAAATCAGGGTTTTCAGAAAGATATTTGGTAAAATGCAAGTTTTAAAATTCAAATAAAGATAAATTAAACCAAATATGATATGACATGATTAAAAACATAAAATTAGGGTTTAGAATTTCGAAATTTAGGTCAAATGACCAAAATGCCCCTGATAGCAAGACTATGGCTTTGAAATCAAGGTTTTCTGAAATAGATTTTGGTAAAAACTTGGGATTTATGATTGAAATAAACATAAAATCAAACATAAAACATCCTAATATGATTCTAAACATGAAAAAACCCTAAAATTGTAAGCTTATACACGAAAATCAAGAAATATCACAAATATCACAATTTTGGCAGTGTTTCTAGATCTTTCAGGTACCCTATTTTGCAATTTGATCTATTCAAGCATCAAATGAATTCCAAATTTGATAAAAATTGACACCTGCACTTATTATCACTCTAAAACCAGGTTGGAATCATAAAATTATATTTTTTATTTTATTTTAATTCAAAAATTGCATTAAAACCTTAAAATAAGCTATTTTCACCCATGTTCACAGACCAGTTTCAATGTCAGACCCGAATCAAGAGTCAAATCACCATAAATTTTTTTGAAATTTTACAGAGGTAAACTAGACAGAAAAATAAAGATTTCTTGTTTTAAAGATCAGAAAAATCATCTTCGATGAGAGAGAAACCTTTCCGGCAATTTGGACTTAAATATGACAAATCTAAAAAGGGTTAAAACAGGTACTTCCGATTGAAAATACAAAACTAAATAGAAGACCTTATAAAAAATCCTTAAAATTTCAGAAGTGAATAGTAGAAAAAAAAAATAATAAACTTCTTTTTTTACAGATCATGATTTGGAACTACGGTTTGAGATCTATGATCATTACAAGTCTGATTAGAGTTTTGGTAAACCCTAACGAGTTTTAAATTTAAAATCCGACTCTCTGACAGAGGAAAAATACTAAACAGAAGCAAAAAATTATCAAACTTTCACAGTAAATATTCACATCATCATGAAGCCATTGAACTTTACGGATCTAGAATCGGATATTGGATGAGAGAAATAACACATCTGCAAGTTAGACTTAAAATTAAACAATGATTTTAATCAACAGAAATCCCGATTTGACTTTATATTTTATTAACAGAGTTCCTGAATCCCAAAACATCTGAAATTTTTATAGTAGTTCACTGACATATTTGTGTATCACATATAAAAAAGTCAACAATTTACAATGAGTATTTCAATACGAACTAACATGCTCTTTACTGATCTAAGCTTAAAACACACATAAATTTAATAAAACTCAATAAAACATGCTTTAATCAATGAAAACAATAAAAAAAATACTTAAACAGTAAAACAAAATTAATTTCTCTGGTGGAATACATGTAATAAACATGAATAAGTAAAAAAATAAATAAAACACAGGGAATCCATGGCTGGAATTGCTTTTACCCTTGAAACCATGGATTTAAACCATTTAATCGGATAAACCTCATGTTTTCTTGGTTAAGAATATAAAAAACAATGCAATAAATGATTCTAATGGATTAGAATCATGAAAAACATCATGAAATAGGGTTATATCATCTTATTGAATTGAACTTGAGGTTCTTGAGGTTGAATCCATGGTTTAATCCATGAAAGGGGAGGTGCCAATGGTGAAATCTAATATAAAATAATAAAAAACTAATAAAAAATAATAAAATAATATTAAATAACTCACCTTGGGGCTGAAGCTGCAATGGAGGAAGGTGGAGGCGCTGGAGAGGAGAGAGAAGCCACGAAAATTTGAGAGAAAAAGCGCTCCTTTTGACCTCTTGAAGTCCCCCCTTTTATAGGTTTTCAAAAAGTCCCTTAATTAAGGTTAATTAAGAGGTTTTTCTTTTTTTCAGGACTCTTTCTAATAAATCCACTAAGGGCAACAATTTTTTGTGGTTTCCTAACCCTAAATGAACTCTAATTAAACCCTAAAAAGTCCAAATGTGGCACCACCTAGTATCGACCCACATTTGGTTTTTAAAACCTGAATTTAAAACCTTTAAAAACCAATGGTTTAAAACTTAAATAAAATGGATTTTGAAAATTGCTTTTGACTCCTCTAAACCCCTAACCTAACTAGGACAATGACTAACCCTAGTCTAACCTAGACTTCTTCAAATGTGGCGCCACCCCGAGTGGGCCCCACTTGAATTTTCAAAAATGATTTTAAAACTTGAAAATAAGAGAGTTTTCAAAAGAGATTCAAAAGTAGACTCTGAGATTGAAAGTTTTGAAATGGTACATAGTCTTGACTGAGTTAGAACTCCTCTGGATACGGCGCCAATGGGGTGCGCTCACATCAGGTTTTGAAAATTTGAAATAAATACTGAAAATGATTTTGAAAAGGGGTTAAAATCACAGTTGAAATTCAAAGTTTTGAAAATAGAGTTCTAAGCAAACTGAAACTCTGAACCAGAGTCCTGAACCAATTAGGACTCTGAGATTTTGGATTTTAAAATCCAAATGAATGAGTTTTTTGAAAGATTTCATCAAAAATGGTAAAATAAGTCAGAAAATGCAGTCAAGGTTAGAGTCCTAACTCAACCGAAACTCTGAAATAGAGTTCTGAATCAACCGAGACTCTACCAAATAACCTAATTTTTGAAAAACAAATGGAAAAGAGTAAAAATGGAAGCAAAAACAAACTCTAGAACAAACTTCTGACTGGATTAGGACTCTGGGACGGAGTCCTAATCGGACTGAAACTCTAGATTTTTTTGGTATTTTCTAAAAAACAAATGAAAGAACTTGTGAAAACAATGACAAATATTGAGATAAAACAGAGTTCTGATTCAACTAAGACTCTGGGGACAGAGTCCTAATTGAACTAGGACTCTCAGATTTTTGGATTTTCTGAGAAAACAATATAAGAGAATTTTGAAAAACAATTAAAAATAGGATAAAATTGAAGTTTTGGTTCAGAGTCCTGATATGATTAGTACTCTGAGAAAGAGTCCAGATTCGATCAGAACTCTAAGAATTTTTGGTTTTCTTGTAAGCAAATGATGAAATTTAAACAGAAATTATCAAAATCAGTGAAAATGGAGTGAGAAAACAAACTTTGGATAGAGTCCTGATTTGATCAAGACTCTGGGGCAGAGTCCTGATTCTATCAAGACTCTAAGATAAAATCCCAGAATTTTGAAATTCTTTGATAAAAGTGTAATAGTTTTGATAGATGGAAAGATTTTTGAAAGATTCTCTCAAAATTGAAACCAGGATCAGAGTCCTGATCCAACTAGGACTCTTTGAACAGAGTCCTGTTTTGACTGAAACTCTGAGTTTTGACTCATTTTGAAAGATTTAGTTAAAAAAGGTAAAAATAGTGACAAAAGACAGAGTCTTAATCCGACTGAAACTCTGAAGAAGAGTCCTAATCTGACTGAGATTCTTAAAGAAGAGTCCTAATCCAACTAGGACTCTAGGATTTTGGCCAAAACAAAAGATTTTGAAAGGTTTTCTCCAAAACAGGTAGAAAAGGTAGTAAAAAGTAGAGTTCTGATCCAACTAAGACTCTAGAAAAAAGAGTCTTGATCCAACTAGGACTTTAAGATTTTGGCCAAAATGAAAGAAATGGACAAGGGATATGACCATAACTTGTTTAAAATCAAAATGGAGTTTTGAAAATGTTTTAAAAAGATAAAAAGATAGAGTCCTGATCCAACTAGGACTCTGAAATTTTTGAGAAATTTGATAAATGAAAGAATCCAGAAGCGACACCACCTAAATGGGTCTCATCTGAGAATTGAAATTAGTTGAAAATTGAGTTTAAAATGAATCCAGATTGTTTTCTGAGAAAAACATTTCAAAATATAAGGTCCTGAGGGTTGGCAAATGACAGAATGTTGATTAAAAACCCAGGTTTTAAAATTAATTTTAAAAGAAAAGTTTTAAAACTCGAATCTGGATCAAATAGTTTAAAAACAGGAATACTGGATCTCGAAAATGAGATGCAATGACATACAATGTTATGCAATGCAATGAAATGGCATGCTGAATGCATGCAATGACACATGAAATGTAAGCACTGGATAAGAGTGAAAATTTAGGGTGTTTACAGATGCCCCTCTTTGCTACTAAGCCAGTTGTAAGCCGAGCTTAGTGGCAAAGAAAAACACACCAAATTTGGACTATAAACATGCCCCAGTTAGAAAAATCTGGTTGGGTGTGAAAGAATTAATTCAGATGATGATGATAGATAGGGAATAGAGAACTAAGAAGAAGATTCACCTCATTGAAATGAGGCTCAGGCTTAGCTCTTAACCTGGATGGGACGGGAAACAAAATACCTCATAAGAATGAGGCTCAGGTTTAACCCCTTGACCTGATCAGGAATGATAAACGAAATCCTCAAATAAAGAAACCATGATGGGACCTTCGAATTTTGCACAATAAATCTGAGAGGGGTTTGCAAAAGGAAGAAAGGGGGTTCTCTAAAGCTCGAAAAGGGATTGATCTTGGGCATCTCATCGCTGAGACTGAATGGCTTTTAAGACAGATGACCTTTTTACAGAAAATTTCAGGTTTAACCCTTAACCTGAACGAGAATGAAAATAGTAAGTTGGATGGTGAATAAGACAAGTTTCTTGAAGAAGAATAAGGTGACTCTTTCGACAATGCGAAAGATGAATTCTTTCGACAACGCAAAAGATGAATCCTTTTGACAACGCGAAACATGGCAAAGGCGATTCAAAGGAACAAGGTGACTCTTTCAACAACGCGAAAGATGATAAGGCGATCCAAAGGAGCAAGGGGATTCTTTTGTCAACGCAAAAGATGAATTCTTTCGACAACGCGAAAGATGGCAAAGGCGATCCAAAGGAACAAGGTGATTCTTTTAACAACTCGAAAGATGACAAGGCGATCCAAAGGAGCAAGGCGATTCTTTTGTCAACGCAAAAGATGAATTCTTTCGACAACGCGAAAGATGGCAAAGGCGATCCAAAGGAACAAGGCGATTCTTTCAACAACGCGAAAGATGACAAGGCAATCCAAATGAGCAAGGCGATTCTTTTGTCAACGCAAAAGATGAATTCTTTCGAGAACGCGAAAGATGATAAAGACGATCCTTTCAGAGAAAAGGCTAATCTTTCAACAACCTGAAAGACGATAAAGGTTACTCTCTTAAGGAGGTAAAAGGTGATACCAGAATGTGTCAAGATGGAGATTGAGCTCTTCACTACATGTCAAGATAGTAAGAAAATATTGCCAAAATGTTAAAAATTGTTTGTTGATTCAAAATGCTTGAAATTGATGTATATTAGTATGAAAATCTTTCCTCTTTTCCACCTGAAGTATTACCTCCGACTGGGCTTAACTCCGTAGAATCAAGATTTGAATTCAAATTGCTTGCGATTGGCTTTCTTTCAAGGAAGCTATCAATTTCCTTGATATGAGCAGAAAAGAGAGTATTCTTGATATTGTGAAAGTAATTGGTGAAAGAATATTGATAGTAGAATTTCACAAAATTTAAAGAGAATTCTTGGCAGATTTGGCAGTCTGATATCCTGGGAGCTTCTCTCATGATAATCTTTCTGCAATCTTTCGGGCTCTCTTGGGCTTTTGAGGATTACATCATCATTTATTTTGGAGATGTCCTGACTTTTCTTTCTCTCTCTCTTTTTTTTTTAGAAGGGTACGTCACAAACTCCTTCATCTTGGAGATGTTTTGATCCTTCTTTCTCTCAGGGCTTATCTTGACGGTATTGGTTCATTGGTTGAAAATCTCTTGATGATAGCAGAAATTAAATATCCTTTAGGGTTTGTCAGGAGGCTCATTGCATCTGCTTTCATCTCGACAGTGCTTTGGACTTTCTCTGGAAGAATCCGTCACAAACTCCGTCATCTTGGAGATGATTCAAATCTTCTTTGGCCCCGGGGGTCTACTCCCTTAATTCACCTTCATCTTGACGACAATTGAGAGATCCCTTTTGCAGATATTTAATTGCAGCTTAGGTGATTGAGGAGATATGGAGATTGAGTGGGTTTTTCTGTATCACCTAGGATATTTTGACTACTTTAATTTCCAAGAATGATCTTTAAAAATGTATCATTGACTGCGATCAATACCAATCACTTATGGCTTTGCAACAATATTGAATTTCCTTTGCTGGCCATATCGAGGATTTATTCTTCATCCTTTTGGTTGGTCAATTGAAAGATCTTGAGTTTTGAATCCTTCTTCGCGAAAGCTTTGTCCTTTCGGAAGTAATACTAGAGGTATTTTAAGGTAATAATTTTTTTTGCAATAAAAATTTCTGAAATCAACAAATATTTAATGAAAAATTGGCAAAATGTTCTTGAAATCCTTTGGTGAAAGAAATTGCTTGATATCCGAGTTGAAACATCCATGACCAAATTGAGTCCTGAAAAGACTCAATAAAAGATCAACTCGAAAGTTGGGTTTTGTTTTGACTAATCAGCTGAAAAGTAGGATTTTGATTGAAAGATTGAATTTGATGATTTGAAATTAGTTGACATTGATGAAATTATAACCCGAAGGCTTAGAAAGTGATAGATATTGATAAAGTTATAACCCAAAGGCTTAAATTTGGAAATTGATTAACCCGAAGGTCGACATTAGAAATTGGTTTATTGGGAACAACATGGGTTCAATAGGGATTCAACTTAAGAACGACATTGGTTCAGCAGAGAACGACATTGGTTCCACAGGGGTTCGACCTACGAACTATCAATTCCATAGGGGTTTAACCTAAAGACCATAGTCTAAGAAGGAAGGGTTCAACTTGTGAGCTTTGAAGGGACCAGATGCTAAACTGGTTTTTGAGGGAAGATTCAAATCGGAATTCAAATCTTCAAGGAAAAACTAAATGAATTAGGTTTTGAAAGAAAATTCGAGTCGGAACTCTAATTTTCTAGACCAATTCTAGACATTTGAATTGGATTTGGAAGAAAATTCGAGTCGAAACTCTAATTTTCTAGATCGATTCTAGACATTTGAATTGGATTTGGAAGAAAATTTGAGTCAGAACTCTAATTTTCTAGACCAGTTCTGAAGGAAAGAAAAACTCGGGTCGGAACTCGAATCTTCGAAGGAGAACTAGATCCATTGTGAAAGGAAAAGAAATTCGAGTCGGAACTCGAATCCTGAAGGAAAAGTAGATCAATTCGGAAGGTAAAGAAATTCGATTCGGAACTCGAATCCTGAAGGAAAAATAGATCAATTAGAAGGAAAGGAAATTCGAGTCGGAACTCGAATCCCGAAGGAAAACTAGATCAGTTAGAAGGAAAGGAAATTTGAGTCGGAACTCGAACCCCGAAAGAAAACTATACAAAAAGAAGGAAAAGAGATTCGAGTCAGAACTCAGATCCCGAAGGAAAACTAGATGAAAAGAAAAGAAGGAAAGGAGATTTGAGTCGGAACTTGAATCCCGAAGGAAAACTAGACAAAAAGGAGGAAATGAGATTCGCGTCGGAACTCGAATCCCGAAGGAAAACTAGACAAAACAAGGAAAGGAGATTCGAGTCGGAACTCGAATCTCGAAGGAAAACTACACCAATGTGGACACTGAATTTTGAAGTGTACCAGTGTGAATACCGGATTTTGAAAATGAACCAGTATAAGCATTATATTTTGAAAAATTACTAGTATGAATATTGTGTTTTTGAAAATTACCAATACGAACACTGGTTTTTTGAAATTTTAACAGCACGAACACTGGTTTTTGAAATTTTACCAGCACGAACACTGGGTTTTGAAGCGTTACTAATTGATTATGATAGAAGATTTTCAGTCTTCACTCTCACGACGACTTGGATAACTGTCGGGGTCTCAGGATTTATCCCTTATCCTGAATGGGCAACTTATGAATTTGATGCATATGAATGCGAATGAATGTATGCGAATGCAAATGAATATGAATGTATGCAAATGATGTAAATGAATGCACATGCATACAAAATGAGAGATTTGTTTGATCCTGCCTGCATACAGGATGTTTTGAAGACAATTTTTTAAAATAATACCCCAGTATAATAGGGGGAACACATTTTGATAAAAGATTGAGAATTGATGTTTGAAGAATACTCTTTGAGAGTAACAAAGTAACTGACTTTTGATCGATTCAGGAGAGACTCTAAAAAAAAATATCACTTCTCGCAGAAGGACATGGTGCAGAGAAGGAGAACAAGCTTATGAGGAAAATTGATAATTTTATTGATGAAGGAAAAAAGAAATGACAAATCAAGGGAAGATAGACAGGATTACATCAACCTTTGAAGGCAAAATGAGAAGTGGAAAAATGCTGGCATTGTCGGTTTTTTGAGTAATCGAGGGAAGATGGCTAGTCCTTCTTTTCATCTACAACGAGGATATTCTTATCAATGCAATCCTGAATGATGTTCTTGAAGAAGAAACAGTGGTCAGTATCGTGCCCTACTGCTCGATAGAATTTGCAGAACTGGTCCATGAACCTTCCCATGACCATGGGAGGATCTGTGGCTCTTGGGAGCTTTACCATTTCTTTGGTCAACATATATTCAAGAACTTCATCGAGAGGTTGCTCAAGAGGAGTAAACTGACGATCGTCACCCCAACCATCCTGTTTTATCTTTTCTTTCTGCTGACTCAATTTTTCATTCTTCTTTGAAGACTTTTCTTTATGATTTGCATGTTTGCTCTTGCTATTTTTGTAGTCATGGTGGCCGACATTGGCAGAGAAGGTGAAATTTTCCTTCTTCTTTGAATCTTGATTATTCTTGACGGGGTGATGCCATCATAGACCCCATTCTCTATTCCCATCTCAAGCCACTCAGCCCGTTTAGTAAGCTCAATGAAAGATTTGGAAGGCGAGGTGGAGATAAGACCTCTCAAAGGTTATGAGAAATTGTTCAGAATAATCTGGAGTGCGTGCTCCTCTAGGATGTGATTTCTCATTTTATTGCAAGTACCCCTCCATCTGCAGATAAAGTTTCTGGCTTTCTCATTATCTCGTTGCTTTGTATTGTAGAGATGGTTTAGCGTTGGCAGCGCTTCAGTGTTGAAAAGGAATTGTTCAATCAACAGATTGACTACTTTATCGAATTCCTGCAACTCGATGGGATTGATATGTTCTGAGTACCACTTGGCGGCGGTGCCTTCCAGACTATGAGGAAAACATCTGAACAAAGCACGATTGTCTCTCTTGAATCGATTGCACTCCATAAAGAACATAGCCAGGTGAGCCTTGGGATTGTCAGTTCCATCAAATTTGACAAATTTGCGAGGGAGATCTTCTAAGTTGTCATCTCCTTCCAGACTATCATAGAAATCTTCGCTTGTGAAAATCCTTTTGCCCTTATCGCGGGCCTGTAGATCTCGAACTATCCTGACCATATCTCTGAATTGGGGTTGGTCAGAGTCACTGATAGAATGATCTTTGAATCTATGGGCCAACCCTTGCCCTTGTGTAGGTTTGCGGAATATCTGATGAGTCTCAAACTCTTCATCTGAATCTTTCGTTGATTCTTCTTCATCAGATGTATCTTCATGCTAGGGACACATTTTAGATATCTTCACCAGCTTCTTGACTGTGTGACCCTCAACCTTGTGCTTGACCTGGGTCTGCTCTGTACTGGCTTTAGCTTGCTTTGCCAGCACCTTGCTCATCATTTTTTTGAACATGGCATACATCTAATGATCGATGCCATCATCTGCTTGCTATCCTTGATTTCTGCCGAAATGCGGGGAGCCCATCTCTTCTTCTGAAGCTGTTGAATGTGCCATACGTTCGACTGGCGCAATTTTCATTCCTGACCATGTCTGAACCATTGAATGTCACGAATGCTCTCTATAAGACAAATGGGATGGTTAGAATGAGGGAAAATTCTTGAAGGCAATTACTTGGAAAATAGAAGAAAAATAATGGATGAAGATCTGAAATTGGGTTGACAATTTGAAGGATATCCCTTTACCAGGGATGAGATTATTGCTGGGATTGTGATAATTGCATTGTTATTCCATGAGAGGAAATAAACAACCGAGATATGCCTTGTTACCTAGACAAGGCCGTCAACCATGAAGAAAAAGATATTTTTGAAGGAATATAACAAAGTAATGCATAATTGGCAATGAGCTTCTCTACGAACTAGGGAGGTTATCTAAGAAGGAAGGCAGGAAGAACATTCATCACAAAGGGCATATTGCATGAGAGTTCAGAAAATAACATTATGACCTCCAAATATAAGGAAAACTGATGATTTTATTGATGTCTGGGAGGAAGGATGACAAATTTAAAGAAAGCAACTGGAGACTACATTTATTCAGAGAAGCAAAAAACAGAAATGATGGAAATGAGAAAGCATCGACATTTGTCATCTTCATGAATGATCAGGGAAAAGCTCGGTCAGAACGATCGACTGGTCTTCCTCTTTAACAGGGAGATTCTTGTCAATACAGTCTTGAAAAATATTTTTGAAGACGAAGCATCGCTCAATATCATGCCCTGTAGCTCGGTGGAATTTGCAGAAGCGATTTTTCCATTTCTCTAGGGCGACCGGAGGATTAGCAATTCTTGGAAGCTTAACCATTCCTTTGCTCAGCATGTATTCAAGGACCTCTTCGAGGGGCTGATCTAGAGGAGTGAGCTTGTGGTCATAACCCCAACCTTCATGCTTTGGCTTCTTTTGACTGCGTGCTTTCTGCTGGGAGCGGGATTGAAAGGGTTTGGCTAGGACAGCCGGCTGGTCTGCTATTTTGCTTTCCCCCAGAATATTCTTATCAACATGATCCTGAATGATATTCTTGAGGACAAAACAATTTTATGTATCGTGTCCTATTGCGTGGTGAAACTTGCAAAATTGCTCTTTGAATCTGTCCATGATTGACGGGGGATCGACGACTTTTGGTAAATGAACCATGCCTTTTGCGAGCAGATTTTCTAAAATAGTCTCGAGCTTCTGATCCAAAGGGGTGAACTTTCGATCAGTGCTCCAGTCTTTGTGTTTTGGTTTTTCTTTCTCTTTCCCTTTATGATGGGGACTGAACTGGCGAGGTCAATCATTCCGCTTGGCTGGTTTCTTTCTGGTGCTTGACTCGGGTAGCTCTAATAGCATTTTTGTCATCATTTTTTGAAACATTCTGTACATGACTGGATCAATCTCATCTTTACTTGTCTGGTCCTGCTTCTTGACTGGCCTTAGAGAACTCATCTCTTTGACACTACTTGGCGTTGTTCTCTTTCCCGACCTTGTTTGAACCATGGTCAAAAAATTCCAATGCTTTCTGTAGAGTAAAGGAATGCTTTAGACTGAAGATTTTTTAGAGAAATAGAGACAATGTAGGAGATGTCAAGGACTCAAAAAGAGATGAAAATCTGGCAGACATGGAGAAAAGAAGTTTGACAAGATTTCAACATTTGAAAAATTGCATGGAGGATCAAAATAAGGTTGGAAGTTCGAGATCCAGAGGAAAGGTAGGAAAGGAGAAATCGCCTAGACTTTTTGAGGAAAAATATGAGGTTTTGAAAATCGTCCAGGGTTTTGATAAAATTGTTGAAAAAAATAGATGAAATTTGGAAAATGATGTAAAAGGAAAATAAAAGAGAATTGAGAAATAAAAGAAGAATGCATTCAATCACATCCTGCACAAACAATTATGCACATACAACATTCCCTAAGAAGTTGACGCTAAATGCATCAATTTGAAAGAGTTGTAGGACCCTAATCCTGACTCTAGGCTTAAATCAACTGTGTCTAATCATGCTATGCCTATATACTCAAGCCAAGGCTAGATGTACGTGGCATAAAATCAATTTCTTCGGTTCTAGGTTCAAGTTTTCCAACATCCTTGAGCGCCTGCCGATATACGTTGGACTATGGCCCTTAGTACGTGGCAGGGGGGTTTTCACCCAAATAGGTGGCCCAGTTGTGAGGCTTTGTCCCGAACTATGGTTCTGGAAGAAAGCCTAGCAACGTGAAGACCGGGTAGACATAGGTGGGGTGGTTTTTTAAAACATGAGCACATGCAAGCAAACAAAGGGCTCTAAAACCTAAAGAGATAGAGATTTTTTGAAATATTTAAAGAAGCAAACATTGTTTTCATACAATTTCTAGATTGAGGAGTGTTGTATTAGACCTAAGTCTATTTGAGCATGAATAATTCTCCTCAATATAGGGCTACCAAACCATGCCTAGTCTACATGCAATCCATGTCAGCTGGGTTCAAGTCTAGGCTCCTAGGTTCACATGATAACAAAAAGTAAAAGCTGACATTCCATGGAACACAATTTTGACAATTTGAACTAAGTTAAGCACACGATTGATCAGGCGAAGACAGGTCCCATCACGGTCGCCAAACCTGTTATCATCGCAAAATTTTTTCTTTTGCAAGTCAAACTGACCTTTGAAAAAAAAATTGAAAATAACTCGCCTCCATTTTAAAATACGGGATAATTCCGAAGAATGGGACTCACCTGTCGGTACGAGGTTCAATCGTTCTTGGCGCCTTTACCAGGGGTAATTGAACCAAGGATCAATTGTGTGCTTAGCTTTGCTCAACTTGTCTAAAACGTGTTATATTTCCTAAATGCACAAAGAATCAGGCATGTGCTATGATTTTCTGAGAATGCAGATTTGAAAACAAGATGTTTGCTTCTGAGATTTGAAATACTTGGAAAATTCTTGGAAAATATGTCACTTGGAAAATCGTGAATCGTGGTGAAAGAATATTTCTGGGGAAAATGAAAATTGATTTCTGAAGAATCCAAGTGTTTTGTGAAAATGGATTTCTGAGGAATTTCAAATAACTTTGGAAAACTTAATTTTTTTTAAATTTAAACTTTGAAATTGAATATATAATTTGAAAAGTTGAATTTTGAACTTGATAAACACTTGAAATATCCTTTAAAAACTCAGTGCTTTTGAGAAAATAGATTTCTGTATAAAACTTATAAAATTTTAAGAAAATCGATTTCTTTGAATTGGAATTGGGATTTGCAAATGAATGAAATGAATGAATATGGATTTGAAAGACTTGATTTTGAGGAATTGAGAAAATCTTTTTGTATTTTTGAGAAATGCAGTGCATTTTGAAGTTAGTCTAAGAGTGTAAGCTGAATGTGGCTAATACGAAGATCACAGATCTGGGTCTCATTCATATTCTAACTATGGTCATAAATACAAATTCCACCAAGTTTGTCAACTCCCTAAGAGCTTGTGCACGTGCCATTTGTGTAGACCATGGTGAATTTGTAATATGTGCATGAATAATGCATTCATAGCACTTATATATCAATATTTAAACTATATGCAATACAAATCCTAATCTAAGCAGAAATTGAAATTCTTATTCCAAATTTAATTACAATTTACATCACTAATTGAATTTAAATACAGAAAAAATAAAGTCTTCAATATCCCTACAAAACTACAAAACTTGTTAGTGAAGATATGTTGGCTTTTCTAGGTTTATCCAGCAATATCTGAAAATTGCTGGATTTTACTAGATATAAGCCTTTTTCCATGATTTCCTGATATAAACTTAATAAAATATGAAAAAAATAGAAGAAATATGAAAATGAGATTTGAAATTTCAAAATTAGGGTCAAAATGACCAAAATACCCCTGATAGCAAGACTATGGCCTTGAAATCAGGGGTTTTAGATAGATATTTGGTAAAATGCAAGTTTTAAAATTCAAATAAAGATAAATTAAACCAAATATGATATGACATTATTAAAAACATAAAAATTAGGGTTAGAATTTTAAAATTTAGGTCAAATAACCAAAATGCCCCTGATAGCAAGACTATGGCCTTGAAATCAGGGTTTTTTGAAATAGATTTTGGTAAAAACTTGGGATTTATGATTGAAATAAACATAAAATCAAACATAAAATATCCTAATATGATTTTAAACATGAACAAACCCTAAAATTGTAAGCTTATACACGAAAATCAAGAAATATCACAAATATCTCAATTTTGGCAATGTTTTCGGATCTTTCAAGTACCATGTTTTGCAATTTGATCTATTCAAGCATCAAATGAATTCCAAATTTGATAAAAAATGACACCTGTACTTATTATAACCCTAAAACCAGGTTGGAATCATAAAAATATATTTTTGATATTATTTTGATTCAAAATTTGCATTAAAATCCTATAATAAGCTATTTTCACCCATGTTCACAGACCAGTTTCAACGTTAGACCCGAATCAGGAGTAGAAATTTCTAAAATTTTACAAAGGTAAACTAGACAGAAAAATAAAGATTTCTCTTTTTACAGATTGGAAAAAGCATCTTCGATGAGAGAGAAACCCTTCCGGCAATTTGGACTTAAATATGATGAATCTACAAAGGGTTAAAACAGGTACTTCCGATTGAAAATACAAAACTAAATACAATACCTCATCCAAAATCCTTGAAATTTCAGCAGTGAATAGTAGACATAAAAATAATAAACTTATTTTTTTACAGATCATGATTCAGATCTACGATTTGAGATCTATGATCATTACAAGTCTGATTAGGGTTTTGGTAAATCCTAACAAGTTTTAAATTTAAAATCCGTCTCTCTGACAGAGGAAAAATACTAAATAGAAGCAAAAAATTATCAAAATTTTACAGTAAATAGTTCACATCATCATGAATCCACTGCACTTTACGGATCTAAAATCAGATATTGGATGACAGAAATAACACATCTGCAAGTTAGACTTAAAATTAAACAATGATTTTAATCAACAGAAATCCCGATTTGACTTTATATTTTATTAATAGAGTTTCTGAATCCCAAAACATATGAAATTTTCACAGTAGTTCACTGACATATTCGTGTATCACATATAAAAAAATCAATAATTTACAATGAGTATTTCAATACGAACTAATATGCTCTTTACTGATCTAAGCTTAAAACACACAGAAATTTAATAAAACTCAATAAAACATGCTTTAATCAATGAAAACAATAAAAAAATACTTAAACAGTAAAACAAAATTAATTTCTATGCTGGAATACAAGTAATAAACATGAATAAGTAAATAAATAAATAAAACACAGGGAATCCATGGCTGGAATTGCTTTTACCCTTGAAACCATGGATTTAAACCATTTAATCGGATAAACCTCATGTTTTCTTGGTTAAGAATATAAAAAACAATGCAATAAATGATTCTAATGGATTAGAATCATGAAAAACATCATGAAATAGGGTTATATCATCTTCTTGAATTGAACTTGAGGTTCTTGAGGTTGAATCCATGGTTTAATCCATGAAAGGGGAGGTGCCAATGGTGAAATCTAATATAAAATCATAAAAAACTAATAAAAAATAATAAAATAATATTAAATAACTCACCTTGGGGCTGCAGCTGCAATGGAGGAAGGTGGAGGCGCTGGAGAGGAGAGAGAAGCCACGAAAATTTGAGAGAAAAAGCGCTCCTTTTGACCTCTTGAAGTCCCCCTTTTATAGGTTTTCAAAAAGTCCCTTAATTAAGGTTAATTAAGAGGTTTTTCTTTTTTTCAGGACTCTTTCTAATAAATCCACTAAGGGCAACAATTTTTTGTGGTTTTCTAACCGTAAATGAACTCTAATTAAACCCTAAAAAGTCCAAATGTGGCACCACCTAGTATCGACCCACATTTGGTTTTTAAAACCTGAATTTAAAACCTTTAAAAACCAATGGTTTAAAACTTAAATAAAATGGATTTTGAAAATTGCTTTTGACTCCTCTAAACCCCTAACCTAACTAGGACAATGACTAACCCTAGTCTAACCTAGACTTCTTCAAATGTGGCGCCACCCCGAGTGGGCCCCACTTGAATTTTCAAAAATGATTTTAAAACTTGAAAATAAGAGAGTTTTCAAAAGAGATTCAAAAGTAGACTCTGAGATTGAAAGTTTTGAAATGGTACATAGTCTTGACTGAGTTAGAACTCCTCTGGATACGGCGCCAATGGGGTGCGCTCACATCAGGTTTTGAAAATTTGAAATAAATACTGAAAATGATTTTGAAAAGGGGTTAAAATCACAGTTGAAATTCAAAGTTTTAAAAATAGAGTTCTAAGCAAACTGAAACTCTGAACCAGAGTCCTGAACCAATTAGGACTTTGAGATTTTGGATTTTAAAATCCAAATGAATGAGTTTTTTGAAAGATTTCATCAAAAATGGTAAAATAAGTCAGAAAATACAGTCAAGGTTAGAGTCCTAACTCAACCGAAACTCTGAAATAGAGTTCTGAATCAACCAGAACTCTACCAAATAACCTAATTTTTGAAATACAAATGGAAAAGAGTAAAAATGGAAGCAAAAACAGACTCTAGAACAGACTTCTGACTGGATTAGGGGACGGAGTCCTAATCGGACTGAAACTCTAGATTTTTTTTGGTATTTTCTGAAAAACAAATGAAAGAACTTGTGAAAACAATGACAAATATTGAGATAAAACAGAGTTCTGATTCAACTAAGACTCTAGGAACAGAGTCCTAATTGAACTAGGACTCTTAGATTTTTGGATTTTCTGAGAAAACAATATAAGAGAATTTTGAAAAACAGTTAAAAATAGGATAAAATTGAAGTTTTGGTTCAGAGTCCTGATATGATTAGTACTCTGAGAAAGAGTCCTGATTCGATCAGAACTCTAAGAATTTTTGGTTTTCTGGTAAGCAAATGATGAAATTTAAACAAAAATTTTGAAAATCAGTGAAAATGGAGTGAGAAAACAAACTTTGGATAGAGTCCTGATGACTCTAGGATAAAATCCCAGAATTTTGAAATTCTTTGATAAAAGTGTAATAGTTTTGATAGATGGAAAGATTTTTGAAAGATTCTCTCAAAATTGAAATCAGGATCAGAGTCCTGATCCAACTAGGACTCTTTGAACAGAGTCCTGTTTTGACTGAAACTCTGAGTTTTGACTCATTTTGAAAGATTTAGTTAAAAAAGGTAAAAATAGTGACAAAAGACAGAGTCTTAATCCAACTGAAACTCTGAAGAAGAGTCCTAATCTGACTGAGATTCTTAAAGAAGAGTCCTAATCCAACTAGGACTCTAGGATTTTGGCCAAAACAAAAGATTTTGAAAGGTTTTCTCCAAAACAGGTAGAAAAAGTAGTAAAAAGTAGAGTTCTGATTCAACTGAGACTCTAGAAAAAAGTGTCCTGATCCAATTAGGACTTTAAGATTTTGGCCAAAATGAAGAAAACGAACAAGGGATATGACCATAACTGGTCTAAAATTAAAATGGAGTTTTGAAAATGTTTTAAAAAGATAAAAAGATAGAGTCCTGATTCAACTAGGACTCTGAAATTTTTGAGAAATTTGATAAATGAAAGAATCCAGAAGTGACACCACCTAAATGAGTCTCATCTAAGAATTGAAATTAGTTGAAAATTGAGTTTAAAATGAATCCAGATTGTTTTCTGAGAAAAACATTTCAAAATATAAGGTCCTGGGGGTTGGCAAATGACAGAATGTTGATTAAAAACCCAGGTTTTAAAATTGATTTTGAAAGAAAAGTTTTAAAACTTGAATCTGAATCAAATAGTTTAAAAACAGAAGTGCTGGATCTCGAAAATGAGATGCAATGCAATGAAATGACATGCTGAATGCATGCAATGATATGCAATGACACTTGAAATGTAAGCACTGGATAAGAGTGAAAATTTGGGGTGTTTACATAGACTTAGAATAATTTCTTAGACAATATTTATGCAAAGCAAAAGGCATAAGTTCTATCCTTGGTTCGATTCCCCGGGTAAAGGCGCCAAGAACGGTCGAACCTCGTACCGACGAACGAATCTCGTCTCTCCATTTTCCTATAAATTTTCAAAAACGGAGGCAAGTAATTTCAAAATTGTTTCAAAATTAAGGTCAAGTGAGACCTTCGCAAAAGAGTTCCTCTCTTCTTTCTTTTTTTTTTCTTTTCTCTTCTCTCTTCTTGTCTATCTTTTATTCCCCTTCAAAAAGGGAATAGAGGCTAGAAAGGAAAAGAGAAGGAAAAGAGGAAAAAGCGAACAAAGAGAAAAAAAATTTCAATGATCACAAAGTCCTAATCCGATTGAAACTCTGAAAAGAGTCCTAATCCAACTGAGACTCTAAGGTTTTGGCTATTTTGAAAGTCAGATGAGAAGGTTTTCAAAAATAGGTGGATTGGAGTAAAGGATGAAATCGAGATAGAATCCTGGTCCAATTAGGAATCTGGGAAAGAGTCTTAATTCGACTAAGACTCTAAGATTTTGGCCAAGATGAAAGATTTTCTCAAAAATTAGTAAAAATAAAAGTAAAAGGTAGAGTCCTGATCTGACTGGGACTCTGAAAAAAGAGTCTTGATCCAACTAGGACTCTGAGATTTTGGCCAAAATGTCAGAAATGAACAGGGGATGAGATCACCTGTAAAACCCATAAAATTTCGATAATTATCAAAAAAATTAAATGTTAAAATTCTGTAAAATAAGTACAGTAATGTGATATGAATTTGATCCAAACGGATCTTGAATCCAAATGGGATCAAATGGATCTAGTGTTTGGATTCATATACGATGTATAGACTCAGATCCTAGATAGATTCGAAACCCAATTAGAATTCAAATGGATCTTAACGGATCCAAATATGGTTGAATCTCAACCAAAGATTCAAAAATATAGGTAGAAAGTTCAAAAGATCTAAAGTATATGTTCGATCCAACTCTTAATTAAGATTCGTCAAAAGAATTCAAAAAAAATGAATTCGTATATAAAAGGATTAACAAAGGCCAATTATGCAATAGGAGGTGAAGTAGTGTTATGGCAAGAGGTTTTGCCTAGTTGGGAAGGAATATGAGTTCAAATCTCAATAGCCTTACACACGAATTTTAACAAGAGGATGTGTCTTTTTGCAAAAAATGTCATTTCTAGAATTTTTGCCAAAACTTTTATAAAGGTTAAATATAATAACGTTGCAAGAAATTGCAACAAAACATGCAATAGCGCACTGGTGGGGCTCGTTTCCCTTTATGGAAGAGAACCCTAATTCAAATCCCCATGTGTGCCAGACCATTTTGACAATTTTTTTTTTTTTCTTTTGGCTGGAATTCAAGAAGACTTCGTAACTCCTCCTTAAAGTGGCATTAATGGAAACCACATTTTTAAGGAAGGAGTGGGCTGGGCGATTTCCCCAAAGGGGAAACCCAACCAAAAAAAAATGAAAAACGTTTTGCCTTGGGAAGGTCCCCATTCCCACGGTTTTTGAAATGGAAAAAGGGGGCTTACATAAGGTATTGAATAGGGAAGGGTTTCTAGAAGAAAAATGACTGGTGGGGGAGGGGAAAGACTTTACAAAAACCAAGTTTTTGTAGAGTCATCTTCCACCCTCTTCTTATTTCTTTCCCTATTTCAGCCATTGACAACCATTGTTTCTCACCTCAGTGATTTTCGGGTAAGAACAAACAAGAGGAGGGATGTGCGGAGCAAAAGGAAGCACTCTCTGAGATTTTTTTTCTAGTCTTCAACAAGGTAAGAGTATATTCTCTTTATGTATATGCACAACGTCATGGAGTACATGGATCCAGCCTATTGTTTGAGGGAAAAAAATTTAGATAAAACATGTATATCATATCATGTGGTGATTGCCTTATTTGTTTATTTATGGACCTTTATGCATATCCGTATCATAGCTTGATCTATTCGATATCATACTTGGATTATTTTTAGAATACATAGGCATCATAATTTTGATTGATTACCAGGTATGCAAGTGTAGAGAATCAAAAGGAAAAGAAAAGAAAAACATACACAATGGTGCCATAGCTTGATTAAAATTTATAATGATTTCATCATTCATGTTTCAACACATATTATATCACTCATGTTTGAGGCGTGTGGTAAATCTGTCAAAGAAAGGATCTGGTCCAACAACCCATAATGCCTCTAATCTAAATGCCAATATCTATCTATATTATCAGGTTCTATTTGGGGTTCTAATCCACTTGCATGCTCTATTGGTTGGTAATACCAAAACCATGGATTATGTTCTCTGAGTATCTAGTTCAAGGCTGAGTCTTGGATTATGTTCTCTGAGTATCTAGTTCAAGGCTGAGTCTTGGATTAGTGATGACACAGTTGTGGTCCCTAGGCATGCTGATGGTGGATCCCTAGAGAGACAGACAACATAGTGTGGGCCATGAATTATGGCACATAGGAAGGCATAGGAGGAATAAGAATAGGATGGGACTGTGGCAAAGATGGGTGAACAGAACCACAAGTATAATTTGAAGGGTAATAATTGTCCAGATGGTTAAGAAAGCAGCGTGTAGAGTTGAAAATCTATACTTAGTATGTATATGTCTGCCTAGAAATTTCAAAACATTGTTGGATCTATAGTTCAATATTTTGCATTGAAATTGTTGAGACATGACATCCTTGCCTAGATTCACGTCAGATCTAGATCCAAATTTGGTCTATGCTGAAGTTATTTTCTGGTTATCATGTTTTATTATGTGTACGTGGTAGTAATTTTTTTAGTTTTGCCCCTTTCCTTGTATATTAGAATGTTATTAATATAGGGAAATACTGTAGATGTTCATGTAAATTATAAAGTTTCTTTAATATAAAGAAAAGAACCAGATGTCCCTATTGTTGACATTTTGGGCTATTTCACCAGCTTCTTCTCCTCTCCATTGTCATCTTCTTCCAGGAAAAAAAATCTTGTTTTACAGAATTATAGTCTCAGACAATTGCTCTCATATTAGAAAAATGTTCTCTTGAGCACTCTGATGGTTTGAAGAAAAAAAAAAGTCTTTACAGTTACCTGCTGCCACATGCAATATAAAAAAAATAAAATTATCCCCATAATGTCCTCTATCTTTTGTTACAAAAGCACCTTTAATGTTGTACAATTGGCAACATAAATGGATTGATACTTAATATAATGTCATGATTCTTGATTTCACCATCTATAGCTAGTTCCCTTACATAGGTTAACCTATCATTATAGCAATTCCTAACTTACGTTTTTTTAAACTAAGTAGTAATTCTTTCTTTAGTCCTTTATTAATTCCTTTTACAATTAGTACCTAGTTGATCAATGGGGTCATATAACTGAACATCTAAATTCCAACTCGCCTCTTTCATAACCGGATATGCATTCTTCAATCGGTCCCATGGGTTTTTGGTAAGTAGTCTTATTCATTCAATTCGAAGTTGAGGTATTAGTAATATTCAATTAGAGTTAGATTTGTGATCATCCTGTTGCAACTGCTATCATGTGCAATTCTTTGTCTCATGTTCATTTAGTTAGTGTTTAGTATAAGCGTTAGTTGAGTCCCAATGGTGTTACTTTAATTAAATCCAGGATTTATCTAAGTTAAGTCTTGTTCTCAATTAGGGTTTAGATCGACCATTTTCTGTAGTTATTTCAGTCAGTTTGTTGTAGCTTCTCATCATTAACAAGTCGTTAGACAAGTTTTTAAAAAAAAAACATTTCTATAGATCTTGGTGGAGTTTTTGAGTGCTACACTTGGGTCTGGTTTTAAAGGATTTCAATAATATTTCTGCATAGTTCTAAGTTAATCTCCAGTTGCATTCTCAAATCCATGGTTTTCTCAAAATCTGCTCGGTTGTCATTTTGCACTTAATAATTAGGGTATGAGTGATGGATGGACAAGCATACACACTTTTGCAAAAGTTGCAGTTTTGCACTGTTGGTTCCTGGAATGAATGTTATCTCATTCTTGAGTTGTGCAATGCCAAGTGTACTTGTTATTTCCCCTACAATAAAATGTATGTTACATTTGAAATTCACTATTATGCCCTTATTCATCATAGGTCGGAAATGCACTGATGCGCACATACATTAGTTAGGGCAAAGGCTCACTTTAGTGCACATGTTTAAATAGCATGGTGAATTTATTATATGCTTCTAAAAAAAGAGTTATGCGTCAATGAATGTAGCACATGAATGGGATATCCATGACATATTCATGTTATACATAGTTTACATATATAATTGTCATATGACGGTTTTGATGCATGAATTGCCTGTGGTTAAATACATATTCTTGTTATAATGGCACCAACCAAAAGAAAAACTACAAAGGCGTGATGTATAAATTAAAACTGAGCATGTCAAATCCTTGTGATGCCATATAGGCACCTATGATGCTATATGAATTGTATATAATTAAATCATGATTTCATGTTATGACATGTTTACGTGCTAGTGATCTGTGTGTGTTCTGCAAAAGTTTGCATGATAAAAGACATTTTCATGCCATGATCATGTGAAAGCCTAAAATCGAGCTTACAGCCTCGCAGAAAGTTGATAGTGCCATACGTGCACTTATGAATTGTTAAAGTTGGGTTATGCCATGTTGCGGCACAACCAATGGGGTACAATATGTATGCCCTAGCACAAAAAACAAAAGCTAAATTAAAATATGTTCACATAAATGAAAAATCTAGATCCTAGGTATACCTAAAAGACAGTATATGTTACCAGTTTCTATTGGGATTCTGGGTATACCTGAAGGATGGTATATGTTACTGGTTTTTCAAGACTCTGGGTACATCTGAAAGATTGTGTATGTTACTGAACCCAAACAAATAAGAATGAAAAATATGCACATATAAATAAATAAGGGATTCTGGGTATACCTGAATGGCAGTATATGTTACTGGTTTCCCAGGATACTAGGTATACCTGAAAACACTGGTTTCCCAAGGCTTTGGGTACACCTGAAAGATGGTGTATGTTACTGGACCCAAGGTCTACCTTGGAGAGGGTAGATGATACAATCTCCGTGGGACATTCTAGTTTTGTAAGAGCGAGGCGTCTCACCCGGTCCCCAGTCCACAGAGTTAGGGGGCCAAGACTACCAATGAATCCTAGGTGGTAGATCCGAGTCTTCTGCAGAAGTACATGGTGCATCCTAATTCTAGTTCTAGCCATTGGAGAGTACTCTCTCGGTCGTGAACCGTCCCCTTTGGATATCCATATGGCTAGTCACATGGGTTATAAAATAATAGACCCCCGTGTGGTCTCGGTTCGCTACGATGTCGAATGCCTGTGCGTACCCACAGGGTAATTAACAAGATGAAACATAAAGTTAGTGCATTAAGAAAAATCTTCAAGTAGTTGCATAATGCTTGATGCTGCAATTGTTAGAATAAGTCGTGATTCCTATGTTGCATGACTCCAATTGGTTTTTCTTTACAAGAAAGATGTGATAACTTATAAATGATATGTTGAACATTGGTTTGTGCTTTATGCAAACTTTACATGGAAAGCTTTACTTAGGTCAGGTGTACATCCACATAAGTTCCAAAGTTGTTATTACTTATATAAATATGGTTCATGCATATGATGTGTCGTGCTTTGATGTTGATGGAAATCAATCATGAAATACTTGACTTTAGTGACCTGTACATTTATCATTTATTAAATGGTTATTAGTTTTATCTAAACATGTTGCACATATACTTGTACACATGACACTGTGCACATTCATATGGATATTATGCTTCTTACTCAAACGTGGTAGTCTGACCCCTTCTGATTTAATATTTTTCAGGAAACAGAATGGCGAGCAAATGCGGTCGTCGCTACGAATAGTGCCATGTGACCATATCTTCTTTGGATGTCTTGAGAAATTCTGACTTGTAATAAATCATTAAGTTGTAATTGATAACTTGTAGTATTTCAATGCGAGAGTTTATTTTACTTAATGCCTTGAGTCTATGCTATTACTTGTAACCCGCCTAAATAATTTGACTAAGGATTTAATAAAGCTTTTCTGCTGTTTAGAAAAAAAATTTATTCCAAAATTTTAAAGTTAAATAATTGGGGCGTTACATCACCTCTGATTTAAAATCAAAATGGAGTTTTGAAAAAGTTTAAAAAGATGAAAAGACAAAGTCCTGATCCAACTAGGACTCTAAGATTTTTTTAAAAAAAAATTGATAAGTGAAAGAATCCAGAAGCGACACCACCTAGATGGGTCTCATATGAGGATTGAAATCAGTTAAAAATTGGCCTTAAAACAAATCCAGATTATTTTTCTGAAGAAAATAAGATCCTGGGGGTTAACAAATGAAAAATATCGATTCAAAACCCAGGTTTGTGAAATTGATCTTGAAAGAAAAGTTTTAAAATCGAATCTGGATTGAAATATTTTGAAAATAGGAGTGCTGGATCACGACAATGAGATGCAATGCAATAAAATGTCATGCCAAATACATGTAGTGATATGCAATGACATATGAAGTGTAAGCCCTGGATGAGGGACTTGAAATCCTGGACTCCCGGCAGAGACAAAGAATTTGGAGATTCTCATCTAAGGATGAGAATTGACAATTGAAATAGAGCCAAAACAAGGATTGAATCTTGATTATAAGATGGAGTATTGAATTTTTTGTAAAATTTGAGCTATGAATAGCCCTGGATCAGATTTCGACCAGTTGGTTCTCTGAAGACCGCAGAGAATGGGTCCCAGTGGCAGGAGGTAGGTGTTTGTGAATGAGGGTGAAAAATTGGGGTGTTTACAAACACCCCAACCATGATTGGCTCACTTCATTGGCTGCTCCTCCTGAAAAATGAAGCATGAAATATCAATTACAACAAGGTGAGAAGAAAGGAAGATATGGAAGAAGAGAAAAATGGAAGAAAAGAAGGGGTGGCTTCAATGGAGTTGCTTGAACTCCATACACAACCAAGGAAGAAGGAGAGGGTGAGACATAGGGGTGGCTGAGGAAGAAAATGATGGAGCATGAATCAGACTGGGAGGCTCACAACCCTAGGCAAAAATGGATTGCCTAGGGGTTTGCATTGTTTTTATAGCCAAAATCCTATATTTTGGGTATTTCCAAAAGGAGGATTAAAAAATAAAGTTTTGCTAGGTGTCTTGTTTTGAGGGGTTTTTTAGCAAATGAAATTTGAAATGGTATTTGGGTATAATTTGGATTGGATCCAGTATAATTTGGAATGGCCGTCTGGATCGGATCATGACCCGAATTACCTCGAGTTCTGAACCCGTGCATTGAAAATGCAATAACTTTCTTGTTTTAACTCCGAATCTTGTGAAATTTGAATTGTAGCTCATTCATGTGCAAATACATCTAAGTGTGGGTTCTAAACCTATATTTGATGCTAAAATGCATGAATATTTGATTATATTGATGCACATTTCATGCTTCATCAGGGAGCTCAGAAATGATGATGAATCTTGAATTTCGAACAAAAGATCTTCATTCTCTCGTTCTTAAAGTGAGTACCATTATCTTAAACAATGTCATACGGTATGCCAAAATGACAAAGAATATTTTTGTGGATGAACAAGACCACATGTCGGCCTTCCACTGTACACAACGTGATGACCTCAACCCACTTGGTGAAGTACTCTGTTGCGGAAAGGAAATATTTATGTCCATTAGAGGCAGAAGGAGTAATTGGGCCTACAACATCAAAGGCCCACATAGAGAATGGCCATGGAGATATAACTGATTGTAAATATGTGGTTGGTGTATGAATGGAAGGTGCATGTATCTGACATTGAACACACTTCTTCATGAAATGATAGCAGTCTTATTGCATGTTTTTCCGATAATATCCTGCCCGAATGATATGCTTAACAAGAGTTTGATAACCAACGTGGCTGCCACAAATACCTCCATGCGCTTCTCGGATGACTTTCTTGGCTTCTTCCTCATCTAAGCATTTGGAATACTCAGCACTGAACCCACAATGATAAAGGACATTGGCAAGAATAAAATATCGAGCAGATCTGGGTTGAATCACTTTCTACTCCCTCTTTGACAATTCTGATGGGAGCTCACAAGTTTCAATGAAATTTTTGATATCTTGGTACCAAGGCTTCTTCTTTTGCCTCGTCTGGTTGATTTGCATAACTGGAATGAAGGCAAGCTGATCGAGTCTGTCAATTTTAAAAGAGCGACATGATTCCCTGTCTCTGAAGGACATAATGGATCCTAGGTTGGCTAAGCCATCAACTATTTGATTAAATTCTCTTTTGATATGATAAAGCTGGAATTCATCGAAATTATCAATGAGAGCTAGAACAATCTTATGGTAAGGAAGTAGCTTTTGGTCCTTCACCTGCCATTCGGCTTTGACCTGTCTGATGACGAGCAATGAGTCACCAAAAGCATGTACTCTCTTGACAGTGAAATCTTGTAGAATTCTCAAACCTTGTATTAAAGCTTCATACTCGGCCATGTTTATGAGTGCATTGAAAATCAAGTTTGAGAGAAAAGGGGATCATCACCTTCTCAAGTGTGATCAATCAAATCCTGATTCCTATGCCGGCCATGTTCTTGGAACCATCGAAGAATAAACTCTAAACTAGAGACTACTGAATGTTATGGATGCGCTCATCAGAGAAATCATCCTCGGCTTTTACATCTTCTGACAAAAGAAAATTGGCTAGATGGTCGGTGATAGCCTGGCCTTTAATTGACTTCTGAGAAACATACTCTAAGTCATATTGCATTAACAAAACTTGTCACTTGGTGATCCATCTACGGAGAAATGGTTGTTCTAAAATATATTTGAGAGGATTAAGCTTTGATAGAATCTTGACTTCTGATGCTAACAAGTAATGCCTCAATTTCTGACATATCCATACCAGTGCTAGGCATGTCTTCTTTATCTGAGAATACTTCTTTTCGTAGTCAATGAAGGTCTTGCTTATATAGTAAATGGCATGCTCTACCCGACTGCCCTCTTCATATTGTGCCAAGAATCTGTCACAAGCGGTTTGATTTACCGAGACATATAACAAAAGAGACTTTTCCAATTCTGACGGCTTCATAACGGGAGGATTGAGGAGATACTTCTTAATGCGCTCGAACGACTGCTGACACTCTAGCCCCCATTCGAACTTAACTCCCTTTCTAAGTAGATGATTGAAAGGTTCACACCTCATGGCCAAATTGGATATGAATTGTCGGATTGACTGTATACGTCCCTGAAGACTACGCAATTCTTTGAGATTAGTTGAAGGTGACATATCAATGATAGCCTTTGCCTTAGCGGGATCTACTTCTATCCCCTTTTTACTGACCATGAAACCAAGTAACTTGCCTGATTCTACATCGAAAACACATTTATGAGGATTGAGTCTCAACTTGAATAAAATGAGTTGCTTGAAGACTTGACCAAGAGCCTCAATGTGGTCTTCTTCCTCCTTGGATTTGACCAGGATATCATCGACATATGCATCCATAATCTTATGTATCTGGTCGTGGAAAATGATAGCCATTACACGCTGATAAGTCGCCCCAACATTCTTAAGCCCAAATGGCATGACTGTGTAACAGAAAGTGCCCACGGCGTAGTGAAGGACGTCTTGGACTGGTCACGAGCGACCAACTTGATTTGATTATATCCAGAATATCCATCCATAAAGGAGAACATGGCATGACCAACCGTGTTATTGATCAGGAGATTGATGTTGGGGAGTGGATAGTCATCCTTTGGAGTAGCTTTGTTGAGATCACGAAAGTTGATATAAATTCGAACTTTACCGTTCTTCTTGGGAACAACCACAATGTTTGCTAACCAATCTGGATAATCTATTGCTCAAATGAATCCAACTTTGAGTAAATCTTGAAGTCCTTCCTTGACCTGTTGCTTGATTTGAGGATCCATTTTCCTCAACTTTTGCTTAATCGGTTTGACATCGGGCTTCAAAACGAGGCGATGTTCAACCAATTTGGGATCTAAACCTGGCATATCCTCGTAAGTCCATGCAAACACTTCTTGTTATTGCTTGAGAAAATCAATGAGCTTTTCCTTCTCATCTGTGCTCAGACTAGTATCGATCTTGAGAATCTTCGGTCTATCCTCTGAATCAATATTGATGTCTTCAGTTGGGTCCTGAACTAGGAACAATGACTCATCTTGATTCTGAATTGCTGTGAATTCTGACAATTCTTGAAGAGATGAATCAAATTTTGTGAGTTCTTCTGACTGGTTTGTTGTCATACTGTCCTCTGTTCTTGCTTTGACTTGATAGATCTTTGCGGGCTTTGACACGATTGAAGGATTGACGACGAGTTTCCTTATTGATCGGAAAGACATTCTGAAATTTTGGAAAAAGAATAGTATTTAAAAAAATCCGCCCATTATAAAACAGATTACCCAAAATAGAGAAAATAACAACAACGAATTTCAAAGACATTGTAGAGAAAGAAGAGAAAGATGGCATCCAGACAAATGAAAAAAAATCGATAGCTTTATTGAAGACTTGAATGAAATGATATCAATAGAAGAAATGAAATGAAATGGGACATTGTCCCTACAAAATGCAGAAATCAAAGAAATAAAGTAAAAGAAGAATGATGGCAAATGCTTTTAATGATTCCCCTTGACGAAGACAATATCCTTATGAGATCTCTTGCCTATAAATCCCAATCCTACTCTGCACGGGTGATAGTCAGGGATTACTGGCTCTAGCTGGCCATCTCCGTTCTTGCCCAAGCCTTTGAAAGGTTGATAGCCATGCTTCAGTAAAAGATCAAATCCTTTCTTGGCTTTTACAAACTGCGGGAACAAAGGATGGTCTCTGAAAGTGCTATAATCAAGATGACCTCCGACCTTGAAAAAATGTGGTCCTTGCCATCAGACCATCGCTGTGGTATGCTCGGTGTATTGCGCTGCCTCTAGCTTTAACATTTCGAGGCTTTCATTGAGAATAACCTCATCACTTTCCCTAATGCTAGGGATATCTGCTGTGTAGGTTGGTCTGGGAATCATTGGTTGTGGCAGCCTTTCTTCTAGATCTTCACCCAAGATCGTAGTAATCATGCTGCCTTTGGACCATTTAATGTACTGATGGAGAGTAGATGGTACTGCATTCACATTGTGAATCCATGTGCGTCCCAATAAAAGATTGTATGTCGGTGGCACATTGACGACATGGAAAAGGACTATATGATCCGAATAGTTGATAAAGATCTCAAGGAAAATCTTTTCCTTTGTAGTTTGTCCATGGTTGTCAAAACCGTAAATAGTGATGGGATCAGGGAGGTATTCTTCTTCCTTTAATCCCAGAGCTTTAGCAGTCATCTCTGGACAAATATTGAGGCTACTGCCTCCATCGACAAGCACGTCGGGGATGGTCATTCCTTGGGTTTGTACCACAATGTATAATGAATTATTGTGGAATGCATGAGGCTTAGGCAGGTCTTCGTCTGAAAAAGTGATTGAAGTGTTGGTCATGACCTGATTGACGATCTGAGTCATGTCTTTCGGAGTCGTGCTTGGTTTTACTTTGATTTTGTGTAACAAATCAACTAAGACCTGCTGATGCTTGGAAGAGGCATGCACCAATTTGTGGATTGACACATTTGAAAGGGCAGTGATCGGTTTTTGGACTGAATCAATATTTTCTTTGAATGTTCTATCCTTATCTTGAATAGTCTTGATGAAACACTTAAGAAACCCTGGAATTCTTCTGACTACTTCAGGGAATGCCTTGGCGGGCTCCCTTGAGACATTCAGCTTACTGAAAGTTGAGATAAGATCCATCTTTTGGGTATTAGATTGGGCCCGCTGTAGCACCAGGACCTGATGCTGAACATGGATATCCTCGCTGGGACATGGCTGAATATGATCCTATGGCCGAAATGGATGGTCAGATATCACTACTATCGAGTGCTGAAGGAAGGGCTCATTAAAGATAGCCATATTTTCATCATCACCACCTTCTATCAAAAGATTTTTTTCAATGTAATCTTGAATAATGTTCTTGAGAACGAAGTAGTTCTCAGTATCATGCCCCACTGTCCGGTGGAACTTGCAGAATCTGTCTTTCATTTTTCCCTTGACGATTGGGGGATCGGCCATTTTTGGGAGCTTGATCATTTCACTCATAAGCATGTACTCGAGCACGGTTTTGAGTGATTGATCCAAGGGAGTAAACTTGTGATTATAGCTCCACCCTTCATGCTTCACTTTTTGTTGTGGTTTTGATCCTTGTTCAATGGCTGGCAGAGACGATTTGTTATTCTGTGGGAGCGATTTGTCTTTCTGCTCATTCTTATTGGGATTCAAGCTTGCATAACTGAATGATTTTCCTCACTTTTACGATGTCTCTTGCCTCGACCTGTATCAGTGGAGTAAGTGAAATGAGTCTTTGTTATCATCGTAAATTTTTTTCCCTCCTTCTGTGAGAGAGAGAAACGATTCAGCGAGTCAAACTCGACCAAAGTTTTGAAAATTCGTTTTAAAAATTACTCGCCTCCGTTTTTGAAAATTTGTGAGAAAATTCCGTGGAATGGGATCCGCCTGTCGGTACGAGGTTCAACCGTTCCTGGCGCTTTTACCAGGGGTAATTGAACCAATGATCAAATGTGTGTTTTGACTAAGTTTAATTATCTAAATCATGCTCTATTTTCCTAAAATGCACAGAGAATCAGGCATGTGCTATGGAATTTTGAAAAGATGCAAGCTTGAGAAATATGATGTTTGCTTGGAAAGTTGAAATATGCTTGGAAAATACTTGGGAAAATCATGAATTTCATTGGAAAGTGACTTTTGCTTGAAAAATAGATTCTCAGGAAAACTTGGACTTTGAGAAAATCAATTTTGAGATTTAGATTGCTTTTCTGAGGAAATCGATGTCTAAAATGGATTTGAGAATTCTGAGAAAATTCAATTTCATAAGTAATTCAGAGACTTTGAAAAAATCGATTTTGGGATTTCAAAATGAAATTGAAAATGTGGAAACCTTGGGAAATCATGATTTGAACTTGGGAAATACTTTGAAATACCATTTGAAAACTCAGAGTTTTTGAGAAAATCAAATCCTGAGAAAGACTTTGAAAGTTCTGAGAAAATCAATTTCTCTGAAATGGAATTGGGAAATGAGTTTGAAAATGATGCAAATTGAATGAATGAATATGAATTTGAAAGATAATTCTTTGAGGAATTGGGAAAATACTTTTGAAATTTTGAGAAATGTAGTGCATTTTTGAAGTTAGCCTAAGAGTGTAGGCTGAATGTGGCTAATACGAAGATCACAAATCTAGGTTTCATTCGTATTCTAACTCTGACCATAAATACGAATTACGCCGAGTTTATGAACTCCCTAAGAACTTGTAAACGTGTCATTCGTGTCAACCATAGTGGATTTGGAAAAATATGCTTGAGTCATATATCAGATATTGAAATTTGCAGAAATTAAAGTACATGCAATGCATTCCTATTCTAAGTAGAAAATGTAAATCTTATTTCAAATATTTCAATTTTGATATTACATTGAACTGAAAAAAATAAATAAATGAAAGTCTTCTTCTTGATTTATTCCTGCAAAACTAGAAAACATGTTAACACAGAAATGTAGGTTTATTTGGATTTATCCGAAAATATTGGGAAATTACTGGATATTATCTAAATATAAACCCAATTCATACTTCTTTGATATAAACATAAATGATGAAATCAGATTGGAAATACGAAAATGATATTTGAAAATTCAAAATTGGGATCAAAATGACCAAAATGCCCCTGATAACAAGACTATGGCCTTGAAATCAGGGTTTTTCAGAAAGATATTTTGTAAAAATGGGATTTTAGAATTCAAATAAAAATAAATCAAACACAATATGATATGATTGTAAATATGAAAATCAAAGTTTGGAAATTCGAAATTAAGGTCAAATGACCAAAATGCCCTTGATAGCAAGACTATGGCCTTGAAATCAGGGTTTTCTGAAATATTTTTTGTAAAAATGCAAAGTTTGAAATTTAAATGTATGCAAATGACATGGAAATCAACTATAAAATGATAGTAAATGATGATATGCATATTAAAACTCTAAAATTGAAAAAATATCATAAAACACTGAATTTCGCCTGTTTTTCGCTTAAGTTTCGCCTCTGATTTTTTAAAAATGAACTAACCCAAAAGACAAATCAGCTTGGAATTGGCTCAAATTTAGCATGGACACCTAGACTAACCTTTAAAACAGAATGGAACTCTAAAATTTATTTTCTTGACATTTTTTTATATATGAAAATTAATTTAAAACCCTAAAAATCAAGATTTTTGCCTAAAATTCTAAATCTAACCTAATAAAAATTGAATTTTGGGTACTAACCTACCATAGAAATTCCCCAAATTTTATGGGGTGACAGAGGACAGTTAAGCAAAGATTTTTTTATTTTGCAAGTTTCGGTTTTGACCTATAGCCAGAGCTTGACAGCTCCGGCAAGTCAGATCAGAATCCGACGACTCTAGAACTTAGGGCAGACTGACAGGTTTTCACAAAAATTAGAAAAAAAATGGTAAACAAGGGCTAAAACATCTGGAATTTTAGGAGAATGACCCTGACACACAGAGGAGCAGTTCCTCTTTTGATTATTTCTACAATGGACCTACGGATTGGATGGACACAAAAGTTTATCAGACCTCTAATTCTGATAAAATCTAACTAACAGAGAATTCAATAGTGAATTTGTAAAATCTGGAAAATTAGGAATCCAAACCCTAAAAATTCTAAAATTCTGAGAAATGACAAGGGAACTCACTAGAAACAACTCCACTGTTGAAGGTTTTGACATCAAACCTATGGATTGAAGCGCCACAGCCGATTAGGGTCGGTCTAGACCCTGATAGGCAGGAAAGAAAATTTTCATAGTAGGGTGAAAATTTTAGTTTTTGGCAGAGACTGAATCTTTGTAGAAAAATCCAGGAAAATACTGGAAAATAATAGTTTCGACCAGGTATCTACATTATTTCTTAGAGAAGGATTCAGATCTCCCATGGGGGAGGTCTCAGACCAACAGCCCTGCTAAAATGAGATCTAGAGTTTACAGAGGGTTAAAAATAGGCTCCGGTATTTCATTTTTTTAATAAGGTTAAAAATATCAAAAGAACCTAGGTTTTCTACAAGAGATTAGTAACATATAAACCTATTTACCATAAATTGTTTTGAGATTTATTGAGAAAATAAATCGCATGAAATAATGACTAAAATGCATACATGAATTGAAAACATGATAAAGTATCAATAAAACAATGCTATATGCCTAAAATGATTATGAAACAATGAAGCTAAACTAGATGCAACATTTAACCGTGAAGACTACATGAAATATGATAATAAATCAGAGAAGCATGTCTGATATTCATATTAGTCCTCGAATATGAGGGATTCAATCCAGCAAAAAGGATGAATTACCCCATCAGTTTGGACTGTAGCATTAAATTCCTACCACTTCATATGACTTGAATTCATAAAACAAATTTATTAACATGAATCTAATTTTGAACTGATTTTTTTATATTAAACTTATCATTTTAAAGAGAACAACAATAAGATTTTAAAGAAAACCGATATGGCATAAGGAGGAGTTTGGGCCTACCTTGGGGTCGGCTACTTCGAGGGCTGCTACCAAGTGAAGGTTGCTGCAATGGCTGGTACCAAGGTTGCATCGGCTGAAGGTGGCTTGTTACACCAATGGAGGCGCTGAAGATGGTGGCTGCCGACTGCTATGGTGAGGATGGTGGCTGAAGACGGCTACCGCCCAAGTGAGGAAGATGATCAGAGCAAGGGCTGGAGATGTTACCACATTTGATAGGGCTGTGAAGGAGAGGGCTGGTGATGCTTCCAGGTGGAGGAGCTGCTATAAGAGGGAGTTGCTGAAGCTTGGTGAAGCTGCATCCGTGTGAGAGGAGAGGGTTTGAGAGAATAAGAGAGAGAGGTGGGTTCTAAAAGCTCCAGCCATGAGCTCTTTTTTTTTAGAATGAGAGAGGAGAATTCGGGTGTGAATGTCAATGGGAGAGGAGGAAAGTAGCCACCGTATGTGGTCCTTGTGATTTGGAAAGAAGAGAGGTATTAAGAAGAGAGGGGGGAAAGAAAGGGGAGAAGAAGAAAGGAAAGAAGAAGGGAAAAGAAAAGGAAAGAAAGGAAGAAGAAAAGAAAGAAAGAAAGAAATGGGAAGAAGAAAAGAAAAAGAAAGGAAAGGAAAGAAAAGAAGAAACTGATTTTATGTTTATTTTATTTCATTCAAACCCCAAATCCAAAGTTTTTACCAAAATATTTTCTGAAAACCCTGATTTCAAGGCCATAGTCTTGCTATCAAAGGCATTTTGGTCATTTGACCTCATTTTCGAAATTCCTAACTTGAATTTTCTTATTTTCAATCATATCATATCATCTTGTGTTTGATTTATTTTCATTTGAATTTTGAAATCTCCTTTTACAAGATATTTCTCTGAAAAACCCTGATTTCAAGGCCATAGTCTTGCTATCAGGGGCATTTTGGTCATTTGGACCCCAATTTCGAATCTTCAAATCTCATCTTCATATTTCTAATGCAATTTCATCATTTATGTTTATATCATGGAGGTATGAATTGGGTTTATATTTGGATAATATCTGATAATTTCTCAATATTTTCGGATAAATCCAAATAAACCTATATTTTTGTGTTAGCTTATTTTCTAGTTTTGCAAGAACATTCAAGAAAAAGATTTTTCTTTATTTTACTTTATTCAATTCAATGTAATATCAAAGTTGTAATATTTGGAATAAGATTTACATTCTTTGCTTAGAATAGGACTGCATTGCATATAGTTTAATTCTGCAAATTTTAATATCTGATGTATGCCAATTCATGCATTTTTTTAAATTCATCATGGTTGACACAAATGGCACATGCAAAAGCTCTTAGGGAGTTGACAAACTCGGTGGAATTCATATTCATGGCCATAGTCAGAATATGAATGAGACCCAAATTTGTAATCTTCGTATTAGCCATATTTAGCCTACACTCTTAGGCTAACTTAAAAATTTACTGCATTTCTCAGAAATATAAAAAGATTTTCTCAATTCTTCAAAACAATGTCTTTCAAATCCACATTCATTCATTTCATTCAATTTGCAAATTCCAATTCTAGTTCAGAGAAATCAATTTTCTCAAAATTTTCTAAGTCTTACTTAGAAATTGATTTTCTCAAAACTCTGAGCTTTTAAATGGTATTTCAAGTATTTCTCAAGTTCAAATCACGATTTTCCAAGTCATAATATCTTCAATTTCAAAGTTTGAATTCAGAGAAACCTTGTTTTCCAAAGTTATTTAAAATTCTTCAGAAATCGATTGTCACAAAACACTTGTATTTCTTCATAAATCGATTTTCATTTTCTTGAGAAACATTCTCTCAACAAGGCTCGCGATTTTCAAAGTGTTACCTTTATCAAGAATTTTCCAAGTATTCTCTAAAATTCTGAAGCATACATCATGTTTTCAAACCTACAATTTCAGAAATTCATAGCACATGCCTGATTCTTTGTGCATTTGAGAAATAGTACATGATTTAGACAAGTTAAGTAAAGCAAAGCATTGGATTGATCCTTGGTTCGATTACCTCTGGTAAAGGTGTCAGGCACGGTTGAACCTCGTACCGACAGGCGAGTTTCATTCTTCAGAATTATCTCGTATTTTAAAACAGAGGCGAGTTATTTTCAAAATCTTTTTCAAAGGTCAGTTTGACTTGCAAAAGTAAAATTTTACGATGATAACGGACCCCCATTGTATGATTTGATGCATGTCAAATCTTACAATTCTTTCTAAATGCTTATTTATTTGGAGCTTTTCCCCCAACCTTAGCAGTATCAGCTGAATGCTTATTGTTTGCATTGACTTCTTCCTTGGTGTTCTTCTGGGCAAGCTTCAGTTGTATAAGTGACAAGGTGGTAGCAGACTTAAATAATTTTTTTTTGTGGTTTTCGTGGTTAGTAGTGTTTAAAGCAAGAAAGTAGGGTGTAAGAACTTGACTTTTGGGTTCTTGTCATCCATAAAGTAGATATTGGTTCAGTCTTTTGATTTGAGAGACGAAAGCTTCAGTAGTGGTCTTAGCATCTTGTAGTAATGTAACTTGCATTGCAGTTATAGGGCTGCAGATGGTTTCCGAATTCCTGTAGTTCTTAGTTCCGTGTTGCTGCTTCTTTTTCGATCCTTGCATCAATTTACTGAAAAGTGATTAGCCACCACTGTGAAGAACATATTGCTATAACCTCTAACCATGGAGGAAACCTTTGTGTCATTCCATGGAATTAAGAATGACCTGAAAGGAAGGCTAATGTGCTATAAGCAAGACTAGACTGGTGGTTTGACTGCTGGTTTGAAGATTCTTGCTCCCACTACTTGCTAATGAGCTTGTTCAGTTAGGCAACTGCAACAGTGCCAAATACAACAACATATGGTTCACCATTGTCTCATATTCGATTCAGTAATTTCTTTATTTGCATCCACAGTATATCACACAACCATGCTACTGTGTGTTGTAGGTCACTCGATTACACTGTTGTGCGCTATAGATCGTTTAATTACATTGTTACCTATCATTTACATAGTAATCATCTGAATGTCATTAGCTACCTGCACACTCACAACATTCCCATGATGCTACAACTTGAATACATTCACAGCATTCCTATGATCCAATGTAGCTTCATATGCATTCATAGCATTCTCATGTTCTGCTATAAGTTTCATCATATGCATTCTTCCATTAGCATAAGCATCACACTTAGGTAGATGCATATACATTTCACATTTAGCATAAGCATCACACTTAGGTAGATGCATATGTATTTCTCATTTAGCATAGGCATCATACTTAGGTAGATGCATATGCATGTTTTTTTCATTAGGATAAGCATCATACTTAGGTAGATGCAGGTGCATTCCTTCATTTAGCATAGGCATTGCACTTAGGTAAATGCATATGCATTTCTTCGTTAAGATAAGCATTGTATTTAGGCAAATGTATATGTTGAGAAACTATGTTTTGATGATACATAATAAATATGATATGCTGTCATGATAAATAAATATGATACATGATAAATATATGATATTCTTTCATGCAATATGATATGCCTTCATGAATATGTTATATTATGACTGAATATGATGTGTCATGCATTTAACGAGTATTTGATGCAAGGTTATTTCACCTAAGAAGAATGGAGACAACCTGATCAAGTACACCTATTTGATGCAATCATACTACTCTGAAGAAAAAACTTGATGGGGCCATACATTCATAAAGATTATCCAAGAAGATCGGCTACTTCAAGATGAAGACTTTTTTCTTCTTTAGAGTCATATGTAACAGAACCTTCAGAAGCATGCATATTTCATATTACACTATATGATTTAATTTATTTACAAAAGGCTAAGCTTTCATAAAAGGATACATTATTTCAAAAACACCTTTTTGAAACAAATCATTGTACTTCCTACAAGCATTTATGAAAAAGACATTTTGACAAGATATAATAGCTCATGATTTTAAAAGCATTAATTGTACCTTCTAACAAGCATTTATGAAAAAGACAACTTGAAAAGATAAAAAAGCTAATGATTTCAAAAGCTTTTATGAAAGAAAAAGACAAAATGTATTAACTCATAATACATAATCGTTCATCTTGAATTGACGATTTGAGAAAAACAAATATTATTTTATACGCAACCACTTATTGTTTAACACAACAATTAAGTTAGGAAATGACCATTTATTTATTTAATACTAAAATTCACACTCAAGAATGTTGACTTATATTTAAAGTCATTAATTTTTTTGTAAGCATTAAATGGCACTTCAAAAAAGCATTTGAGAAATGACCTTTTTTTAATGCTAAATACACACCCAAGAATGTCGACTTATATTTAAAGCCATCATTCTTTCTGTAAACATTAAATGCCACCTCAAAAAGCATTTGAGAAATTACCATTTATAAATAAAGTACTTAACAAGCATTTATTGTACCTACATACATTTAACCAAAGAAGTGACGATTTGTAAGAAAACTATTAATATACTACAAATCATTAAATTGAGTAATGACAAAATTACATTATAAATTACACTTCAACGTTCAATGTACTACAAAGCATTTATTTTGAGAAAAGACCCATTACAAATTAAAGCTCATTTTTAATTACAAACAACGTATAGTGTACCTCAAATATTAAATTTATGGAATGACAACTTTTTGAAAAAGTAATATAGTACACATATCATTTCACACACTCTTTCATAAAAATATGTTTTGAGATGACCTGACACCTCACATCTCAAAAGGACAATCATTTCAAAAAGCAACGACTAATTTTAAAAACCTATATATACAAACAAAATAATATTTCAAAAGACACATGTGAGCTTTCAAAGAGAAAAACTCCTACTCGATATACTGAAAAAGCGCTTACAAAAAGAAAGAGAAAAGAAAGAGAAAAAGACAAGAAAAGAGCTTTGACAAAAGAATCAACTGTGTGAAAAAGAAAAGAACATTTTGTTCCTCTGAGAGATTATTCTACCCATTTTTTAAAGAGAGAACATTCTGAGAATCTTCATACGTGCATTCATACTCTGCATATCATTCTGAAGGTTCTTTAGGAAAGTGTTATAACTTTCTGTTATCTATTGTATCCCTTCTCTGTTGATATAAGTAGACCTCTGTGAAAGAGGGTGTTTTCCTTCTCAGTTGAGAGAAGTAGACCTCTGAGGAAGAGGGTGTTTTCCTTCTCTGTTAAGAGATGTAGACCTCTGAGGAAGAGGGTGTTTTCCTTCTCTGTTGAGAGAAGTAAACCTCTGAGAAAGAGGGTGTTGTACTATTTATCCCGTAACACAGATTTTATAGTGAAAGACTCAAGTGTTTTATTTGGGGACTGGATGTAGGTCAATAACTCGACCAAACCAGTATAAATCCTATGTTTATTGTGTTGTGCCTTATTGTCTTTAATTTTATTTTATCGATCTATATCGTATTTCACTATTCACCGCCCTCTAGTGGAATTTTATTTGATATCAGAGCAAGTTTTGCTGGTTTTGACATAACAAGTCTTCCAGCATAAATGGCATCAACCTCTTATGCTCGTGACATCGAAGGTCAACACGCATCTCGCCCTCCTTTCTTCAATGGCACCAACTATGGATATTAGAAATGCAGGATGACCATATTCCTAAAATCTATAGACTTTGTTGTATAAAAAATTATTGAAAGTCCATATACGTCCCCATCTTCAGACTATAGCTTATGGTCTGATGAAGAAAAGAAGATGGCAAACCTAAATGCAAAGGCTATGAATGCTTTGTATTGCGTCATTGATCAAAATGAATTTAATAGAATAGCAGTCTGTGAATCTGCATATGATATTTGACACTCTCTAGAGGTTATCCATGAAGGAACTAACAAAGTAAAAGAAGCTAAGATCCTATCTCTGGTTCGAAAATATGAGCTATTCAAAATGAATAAATATGAGCCCATCACAGAGATGTTTACCAGATTCACCAACATCACCAATGATCTTAAATCTCTAAGAGAAACCTATTCTCAGACCAATAAGATGAAAAAGATCTTGAGATCACTTACAACTGACTGGGAGAAAAAGACCACAACTATTGAAGAAGCCCAAGATTTATCCAAGCTTACTCTGGATGAATTAATAGGGAATCTCATGGCATATGAAGTTCATATGAAAAAAAGAAGGGAAGTTGAACAACCTACGAAGAAAAATCTAGCCTTTCTAGCCATTTCTGAGAATGAGGACTCAGAAAAGGAATCTGAAATTGCGCTGCTTACTCAGAAATTTCAGCGCTTTATGAGAAAGAACAAGCTATCAAATAAGTACAAGGAAAAGAAAGACTCTAAGGAAGACACCATGTGCTATCAATGCAATAAGCCAGGTCACGTAAGACGTGACTGTCCTCTTCTGAAAAGAAAATCCAAAATTGAGGAACCAAAGAAAAGGTTCTTCAAGAAAAACGCTCTACTTGCTTAATGGGATGATTCAGAACCATCTACCAGTGAAGAGTCAAGTGACGATGAAGCTGAGACTAAAAATATGTGCTTCATGACAGAAGAAAGCTCTGTAAGTGAATCTTCTGATTTTTCTTTTAAAGAACTTCTAAATGCATTTCAAGAACTTTTTGAAGAATCTAGGAAAATGATTCTCAAAAACAAAATTTTAAAATCCAAGAATTTAGAGCTTTCCAAGAAAAATGAAAAACTCAGTATTAAAAACTCTGAGTTGAAAAAGAAAAATTTTATTCTTACTTATGAAATCAGTTCTACTAGTTCCCAGACTAAAAATCTTCAAGTAGAAATTTCAGAATTAAAAAGCAAAACTGAAAACCTTATGAAAACGGTTTTCAAGTTTACCAAAGGGAAAGAGAACCTGGAAAAATTTCTATCCTCTCAAAAATTCTCTTTTTACAAGAATGGTATTGGTTACTCTCAACTAAATAGACCTTCTTGTATGAATCAAAAGACTGCATTTGTCAAAGGTTCTACTGAACCTATGCAGGAGTGTTACAATTTCAATGTTAATACCATGTACTCCTCTAGGTCTGTAGACAAACCCAAATCAAAAATGGATATGGGTTCCAAAGTCTAACAAAAAGGGACCCGATCGGGTACCAAAAAGAAGTTTTACTTGATCTATTGCAGACACTGAAAATGAAGAACAGATGGATTCTAGATAGTGGATGTTCAAAGCATATGACAGGACATCCTGATCTTTTTGTTGTTCTTTATCATAAAGAAGGAGGAACTATCACCTTTGGAGATAACAACAAAGGATTAATAATTGAGATTGGTAACATCGATAAACCTCTTATTAAAGACGTTCTCCTTGTTAAAGGTTTAAAACATAATCTCTTAAGTATACGCCATGTGTGACACAGGATATAATGTTAGCTTTAAACATGATGCATGCCTCATAGCAGACACCAACGAAAATATTATTTTGAAAGGTATAAGAAAAAATAATATATATGAATTACATCTATAGAATATTACTGAACACTGTCTTATGGCTAATAATGACTCAAAATTTATGGCATATAAGAATGGGACATGTTAACTCTAAATATATGTCTAAATTAGCTAAAAACAACTTGGTACGTGGGTTACCTAAAATATCATTTTAAAAGAACTATTTTTGTGATGCTTGTCAATTAGAAAAATTATCAAAATCATCTTTCAAATCAAAAAATATTGTGTCAAGTAAAAGACCTTTAAAGCTTCTTCACCTGGATCTTTTTTGTCCTTCTAGGGTAGCTAGTCTAAATCATAATAAATATGCCTTTGTCATTGTTGATGATTACTCAAGATTCACTTGGGTAATATTTTTGAAATATAAAAGTGATACGTTTTGTGAATTTGAAATTTTATGTAAAAAATTACAAAATGAAAAATCTTCTACAATTGTTAAAATTCGTAGTGACCATGGAGGAGAATTTGATAATGATCTTTTTGTAAATTTTTGTAACTTGCATGGTATCTCTCAGAAGTTTGCCTTTCCTAGAGTTGCACCTTAAATTAGTGTAGTAGAAAGAAAGAATAGAACCCTTCAAGAATCTGCTAGAACTATGCTCTAACATAATAATCTTGCTAAATATTTTTGGGCTGAAGCTGTTAACACTGCATGCTATATCTCAAATAGAGTTCTTATCAGGCCCTTATTGAATAAAACTTCTTATGAACTATTCTATGACATAACTCCAAGAATAGACTACTTCAAAGTCTTTGGGTGTAAATGCTTTATCCTAAACACAAAAGATAGCCTTGATAAATTTGATGCTAAATCTGTTGAAGGCATATTCTTAGGTTATTCAAGTCATAGTAAAGCATACAGAGTTTTTAATAAGAGTACTAATACTATTGAAAAATCTATGCATGTCAGTTTTTATGAATCTGTTGATCAATCTGTTCATAAGCAGACTAATAATGATGATCTTGAAAGTATAGATTTTTTCTTAGATAACACAGCTAAATCTAATGAAGATGATCATCAACGAACATTTGCTGAAATCAGAGATCATCCTCAAAAGCAGATTTTGGGAGACCTGACCATGGGGGTTCAAACTAGAGCTCAGCTGGAACGTATTGCAAATATGGCTTTCATTTCTCAGCTTGAACCTAAGAAGATTGATGAAGCCATCATTGACGAGTTTTGGATGCTAGCCATGACTGAAGAACTTAATCAGTTCCAAAGAAATGATGTGTGAGATTTTGTACCAAAACCAAAAGATCATCAAATCAATGGGACAAGATGAATCTTCATAAACAAGCTGGATGAAACATGTAATGTTATACGAAACAAGGCAAGGCTAGTGGCTCAAGGATACAATCAGGAGGAAGGTATTGATTTTGATGAAACATTTGCTCCTGTTGCTAGACTTGAATCTATAAGAATGTTTTTGGCATATGCAAGCTATATGGTTTCAAACTATAGCAAATGGATGTTAAAAGTGCTTTTTTAAATGGTTTTATAAATGAAGAATTTTATGTAAAACAACCTTCAGGTTTTGAAAATGAACAATTTCTTGATCATGTTTTTAAATTAAAACATGCTTTATATAGTTTAAAACAAGCACCTCGTGCTTGGTATGATAGACTTAAAAACTTTTCTATTAAAAACTGAATTTTCTGTAGGCAAAGCAGACTCAACTTTATTTGTAAAAATAGTGGATGATCATACCTTAATCGTTCAAATATATGTGGACGATATCATGTTTGGATCTACTAACAATGGTCTTTGTAAAGACTTTTCTAAGTCTATGCAGAAAGAATTTGAAATGAGTATGGTCGGAGAACTCACCTACTTTCTTGGATTGCATATTAAGCAAACTAAGGATGGAGTCTTCATCAATCTGTCTAAATATGCTCATGAACTTCTGAAGAGGTTCAACATGAACTCAACTGCTTCAAAGAATACCCCTATGAGCACAACCACTGTATTGGACAAAGATGAAGATGGTAAGACTGTGGATACAGAGTTATTTAGAGGTATGATAGGATCACTACTATATTTAACTGCTAGCCGTCCAGATATCATTTTCAGTGTTTGCTTGTGTGCTAGATTTCAATCAAATCCAAAGGAATCACATCTTAAAGCTGTAAAAAGAATAATGAGATATCTAAAAGGAACAATTGATTTTGGGTTATTTTATTCAAAATCATCTACATTTGATTTAATCTCATACAATGATGCTGATTTTGCTAGTAGTAAATATGACAGAAAAAGCACAAGTGGAACATGTCATATGCTAGGGCACTCACTAGTTTTATGGTTCAGTAAGAAACAAAATTGCGTATTATTATCAACTACTGAAGCTGAATATATAGTTGCAAGCCTAGCATGTACACAAGTCATCTAGATGAAACATACATTAAAAGACTTTGGTTTAAAATTTGAAAATACAACTTTTTTGTGTGATAATACAAGTGCTATCAATTTATCTAAAAATCCTATTCTTCAGTCACGTACAAAGCACATTCAAATTCGACACCACTTTTTAAGAGAACAAGTCTTAAATAACATAATCAAACTTGAATTTATACCTACTAATAAACAATTAGCAGATATTTTCACTAAACCTTTAAAAAATGAAGACTTTATACGAATTAGAAGAGAATTAGGAATCTGTAAACTAAGTGACTTATAATTAATCACACTTATTTGTAGTTTTACTTAGATAAAACTTTGCAATATCTTATGATTTTTTAGTTTATCATTTATATATTTTAAGTTTTTTTTTTCGAATCTGATACCGTCTTGTCGATTCATATTTTTTTATCTTTCATCTATTCTTATCATTGTTTTTATCTCTCGAATATATTTTTTTTCTTTTCTTGTCTCATCATCTCTTTTACCACTTTTCAAAGTAAAAAAGAGTCATTCGCATATTCACGTACACTCATAAAAACCACAAGTTTTTTATACAAGACAAATACTTTGTCACTCATTTCTTTCAAAAATGTCATATCTTTCAAAGTACACATCACATGATAACCTATATCCTTTCATGCCTATCCATAAAAACCTCTTTTACATTAAATAAGCAATCATAACATTCTCTCATAACTCTCTCTTGTCTCTTTCTCAAAGCCTCCCTTACGAAAATTGAATTTATCTTCTTTAAGTAAAATCATTTTTTATATATATACCAACTTGTTGTTTGTCTTATTAGGCCATTATTCAACTTTCTATTTCACATGGTATCACTTTATAACATTCTTACTTCCATCTCTTCTCATGATATCTTTTATTTTCCTCATTCCAAGAATCTTCATGTCTCATCACCTCTATAATCGGATTCTTTAAAATCCGTGGGTCATTATTTATCATCGTGCAACACACTTCTTTGTTTCTATTCATCCCTTCTATCTTGTCCATCCTTTTTCAATCACACATAATAATCATGCTCCAAAAGAGCACACCATTCTCAAACCATGACTACTCTCTCAATTCAATGAACTCTCCTATATCAAGGTTTCCTTATAATAAAAAATAATTTTTGAAACTATGTTTTTTTTGTCATCTAACATAATATAATAAATTTTCATCCACACACTCTTCTAAAGAGTGATTTGATCTCTCATTCATGAGTGCCTTAAGATATACTATTCACTCTCAATAAATAGACATTCACGAATAATTCACTAAGCTAAAATCCAAATTTTATTCACTTCAATTGTCATTCACAAAGCATCAAATTGTTATTAAAATAAACTTCATCCTTCTATTTAATAAACTGATTCACTCCTCACGAATTCATCACCTATTCGAAAACTTCTATCAACTTACATCCTTTCCAAGTTCATTTCTTATTTTTTTTCAGGTTATGCGCCATGGCCTCCTCTTCCAAATCCTTCTCTGATGATGTCAACATGATTGAATCTTCAGAATTGAGATATCCAGATCTCATTCACAACTACAATTACGTAAGCTCTCTTCTAATCCAAACTGGTAGGTTAGTACACTTCCAAGACTTCACCTCCCTTGATCTTGAAACTTCCCTACAAGACTTTGTTCCAATTTTAGGATCATCAAACACTAAGTCTTATTATCCCCATCTCATCAAGATTTTTTATACCAACCTCTCGGTAAACCATGACCAAACGACTGTCACCACCATGGTTCGTGGTAAATCATTTTCTTTGACATTCATTCCTTAGGATGCATTCTGAACCTTTCATCTTATGACATCGATCTCTCAAATATAGTACCCATCGATCGTACTGTATTTAAAAAGGTGCTTCACTCCACACGATCCACCCACTTTTCGTGGCATATGAGCAATCTGAAACTTCATGCTCAGCTTATGTCACAAATCCTATCCCACAATGTCTTTCCCAAACAACCGTCCAAGGGATTCGTGCCAAACGAAATCTCTCTTTTAATCTATGCGATTTTTTGTTTCTTCCCCATCAACAGGTCGAGCATCATATTCAACAACATGATCAATTTTCGTGTCTTTCGTTCACTTCCATTTGGATGTTTTATCACTCCTATTCTTAAGTACTTCAATATGCCACTTCACAATGACGTCGTCTCCTATTCTACACATGCATTTGATGATACCTACTTCTCCGAAGAAGGGTCACCCCCACAACATACTGACGATGAAGGCTCTGGTGAGGCAGATCTTGCTCCGACATCTGAACTAGATATATTTTCTGCTCTTGTAGATGTCCAGAACACACAGGATCTCCTGCTGAAGAATCAAGCCTCTTTGCAACAATCCTTTCACTCACTGAAGATTGGCCAAGATGCTCTCCTTTGTAAATTTCATCCCTCGTCTAATTCCGAATGAACTTTTTTTTGGTCTGTAATAATAACTTTCCTACTCTGATCCCTCCTTTTTGTCAATGACAAAGGAGGAGAAAAACCTATCTCTCCTATGTTGGAAAAATTCAATTTCTTGAACTTAAACTTTTACTTAAGTTTTTATATACTATCGTCTTATGCATTTTTTTTATGTATGATATCATATTAAAATTATCATTATGCATATGGATTATAGACAGAGGGAGCATATATTTCATCATCAAAATGGGGGAGAATGTTGAGAAACTATGTTTTGATGATACATAATAAATATGATATGCTGTCATGATAAATAAATATGATACATGATAAATATATGATATGCTTTCATGCAATATAATAAATATGATATGCCTTCATGAATATGTTATATTATGACTGGATATGATGTGTCATGCATTTAACGAGTATTTGATGCAAGGTTATTTCACCTAAGAAGAATGGAGACAACCTGATCAAGTATAACTATTTGATGCAATCATACTACTCTGAAGAAAAAGCTTGATGAGGCCATACATTCATAAAGATTATTCAAGAAGATCGGGTACTTCAAGATGAAGACTTTTTTCTTCTTTAGAGTCATATGTAACAGAACCTTCAGAAGCATGCATATTTCATATTACACTATATGCTTTAATTTATTTACAAAAAGCTAAGCTTTCATAAAAGGATACATTATTTCAAAAACACCTTTTTGAAACAAATCATTGTACTTCCTACAAGCATTTATGAAAAAGACATTTTGACAAGATTTAATAGCTCATGATTTTAAAAGCATTAATTGTACCTTCTAACAAGCATTTATGAAAAAGACAACTTGAAAAGATATAAAAGCTAATGATTTCAAAAGCTTTTATGAAAGAAAAAGACAAAATGTATTAACTCATAATACACAATCGTTCATCTTGAATTGACGATTTGAGAAAAACAAATATTATTTTATACACAACCACTTATTGTTTAACACGACAATTAAGTTAGGAAATGACCATTTATTTATTTAATACTAAAATCCACACTCAAGAATGTCGACTTATATTTAAAGTCATCAATTTTTTTGTAAGCATTAAATGGCACTTCAAAAAAGCATTGAGAAATGACCTTTTTTTAATGCTAAATACACACCCAAGAATGTCGACTTATATTTAAAGCCATCATTCTTTTTGTAAACAATAAATGCCACCTCAAAAAGCATTTGAGAAATGACCATTTATAAATAAAGTACTTAACAAGCATTTATTGTACCTACATACATTTAACCAAAGAAGTGACGATTTGTAAGAAAACTATTAATATACTACAAATAATTAAATTAAGTAAGGACAAAATTACATTATAAATTACACCTCAACGTTCAATGTACTACAAAGCATTTATTTTGAGAAAAGACCCATTACAAATTAAATCTCATTTTTAATTACAAACAACGTATAGTGTACCTCAAATATTAAATTTATGGAATGACGACTTTTTGAAAAAGTAATATAGTACACATATCATTTCACACACTCTTTCATAAAAATATGTTTTGAGATGACCTGACACCTCACATCTCAAAAGAACAATCATTTCAAAAAGCAATGATTAATTTTAAAAACCTATATATATATATATACAAACAAAATAATATTTCAAAAGACACATGTGAGCTTTCAAAGAGAAAAACTCCTACTCAATATACTGAAAAAGTGCTTAGAAAAAGAAAAAGAAAAGAAAGAGAAAGGAATGAGAAAAGACAAGAAAAGCTCTTTGACAAAAGAATCAACAGTGTGTGAAAAAGAAAAGAACATTCTGTTCCTCTGAGAGATTATTCTACCCATTTTTCAAATAGAGAACATTTTGAGAATCTTCATACGTGCATTCATACTCTACATATCATTCTGAACATTCTTTAGGAAAGTGTTGTAACTTTTTGTTATCTACTGTATCCCTTCTCTGTTGAAAGAAGTAGACCTCTGTGAAAGAGGGTGTTTCCCTTCTCTGTTGCGAGAAGTAGACCTCTGTGAAAGAGGGTGTTTTCCTTCTCTGTTGAGAGAAGTAGACCTCTGAGGAAGAGGGTGTTTTCCTTCTCTGTTAAGAGAAGTAGATCTCTGAGGAAGAGGTTGTTGTATTATTTATCCCGTAACACGGATTTTATAGTGAAAGGCTCAAGTGTTTTACTTGGGGACTGGATGTAGGTCAGTAACTCGACCGAACCAGTATAAATCTTGTATTTATTATGTGGTGTCTTATTGTCTTTAATTTTATTTTATCAATCTATATCGTATTTCACTATTCACTCCCCCTCTAGTGGAATTTCATTTGGTATCAGAGCAGGTTTTGCTGGTTTTGACATAACAAGTCTTCCAGCACAAATGACATCAACCTCTTATGCTCATGACATCGAAGGTCAACACACATCTCGCCCTCCTTTCTTCAATGGCACCAACTATGGATATTGGAAATGCAGGATGGCCATATTCCTAAAATCTATAGACTTTGCTGTATGGAAAATTATTGAAAGTCCATACACGTCCCCATCTTCAGACTATAGATTATGGTCTGATGAAGAAAAGAAGATGGCAAACCTAAATGCAAAGGCTATGAATGCTTTGTATTGCACCATTGATCAAAATGAATTTAACAGAATAACAGTCCGTGAATCTGCATATGATATTTGGCACTCTCTAGAGGTCATCCATGAAGGAGCTAACAGAGTAAAAGAAGTTAAGATCTTATCTCTGGTTCGAAAATATGAGCTATTCAAAATAAATAAAGATGAGCTCATCACAGAGATGTTTACCAGATTCACCATCACCAATGATCTTAAATCTCTGAGAGAAACCTATTCCCAGACCGATAAGGTGAAAAAGATCTTGAGATCACTTACAACTGACTAGGAGAAAAAGACCACAGCTATTGAAGAAGCCCAAGATATATCCAAGCTTACTCTGGATGACTTAATAGGGAATCTCATGGCCTATGAAGTTCATATGAAAGAAAGAAGGGAAGAGGAACAACCTACAAAGAAAAATCTAGCCTTCCTAGCCATTTTTTAGAATGATGACTCAGAAAAGGAATCTGAAATTGTGCTGCTTACTCGAAAATTTCAGTGCTTTATGAGAAAGAACAAGCTATCAAATAAGCACAAGGAAAAGAAAGACTCTAAGGAAGACACCATGTGCTATCAATGCAATAAGCCAGGTCACGTAAGACGTGACTGTCCTCTTCTGAAAAGAAAATCCAAAATTGAGGACCCAAAGAAAAGGTTCTTCAAGAAAAAGGCTCTACATGCTCAATGGGATGATTTAGAACCATCTCCCAATGAAGAGTAAAGTGACGATGAAGCCGAAACTACAAAGATGTGCTTTATGACAGAAGAAAGCTCAGTAAGTGAGTCTTCTGAATTTTCTTTTGAAGAACTTCTAAATGTATTTCAAGAACTTTTTGAAGAATCTTGGAAAATGATTCTCAAAAACAAAATTTTAAAATCCGAGAATTTAGAGCTTTCCCAGAAAAATGAAAAACTCAGTATTGAAATTTCTAAGTTGAAAAAGAAAATTTGTATTCTTACTTCTGAAATCAGTTCTACTAGTTCCAAGACTAAAAATCTTCAAGTAGAAATTTGAAAATTAAAAAGCAAAACTGAAAACCTTATGAAAACAGTTTTCAAGTTTACCAAAGGGAAAGAGAACCTGGACAAACTTCTATCCTCTCAAAAATTCTCTTTTTACAAGAATGGTATTGGATATTCTCATCTAAATAAACCTTCTTGTATGAATCAAAAGACTGCATTTGTCAAAGGTGCAGGAGTGTTACAACTTCGATTTTAATACCATGTACTCCTCTAGGTCTGTAGACAAACCCAAATCAAAATGGATATGGGTTCCAAAGTCTAACAAAAAGGGACCCGATCGGGTACCAAAAAGAAGTTTTACTTGATCTATTACAGGCACTGAAAAAGAAGAACAAATGGATTCTAGACAGTGGATGTTCAAAGCATATGACAGGACATCCTGATCTTTTTGTTGTTCTTCATCATAAAGAAGGAGGAATTGTCACCTTTGGAGATAACAACAAAGGATTAATAATTGGGATTGGTAACATCGATAAACCTCTTATTAAAGACATTCTCCTTGTTAATGGTTTAAAACATAACCTCTTAAGTATAAGTCAAATGTGTGACATAAGATATGATGTTAGCTTTAAACATGTTGCATGCCTCATAGCAGACACCAACAAAAATATTATTTTGAAAGGTATAAGAAAAAATATTATATATGAATTACATCTAGAAAATATTACTGAACACTGTCTTATGGCTAATAATGACTCTCAAAATTTATGGCATATAAGAATGTGACATGTTAACTCTAAATATATGTCTAAATTAGCTAAAAACAACTTGGTACGTGGGTTACCTAAAATATCATTTAAAAAGGACTATTTTTGTGATTTTGTCAATTAGGAAAATTGTCAAAATCATCTTTCAAATCAAAAAATACTGTGTCAAGTAAAAGACCTTTAAAGCTTCTCCACCTGGATCTTTTTCGTCCTTCTAGGGTAGCTAGTCTAAATCATAATAAATATGCCTTTGTCATAGTTGATGATTACTCAAGATTCACTTGGGTAATATTTTTGAAAGAAAAAAGTGATACATTTTGTGAATTTGAAATTTTATGTAAAAAATTACAAAATAAAAAATCTTCTACAATTGTTAAAATTCGTAGTGACCATGGAGGAGAATTTGATAATGATCTTTTTGTAATTTTTTTTAACTTGCATGGTATCTCTCATAACTTTGCCTTTCTTAGAGTTGCACCTCAAAATGATGTAGTAGAAAGAAAGAATAGAACCCTTCAAGAATCTGCTAGAACTATGATCCAACATAATAATCTTGCTAAATATTTTTGGGCTGAAGTTGTTAACACTGCATGCTATATCTCAAATAGAGTTCTTATCAGGCCCTTATTGAATAAAACTCCTTATGAACTATTCTATGACAGAACTCCAAGAATAGACTACTTCAAAGTCTTTGGGTGTAAATGCTTTATCCTAAACACAAAAGATAGCCTTGATAAATTTGATGCTAAATTTGTTGAAGGCATATTCTTAGGATATTTAAGTCATAGTAAAGCATACAAAGTTTTTAATAAGAGTACTAATACTATTGAAGAATCTATGCATGTCAGTTTTTATGAATCGTTGATCAATCTGTTCATAAGCAGACTTATGTTATCTTGTGTTTACAGGTAAGCATGGGAGATCCTGATTTCTTTTCTTAGATTAGAAATTTCAATATTCAATATTCAATTTCAATTATAATAATTTCATATTAATGTGAATTTCTACTTTTCTGTTTAGATTAGATTGTATAAGCATATAGTTGCATTTTCAAATTCTCGTAATTGCTTGTAGCATTTCTCTTTTACCTTATTTTTCAAAAAAACTTTATGGGATAACATGAATGGCACGTGCACCATTCTAATAAGAGATAAATAATGAAAGTGCACTAGGATCGAGGCAACGAGCTCTAGAGGGGGGGTGAATAGTGCTTTTAAAAATAATCTGCAGAATATTGAAGGATTTTGCAAATCGAAAAGCAAACACACAAAGAACACAAGATTTTATCCTAGTTCGGTCTAGCCTGACCTACATCCAGTCCCCAAGCAAAACCCGCTTGAGATTTCCACTATCAACCTTGTTAACTACAAGATCACACAGACCAAAACCGGTCCCACTTTCAGTAACAACCCTACTGAAAGCAAACAACTCCTTTACACCAAGGAGTCCTTCTTTTTATAGAAAAGAAATAACAACTTACAATACAACCTATGAGCCTTTCTTTTGAATGCGAATGAGATGCAATTGGCTTTTGAGGTTGTTGAAATACGCTACTCACGAATTCACTATCTCTCAAAGTGATTTGAGTGAAAAATTGAAGTGAAAATATCAAGTGAGTGAGAAAACAAATACTTGACTGAATAAGAGTGAAAAGCAATAAGTAAATGATTCAAATCAATTGAATTCTTGTTGTTTTGAGTCTAAAATGCACTCCTATTTATAGTTAAAGTTTTCCATACGTTGAGGGTATGAAAGGGTGTCAAAACTGTCCATTTTGAACGATCAAAACGTTTGAAAAATGAAAAGACACACCTTTTTGAAGTTTCAGGAAAACGACAAAATTAGTCGACTGAAACATCAGTTAGTCGACTAATAGTTAGTTATTAGTAGACTGACAGTTATTGTCGGTCGACTGATCTGTTAATCGAGCCGTTTGAAAATATGAACTTTTGAAACTTAGTCGACTTGAGAAAAGTTAGTTGACTGATAATATCATCATTAGACTGAAAAACCTTTTAGTCGACTGCTGCTAAAATCATCTGAAAAACAAACATTCTGTTCGGTCGACTGCTGCTAAATTTTCAGAAAACACATGTTCTGTTCAGTCGACTGATAAAACCATTAGTCGACTGCTGCTAATTTTCCAGAAAACAGACATTTTGTCCAGTCGACTGATAAAACCTTTGGTCGACTAATTTGACAAGAATGACTTTTTAGAAAATATGTCGCGAAAGGATTAGTCGACTGGTAAGTCTATTGGTCGACTAATAAACATGAAAATTTAAGAAAAGAGTTTTCTAAAAAGATATTCAAGAGGGTTTCTTTTAGAAAAGTTTTTCTAAAGACTTTTAAGGTGAAATGCAACCTAAATATGCACTCTAAGTAAGGCTCTTACAAGAATCTAAGACTTTTAATGAATTAAACATTTGCACACTAGTCTTTAAAGATTCTTCATCGAATTCTTCAATTTCTTCATAGCCTTAGCTGAAATGTAGTTGATTCCACTTGCTCATCATCAAAACCTTGTACTTGAAGTATCATGTATGGCTTCATTGTCGTAACAAATAACCCTAAGTAAATGATTCACATTTATGGCCATAGTCAAAATGTGAATAATACTTAGGATTTTTATCTTTTATGGAATAAAATTTGACCTACACTTTAGGTCCTTTCTGAAAAACATCATATTTTCAAAAAAATATTTTTTTTCTTTTATCAGAATTAAAAGTACAGATTAAATCAAGATATATTTGTGGCCATAGTCATGAATATATTGAAATTTAATCTTGCCTTAAATTCTATAAAAGCAAAAAAAATAATTTTATTCTTTCTTAAAATTTAAATAATAATTAAATTAAAATATATTTGTGACCATAGTCATGAATATATTAAAATTTAATCTCATTCCAATTCTATTAAAAAATGAAATTTATTTTAAAATTTCAATTTTGAATAAATTCTTTGAATACTTTCATCATTTTCATCATTATTAGCCATCTTTCTTTATTTTTATTTTTATTTTTATTTTCATTTTTAAAATTCCAAGTGATTTTAAAATAAATTTTTAAAAATACAGTTTTCATTTTATTCAAAATCATTTTCGACTTCCATTTACAAATGTAGATTTATATTTTATTTCTTAGTTCTATTTAATTTTAGATCTTATTTCAAAATTCTAATTTTTAGTTCTTATTTCTAAACTTCACATTTTCTTGAATTTCATATTTTGACTTTGAATTTCATTTCAATTTCAAATATTCAATTCTTTACTTCTTTTTTTCAAAAATTCCAATTTTGAATTCTATCTTCCATCTCAAATTCAATTCTGAATTTTCATTTCAAATATCTAATTTAAATTCTTAATCAAAGTTTGAAATTCCAATTCAATTTCCAAGTTCAATTCTGATTTCAAATATTAAATTGAATTTCAAAATCAACTCAAAGTCTCAATTTTAAAATCTAATTCAATTCTGATTTCAAACATCAAGCCAAATTTCAAAATTACTCCAAAATCTCAATTTCAAATCAAAAATCGATTTCAAGTTTTACAAGTTTCTTTTTTTTTTAAATTCGATCTTTTAGAATTCCAAAATTTCAATTCTAAATTCAAGTTTCAGTTTCAATTCTGATTTCAAGGTCTCAAAAATGATTTCTAAGTTCAAATTCTCAATTCCAAATCAAGTTAGCTTTAATTTTCAGTCAATTTCATATTTCAAAGTTCTCAAATTCAGAATCCAGTTTTCCAATTCCTCAATTGCAAACTTTCAAAGTAGGATTGATTTCAGTTTCAACTTTCAAAATTTCAAACTTCTAATTTCCTTTTCAAATCTCAAAATTCTCTTCAAATCCAAGCTTTGGATTCAAATTTCAATCTTTTCAAAACAAATTCAATTTCTAAACCAATTTCTAAAGGATATTTTTTTTTTCAAACCTATTTCAAAATCACTTGGAAAATCATAATTTCTAAAACATTTCCAAGAAAAGCATACACATTTCTCAAAATTCAAAAGTCATAGCACAAGCATGATTCTATGTGCATTCAGGATTTCAGAATAATCACTTAGATAAATTTAGGCAAAGCAAAAGGCACTAATTCGATCCTTGGTTCAATTACTCCTGGTAAAGGTGCCAGGAACGGTTAAACCTTGTACCGATGAGCAAATCTCGTCTCTCCATTTTCCCGCAAGATTTCAAAATGGAGGTGAGTAAATTTCAAAACATCTTTTTTTAAAAAGGTCAAGTGATACCTTGCAAAGAGTTTATCTTCTCTCTCTCTTTCTTTTTCCCCTCAAAAGGAAAAGGAAGAAAGGAAAAAGAGAAAAATTTTGCAACGATCACAACTGTGTGAGTTCAACTCACTGAAGTTGATTGTTGCAATCAATTTCTGAAATCGACCTACTTATGTGAGTTTCAATCTGTGAAGGTCTGACATATGAAACCGATTGGCTATGTGAAATCGATTTTGAGAAAATCTGTTGTATAGGTTCAATCTGAGCTCTCAGTGGTTTCCCAACACTATGAGATATACATATGTAGGTTTAAATTTCAAGATTGATAAGGTAAAATTGCATGGTTCAATTTGATTAACATATTGTATTCAGGTGCTCTGTATGATCTGCATAATTTGTGTTCTACAGTACCTGATTATTGTAGAAATTGGTGGCCTGTATTGGTGTCTCTTTGTGTTATAGGCATACTGAGTATTTCCAGTTATGGTGCCTCTTTATACTATAATCATACTGAGTATTGCAACTCTCTTTCCTAGCAGAAGGTCCTACTTCTTTGTGACTTTTCCATAATTGAGATTTTTTTCTTGTGTATTTGGTTAAGAGAAAAGGCACTCCTTGCATTGGTTGATGGCAATCTGGCAATGTGTCATGATCGATCTGGTTCAGACTTCAAATTGAAGTCTTCTTCCATGTGGTTTATAGTAATCAGAAGAGTAATTTAATTATGATCTCTGGTTAAAATGATTGAACCTGCTGTGTATCTATCCAATTGATATTTGATAGAGATGCCTTTGTGAATACTACTTGTTGTCATATAGTGCAGGCCTATATGTGGATAACGTTGATGGAGCAAGAATGCCAGAACAAAAAGGATGCCATATGACTATTGACTGCAACTATTGTTGGCTCTATTGTTCCCCGATTACGGGAGCACCTTCTTTCAATAACACCAATAACATTAGCACATTTATAACAGTTCAAGAATGATTAGTTTTCTATACTCTTCAATGTAGTTTTTGAACTATTGAATTTACCATCAAAACCAATATCAATTTTTTTGAAATAGTTTTCAGTTCCTTTCCAAAAGATATTAGGCCCTGTTTGGAAACCAGTGGCTAGAAGGAAGATAATGCAATTGGTGAAAGCTTGGTGAAGCTACCTTCAATACTGGATGTTTGGGAACTGGTAGCCGGGGTGGGTGTGTATGTATTCTTGGAAGGGAAATTAGGTTCTTGGTATTTGCATTTAAGAATGGAATTAATAGCACCTTTGTAACAGGATCTGTATGATAGGCAGTAAGGGGGGGCGCGACAGTATGGTTTTACAACTTTCCCGATGCGAAATTGATTTTTTGATTCACTGTGTAACATATATTTCACTGAATTGGAATCGGATCTCAGTCTTAGCCCACTGCATCCTCATCAGCACTTGATGAGTTCAGCTGTGCCTAATTCACTGTACCTTATTGCATACCCATGTTATATTTTTCATCACCTGCACATCACCTGTACACTACCCCCCTTCACTTGCATTTCACACTAGTTAATTTCTTGCATATGCATATCATGCCACTGCGCAAGTTCCTCGATGTGCTGTGTGCAAACCCACTATTTCTTGCACATCAAACTCTGACAATCCGAGTGAAAGTGCCTTGATGTGCTGGGTGAAATCATCTGGATTCCTGTACATCGAACCTTGATGCTGCTATGTAAAAACTGTGGCTTGCTATGTAAAATCACTTTGCTATGCTAATTTGATGATTCACTGCTTTGATGATTTATTGACTTACCTTTGCAGAAACCAATTCATTGATTCACAATTGCCAAGACCAATTAGCTGCTGCTGAAATTAGTTCACAAAAAATGATTTGCTGCTGGCAGCTCATTTGAACCATCCACTGCATATCATGTCTCTGCGTCATCTCCAATTCCCTGTTTCATCCATAGTGCACTGTATTTCCTGCATTCCCTTTTAGAATCTATTTATGACTCATGGCCAGCATGTCATCTTGCATATGCATTACCTCCCAGTTCAGGAATGCATTGCCTATCACTTCACATATACCTTGCATTTTAAGTCTAGTCTGTATACTGTATTTCAAATTCAACATATGCGTTGTATATGCAAATGCATATGCATTTCTTATTAAGCACATGCATTGCCCTTAGGCAAATGCATTTCTCAATATGCACATGCATTGCCCTTAGGCAAATGCATATGCATTCCTCCATTAGCATGAGCATGCATAGGCATTCTTATATACATTCCTTCATTTGCATAAGCATTGAGCTTAGGCAAATGCTTATGCATTTCTTCATTAGCATAAACATGGCACTTAGGCAAATACATCTCATTCTTGCATAGGCATTACATCTTCATATATGCATATGCATTTTCATCAAAGCATAGGCATAATCATATATATGTTGGTTTTAACATAATATTTTCAATTCCTTTCTGTATTTTTTCTATTGCCTTGTGCTATCTTATGTTTGCAAGAAATCTGGAAGACTCTGATTTCTTTTCATAGATTACGGAATTTCAATATTTAATTTCAATTTAAGATTGTAATAACTTCATATTAATGAAAATTTTTAATTTTTTTTTTTAGATTAGAATGTATGAGCATATAGTTGCATTTTAAATTCTCGTAATTGCTTGTGGCATTTTGTTTTACTTTATTTTTCAAAAAGCACTATGGGATAACATGAATGACACGTGCACCATTCTAATAAGAGGTAAACAACCCTAAGTAAATGATTCACATTTATGACCATAGTCAAAATGGAAACAATACTTAGGATTTTTATCTTTTATGAAATAAAATTTTACCTACACTTTAGGTCCTTTCTGAAAATCATCATATTTTCAAAAAAATGCTTTTTCTTCTTTTATCAGAATTCAAAGTAAAGATTAAATCGAGATATATTTGTGGCTATAGTCATGAATATATGAAAATTTAACCTTGCTTTAATTCTATAAGAGCACAAAAATTAATTTTATTCTTTCTTGGAATTTAAATGAAAATTAAATTAAAATATATTTGTGACCATAGTCATGAATATATTAAACTTTAATCTCATTTCAATTCTATTAAAGAATGGAATTTGCTTTTAAAATTCTAATTTTAAACAAATTCTTTCAATGCATTCATTATTTTGCATCATTATTTGCCATCTTTCCAAATTATCTCAAATCATTTTCGAAATTCCAAGTGATTTTTGAAATAAATTTTCAAAAACACAGTTTTCATTTCTAAAATTCAAAATCACTTCTCAACTTCCATTTACAAATGCAGATTTATCTTTTATTTTTCAATTCTATTCAGTTTCAAATCTTACTTCAAATTCCAATTTTCAATTCTTATTTCTGAACTTCACATTTTGAATTTTACATTTCAACTTTGAATTTCATCTTAAAATTCAAATATTAAGTTCAAATTCTTTAAATTTTTTTTTAAATTCTAAATTTTGAACTCTATTTTCATTATAAAGTTCAATTGCAAATTTTTTATTTCATTTCAATTCTCAAGTCAATCCTGAATCAAATTTTGGAAATTCACTTTTTGAAATTCAACTTTCCAATTTCAATTCTGATTTCAAACATTAAATCAAATTTCAAAATCAATTCAAAGTCTCAATTTCGAATTTTGATTCGATTTTAAGTCCCATTTCAGAAGTGAACTTAATTTTCAAAACTCAATTCAGTTTTTTATTTTCCAATTTCACTCTCTTCCAAAAACATTTTTTATTTTCATTTTTGATCCAAATTTCAAGTTCCAAATTTTAAAATTCTCAAAATCTCAAAATTCTATTTCAACTCTTGATTTTAGTTACAATGTCAACTTTTGATTTCAGTTTTAAACTTTCAAAAATTAAAAAATTCTAATTTCCTTTTTAATCTCAAATTCACTTCAATCCCAAGTTTTTGGATTCAAATTTCAATCTTTTCAAATCAAGTTCAAATTTTCTAAAGGATATTTTGAAACCTATTTCAAAATCACTTGGAAAATCCAAATTTCTGAAATATTTTCAAAAGCATATATCACAGCACAAGCCTGATTTCATGTGCATTTAGGATTTCAGAATAATCACTTAGACAAATTTAGGCAAAGCAAAAAGCATTGATTCGATCCTTGGTTCAATGACCACTGGTAAAGGCACCAGGAACGGTTGAACCTCGTACCGACGAGCGAATCCCATCTCTCCATTTTTTCCTGCAAAATTTTAAAACGGAGGCAAGTAATTTCAAAACATCTTTTTCAAAAGGTCAAGTGAGACCTTGCAAAGAATTTCTCTTCTCCTCTTCTTTTTTCCCTAAAAAAAGAGGAAAAAAGAAAGAGAAATTTTTTGCAATGATCACAGAAGTGACAACCATGATGGGACCCGTCTTTTGCTTGATCGAATTAATGCATTTGCCTTATCTAAATTTGACTGAGTTATTATTCTACAAATGTTAGCTTCATTTTCATGCAGCCTTAGAGACCAAGAATTAAACCCAGCTGACATTAATGCATATAGGATTAAGTATGGCTTGATAGGACCCAATTGAGGAGATTTATTCATGCTTACTTAGACTTAGGTCTAAAATACAACCCTCCTCAATCTAGGGATTGAATGCAAACAATGTATGCAAGTCTGTGCTTCTTTATGATTTTTCAAAATTCTATTTCTTTAGGACTTTGCATTAGAGCCATCTGATTTTCTGCATGCTTGAATCATATTTTCAAAACATCGTGACCTATATTGTCTCGGTCTTCACGTTGTTAGGTTGTCTCACTGAACCATAGTTCTGGAAAGAGCCTCACAACTAGGTCACTTATTTGAGCTAATACCCCCCCTGCCACGTACTAAGGGCCATAGTCCAAAGTATATCAGCAGGTGCTCAAGGATGTTGGAAAACCATTATCCTAGAATTGGAGAAATTTCTATGCCACGTACTTCAAGCTTCAGTTTGAGTATATCGGTGTATCTTGATTGGATTCAGATGATCTAAACCTCAGAGTTAGGATTAAGGTCCTACAAGCCTTTTCAAAAATTTGTATTTAGAGTCAGCTTTTTTAGGGAGTGTTGTTTGTGCATACTTGTTTATACAACTTTGATTCTGTAATGCTCACTTATTTCTTATATTTCATCGTATTTTTCAAACTAACTTTTCTTGAAACCCTGGGTATTTCTTTCAAAATTTCCTCTCTATTTTTAAAACCCAGGTGTATATTTTCCTCTTCTTTCTTCATTTCTCTTCATATCAATTTTCTCAAAACCCTGAAAATTCTTTTCTAAAATTCTCTTGATTTTCAAAATTCTAGGCGTATATCTTTTCCTCCTTTCTGGATCTCGATTTCTTCAAATCCTATCTTATATTTTGCAAAGTCCTGCATTTTTTTTCTGATCCTCTTCATTTTTCTGCCCTAGTATTATTCAATGGTGTCCAACTCACCTGATACTATCTTCCCCAAGGATCATATCTCATATGAGATAAGGCAAGGATTCTCAGATCATCGGGCCATTCATATCCTTCTCTTCTTCCCTCGATGATATTATTCTTGGTTTGCCACCTTCTCGCATATGTTCCCGGACCACTTAGATGACTGTGAATTGGAGTTGGCATCGACAGTAGGCAAGGAAACCATCAATGAAAATCTGAAGCCTTGGCAGAACGATGGAATTCGCGTACCTGCACATTTTGGTTTTCATGTGGAGAGATGACTCTGCTGATGGATGAGTTCAACGACATCATGAGATTACTGGAGCTAGCTGGTCAGCCAGATGATCTCGTCGAGCAGCTGTTCCTGATCAATGTCAAAGAAGTGGATGTTCGAGATGCCATAGCCAAAGCAACCAGGAGTAGATCTTGGCCACTCACTGAAATGAATGGAAGTCAGTTCATTGATTTTTTTGGGCTCTATCGCAAGTATGGGATGTACGAGAAAGTTGATACCTTATCTCGAGCAGCCAAGGAAAGGATTCAATATGCCATGATCCTATGCACAGTGGGGCTAACTTTCTTTCAAGATGGCCAGAATTTCATCGATATCAAAATTGTCCAACTCCTGCGAAGATGGGAAAGTAAGCATACCCGTCATCTTTCAATTTCCATGGTCGCCTTAGCCTTCCTCTATCGTGGTTTGACTCGCTTTGCTCTGGGAGAAACTGTCTTGGTATAAGGATGCATCTATGCTCTACAGTCGTGGTTCCTGCGACATGTACCATCAAAATCCAGTTCATTCAGATTCAACAGCAAGAAGCCACAGTCCACTCTTCAGTATCGAGCCTTGATCGAAAGTCTGCATCAAGAGGAGATCATTTGGAACTACTTCAATCGGCAGGAATCAGTTCCTCATTATACCTACGCACGTGGCAAGCACTATTGATTACTCGGTTCATTCTTTTGTGTCGATTATTAGCCAAAAAGGTGCCTCAGGCAGTTTTCACAACGGCAGGTTCATATCAACACTTGTTTCTCGATGGGTATTATGCCAAAATTTGATCTATAGTCAGATAAGTGGTTTGGATCATACCATGCACTCAAATACACTTGGGATTCTTTTATTACTCTTTCTATATTTCTGGGACCCAATGTATCTACTGAATATCAAGAGTGGTGGCAAATTGTTTGTCCGCCCTCTCTTTGTCTTTAAATTGTCATCAATAAAATTTACTTTTCTATTTTCTTAAAAGTTCCATGACAATTTTTTCTGTGGTTTTACTTTCTAGTAAACCAAACAATGGTCATAATTCTTGTGACAACCTCGTCCCTGGTAATGGGATATTCTTTTCAAGAGTCGATCTGATTTTCTTCAATATGTTTTTATCATGGTTGACGACCTCGCCTAGGTAATAAGGCACATTTTCAGTTATTATGGAAATAATAATGTAATTGTTACAATTCTTGTAACGACCCAATCCCTGGTAATGGGATAATCTCTTTGAATTGTCTACCAAATCTCCAATTCTTCCTTCACTCAATAAATTCATCCTAAAAACTTCTTCAGTGGTCTAACCATTCCTTTATTCTGCAGAAAACATTAGCATTTCATCATGGTTCAGACAAGGACTGGGAAGAAAACTGTTCCACCGTAGCCTAGTGACAGTAGTGCAGAGGAGATGAGTTCTCTCAGATCATCCAAGAGACATAGCCTAAAAGGGGAATATGATGTTGATTCAATCATATGCAGTCTGCTTCAGAAAATGATGGCAAAGATGATATCAGAACAGGTTGGGGAAAATCCAAAGAAGGTATCTCCCAAAAATAAAATCAGGAGAAAGCCTGTGAAAAGACATGTTAAGATTGGCAGGAAAAAGGTCCAGTACGACAACACTTTTGAAGATACAGAATCAGTAGAAAAGGATTCAGAAGCGGAACAACCTGTGTTCATCCAAAACCCTCTACAATAGTCTAAAAAGCTGGCAAAAGAGCCAGAGTCAGTGAACAAACCCAGATATGAGGCCCCGATAGAAGATCCAATCCAAACACAATTAAAGGAAATGACCAGAATGGTCAAAGACTTGCAAGCTCGGGATAAAGGTAAAAGAGTATATACGAGTGAGGACTTCTAAATTGGATTGGATGGAAATGACAGCTTGAAGAACCTTCCTAGGAAATTCATTAAATTTGATTGATCCGATGATCCCAAGGCCCATCTCATAATGTTTTTTGCAGAATGTGCCAGATTGAAGGACAACCACACTCTTTTCTTATGCTTTTCATGCAGTTTAGAGGGCACAACCGCCAAATGCTATGCAGAGCACATTAATCCAATTGAGTTGCGAGACTTTGATAAGGTTTCTAATTTGTTCATCGAGTGATTCCTATTCAACACGGCAGCCCTACCAACGCTCAATCATCTGTGCAACCTCAAGCAAGAAAACAATGAGAAGGCCAGAGATTTTATTCGCAAATGGAGAAGTATTTGCAAAAAAATGAAGACCCCCATTTCTGAGGAGCATGCCCTCTAAATTATTCTCAACAATTTCTCGCAGCCATTAAGAAGTCTCATTTCCACTTCTTCATCAAAATCATTCATTGAGTTGACATAGCGAGCCGAATGGCTCGAAATGGGAATGGAAAATGGGATATATGAAGGTATTACTCTTATAAAAAACACTCAGGATAAGAAGAAGAAGGCACACTTTTCCTACTCAGCTGACACTTTAGAAAATAATCATGGTAATAAGTGCAATAAGAATGGTAGCAGTAGCGGTGCAAAATCTGATCAAAATAAAGGACAGAAAGGAAAGTTCTTTAAAAACAATGATAAACCTCTTCTAACTGTCCCCCAGTAGAAAGGGAATCTTCAGGAAAAACCCAAATACATCAAATGGAGTAAGGATCATATATTTACTCGTTTGGATTAACACTTAGAGAAAGTCCTGGAATATATGTTAGCCCAAAGGATGGTCAAACTCCATAAAATAGCAGATCCTCCGGTGATCATGGGAAAATTTAAAGAACAATTTTGTAAGTTTCACAGAGCAATGGGGCATGATACAAAATATTGCTTTATACTCAAGCATTTGATACGGGACTGCATCAACAAAAATCTCCTCGTGAAAGATGAAGAGGAAAGCAAGCTAGAAATATTGTCAGCACCATTCCTAAATCATTCGGCAACGACCATTTCAGAATATCCTTTCTTGCCACAGAATCACATATGTCCATGCTCTAATGAGGATATTAGTCTCCAACATCAAGTCATGGTCCTTTACCAAGCTCAAATTGCCTCTAAAAAGATGGACAACATCTCGATCCTGAACAGGATAAACTCATCGGCTGAAACCAAAAGAGTCCCTGCCTTCCCCAAGAAATTTATCAAAAAGCAAATCTCTGCAGAGAAAGAAGAAATTCTAAAGCAGCTAAAGAACAAGTTAACCTACTCCAGAAGCCAGTTATAGCACTTTCCAATGTTTCAATCTTTGAAGCAACTCATGATCCTCCAAAGCATCAGGAGATGTTAAATGATTTGCTGAGAAAAATTAAAGTAAAGTCAGGCACCACTTCAGAAGATTTGGCACAAATTGTGAATCAGGCGATGACAAATGCACCTATCACGTTTTTTTGATGAGGATTTACTAAAACCTCATGTTTTCATAATAATGCATTATATATCATGCTAAGGACCAGGGGCATGACTATCCCACATGTGCTCGTTAATGGAGGCAACAACCTCAATATTTGCCCAGAGATAACAGCCAAGGCCTTGGGGCTGAAAGAAGAAGAATACGTGTCAAACCCGATCATAATCTATGGTTTTGATAATCATGGGCAAACAACCAAGGGGAAGATCTTTCTGAAATTTTTTATTAATTACTCAGTGCATACAGTTTTGTTCCATGTCGTCAACATGTCACCAACATATAATCTTTTGTTGGGGCGTACATGGATCCATAATGCCAATGTTATTCGCTCGACCCTCCACCAGTGCATCAAATGGTCTAAAGGTGGCATGATCACCATAATTTTGGGTGAAGACCCCAAGGAAAGATTACCGCAATCGATGATTCCTTGTCCAACATTTACAGCGGACATTCCTAGCATCAGGAAAAGCGATGAAATTAACCTCAGTGAAAGTCTGGAAATGTTGAAGCTGAAAGAAGTTCAACCAGCCGAGAACGTCGCAGCAGTGGTCCAATGGTGAGGACCACATTTCTTCAAACTGGGAGGACATCTCATTTGTGCTTCCTTCAAAGATCAGCCTTTGTTCCCACAATTCTCAAAAGCAAAGAAAGGATTTGATCTCCTGATGAAACATGGCTATCAACCTTTCAGAGGTCTGGGAAAGAATGAAGATGGTAGGGTGGAGCCGATCATCCCTACTTGACATTCAGCTGGTCCAGGATTGGGGTTCACCAGCCAGGCATCCAACAAAGGAACCATATTTATCAAAGTAACAAAATGAGGAGGATAACGCCATAGTTTTTCTGCTTTCTTTCCTTGTTTTTCAGTCATCCTGTAGGGACAACACAGTCCTAGTCTTTTATGTCCTTTGTCAAGTTTTTGTAAATACTCAGTCGTTGTTCTCAGCTTTACTCAATCAATGAAAATTTGATCTTCTCCTCACATCTTGATGCTTATCATTCTTGCTTACATTTTGTCTATGCCATTATTCTTCAGTTTCGTACAAAAGGCTATTTTGGGGTTTACAGTTTTCCTTAAAAACCTTTCTTTGCATTTTCAGGACTGTCAAATCATGACTCCTAAACTAATAAAAAGGCTCATTATCAATCCTAAATCTTCTCAAAATAACTCTTAGACAGAAAGGATTCATAAGATAAAGGCAAGAGCAGAGGTCAGCAAAGTGACAGAACAGGTTGAAGAACAGAATTTGACTCGACTTTCCAAGAATTGCCAAAATTTGCTCATATTCAGAAGTAGGATAAACCATTATCTTTAGTTCAGGATCCAGCAAAAGATATCAACATTGGTTTAGAAGATGATCCAAAAATCCTCAAAATTGGCTCAGGTCTAAATACAGATGAGAAAGGAAGACTCATCCATTTTCTTAAGCAGCATCAAGAAGTATTTACCTGGACTTATGAGGATATGCCAAGATTGGATCCCAAGCTGGTTGAGCATCGCCTCAAATCGAAACTGGATTCCAGACTAATCAAGCAAAAACTAAGGAAATTAGATCCTCGAGTTGAGCAGCAAGTCAAGGAAGGACTTGAAGATTTATTAAAGCCAGGCTTCATTTGAACCATTGATTATTCGGACTGGTTGGCAAACATTATGGCAGTTTCTAAAAAGAATGGTAAAGTCTGAATCTGTATTGATTTCAGAGATCTCAACAAGGCCACGCCAAAAAGTTAATTATCCACTTCCCAATATTGATCTTCTGATTGATAGCACAGTAGACCATGCCATGTTTTTTTTATGGATGGATATTTAGGCTACAATCAAATCAAGTTGGCCACTCATGATCAGTCAAAAACTTCTTTCACCATACCGTGGGGAAACTTTTGCTACACAGTCATGTCGTTCGGGCTCAAGAATGCTGGGGCAACCTATCAGAGAGCAATGGCCATTATTTTTCATGATCAAATGCATAAAAACATGGATGCCTATGTGTATGACATCCTGGTCAAATCCAAAGAAGAAAAGGATTATCTTGATTCTCTTGGCCAAGTCTTTGAAAGGATTATTCTTTATAAATTAAGGCTAAACCCTCAGAAATGTGCCTTTGGAGTAGAGTCAGGTAAATTGCTTAGCTTCATAATTAGCAAGAAAGGAATAGAAGTACAAAAGCAATTATTGATATGCCGCCTCCAACTAATCTCAAAGAGTTGCGAAGCATCCAGAGGCATATTCAGTCTATTCGACAATTCATCTCCAATTTGGCCATGAGATATGAACCTTTCAATCATCTGTTAAGAAAAAGAGTAAAATTTGAATGGGGGCCAAAATGTCAACTTTCATTTGAGTGCATCAAGCAGTATCTCCTTAATCCACCCGTTCTGAAGCCACCAAAATTGGGAAAGCCGCTCTTGTTGTATATTTCAGTCAATCAAGCTACTTGTGGTGGATTTCTTGCGCGGTATAAAGAAGGCAAACAAATAGAACATGTCATCTATTATGTGAGCAAAACTTTCATTGATTATAAAAAGAAATATTCTCAGATGGAAAAGACATGTCTAGCCTTAGTATGGATGTGTCAGAAACTGAAGCATTACTTGTTGGCATCAAAAGTCAAAATTTTATCAAAGCTCAACCATCTCAAATACATTCTTGAACAACCCTTTCTCACTAAACAAATTGCAAAATGGCAAGTCCTAATGCAATATGACTTAGAATATGTTTCTCAAAAGTCAATCAAAGGCCAAGCTATCGCAAATCATTTGGCAGATTTTCCTCTGACAGAAGAAATTAAAGCAGAGGATGATTTTTCTGATGAGTGCATCTACCATGTCCAACAGTCTCCAATTTGGAACCTATTCTTCGATGGCTCTAAGAATATGTGTGGCATAGGGATTAGAATATTATTGGTTACTTCCAAGAAGAAAATGATTCCTTATTCTCTCAATCTTGGTTTCCAATGTACTCATAATATGGTCGAGTATGAAGCTCTAATACAAGGTCTAAAAATTTTGCAAGACTTCAATGTCAAGAGAGTACATGCCTTTGGCGATTCATTGCTTGTCGTCAGTCAGGTTAACATTGAGTGGCAGGTCAAAGATCCAAAATTAATCCCTTACTAGAAGATTGTCCTAGCTCTTGTAGACAACTTCAAAGAATTCTAGCTCAATCACATCAGGAGGAAACACAATCAAATAGTCGACGGCTTGGCCAGTTTGGGCTCCATTTTATCCTTTAAAGACAGTGAATTTTGTCATTCTTTTGAAGTTGGCAGATTTGATCATCTTGCCTTCATTTTAATCGTGCAAGTAAACCAAGTCAATCAAAAGGAGAAGCCTTGGTATCAAGACATTAAGAATTTCATTGAAACTGGTGAATTTCTGCCAAAAATGCCAAAAAGGGAACAATGTGCAATTCAATGCATGTCCGCCCGATATTTCATTCTCGCTGATGTTCTCTATCACCGTGGATTCAGTGCTGAGTATGCCAGATGCTTAGATAAAGATGAAGCCAAGGAATCGTCCAAGAGGCACATGAAGGAATTTGTGGTGGTCATGTTGGCTACCAAACTCTCATCAAGCAGATCATCTGGGCAGGGTATTATTGGAAAACCATGCAGCAAGACTGCTATTGATTTGTGAAAAAGTGCATCAAATGCCAAATACATGCACCTTCCATTCATGCGTCGGCCGCTTACTTGCAATCAGTCGTATCTCCTTGGCCATTTTCTATGTAGGCTTTTGATGTTGTAGGCCAAATCACTCCTTTTGCTTCCAATGGTCACAAATATTTTCTTGCCGTAACAGAATATTTCACTAAATGGGTTGAAGTTGTTACTCTACGTACAGTAGAAGGCCGCCATGTGGTTTCTTTCATTCACAAGAACATTCTTTATCGTTTTGGTATACCATATGATATTATGTCAGACAATGACAGTTATTTCAAGAATGAGAGAATGAAGACCTATTCCAAATTCAAAATTTGGCATCATTTCTCAGCTCCCTACTATTCTCAAGGGAACGGCCAGGCAGAGGCCACCAATAAAATTTTGATTCGTATTTTGGAAAGAACTGTGGAATCAGGTCGTGATTGGCATGAGAAAATTCATTATGCACTTTGAGCATACCGAACTACTATTCAGACTCCAACCAATGCCACTCCTTCAGAGCTCGTTTATGGGATCGAGGTGGTTTTTTCTCTCCACATTCAAAAACCTGCTCTCAAATTTGCTTCACTTATAGAATTGTCACTTGATCAATATCAGCAACAGAGGTTGATATATCTTGATCTACTAGACGAAAGAAGACTCAAGGCAACGAAGCATGCTCAAGCTTATCGTCAAAGGATAGCTCGACATTATGCCAAGTTCGTTGATCATGCATATAATTCAGGGTTAATTAACATTAAAATATGCATGATTTTATAAAATAATGTTTCAAAAACCCAATTTTATGTTAGTTTTCGAGTAAATGTGCTAAAATGATTTAAAAATAGAAAATGCATGAAAAATAGTTTTATTTTACATTTTTATCCATATTTTAGTTTTTGTTATAGTCATAGTAGTTTAGTTTTAGTTTTCAATTAAAAATAAAATAAAAAATAGAGAAAATAGTTTTATATTGTTAATAAAATCATTTTAAATGTTTGTTTTTTAGAAAAGAAAAAATTAAATATAAATATAAATAGTTAGAATAGTTTTTAAGTTTCTTTATAAATAAGTTTTGATTTTAATTTTTGAAAACTTTATAATAAACTAGTTTACATAGTTTTTGTTTTTTTTTAAAAACTAAAAAAATAAAAATAAAATAACCAACCGGTTTACACGGTTTGGGTTTCTTGGAAAAAACTGAAAAAAAATAATAAGCAAACCGGCTTGAACCGGTTTGAATTTTAAAACTGAAAAAAAAATTCTGTTTCAAACCGGTTCCAGCCGGTTTTGGGTTTTTAAAACCCAAAACTTGAAAAAAAAACGGTGCCTCCCCCATACGGCTGAAGCCTCCCTCTTTCCCCTCTTTCCCTCTCTTCCCTCTCTTCTCACTCTCATCCACCGTCGCCGGTGCTCCTTCTTGACCTACCTTCCCTTTCTCCCTCTTTCTCTGTCAATATCCGGCAGCCGGTGGTGGTGGAGCTTCAGTCCGGTGACAGCACGGTGGAGGTCGCCACTTATTCCCCCGATTCTCTCCATTTCACGGTAAGTCAATCTTCTTCTTCTTCTTCTTCTTCTTCTTCCTCTTCTTCTTCCAAATTCTTCTTCTTCTTCATCCGATCTGTTTCTTCTTCCTCTTCTTCTTTTTCCTCTTCTTCTTCCGATTTCTTCTTCTTCCTTTTCTTCTTCCGATTTCTTGTTCTTCTTCTTCTTCTTCTGATTTCATTCTGTTCTTCTTCTTCTTCTTCTTCCTCCTCTTCTTTTCATTCAGATTCTTCATTTGTTTCTTTTTATTCAATTGCTATTGATTTTCTATGAAAAACTAAAACTAAAAAAAAAAACGTAAAAAGGAAAAACAAAAAAAAAAGTGTGCATCAGATTTTAAGTTCTGTAATAAACGCACTTCCTGTTTCATTTTGAAATTTCCTGTAAATTCTTGTTCGTTTACATCAGATTTCCATTTCAGTCATCGATTTTTATGTTTTCATTTCTTATTTTCAATTTTTATTTCCTGTTTTCATTCGTTGCATTTCTTCCTTGATTTCATGTTTTTCAAGTGACTTCCTGTTTTTTCTGTTTGTTTTGTTTCAATCTTGTTTAGCTGTTTTGTTCATTTCCAGAGTTTTTGTTTTTCATTTTTTTTTATTTAATTTTCTATTTGATTCATTGTTTCCCTGTTTTGCATTATACTGATTTCTTATTGTTGTTCTGAGCATTGCAATTGATTTCCTGTTTGTTGCATTTCTTGTTTTAATTTCAACGCATCTGTTTTAATCTTCTTAATTCCTGTTTTTTATTTTGAATATAGATTTGCATCTGTGTTTTTAGTAAAGTCTGTAGTAATTGTAATTCTAATTTCCTTTACTTTCCGATTACTAGTTTTTTTTGTTTCATTAATCCTTAATTTCCTGTATTTTTTAGTTTCATGTATTTTCTGTTTTTAATACACTAAATTTCCTATTCACAATTATTTTCTTGTTGCTTTACATTACGGTTTCTAGTTAGTTTGTTTTTTTTATTTTACAAGTCATTTCCCTGCTTCTAATTTTTCCTTTATTTTCCAGTTTTTGTTAAGTAAAGTGTTAGTTAAGTAATCTGTTAGTTAATTAGTAACTAGTTAATTAGATTTAATTAGAATTCATTTTCATTTGAAATTGTCATTTAGAATTCTTGCCTAATTTCTTTTGTATATTTAGCATTTAGTCAGTTTAGTATAAATTTCCTTCTATCTGTGGCGTGTTCCTTTGAATTGTGCAGGATAGCACAGGACTGGAGCGGAATTGATTACGTGACACGAAGTACGAAGAATAAAGCTTCTTTTTGCTTTTATTTTTAGAATTAGGAATTTGATTGGGTTTGTAAATATTGCACTTTACACCCTCTGCGAAGGGTATTCATTTGTTGTAATAGTTAGTTGTTTTACTCTTCTTGAACATTTTAGATTTCAATAATTCGGCAATAAAGATTAGTTTAGATTTGTGTACTTGAATACGATATATTCCCGTTCCCTGAGTTTGACCCGGTCTCATCCACTAGTGAGAACCGGTTTTTATTATTTGATGTCTGGTTTTCACATGTTTTTCATATAAAAATCTTTTCAAAATTACAACGATTTAAAAGAAGACATCAAATTTTTGGCGCTGTTGCCGGGGAACGGCGTAATATTAGTATTCACTTTATTGCCTAGTGTTTGTGTGTATTTAGGTTTAGAACCACGTATGTGCATATCTTAGAGACGAGCTTACTTTTCTACACAGCCTACCCATTAGGATCCCCTTAGAGGTGACTGTGTACGATTGGTACCGTACACATAGATTTCATATTTCTTATGCATAATCTCTGTTATATGTAACTGCGTGGTGTTTGTTTAGTTTTTGTTTTTTTTTAGTTCACTCGCTTTGTGGTTTGCGTGGTTTGGCCGCTTAGTGCGTTAGTTTGGTAGAAAACCCAAAGTTAGGACATGTGCTACATCGGTCTACTCTAAGGTGTACGCAATGGCTGACGATCATCAATTGATCCGTCCTTTGAGGGAGTACTTCATGCCAAATACGTATACTCCCACCTCCTGCATCACGAGACCTGATGTAGGAGCAAGCCATTTTGAGATTAAGGCCAGTGTGATTCAAATGTTACCTTCGTTTTATGGCCTTAGCAATGAGGACCCATATCGTCATCTCGACGAATTCCTTGAGATTTGCTCAACTGTGCGAATCAATAACTTTGGAGATGATGCTATGCGGTTGACTTTGTTTCCATTCTGGCTAAAATCTCTTGAAACGGTTCATATTACTACTTGGGAAGGAATGCAAAGAGAATTTTTAAAAAAATATTTTCCAATTGGTAAGACGAACCAGTTTCGTAAAGCTATGACCAGTTTTTCTCAAATTGAGGGAGAACAGTTTCACGAGTCTTGGGAGAGATGGAAAGATCTTCTCTGCAAGTGTCCCCATCACCAGGTGCCTCGTTGGCAGTTGGTGCAGTATTTTTATGACGGGCTTACTGAGAAGCATCGTCAAATGGTTGATTCGTCTTGTGGTGGCACTTTTATGCTCAAGAGTGAGGACGAAGCGTGGTCTTTGTTTGAGACCTTGAGTGAAAACACGATGCATCATACCTTGTCTTCATGGCTCGATAGGACTACATCTCTGTCTAGTGGTCCTAGGAAAGTTGGGATTTCTGAAGTTGGGTTCGAGTTAGAATTGCGTACCAAGGTTGACCAGTTGACTAGGAAGTTAGATCAATTCTTAGCCAATTCCTCGAGAAATCCAGTAGAAAGAGTGTGCGAGCTACGTGCTAGCCCTGCACACTGTGTTGCGGATTGTCCGGCAGCGCCATTATATCCTGAATTCGTTCAGGAGCAGGTGAATGCTGCCCAAGGTTTCGCTAAACCCATTCCCGATTCATTTACATCCTCATATAACCCAGGTTGGTGAAACCAGTTTATTTCCCCATCCCATCAGCCCTCCCAGACACAGTATAGACCCAGTAACCCTTCACAAGGTTACTCGCATCCCATTTTTCCACAGGTTCATCCTCCAGCCCAACCTGCTTATACTCAACCCCATTCTCATGAGCCTTCATTTAGTCAATCCTTCCAAGATAGGATATTACAAGTTTTGAGCTCCCATACGCAGTCAATAGCCAAGCTAGAGACTCAAATGGGACAATTGGTTGAGACTTTCACTAGGCAAAGCCAGAGGAACCTTCATAGTCAGTCTGTTGTCTCAAAGGGAGAGGATTCCATGTCATTTGACTTGCAACCCACTGATTCACATCATGAGCAAGTCGAATCTGTTACATCCCTTCAGTATGGAAAGGTGTGTCTCCCCACTCGAGAATCGACTCATGAGCCCCATATCACTTCTACTGACGAGTCGATTTCCGTTATACCTCAGCAGAAGGGGCAAGGCCCTCAGTTGTTACAGTCTTCACATAAAGCCCCATTTTCTCAGCTTTTAGGATCACCGATTGTTTTTAGTAAGCAAGAGGTACAGATGCAGAAGGTTCTTGACCAAGTCAAGCCAGATCATATTCACCACTTGTCTGAAGTAGCATTCATTGATACTCGGTCGGTCCTAGACTCTCATTTCCTGACCAGTCTCTCAGATGAGACTAATCTCCGTTCTTCATGTCAAGAGAGTCATGATACTACATTTGGAGGTAGAAGGGATGGAAACACAGTGCGTAGTGTCACAGATGACACTCTTTTCTACATAGAGCCCGGTTGAGCCTGACTTCATGTCCATTGATCTCATGGACGATGAAGGTTTTTTCAGGGATCCGTCTGGCTGGGGACGTGAAACTTAGCGCTTTATGGGAGGCAACCCATATCTTGTATATTATTAGATTTGCTTAGAATTTATAGATTTTATTTTGTTTTTACTTTTTCGTTTTATTCATGAGTTTTTCATGTTCTTTTTGTTTCATTCATGGTTTTCATGTTTTGTCATGTATACATTGCATTCATTACATTCATAGAACGTATATTTTTAATTCATGTCAGGTTATTCTACTCTTTTCCCTCATTTATTTCTCTCATGTGCATTCACGTAGTTTCATATAAGCATGGGGGAGTGCCACTAGGACAGTGCCATTCAAGCATGGGGGAGGGTGTAGTTTGCACACCTGGATATTTCTGTTTACGTTCTTGCACATGTTTACACATCTCTCATGAAAAGTAGATTTTTAAAGAAAGAGTTTGAACTTATATGAATGTTATTTCAAATCTGATGTTTTTAGAGGATTTTTAAGCCCCACGAAAATTTTTTCTGACATAGATCTAAAAATTATGGTTGTTTATGCGGATTTCAAAGAAATGATGATAGATACATGTTAGAATTTATTTTGAATCATAAATATGAATATGCATAGTTCTATTTTTGAAAAACTAAGCAAATGAACAAAAGCGTAAAAATGAGCTCAAAAAGTGAGTAAAAGCATGTGTTAGGTTGTTTGGATAATTCCACAATCCTTAGTAGATGGAACTTAGATGTAAGTTGAAACTTTTAATTCCATTTTCGAAAAGGAGAGTGGAAAACTTCGTGATCCTAAGTAACTGAGAACATATACAAGTTGAAATGTTTGACTCTCATGTTATAAGGGTGAATGAAGGAAGTCACTTTTATGTCTTAGTTGATATCTTTTGGTATGCATTGAAAAAGTATAGAAGATATTGACATTGCACAAGGCATAAAAGCAGACCACACGCAAGCTATAAGAGAAAAATAAGTGCGCAAAAAGAAAAAGCGTGAAAAGAAAAAAAGAGAGAAAAGAGCTTAAAAAGAAAGAAAAGTTCAATGCTTAGAAGTGTGATTGAGAAAACCTGTGTAGAAAACATATGAGTGAGGATAAGTAAATAATAATATGTTTTTATTGGATTTTCTAAGAATAAAACATAAATAATTGTGATATTTAGAAAAGTGAAAGAAATTCTTTTTTGTGATGGTATATAAAAGACTCTAATTATATTGTGATTTTGAAATAACAGGAAATATTTGTGAAAATAAAGTCTTTGATTACCTACTGCTTATGAGGATGTGTAATATTTTGCATACATGACAGAGATGTTTGTGGGTAGCATCACTGCAAACCCTCACGAGACCTTACTCGTCCACTGGGGTAACCCAGGGGTTGAAAGGGCTTGTTGCATGAGCTAAATGCAACCGTGATTCCTACGAAAGTGAGTTAGGTGATAGTTTGATTTCTTGCATTTTTCTAGTTTGCTCGAGGACTAGCAAAACATAAGCATGAGGGTATTTGATCATGCATATAATTCAGGGTTAATTAACATTAAAATATGCATGATTTTATAAAATAATGTTTCAAAAACCCAATTTTATGTTAGTTTTCGAGTAAATGTGCTAAAATGATTTAAAAATAGAAAATGCATGAAAAATAGTTTTATTTTACATTTTTATGCATATTTTAGTTTTTGTTATAGTCATAGTAGTTTAGTTTTAGTTTTCAATTAAAAAAAAATTTAAAAAAAAAATAGAGAAAATAGTTTTATATTGTTAATAAAATCATTTTAAATGTTTGTTTTTTAGAAAAGAAAAAATTAAATATAAATATAAATAGTTAGAATAGTTTTTAAGTTTCTTTATAAATAAGTTTTGATTTTAATTTTTGAAAACTTTATAATAAACTAGTTTACATAGTTTTTGTTTTTTTTTAAAAACTAAAAAAAACTATATAAAATAACCAACCGGTTTACACGGTTTGGGTTTCTTGGAAAAAACTGAAAAAAAATAATAAGCAAACCGGCTTGAACCAGTTTGAATTTTAAAACTGAAAAATTTTTTCTGTTTCAAACCGGTTCCAGCCGGTTTGGGGTTTTTAAAACCCAAAACATGAAAAAAAAACGGCGCCTCCCCCATACGGCTGAAGCCTCCCTCTTTCCCCTCTTTCCCTCTCTTCCCTCTCTTCTCACTCTCATCCACCATCGCCGGTGCTCCTTCTTGACCTACCTTCCCTTTCTCCCTCTTTGTCTGTCAATATCCGGCAGCCGGTGGTGGTGGAGCTTCAGTCCGGTGACAGCACGGTGGAGGTCGCCACTTCTTCCCCCGATTCTCTCCATTTCACGGTAAGTCAATCTTCTTCTTCTTCTTCCTCTTCTTCTTCCAAATTCTTCTTCTTCTTCTTCTTCATCCGATCTGTTTCTTCTTCCTCTTCTTCTTTTTCCTCTTCTTCTTCAGATTTCTTCTTCTTCCTTTTCTTCTTCCGATTTCTTCTTCTTCTTCTTCTTCCGATTTCTTCTTCTTCTGATTTCATTCTGTTCTTCTTCTTCTTCTTCCTCCTCTTCTTTTCATTCAGATTCTTCATTTGTTTCTTTTTATTCAATTGCTATTGATTTTCTGTGAAAAACTAAAACTAAAAAAAAACGTAAAAAGGAAAAACAGAAAAAAAAGTGTGCATCAGATTTTAAGTTCTGTAATAAACGCACTTCCTGTTTCATTTTGAAATTTCCTGTAAATTCTTGTTCGTTTACATCAGATTTCCATTTCAGTCATCGATTTTTATGTTTTCATTTCTTATTTTCAATTTTTATTTCTTGTTTTCATTCGTTGCATTTCTTCCTTGATTTCATGTTTTTCAAGTGACTTCCTGTTTTTCCTGTTTGTTTTGTTTCAATCTTGTTTAGCTGTTTTGTTCATTTCCAGAGTTTTTGTTTTTCATTTTTTTTATTTAATTTTCTATTTGATTCATTGTTTCCCTGTTTTGCATTATACTGATTTCTTATTGTTGTTCTTAGCATTGCAATTGATTTCCTATTTGTTGCATTTCTTGTTTTAATTTCAACGCATCTGTTTTAATCTTCTTAATTCCTGTTTTTGATTTTGAATATAGATTTGCATCTGTGTTTTTAGTAAAGTTTGTAGTAATTGTAATTCTAATTTCCTTTACTTTCCGATTACTAGTTTTTTTTTGTTTCATTAATCCTTAATTTCCTGTATTTTTTAGTTTCATGTATTTTCTGTTTTCAATACACTAAATTTCCTATTCACAATTATTTTCTTGTTGCTTTACATTACGGTTTCTAGTTAGTTTGTTTTTTTTATTGTACAAGTCATTTCTCTGCTTCTAATTTTTCCTTTATTTTCCTGTTTTTGTTAAGTAAAGTGTTAGTTAAGTAATCTGTTAGTTAATTAGTAACTAGTTAATTAGATTTAATTAGAATTCATTTTCATTTGAAATTGTCATTTAGAATTCTTGCCTAATTTCTTTTGTATATTTAGCATTTAGTCAGTTTAGTATAAATTTCCTTCTATCTGTGGCGTGTTCCTTTGAATTGTGCAGGATAGCACAAGACTGGAGCAGAATTAATTACGTGACACGAAGTACGAAGAATAAAGCTTCTTTTTGCTTTTTTTTTTAGAATTAGGAATTTGATCGGGTTTGTAAATATTGCACTTTACGCCCTCTGCGAAGGGTATTCATTTGTTGTAATAGTTAGTTGTTTTACTCTTCTTGAACATTTTACATTTCAATAATTCGGCAATAAAGATTAGTTTAGATTTGTGTACTTGAATACGATATATTCCCGTTCCCTGAGTTCGACCCGGTCTCATCCACTAGTGAGAACCGTTTTTTTTTATTTGATGTCTGGTTTTCACATGTTTTTCATATAAAAATCTTTTCAAAATTACAACGATTTAAAAGAAGACATCATCCATCATCGAGAGGAGATTCTAAGTTAATGACCTGGTACTCAGATCAACAACTCATCTCAAGCATAGCCCGCGTGGCAAATGGTCACCCAATTAGGAAGGTCCCCATGTGGTCAAAGAAGCATTGCCCCACAATGCATATCGTCTGATCAACGCAGATGGGGTAAAATTGTCAGATCCTGTCAATGCTCTACATTTGAAAAAATTTTATACTTAAAATGCCCATTCTTGCCTTTGTATTCTTCAAAGAGCCTTTTCAATAACAATGATCTTCTATCATCCTAACATTCTTCTCCATTATACTGGGGCATTTTTATTTTTATATACATACATTCATCTTCAAAATTTTTATATGCAAGCAAAATCAAATCAATTCTTCTATCACAAATCCCCATTCAGGGTAAGGGGCAATTCTGAAGCATTATTTCAACCATAACATCATGTGGACATATAGGATTGAGAGAGTTTTCTACCATCAATTTTTGTCATCTCTTAAACAGTTTCCTTCTACCCATTCAGGATAAGGGGATAATCCTGAAAGTGAGCCACATACAGTTAACTATGATGGTCTATTGAATTCAGAATCTTCATCAAGAATCTTTATTTTTCAAATACAGTTTGCAAGTTGAATCCTTCATAAAACCCAGTCCTCGAACTAGTTATTTTTAAAATTTTCGATCCTAGATCGAACAATTTTTGGAACCTAGTTCTCGAACTGGTCATTTTCAGATTTTTCAATCTTAGATCGAACCATTTTCGAAATTCATTCCTCACACTGGTTATTTCTCAAAAATTTTAATCAAAGATCAAGTTCATTTGCAAAACCCAATCCTCGCACTGGTTATTTCTAAAAAATCTCGATCTTAGATCAAGCCTATTTCTTGAGGTCAGTCTTTGTACTAATCTCTTTTCTTCAAAATTGTTGGTCTTAGAATGAATCCCTTCTTGGACCAATTTCTTTTTGAATTTGCGGTTCTTGGGTTGAATTCCTTTTTGAACCAATTTCTTCCTCAAAAACATGATCTCTAAGTTGAATTCTGTCTGAACCGGGTCTTTCATTAAGATCCTAGTTCAATCAATCATTTTTAGATCTTCAAGTCAAACCAATTTTTTGCGATCCAACCTTTTGTGAACACCCCAAATTTTTCAAAAAAAATCAAAATTCCCTTTTTGCCCGTGACATTCACCTTCTGAGATATTCAGAAGGGCAATTATGTCAATTTCCATTCATTTATCAGATTCACTGGTTAAAGATCCAAAATCCAAATTCAATTTCCATATCTGACCCAATCGCGAATCTAAATCTGATATCTGAATCCCATTTTGAGCCCAGATCTGCTATTTTTCAAAAAAAATCAAAAAACAATTCTCTGTATTTTCTCAAATATTTTATCTGGATCCAATCTCAATTCAAGATCCAAACCCAGTATTTTCTTAAAATCTCGGATCCATGGATCCAGACCCATATTTGAAACCCAATCTCTGAAATTTAATCGTGTATTTTCATAATATCTTCTATTGGAAAAACCTCAATTTTCAAAAAAAGTATTTTACAAAAATACTTAAAAAAAAAATCATTTTGGGACCCCATCTTCTTTGAAGTCCCTCTTAAAATCCCTTGTAAAATTAGGTTTTTCTTTAAAAAAAATGCAAAAGAAAAATTGGATAAAATGGCTTCATCTCTTTTTCTAAAAAAAAAAAGGCTCATAAATATAACCACCATTTTGAAAATTTCAAGAACCTAAAGGGACCCCTACTGAAAATCCTCTAACAGCCACTTCCTTTAAAACCAACCGCAGGGGTCGACTTCTTTCATCCACTATTCATCGGCTCATCTTCATCATCCGTCTGCAAGCTCCTCTCTATGCAAACCTTTTCTTCCCATTCCCTCTTGCTTCCCCGCTTCTTCTTCTTCTTATTTCCCTTTCTTCCCCTGGTTTTCCCCCAATTGGTTGAAGGAGGTCGACCACCTGTGTAGTAGAGCTACAGTAAGGGCCACCCTCCCCTCTCCTCTCTGCTCTTTCTGTTTTCCCTGGTTTTCCTTATTCATCGCTCCATTAAATCACTCCTTGTCGTATTGATTTGCTTATAGCAAAACCAATCCACATACATGCAATATCCAATGGAATATACATATTCCAACATCTTTCTTTCTTTTCTTTACAATTTATTTCTGGATTTTCTGTGTTTTGAGTATTTGTTTATACTATTTCATGTTAGATCCAGTAGTTCTTCATCATTTTTTTCAAAATTGTAATGCATTTCATTCTCTACTATCTGATGTTTAGCATTTGTGCTTTTATTTGTTTTATTTATACTTCGTTTCTAGCATTACAATTCTATATGTTTCTCTTTAATTTTAAGTCGAATGCGACATCTCATTTGGCAATCCTCTTTCTTATTTTGTGAGTTTTCATTTTGTTGCTATCTGATATTCATTTCAATCACCTCATTCTACTCATCTCCGTTTTGTTGGCATTAGTTCAGTATCATACGTTATGTTATTTCCATTTTGGCATTTTCAATTACAATCGTGCATCTATATGATTTAGCCTTCTGTATTTGGGCACTGCATTGTAGTTCTATAATCATTCATATTTACCGTATGTTCATGTTTTCCCTGCATTATACCACTCACTTTGATTTAGCCTCTTTTCTTTTCTTTAGTTATGTCTTTGTTTCTGTGTATTGGATGTGCATGGTTTATACATCTTCATTTTCTACATCTCCATCTACGTGATCTAATTTGATTTCGTTCAGCATTTTATCTTTATTTTGTTTTCATCATTTGCAATCCTTTCCGTTCTAATCTCATCCATCTCATTATAGTTGCTATTCATTACAATCGTGGTTCACTGCAGCTGTGGAAGTTTTAGTTTACTATCCATCTTACTTTGTTTAGATTACTTTCCTGGAAAGTTTTTCTTTCTTTTCCCAAACATCTCATAGCCCAGCATGTCTACTTTGTTCATTCAGCATGTCATCACCATCCACCATGGCACATCTCCATCACATAGCATCTGTGTGATTTGCTAAATATCCAGGGTATAGTAGTTTGATCTCTGGGTCTTTCATTTTGTCATCTACAAAGCCCAATATGGGATTTGAGATACAAAAAAAAATCCCATGGTGGTCTTAACATCTTATGGTAATGCAACCCGTGCTGCATTTGCAATGGCTTGTGAATTTCTGTAAAAGTTTGGTTTTATGTAGTTATGTCGCTGTCAAAAAGTTGCAGAATGGTCGATCATCACTGCATTTAATCTCGATTTACATCTAGGCACTTGCTGCATTTTCTATGCATCTGCATGCTACCATTCGTTGCATTTTCTGCATCATACTCTTTATTATGGATCCGCTGTGTCCCCTCCATATCAGTATCCGACTTTGTGCCATCAAGTTCATTAGAGTATTTCACACCTAATTGCATTTTTGTATTGCATTCTTGCATATTAGCGTGCCATTTCGCATCATCCCATCTCCAATTTAACCAACTGCCTATAGACATTTCCTGCATCACCTACACAACCATCATCAATTTATCCATCATGGTATCTCCTGCATATTTTGGATCTTGCACATAGCCTGCAAATTATCTGAAGGAAATACTGAAAAGTTTTGGTGGGTCTAGTATCAAAGAAGAGAGCGCATCTCCTACAACGGATTCCTCTGGGAGAATTTCCTTTCAATCTTATACAATAGGACCTCTAATCGATGGAAAATTCTACTTGAGAAATAACGGTCCTGGTTGCATAGCCCCAGTGAATGCTTCAGGTCATACGAAGGAATATTTGAGTAAGAGTGTAGACATGGCTCTAGGATCTCAGCCCATCACAATGAAGCCGCCTAATTGTCTCCTTGGATCTTACATTCGTACACCTGTTATCATCGCAAAATTTTTCCCTCCCTTTGCGAGAGAGAGAAACGATTCTGTGAGTCAAACTCAACCAAAGTTTTGAAATTGGTTTTTGAAAATTACTCGCCTCCATTTTGAAAATTTGTGGGAAAATTACGTGGAATGGGATCCGCATGTCGGTACAAGGTTCAACCGTTCATGGTGCCTTTACCAAAGGTAATTGAACCAAGGATCAAATGTGTGCTTCAACTAAGTTCAAATATCTAAATTATGCTCTATTTTTTTTAAAATGCACAGAGAATCAGGCATGTGCTATAGAATTTTGCAAAAAATGCAAGTTTGAGAAATATGATGTTTGCTTGGAAAATTGAAATGTGCTTGGAAAATGCTTGAGAAATACTTGGGAAAAGTGATGATTCTGGGAAAATCATGAATTTTATTGAAAAATGACTTTTGAATGGAAAATGGATTCTCAGGAAAACTTGGACTTTGAGAAAATTGATTTTGAGATTTGGATTGCTTTTTTGAGGAAATCGATTTCTAAAATGGATTTGAGAATTCTGGGAAAACTAGTTTTAGAGATATTTCAAAGACTTTGAGAAAATCAACTTGTGAACTTTGAAAATGAAATTAAGAATGTTAAAATATTGGAAAACCAGGATTTGAACTTGGGAAATGCTTGAAATATCATTGGAAAACTCAGAGTTTTTTAAGAAAATCAATTCCTGAGAAAGACTTGGAAAATTTTAAGAAAATCGATTTCTCTGAAATGGAATTGGGAAATGAGTTTGAAAATGATGCAAATTTAATGAATGAATGAATTTGAAAGACATGTTTTTGGGAATTGAGAAAATCCTTTTGAGTTTTGAGAAATGCATTGCATTTTTGAAGTTAGCCTAAGAGTGTAGGGTGAATGTGGCTAATACGAAGATCACAAATCTGAGTTTTATTTGTATTCTAACTATGGCCAAAAATATGAATTTCATCAAGTTTGTCAACTTCTTAAGATCTTGTGTATGTGCCATTCGTGTGAACAATGGTGGATTTAAAATAAATGCACATGAATCATACATCAAATATTAAAATTTGTAGAATTAAACTATATGCATTGCAGTCCTATTCTATGCAGAAAATATAAATCTTATTCCAAATATTACAATTTTGATATTACATTAAATTGAATAAAGTAAATAAGTAAAAGTCTTCCTCTTGAATATTCTTGCAAAACTAGAAAACATGTTAGCATAGAAATGTAGGTTTATCTGGATTTATCGGATATTATTGAGATATAAACCCAATTCATACCTCTATGATATAAACATAAATGATGATTGAGGTCAAATGACCAAAATGCCCCTGATAGCAAGACTATGGCCTTGAAATCAGGGTTTTTTGAAATAAATTTTGTAAAAATGCAAACTTTGAAATTTAAATGAATAAAAATGATATGAAAATCAACTATAACATGATATTAAATGATGATATGCATATTAAAACCCTAAAAATGCAAAAATATCATAAAACATTAAATTTCGTTTATTTTTCGCTTGAGTTTTGCCTTTAATTTTAAAAATTAACTAACACAAAAGGCAAATGAGCTTGAAATTGGCTCAAATTTAGCATGTACACCTAGACTAGACCTAAAAATAGAATGGAATCTGAAAATCTATCTTTTTGATATTTTTTTAATATAGAAATTAATTAAAAACCCTAAAAATCAAGATTTTTGCCCTAAAAGCTAGACCTAGCCTAGTAAAAACTGAATTTTGGATACTAACCTACCATAGAAATTCCCCAAATTTTATGGGATGACAGAGGATAGTTAGGAAAAGATTTTTTCCTTTTACAGTTTTGGGATTTGACCTATGGTCGGAGATTTACAACTCCGGCAAGTTGGATCGGAATCCGGCGACTCCGGAATTTTGGGCAGACTGACGGGTTTACACAAAAATTCTGGGCAAAATGGTAAATAGAAGCCAATACCTCTGAAATTTTAGGAGGGTTACCTTGACACACATAGGAACAGTTTCTATTTTGACAGTTTCTCCATTGGACCTACGGATTGGATGGACACAGAGGTTTATCAAACCTCTAATTCTAATAAAATCTAATTAATAGGGATTTAGCTAATGAATTTGTAAAATCTGTAAAACTAAGAATCTGAACCCTAAAAATCCTGAAATTCTGGAAAATGGTAGAGGAGTTTATTAGAAACAACTCCACTATTGAGGGTTTTGGCATTTAACCTATCGGTTGACGCACCGCAGCGGATTAGGGTCGGTCTCGACCCTGGCAGGCAGGAAACCAGATTTTCACTGGAGTATGGAAAATCCGATTTTTGACAAGTAGCAAATCTTTTTGTAAAAATCCCATAAAATAATTAAAAATAGTAGATTCCATCACGGATCTACTATATATATTTTTTTAGAATGAATCGGACCTCCCATGGGAGCGATCTCGGGTCGACAACCTTGCTAAAGGGGAGTCTGGAATCTCCAAAGGGTTAAAAACCTGATCTGGAGTTTGGATTTATTCAATGAGGTTATTAAACTGAAATTGATCCAGATTTTTGCAGAGAAACGAAGACTAAACATATGTATCTACCATGAAAATTTCAAGATTTATAAACAAAAAATCAAACATAAAATTATAACTGGACTACATGCATGGATCTAAATTCTATAAACTATCAATCAAATGTTAATAAAGCTAAACTAAATGAATGAAATGATCATAAAACAATGAAATACAATTGAATGTAATCTTAAATAGAAAAGAAGCATGAAATCTACGTAAAACATAAAAAACATTAGGGAGGCATAAACCCTTTTTGTTTTATGTTGTTGTGAAAAGGGAAGATCCAGTCCATATATCAGACGGATCTCCCTTATTCAGCCCGGATCACCCATTGCATGCTTGTGAAACAAACTATTCTAACCATATAAACCTGGTGTTGTGACTGAATTCACGCCAGCTCTAAAAAAATTTAAAAATAAACAAATAGTAAAGCCTATGAAATGGACTCACCTTGGAACAACTAGCTCCAGCTGTAGAGGGGTTGGATGGAATTTGGATATGCCTTGGTTGGGGGTTGAAGTAGGTGGAACAAATTATGGAGAAGATGTTCTGTTGTGGTGCCGGTTGGTGTAGGGGCTATGCTTGAAGGAAGTTGCGCCTTGGTGTAGTTGGAGGATATTCCTGACGATTGCTGCAATGGATGGTGATGGTTGCTCCCAAGTAAAGGACGGAGGTACTGTGCTGCACTTGTTGAAGGAGATGCTGCACAGGCTGGAAATGGAGGGCTGCCTTGGTGTGGCTGAAGCTGGAGATGGTGGAGACTTGGAAGCAATGGCAAAAATGACTACTATCAATGATGCTGAACCGATGGGGAGCTGCTGAAGGTTGAAGGCTGTTGAGAATGAGCAGTCGTGCAATGCCTCTTGTGTGATCACTTAGGAAAAAACTAGAAAAATACCTAAGTTTTAATGAGAGATGGGTTTAATGTGAGAGGAGACGTGCGCGTGAACAGGGAGGAAAGCAACAACCGTATGGAGTAGTTGAGAGAATAGGAAAGGAGCTGGAGTAATAAGGAGTGGAAGAAAGAAGGAAAGAAAGGGAGAAGAAGAAAGGAAAGAAGAAAGAAGGGAGAAAAGGAAAGAAAGAAGGAAGGAGGGAAGGAAGAAAGAGGAAAAGAAGAGAGCGATAGGGTTGTACGTGAAGGAGAAGGAGAGGGAGGAAAGAGAAGGAAGAAAGAAAGAATAAGAAAAATGAAGAAGGAAAGAAAGAAAGAAAAAGAAGGAAAAAGGGAAAGAAAGAAAAGAAGAAAAGAAAGAAGGGGAAAAAGAAAAGGGGAAGAAAAAGAGAGGGAAAAGAAGAGAAATCTGGATTTTTTTTTGTTATTATATTTTTTTTACATGTGGTGCCACCTTGAAGTGGGCCCATGTGCTTTTTCAAAAAGGGTTTCAAAGTGGGCGTGCCACTTTGGAGTGGGCCCACATGATTTCCAAAAAAGAAAATTTTAAAACCCGAAAAGGTTTCAGTGTGATGCCACTTAGAGTGGGTCTCACTTTCAATTTTGGAAATTCATTTTGAAGGCCAAAGGATAAAATTGTCTCTTAAAAAAATTCTGGACGAAATGAGCTATTTTTGGCAGTTTTTAAAATGAGCTCAGAATTTGAAGTTCTATACCCCGTTGCGAAGAAAATCCAGTTTATGATTTAAAAAACCAAATTTGAAAAGAATCTAGATTGTTTTCTTGATAAAATATTTCCAAATTTAGAATATTGGGGGTAAAAATATAAATTTTGGAAACCCAGGGTTTGAAATTGATTTTTGAAGACTTTAAAACTCGAATCTGGATTGAAATTTTTAAAACTAGAGTTCTGGATCTCGAAAATGAAATGAAATGTTATGAAATGATGAAGAATGACGAGAAATGATATGAAATGCCATGCAAAATGCTAACCCTGAATTAAAAATATTGGATATTAGACTCTGATTGATATTTGTACCAGTTCAAAAAGTGACAATTTTGATAAAAATGGGCAAAATGGTTCAAGAAATGGTTTTTGGTCTCTACCGGGCCAGAGTGACACTGAAAATTAGGGTTTGAGCTGGTTTGAACTGTGATGAACTGGATTGAGCTGGGTTCTAGGGTTTCAAAACTCAGATGGACTGATGATACACTGACTTAACTAAACTCCAAGACTGAATTATCAAGAAAAGCTACCATTTTTAGAGAAATGGTCACTAGAGTGAAGTGAATTACAAACACGAGCTGGGTTCGAGCTAAAACAAAGGTCAGTAATATTGAGATGAATTAAAACTGAAGCTCGAACACTAGCTCAACTGACTGGACTTAGCTCAATTTCAGCTAAATGAGTTGAAATGGGTTCTTGGACACTTGGAAATGGTTTTGAACTAAAACTGTAGTACTTGAACTTCTGGTGAGCTCAAGCTAGACTCAGAGGAATACGACTGACTCGGAATGACTGACTCAAAGACAATTGGCTTGGATTTGAGTGAGAAATGAGCTCATTTCTGAAGAAATGATCCCATTTTGGCAAGAATAGTCAGAAATGGAAATGGTTTGTTCATTGTGAGCTTGAAATGACTGATATTCTAACTGTTATGAGCTTGAGAATGAGCTTTGTTGACTCTGACTGGCACGAGTTTAAGATGACCTAGGGGTAAAATGGTAATTTTTCTAATGAAAGTGGGTAAAATGGTAGTTTCGTAAGACAGACTCAGGTAAAATGGTAGTTTCATAGTTTCAAAAAAAATGTCCCAATAAGGTCTTCATGTACTCCTTTGTCATTCAGGTAAGGGTAAAACCTGAAATTCATCTTGATATATTTTTGTTGCATCTAGGTTAAGGGTTAAACCTGAGTCATTCCAAAAAGCTTATCTTGTCTCACCTATGAGACTTGATCAAAATTTCCATTTTCACCATTTCAGGATCTTCATCTAAAGTCCCATCATGATTTTCTCATTTCTGTTATCCAGTCATATCATTTTCGAGGATTTCATCCTCCCAAAGTCATTCAGCATAAGGTTTTAAGCCTCAGATTAATGATTTCAAAATAAATTCTTCCACACCCAGTTCAGATCTACTGACTGGGCATTTTTCAAAACTTAGAGTGTTTTCTTTGCCACTAAGCTCGGCTTTCAACCAGCTTAGTAGCAAAGAGGGGCATCTGTGAACACCCCAAATTTTTCAAAAAATTACAAAAATTCTCTTTTTGCCTCTGGCCCCCATTTTTTTAATAAATTGAGTCAATTTCAATCAAAATTCTAGTTATTTATCGGATTTTACTTAAATCAAATCCATTTTCTATATCTGACTCGATTTCGGATCCAGATCCAGTGCCAAAATCCAAATCTGAGCCTCGTCATCCAATTTTCAAATTGAATTTAAAAAAATACCAAAAATATTTTCTAAAAGGCTCAAACCGTCCATCCAGTATCCATTGGGACCCACTGTCCTGTATTTCTCGATTCGAGGTCAAAAACTCGAATATTTCCTAAAAAACTGGATAAAACCCATTTTCTGAAGAAATTTCCAAAAATTCAAGCCCAAATTCTTAGAAAACCCTTCTTTTGTAAATATTTTAAAATTTCGCAAAATTAGTTTAAAATCCTTTAGTTTTCAGAGTTTTTGTTTAAAAAACACAAAAAAAAATTATAAAGAAAAAAATAGAAAAAAAGAAAACTCAAAAAAATGGCTTTAAACGACCCCTTTTTTTAAAAGAACTTGTAGAGGAGCCACCTTAAAAAAAAAATAGAAAGCCACCGTTTTGAAAAATTTTAAAAATAAGAATGACCCAATTGAAAGAAAACCTAACGGCCTTCTGTTATAAAACAGGAGGTGCAGGGGTCTCCTTCCCATCCATTTTTCTTGCCCCTCCACGATCGAGCCTCTCCTGCTCTTGATCGAGCCTCTTGATTGCCTCTTCACCCCTCCCCTATGCCTTTCTGATCCATTAGCGCCCTCTCCTTCCCTTGATCGAGCAATTGCCATCCCTTCCCCTTCTCTCTTTCCCCTTTCACTGCTCTCTTAGCTTTCCTTCCGATCAACTGAAGGAAGTCTGCTCCAAGACCACGGTAAGCACCCCTCCCCTTTTGCTTTTCTGGTTTTCCTTTTGGATTTTCTATTTTTGGCCCCCATTAACGCACCATGGATGGTGTTGAATTTCCTGTTCAATATCAACCCATCCTTGTGCAAGAGCAACAAAATATTCATTCCGACATTTCCCTTTTATGTTTATTGAATTTTCTGGCTTTCGATCAAATGTCTGTCTATACCCGTTTTTCTTATATTTCTTTTCATTATTTGAGTTCCTATTTACGCTTGTAGATTTCTCATGTTTGTTCTGATTTCCAATTCATGATGAATTCCTGTTTTATTTTGATCGTTTGTTAATTTTTAGATTTTTGTTTTTTATAGTCTGATGATCTTGATCGTCATAGTGAGTTTACATTCCTGATTCACATCATCATTCACTAGGTCTCATGTCATCATCCTGCATCTGGTTCAATGGTTCGTTTGTCTTTTTTTTTTTTTATCATTTACATTGTGTTTAGATTGATACTGGAGTATCAGTATCATACGCCCCATTAGATTCTCTTGATTTCATACTTCATCGTCTTTATTATATTATGGACTTACACATCATACATATCTGTTGTTTTTCTCCTTCTCTCACATTTTTGCAATTCACCAAATCACTATTATCATCGGATGGTATTACTTCAATGTATGATGATGTAAAGTTGTTTTGAAATATACATTGGATTTCTGATTCGCTGTAAAAAAAAAAAAGTAAAGGGTTTGATATTGGTGTAAAGAATCAGATTCACAATTCCCTGAAAAGATGTTTCGTTCCTCTCCAAGAGTAAGTTAGTATTGGTTGTAAAATCCATTTATCCATTAGATGAGCTTCATGGTATTTGGAGTCTGTATCATTCGATTTTTTTTTACAGCCTTGGTTTCCCTGTATCCTGTGTTTTGCATTAGTTCTATTGTTATATCATTCCCTTTTTCTTTTTAAATGTTAAGAATAGAATATCCTGAGTTCTCTTTTTACCTTTCAGATTTGTTTTCTTATACAATTTGTTGATGTATTAAGCAAAGATGAGGTTCTTAAGGATAACTTTTTTATATAATAATCATTATGTTTACAAGCATTTACCTAATTGCTTAAGTGGTTGTTGTTTTTAGAGTTATTACCTATCTTTACAATGGATAAGGAGTAGGATATCTCCTTGTGATCTTTCTATTTCTGGAGTCTCTTTTCTTTCCCTGCTGTTGTTACTCAAAATTATTTCAGTCTAGGACTGTACTCTGCTAAGTTTTCATCTGTCTATAAAATACCTTAAACATCTTACTTGATGCATGATTTCCAAGAGACAGACCTCTCTATAAGTTGTGCACTTGTGCTTTCTCCTTACAGCGGCATCATATCTCTTTGTCCATTGCATCAACTTCGCTTGTGCCTCACATGTCACATTGTCATTTCCTCCCCTTTTTTTTGTCATATTGCATTATCACATTTACTCATCTCATCCATGGCATTGATATCTTTGAATTCTTTGCAGTTCTGATTGTTAATGCTCATTTCATGATCTTCCTTTCTTCTATTTCCATATATTGTTCTGGTTCACCTACTGCTTTATTTCAATTCTAATTGAATCGGTACTATTCTTGTTTTTTATCCATTCAGCATCTTTGTTTTTTTTATCATTTTATCCATATTGCTTGTTTGGCATTTTTTTTTGTTTCAATTATGAATCGCCATCCTGAGTAGTAGGATCGGCAAGTAAAAAAAATAATATTGATATCCCAGGTATACCAGTTGCTAGTAATGGCATTCGTATTAATGAAACAATGGACTGATAATTCACAATATCTCATGTGTTTGGAAGGGACAAAATTCCAAGCCTTTTTTTAGTTTGCTGGTAAACGTGATGGGGCCAAAATAGTGAAAGGAGAAGGAACAATGAAAGGTTTGGGGAGCTTGGTGATTCCAAGTCTGGAATAACTGAGTGCTCTTCAACAAATGTCTTTTGCACTTGATTCTGATAGCAGCTATCTACATCTGATCAAAAGGGATTTGTGGAAGTCATTTGTAAATCCATTTGCAAATAGCCTCTTTCTGAAATAATACATGTGCTCTCACAATTATGCTCTACTGTGATCAAGGATCACTATATTACAGCAATTTGCTCGAATCTGAGAGTTCGGTTTCATTTCCCTGCCTTGCTTATCACTCTGATTTTTTTACACACCACAAGCAGTGTAGGCACAACAACAACTGCACCTCATCACTTCACAACATGTATCAGCTGCTAATCGCATTGTTCATTGCCCTTACCTACATCATTTCTCCATAGCATATGCCACCTATGTTTATCCATTGTGCATTTACTTAGGCTCATCTGTCATTCACCCCTCACTTCTACATTTGTAATACCTTCTGCCATCATCCCCCATTCACAACACACTTCAGCCTATAGCACATCTTTTGTTGTTGCAAGCACGGCATTTACAATATCATCTAACATTTCCAACACCTCATTCACCTTCTTATTCCCTGTTACATTACATGTTGCATTGATACAACGCCATTACCTGGCACACATAGCCTTCTCCAACACTGCACTCTACATCTTCAAATCATCACAACCACCACCTGCTCTATGCGTTACACCACTTCCTGTGTGCTGTTACACTTCACCCTATCACCTGTCATACGCCTATTCACTATAGCTTACCACCTAAAACATCTTTGTAACATTAGCTATGTTATCCTGTTACACCCATTTGTTTACCATATCCAACACCTGTACTCCCCTTCCACAATTTGCATTCATACCCCATTGTGCCACCTGTTATAGCCATTCTCATCACCATTCCCATACATCTATCACATACTTATGCCTCCCTGTTAAATCCATTATCCTCTGCAACTACATCCCTATTGCCACAATCTCACCTTGCATATCTCAGTTATGCCTTCACTTCCTCGCATATCATGGCACCATTAACACCTCATTCCAGCCTCTCAGCCTCCCCTCTCCTCCAATATATAGCCTACTGCAATATACAGTGCCTGTGTTCTGCAAACTACAACACATCAGCATCTTTTTTTTTTTTTAGTTACAGTTTCCTTCATTCTTACACCTACCACCTTCATGGCCTTTTCACCTTTCCCCACATTGCATGTTAACAACAATTGTTGCATTTGTGCCTTATATTTTGACACCTAGATATCTCACATCCATTGTGCTACCCACACATCAGGCCAACAGACCTTGTTGTACCCCTTGCTATCATTTGTAATACATCAACCACTACTATAGTGTTGCCCTATATCCCTATAGCCGCACCTTCTATTTGCAACTCTCTCAGCCATCACTCATGTACGTTATACTTCACACACCTAACTCCCTGCTAAATAACCATCTACACTTTATTTCTCCTCCCACAGTGTACACACACACCCTGTGTCCACACCTTTACATAAGTACCATTCCATTGCTGTCACCCATCTTCACCTTGCTGCATTTCACCCCAGCAGATAGGATCTTCACTTTCACCCAGCAGCCATCAGTATTTTCCTCACAGTAATGCTTCTATTGTCTTCCCTATACTACACCTTACGTCTTCACAGCACCAGCCCCTCACATCACTGCTACCCTTCATACCTCACCTATGCACCATATTCACTACACAGCTTTGTCTCTACACCATCAACCACTGTTGTCACCATATTGCAGCAACACTCCCAGTACCCTTCCAACCTACCTTACACACTCCCCTTACTATCTTCTTCCACTTGAGCACCCTTCACTGTTGCAATTCACTTGCAACAACATTGCATTATTCATTTATCTACACCACTACGCTCTATTACACTACATTTAGGCATCATTTGTAGTTTCCAAAATAGTACATTTCATTGGCACTTGTCCAAATGCATTCTTCCCAATATTACAAGTGCATAGGCATTCTCTCATTAACCTAGGCATTACATTTAGGAGCATATACACATACATTTCTTTATTTTAGCCTGGGTATGGCACTTCATACATGTATTCTCCATTAGAGTAGATATAGGCATGTGCATTTGTCTTTTAACATAATATCTTTCATTTACCTTTTGCTAACTTGGTTGTTGCAGGAAATCTGTGGAAAATACTAATTTACTTCTTAGATTAGGGATTTTAATTTTAATTTCATTTTAAAACTTGTAATAACTAGATCAATGAGAATATTTACATTTCCTGTATTAGATTAGAATGTATGAGTATGCATATATTCTAGAATCGCTTGTTTCATGTCATTTTCTCTTTTATTTCAAAAATTCACAAATGGGAACACGAATGGCACATGCACCATTCTAATAAGAGATAATTAAATCTTAAGAAAATGATTCACATTGATGGCCATAGTCAAAATATGAACAATGCTTAAGATTTTTATCGTTTATGGGATAACATTGGATCCACACCGGATCTCTTTCAAAATCATCATATTTTTAAAAAAAATCTTCCTTTATCAGAGTTTAACTTGAAATTAACTTAAAATATATATCAATGGCCATAGTCAAGATATATTGAGAGTTAAATTCATTTAAAACTCTATAAAGGCACCAAAATGTATTTTATTCTTTATTTGAATTTAAATATAGATTATCTTATAATACATTTTATGACCATAGTCAAAGATGTATTATATCTTCAATCTTATTTTAATTCACTTAAAGAATGAAATATGCTTTTCAAAAACCCAATTTCAAATTCTTTTAATTCATTCATCGTTTAGGATAAAATTACATCATATTTTCAAAATTCTTTTCATATTATTTCAAAATCCAAGTGATTTTGAGATATGTTTTCAAAATATCTTCTTCATTTCTCAAATCAATCTCCAAATTTTATTTCAAATTCATTCTATCTCATTTCAAAATTCAAGCTTCAATTTCAAAGTCCAATTTGGCTTTGAAATTTCGAATTAACTTCTATGTTCAAAATTCAATTTCCAATTCAAATCCAATTTCAAAGTTTAACTCAAACTTTGAAAATTCAAATTCATTTTTATTTTCAGGCTTCGATTCAATATCCCAGGATCCAGATCCATCTTCTAATTCCATATTGTATTCCAGATTTTGGATCCAATCCCATCTTGGATTCTAGAGTTCAAATCCAATTCCATCTTGGATTCCAGATTTTCAAATCCAAATCTATATTGGATTCCAGATTTTAAATCCAATTCCATCTTGGATTCCAGATTTTCAAAACCAAATCCATCTTGGATTTTGGATCCAAATTCCATCTAGGATTCTAGATTTTAGACCAATTCCATCTAGGAATCTAGATTTCAGATCCAATTCCATCTCAGATTTCAGATTTTCAAATCCAATTTCATATTGGATTCCAGATTCAGAATCCAATTCTATCTAGAATTCCAGATTTCAATCCAATTCCATCTTGGATTCCAGATTTTTAAATCCAAATCCATCTAGATTCTAGATTTTGGATCCAAATTCTATCTAGAATTCCATATTTCGAATCTGATTTCATCTTGGATTCAGATATTTGAATCTAATCTCATTTTCTAATTTCATTTCCAATTCCAAACTCAATTCCACTTCCAAATCTCACATTGATTTTCAAATCCGGATTCCAATTCCAACTCTATTTTAAAAAATTCACTTTCTCCAAGTCTAAATTCAATTTCCAAAAACAAAAATTCCTATTTCTAGGTATGAATTCAAGACTCAAGACCAAAGACCCCTTTTCAAAATTGATTCTTGAAAGTCGATCCAAATTCAAAGATCATCTTGACTTTGAAATTTCATTCTTACTTCAAAATTCCAATTCTCCTTCATCTAAGATTTATTTTTCAAACTCTAAAATATTCTGAGATTTAGAAATTTAAAGTCTCTTCTTCCAGATCCATTGTTCGAAGTTCTAAGTTAGATTCAAAATCTAACTTTTTCAAATCAATTTCTTTGAATCATTTCTTTATTACATTATCAAATTTATTTCAAAAACACTTGAAAAAACCTAAAATTTCTAAATTATTTCCTCAAAAAAGCATACATCTTTGCATTTGCACAAGCATGATTCTTTGTGCATTCTTAGACTTAGAATAAATTCTTAGACAATATTTAGGCAAAGCAAAAGGCATAAATTTGATCCTTGGTTCGATTACCCTGGTAAAGACGCCAGGAACGGTCGAATCTCGTACCGACGAGCGAATCTTGTCTCTCCATTTTTCTACAAATTTTAAAAAATGGTGGCGAGTAATTTCAAAATATTTTCAAAATTAAGGTCAAGTGAGACCTTTGCAAAAGAGTTCATCTCTCTTCTTTCTTTTCTTTTTTCTCTTCTTTTCTATCTTTTATTCCCCTTAAAAAAGGTAATAAAGGTTAGAAAGGGAAAGAGAAGGAAAAGAGGAACACAAGAAATTTTTTTTTGCAATGATTACAAAAGTTGGCGATCGTGATGGGACTCGTCTTCGTCCAGTCGAATTTTTGCCTTTTGCTTTGCTTTAATATTGTCTAAGTCTTTATTCCTCAAATGTCAGCTTCATTTTCATGCAAACCTTAGGAGCCTAGACTCTGTCCTAGCTGACATAATGCATATAGGATTTAAGAATGGTTTGGTAGGGCCATATTGAGGAGATTATTGCATGTTCACTTAGACTTAGGTCTGAAATACAACTCTCCTCAATTCTAGGGATTGAATGCAAACAATGTATGCAAGTGTATGCTTCTCTTCATTTAAAATCTATCTCTTTAGGACTTGCATTAGAGCCATCAGGTTTATTGCATGTTGAACATGTTTTCAAAGACATCCCTACCTATATTGTCCTGGTCTTCACGTTGCTGGGCTGTCTCACTAAACCATAGTTCGAGAGAGAGCCTCACAATTGGACCACTTATCTGGGTTAACGCCCCCCTACCACGTACTTAAGGGCCATAGTCTGAAGTATATCGGTAGGTGCTCAAGGATGTTGGGGAGCCATTACCTTAGAACTGGAGAAATTCTTATGCCACGTACTTTGAGCTTCGGCTTGAGTATATCGGCATACCCTGATTGAAATCAGATGATCTAAATCTTAGAGTTAGGATTAAGATCCTACCAGTCATTTCAAATATTGCATTTAGAGTCAGCTTTTAGGGAGTGTTGTTTGTGCATCCTTGTTTGTACAATTGTGATTCTGTGATATTTATTTATTATATTTCCTTATATTTTTCAAAGACCCTGGGTATATTATTTAAAATTTTCTCTTTGTTTTCAAAACCCAGATGTATTTTTTCTTTTCTTCTTCTGATTTCTTCAATTCTTTTGATCCTGCCAGCAATTTTTCAAATATTCAAGTCTCGCTATATTTTTAAATTTCTCTTCTTCTTATATACTTTCCAAATTTTATATTTTTATATAAAATCTCTTTTATCGAAAAATTTCTTTTCAAAATTCTTAAATATCTTCTTCGTCATCTCGTGTTCTCCGGTCTAAAACCATTCCTTCATTCCTGCAGAAAATATTGACATTCCATCATGGTTCAGACAAGGACTGGAAAGAAAACAGTTCCCTAGCACAGTGACAACGAAATAGAAGAAGTGGGTTCTCCCAGGTCATCTAGGGGATAGAGCTAGGACAAAGGAGATGATGTTGATCCTGTCATTTACGGTTTATTCCAGAAAATAATGGCCAAAATGGTGTCGGAACAAGCTGAGGCCAATCTAAAGGAAACATTTTCAAAAAAGGAGCTCAAAAAGAGGTTTGCAAAAAAGCAAATCAGGATCACCAGAAAAAGGGTTCAGGAAGACAACACTTCTGAGGGCACAGAGCCAGTAGAGGAAGAGGAGTCAAAAGAAGAGCAGTTTGTGTTCAGTCAGAATTCTCCACGATAGTTCATGAAGATCGTAGAAGAGCCTGAATCAGTAAATAGGCCCAAGTATGGGATTCCAGCAGAGGATCCGATGCGCGAGCAATTGAGGGAAGTAACCCGCGCAGTCAAGGACATACAGGCCAAGAGTAAAGGCAAGCAGACCTATACTGGCGAAGATTTCTATGATGGCCTAGATAGAGATGATAATCTGGAAAACATTCCCCGTAAATTCCTCAAGTTTGACGGAACCGGTAATCCAAAGGCTCATCTAGCCACATTTTATGCAGAATGCAGCCACTTCAGAAAAAATAACATGGCCTTGTTTATTTGCTTTCCCTGTAGCCTAGAAGGTACAACGGCCAGGTGGTATGCAGACCACATCAATCCTATCAAACTACGAGAGTTTGATAAGGTGGTAAATTTGTTCATTGAGCACTTCTTATTCAACACTGAGGCTTTGCCTACGCTCAATCACCTTTACAACCTGAAGTAGAATGAAAATGAAAAAGCTGGAGAATTTATCCACAGGTGGAGAAGCACCTGTAATAAAATAAAAATCCCCATTCCAGAGGAACATGCACTGTAGATGATCCTCAATAATTTTTCTCAACCCCTGAGGAGCCTCATCGCCACTTCCCTGATGAAATCCTTCATCAAATTGATTGAGCGAGCCGAATGGCTTGAGATAGGAATGGAGAATGACCTCTACGAGGGCATGACTCTAGTCAAAAATATCCAAGACTAGAAGAAGGCGCAGTTCACTCACTCAGCTGGTACCTCTGGCAATAATCATGGCAGTAGCAGTAGAAAGAACAAAAATAACAGTGACAGTGGCCCGAAAGTAGGTCAGAACAAGGGGCAAAAGGAAAAGTTCTTCAAGAACAATGACAAGCCACTTCTGACTGGCCTCCAGCAAAAAGGCGATCTTTAAGAGAAACCCAAGTACATCAAGTGGGAGAAAGATCGAATCTTCACTTCTTTAGATCAACCTTTGGAAACAGTTTTGGAGTACATGTTGACCCAGGGAATGATCAAACTCTGTAAAGTTGCGGATCCTCCCGTAATCATGGGAAAATTTAAAGAGCAATTCTGCAAATTCCATAGGACAATGTTATCATCGCAGAATTTTTCCTCCCTTCCTCTGCGAGAGTGAGAAGAAACGATTCCGCGAGTCAAACTCGACCAAAGTTTTGAAAATTACTCACCTCTGTTTTGAAAATTTCGTGGAATGGGATCTGTCCGTCGGTACGAGGTTCAACCATTCCTGACGCCTTTACAAGGGGTAATTGAACCAAGGATCAAATGTGTGCTTTGACTAAGTCAAGTTATCTAAATCATGTTCTATTTCCATAGAATGCACAAAGAATCAGGCATGTGCTATGAAATTTTGAAAATATGCAAGTTTTGAAAGAATGATGTTTGCTTGGAAAATTGAAATGTACTTGGAAAATGATTGGAAAAGTGCTTGAAAATGAAATTCCTGGGAAAATCATTGAACTTCATCAGAAATCAGAAATTTGTATTGGAAAATGAATTCTAAAAAAAACTTGATCTTTGAGAAAATCGATTTTTGAAATTTGGAATTGCTTTTCTGAGAAAATGGATTTGAGAATCTTGAGAAAGTCAGGAAGTTCATTGGAAAATGATTTTTGAAATGGAAAATGGATTCTTAGGAAAATGGGAACTCTGAGAAAAACAATTTTTGAAATTGGAAAATGAAATTGAGAATGAGGAAATCTTGGAAAATCTTAATTTGAACTTGGAAAATACTTCAAAATCTCATTTGAAAATTCAAAGTTATGAGAAAATTGAATCCTGAGAAAGACTTGGGAATTTTTGGGAAAATTGATTTATCTGAAATTAAAATTGAAGAATGAATTTGAAACTAATGCAATTTGAATGATATAAATGAATTTGAAGGAGAATTTCATTGAAGAATTGAGAAATCCTTGTGAGTTTTTTAGAAATGCAGTGCATTTTTTAAGTTAGCCTAAGAGTGTAGGCTGAATGTGGCTAATGTGAAGATCATAAATCTAAGTTTCATTCGTATTCTGACTATGGCCAAAAATACTAATTCCACAAAGTTTATAAACTCCATAAGAGCTTGTGCACGTGCTATTCGTGTCAACCATAGTGATTTTGGAAAATGTGCATGAATGATGCATCAGATATCAGAATTTGAAAAAATTAAACTATACGTAATGCAGTACTATTCTAAGCAGAAATGTAAATTCTTATTCCAAATTATTACATCTTTACATTGAATAAAAATAATAGAATAAAGCTAAGTCTTCTTCTTGGATGTTCCTGCAAAACTGGAGAACAAGGTTAGCACAAAAATGTAGGTTTTTCTGAACTTATCTGAAAATATTAGAAATTATTATTTAGATATAAACCCAGAATCATACCCCCTTTGATATAAACATGAGAAATAATGAATAAATTTCGAAAATAAGCTTAGAAATTCGAAATTGGGGTCAAAATGACCAAAATGCCATGATAAACTTAGAATCAGGGTTTTCTGAAAGAATTTTTGTAAAATTTGGAAATTTAAAAATCAAATGAAATAAATCAAACATAATATAATGAAATATGATGATATGCATGAAAATTTGGAGAATTGAAGTTTGGAATTTTTAAATTTAGGTCAAAATGACCAAAATACCCCTTATAGCAAGACTATGGCGTTGAAACCAGGGTTTTCTGAAATAAATTTTGCAAAAATGAGAAATTAAAATGCAAATGAGATCAAAATTAACCCTAATATGACATGACATGCTTATTTACATGATTATTTAAATTGGAGAATTAAAGTTTGGAATTTCGAAATTTAGGTCAAAATGACCAAAATACCCCTGATAACAAGACTATGGCCTTGAAACCAGGGTTTTCTAAAATAAATTTTACAAAAATGAGAAATTGAAATATAAATGAGATTAAAATTAACCCTAATATGAAATGACATGCTTATTTATATGATAAAAACCCTAAAATGGCAAAAATATCATAAAATATCAAATTTAAATTGATTTTCGCCTAATTTTCGCTTCTGAATTTAAAGATAAACTAACATATAAAACAAATGAACTTGGAATTGAGCCAAATTTGGCATGGACACCTAGACTAACCCTAGGAACAGAATAGAATAAAAAATCTATTTTTTTGTTATTTTCTTAATATGAAAAATAGCTAAAAATCCTAAAAAAAACAGAATTTTGCCTAAAATGTTGATTCTAAATGGGATTTTGGATGTCAAACTTCCATAAAAAATTCCCAAATTTTATGGGGTGACATAGGACAGTTAGAAAAAGATTTTTTCCTTTTACACATTCTGGTTTTGACCTATGGTCGGAGCTGTACAGCTCCGGCAAGTCGGATCAGAATCTGGCAACTCTAGGATTTTGGGGAGGCAGATAGGTTTCGGGCGAAAATGTGGGAAAAATAGCAGACAGATTGGAAAATGGCTGAAAATCTCATTGAGGGTGCTGCCTTGGAGACGCTGGGGAAGACTTTGGCCACCAACAGTGGAGCGGCTGCAATGGTTGAATGTGAAGGTAGCAGGAACCGTTTGATTGAGGGCAGACTGCAGCTGCTGCCTTGGTGTGTTGCCTTGTGGTTGTAGGAAGATGGAGGAGGCTGAACCAGATGGAAGTTGAAGATGGTGGCTGCAATGAGAAGGTAGCACCAGCTAGAGGAGGCTCTTGTGGTGGCTGGAGATGGTGGTGAAGATGAGAGAGAGAGGAGCCACTGGGGAGCACTAATGAGAGGCTAAAGAGAGGAGCTGGGCGTGAGACCCATATGGAGGCAGCTGTGAGATCTTTTGTTTGTATTGAACTTAGGGAAAATGAACCCAAAAACCAAAGTTTTTAATGAAAGGGGTTAATAGGATATAACTTTGATGATGAGGTCTACGTGAATGGCTGGAGAAATAGGGAAAGGAAGGAAGGGAAGGGAAGAAGGAAAAAGGAAAGAAAAGGAAGAAGGGAAAAGGAAAGAGAAGAGGAAAGAAGAATAGGGAAAGAAGAAGAAGGAGGGGTTGGGAGAGTTGATGTACGTGAATCACCAAGGAGAGAGGAAAGAGAAGGAAGAAAAAAAGAAAAATAAAAGGAAAGAAAGAAAGGAAGAAAAGAAATAAAAGAAGGAAAAGAAGGAAGGAGAAGAAAGAAGAAGAAAGGAGAGGAAGAAAGAAAAGGAAAGAAGAAATAGAGGAAGAAAGGAAAGAGGGGGGCTAAAGGGTTTGACCCCCTTGTGGGTCCCGCCTTAGGTAAAATAAATAAATAAAAATAAAGAAAATAAAGAAAATCTAATATTTTTTTTTCTTTTTATATATAAATTAAAAAGGCAAATGCAAATGGATGGGCCATCTCAAAGCGGGTCCAAATTCTAATTTTGAAATTCATTTTGAAGGTTAGAGGGGTAAAATAGTCTTTTTAGAAAATTTTCAGACGAAACAAGCTATTTTTGGTAGTTTTTTAAACGAGCTCGGATTTTGAAGTTCAATACCACATTGTGAAGCAAATCCAGCGTAGAATTTGAAAATTTGAGTTTGAAATAAATCGAGATTATTTTTCTTGAGAAAATATTTCCAAATTTAGACTCTCGGGGGTAAAAATGTCAATTTTGGAAACCCAAGGTTTGAAATTGATTTCTTAAAACTTTTAAAACTCAATCTGGATTGAATTTTATAAAACTGGAGTTCTGGACTTCGAAAATGAAATGAAATGTTATGAAATGCTGAGAAATGATATGAAATGATGAGGAATGATATGAAATGCTATGCGAAATGCAGACTCTAAATGAAGAATTTTGGATTTTAAACCTCGATTGGCAGTTGTACCAGTTTAAAAAGTGTTAAAATTGACAAAATTTGCAAAATGGTTCGAGAAATGGTTTTCAGGCCCTACCGAGCTAGAGTGACACTGAAAATTAGGGTTTGAGCTGAATTGAACTGAAATTAACTGGATTGAGTTGGGTTTTAGAGTTTTAAAACTCTACTGGACTGACAAGACACTGACTCAACTAACCTTTCCGACTAAATTTTCAAGAAAAGCTGCCATTTTTTGAGAAATTGTAAGGAATGGTCACTGGAGTAAAGTGAATTACGAACCTGAGCTGGGTTTGAGCTAGAACAAAGGTAAGTAATACTGACATTAAATAAAATAAAAGCTTCAACACTAGCTCAACTGACTGAACTCAACTCAATTTCAACTGAAAGAGCTGAAACAGGCTAAAATAGGCTCCTGGACACTTGGAAATGGTTTTGAACTAAAACTGGAGCACTTGAACTTCTGGTGAGCTCAAGTTAGACTCTGGGAAATATGACTGACTGTGAATGACTGACTCGGTGACAATTGGCTTGGATTTGAGTGAGAAATGAGTTTATTTCTGAAGAAATGATCCCATTTTGGCAGGAGTTGTTAGAAATGAAAATGATCTGTTCATTGTGTGCTCAGATGAGCTTGAAATGACTGACATTCTTACTGTCTTGAATTGACCAACGAACTTGGTTGACTCCGACTGACTGGGGTCCGGGATGACCTAGGGGTAAAATGGTAATTTTCTTAGTGAAAATGGGTAAAGTAGTGATTTTCTGAAACTAACTCGGGGTTTGACTCCTACACTGACCTAACAGGGTTGGCACTGCACGAGAAGGGTTGTTTGAGAATGGATGAGAAAAAATTGGGGTGTTTACAGATGCCCCTCTTTGCTACTAAGCCGACTTGAGGACGAGCTTAGTGGAAAAGAAAAACACAACAAATTTGGGCTATAAAAATGCCCTAGTTAGAAGGATCTGACTGGACATAAAGAAATTAGCCCTTATGAAAATGGTAGATATGAAATGGAGAATGAAGAAGAAAATTTTACTTCAAAAGAAGTGAGATTCAGGTTTTGCCCTTAACCTGGATGGGACGAGAAATACCTCATGTAGAAATGAAGCTCAGGTTTGACCCTTAACCTTACCGGAAAATGAAATACCTCATCAAACTGAAGCTCAGGTTTAACCCTTAACCTGATCAGGAAATGAAATACCTCATCAAAATGAGGCTTAGGTTTAACCCTTAACCTGACCGGAAAATGAAATGATGGAATTCTCGAAAGAAGAACCCATGATGGAACCTTCGGACTTTCGCACAATGAATCCGATAGGGGTTTTGCAAAAGGATGAAATTGGGGTCCCTAAAGCTTGAGAAGGGGTTTGATTTTGGGTGCCTCATTGCTGAGACTAAATAACTTTTGAAATTGATGACCTTTTGCGAGAAAATGATTGGTGGCTTAACTTCAAGCCCAAATTGAACTGTCTATGGTGGGACAGTGGGGACACAGGGAAGTGTGTGAATCTGAGAACCCGGGCGCTCAGATTATACCAACAGAAGGGAAGGAATCTTGAAAACTCCCATTATCAAGTCCTAAAAGGGATAACAACTGATGTCAGGATGCGCCAAAGATGAACAACAAGTTCTCGCTTCACGCCAAGATAGCTAGAAAATATTGTCAAAATGTTGAAAATTATCGTTGATTTAAAATGATTGAAAATGATGCACATTATTTTGAAAATATTCCCTCTTTTCTACCTGAAGTATTACCTCCGACTGGGCTTAACTCCGTAGAATCAAGATTCGAATTCAAATTGCTTGCAATTGGCTTTCTTTCAAGGAAGTTATCAATTTCCTTGATATGAGCAGAAAAGAGAGTATTCTTGATATTATGAAAGCAATTGGTGAAAGAATATTGATAGTAGAATTTCACAAATTTTAAAGAGGATTCTTTGGCAAATTCGGCAGTCTGATATCCTGGGATTCTTTTCTCATGATGATCTTTCTGCCCACTTTTTTTTTTTATTGGTAGAATTAGAGCTCTCTTGGGTTTTATTTTTGGGGGGGATTACATCGTTCTTCATTTTGGAGATGTCCTGACTTTTCTCTCTCTCTTTTTTTTTTGGAAGGGTACGTCACAAACTCCTTCGTCTCAGAGATGTTCCGATCCTTCTTTTCTCTCAGGGATTATATTGATGGTTATTGGCTCTTTGGTTGGAAATCTCGTGATGATAGCAGAAATTAAATATCCTTTAGGGTTTGTCGGGAGGTTCATCGTAGTCGCCTTCATCTTGACGGTGATCTAAACTTTCTCTGGAAGGATCCGTCACAAACTTCTTCATCTTGGAGATGATTCAAATCTTCTTTGGCCCTAGGGGTCTAACTTGCATAATTCGTCTTCATCTTGACGACAATTGAGAGATCCCTTTTGCAGATATTTAATTGCAGCTTAGGTGATTGAGGAGATATAGAGATTGAGTGGATTTTTCTGTATCACCCAAGATACTTCGACTGCTTTATTTTCCAAGAATGATCTTTAAAAATGTGCCATTGACTGCGATCAATACCGATCAATTATGGCTTTGCAACAACAGTGAATTTTTTTTTGCTGGCCATATCGAGGATTTATTCTTCATCCTCTTTGTTGGCCAATAGAAAGATTTTGAATTTTGAATCTTTTTTTATGAAAGCTTTGTCCTTTCGGAAGTAATACTGAAGGTATTCTGAGGTAATAATTTTTTGCAATAAAGATTTTGAAATCAACAAACATTTGACAACAAATTGGCAAAATATTCTTGAAATCCTTCGTGAAAGCAAGCATTTGAAGCACGACTCGACATATCCCTGACAAAAATTTTCTTCTCCTTTCCCCAAAGGAGAAGTTTCAGAAATGGGAAATAGAAATTACTCCTCTCTTCCCTGAAGAGGAGGTGTTTGCAAAACAGACTTTCAAAGAGTAATTAAGCTTTCGTCAAAACTTCCTAACATTAGGCTTCTCTTATGGAAAGGGGGTCGGTAATGGTGAGGTTGGTGAATTGGTCACGAAGGAACGAGTCTATCACAGTCTCCCCGAAAAGAGGGTCCTTCATGATGAAATGGCCTAGTATGGAATTATGGTCACAAGGAAAGCGAACTTCCGTCGAAGCTCTCCCTGAAGTAAGGGTTCCTTGTATGAAATTGGAAATTTGTTTTGCAAATGGTTCACAAAGACACGAGTCCCTTCAAACTCTCCCTAAAAAGGGGCTAAGTGAACAAAGGATAGCATGTGAAAAGAACGAGCTCCCTCGAACTCTCCCTGTAAAAAGGGTCTCTCGCAAGATAAAATGATTGAAATTGGTATTGAGTGACCGAAAAGAACGAAATTGGAAATTGGAAATTGGAAATTGGAAATTGGAAATTGGAAATTGGAAATTGGAAATTGGAAATTGGAAATTGGAAATTGGAAATTGGAAATTGGAAATTGGAAATTGGAAATTGGGTGACCCGAAGGTCGAAATTAGAAATTTGGAAATTGGATGGCCCGAGGGCCGAAATTGGTAATTGGATGGCCCAAGGGCCGAAATTGGTAATTAGATCTTGAATTTTGATGAATGAACAGCGCGAAGACTGAACCCAAGAGGTTGACTAACACGACCAACCAGTGAAACACTAACACTAGTGCTCAGTTTTGAAAGAATACCAGTATGAATACCGGGTTTTGAAAATATGTCAACATAGACATTGGATTTTGAAAATATACCAGTTCAAGCACTGTGTTTTGAAAGTGTACCAGTTCGAGCACTGGATTTCGAAAATATACCAGTTCGAGCACTGGATTTTAAAAATGTACCAGTTCGAAAACTGGATTTTGAAAACACACCAGTTCGATTACTGGATTTTGAAAATGTACCAGTTCAAGCACTGGGTTTTGAAAATACACCACTTTGAGCAGTGGATTTTGAAAACATACCTTGTTTTTAAATTGAGACTTGAATTTTTAAAATAGACCTATGCTCTTAAAGTATTTGGGAATTGTAACGAGAATGATTATTGGGGTCTCATGATTATCCCTTATCCTGAATGGGCAATGAACTTGATGCAGATGCATGCCAATGAATACTGATACCAATGAATGCAGATGTATGCAATTATGAAAATGATATAAATGAGTGCACATGCATACAAAATGAGAAATTTATTTATCCTGCCTGCATACATATTTGTAGATAAAAAAAAATTAAAAATGCCCCAGTGTAACTGGGAAAAGAGAATTTGATCATTATTGAAGAAAATTTGAGGAATTACAAAGAACAATTTAAGTATAGAATTTTTTCAAATGTTGAGCATTGATGGGATCTGGTAATTCCACTCCGTCGGCATTGATGAGCCGATATGAATTGCGGGGTAATGCCTCTTTGACAACATAGGGACCTTCCCAATTTGGTGACCACTTGCCACCTGGGCGGTGCTTGAGATAAGTCGTTGATCTGAGCACTAGATCATTGACTCAAAATTTTCTTTCAATGATAGATTTTGCATATTGTCTGGCTATCCTTTGACGATACAATTGAGCGTGCTCTGCTGCTCTGAGTCTTCTTTCATCTAGCAAATCAAGTTGCACTAGCCGTTGTTGCTGATACTGATCAAGAGGTAATTCTAGAAGTGACGCAAACTTCAGGGCAGGCTTTTGAACGTGTAGAGGCAGTACTACTCCAGTTCCGTAGACAAGTTCTGACGGAATAGCATTAGTTGGAGTTTGAATGATGGTTCTATACGCCCACAACGCATCATAAATCTTATCATGCCAGTCACGGTCTGTTTCCAAAGTTCGATCTAGGATTCGAATCAGAATCTTATTGGTGGCCTTTGCCTGACCATTCTCTTGAGAATAATAAGGAGCAGAGAAATGATGCTGGATTCTGAACTTTGAGCAAAATGTCCTCATTCTCTCATTCTTGAAATGACTACCATTGTCTGACACAATATCATGCAGTATACCAAAGCGGCACAGGATATTCTTGTGGATGAATGAGACCACATGTCGACCTTCTACTGTGCGTAGAGTGACTGCTTCTACCCATTTAGTAAAATATTCTGTTGCGGCAAGATAATATTTGTGGTCATTTGAAGCAAAAGGAGTAATAGGGACTACAACATCAAAAGCCCACATAAAAAATGGCCATGGCGAGACAACAAATTGCAAATATGTCGTTGGCGCATGAATGGAAGGTGCATGCATCTGACATTGAACGCACTTCTTCACAAAATGATAGCAATCTTGTTGTATAGTTCTCCAGTAATATCTTGCTCGGATGATTTGTTTGACAAGAGTTTGGTAGCCAACATGACCACCGCAAATGCCTTTATGTGCTTCTTTGGCTTCTTCTTCGTCCAAACATCTGGAATATTCAGAACTGAATCCACGATGATAAAGGACATCGTCAAGAATAAAATATCGAGCAGACATGCACTGAATGGCTCACTGCTCTTTCTTTGAAAGTTCTGGAGGAAATTCGCTAGTTTCAATGAAATTCTTAATGTCATGATACCAGGGATTCTTCTTTTGCTCAGCCTGGTTTATCTGCTCTACTGAGACGAAAGCAGGTTGATCAAGTCTGCTAATTTCAAAGGAGCGACAAGATTCTCCGCTCTTGAAAGACATGATGGATCCCAGATTGGCTAAACTGTCTGCAACTTGATTGAAGTCTCTTTTGATATGAAAAAGTTGGAATTCTTCAAATTTGTTGGCAAGAGTTAAGACGATCTTCTGATAAGGAAGTAATTTCGGATCCTTCACTTGCTATTCAGCTAGGACTTGATTGACGACGAGCAAAGAGTCGCATAAGCATGTACTCTTCTGACATTGAAGTCATGTAGATATTTTAGACCCCGTATCAAAGATTCATATTCGGCCATATTATGAGTGCACTAAAAATCCAGTTTGAGAGAAAAGGGGATCATCTTCTTCTCTGGTGTGATTAGCAAAATCCTGATTCCTATGCCTGCCATATTCTTGGATCCGTCGAAGAATAAATTCCAAATTGGGGATTGTTGAATATTGCAGATCCGCTCATCGAGAAAATCATCCTCGGATTTAACATCCTCTGCTAGAGGAAAATCTGCCAATTGATTCGCAATTGTTTGGCCTTTGATAGATTGCTAGGAGACATACTTCAGATCATATTGCATCAATAGGACTTGCCATTTGGCAATCCGTCCGCTGAGAAATGGTTGCTCGAGAATGTACTTGAGAGGATTTAATTTGGATAAAATCTTGACTTCAGATGCCAGCAGATAGTGTCTCAATTTCTGACACATCCAAACCAGAGCTAGACATGTCTTTTCTATCTGAGAGTATTTCTTTTCATAATCAATGAAGGTTTTGCTCACATAGTAAATGGCATGCTCTATCAGACTACCTTCTTCGTATTGCGCCAAGAATCCGCCGCAAGCAACTTGATTAACTGAAATGTATAGCAATAGGGGTTTCCCCAATTCTGGCGGCTTTAAAACAAGAGGATTGAGAAGATATTTCTTGATATGTTCGAACGATTGCTGACACTCTTGTCTTCATTCAAACCTCACTCCTTTTCTGAGCAAATGATTGAAAGGCTCACATCTCATGGCCAAATTAGATATGAACCGTCGAATTGATTGCATGCATCCTTGAAGGCTATGCAATTCTTTGAGATTAGTCGGGGGAGGCATGTCAATGATAGCCTTGGCCTTAGCGGGATCCACTTCTATCCCCTTTTTGCTGACCAAAAAGCCCAGAAACTTGCCCGATTCGACTTCAAAAACACATTTTTGTGGATTGAGTCTTAACTTGTAAAGAATGAGCCGCTTGAAAACTTGATTGAGAGCTTTGATGTGATCTTCCTATTCTTTGGATTTCACCAGAATATCATCAACATACTGTTATCATCGCAAAAGTTTTAACTTTTTGCGAATCAAACTGACCTTTGAAAAAGATTTTTGAAAATAACTCGCCTCCGTTTTTAAAATGCGGGAAAATTCCGTAGAATGGGACTCGCCTGTCGATACGAGGTTCAACCGTTCCTGCCACCTTTAACAGGGGTAATTGAACCAAGGATCAATCTTATGCTCTACTATATTCAACTTGTCTAAATCATATTCTAATTTCTAAATGCACATAGAATCAGGCATGTGCTATGAATTTTCAGAAAATGCACATTTTGAAAACATGATGTTTGCTTTGAATGATTGAAATATTTAGAAAATGTAAATCTTGGAAAATCGTGAATTGGGATTTGAAATAAACTTCTGAGAGAAATAAAATCGATTTTGAGGAATCCTTGACATTTGGTGAAGATTGATTCTGAGAGACTTGGTTTCTCTGAATTCAAACTTTGAAATTGAAATTCTAACTTAGAAAATTTGAATTTGGAACTTGGGAAATATTTGAAATATCATTGGCAAATCCATATTCTTTTGAATAAGACTTAGAAAAATTCTAACTTCAAACTTTGAAATTGACTGCATAACTTTGGAAAATTGAGTTTATGAACTTGAGAAAAACACTTGAAATATTCTTTGAAATTCAATGCTTTTGGGAAAATCGATTTTGCTATAAGACTTAGGAGATTTTAAGAAAATGAACTTCTTTGAATTGAGATTGGAATTGGCAAATGCATGAAATGAATGAATATGGATTTGAGGAATTGAGAAATACTTTTTGTATTTTTGAGAAATGCAGTGCATTTTGAAGTTAGCCTAAGAGTGTAGGCTGAATGTGGCTAATGTGAAGATCATAAATCTAAGTATCATTCGTATTCTGACTATGGCCATAAATACAAATTTCACCAAGTTTATAAACTTCATAGAAGCTAGTGCATGTGCCATTCGTGTAGACCATGGTGAATTTGTAAAAATATGCATGAATCATCATCCATCACACATTAAAATTATAAAAATAAACTATATGCAATGCAACCTAGGCTAAGCAGGAAATATAAATTCTTATTCCAAAGTTTAATTACAAATTACATCACTATTCAAATTTAAATACATGAAAAATAAAGTCTTCAATGTACCTGCAAAACTAGAAAACTTGGTTAATGAAAATATGTTGGCTTTTCTAGATTTATCCAACAATATCAGGAAATTGTTGGATTTTGCTAGATATAAGCCTTTTTGCCATGATTCCCTTAAATCAAAAGTGATAAAGTATGAAATAAAATGGAATAAATAAGGAAGGTAAGATATGAAATTTCGAAATTGGGGTCCAAATGACCAAAATACCCCTAATAACAAGACTATGGCCTTGAAATCAGGGTTTTTAGAAAGATATTTTGATAAAATACAAGTTTTGAAATTTGAATGGAATAAACTCAAACCAAATATGCTATGACATGATTAAAAATATGAAATTAGGGTTAGAGATTTCGAAATTTAGGTCAAATGACCAAATTGCCCCCGATAGCAAGACTATGGCCTTGAAATCAGGGTTTTTTGAAATAGATTTTTGGTAAAAATTTGGGTTTTGTGACCTAAATGAAATCAAATAACTACAAAATTAAACCTAAAGTATCCTAAGATGCATATGAACATAATAAAACCCTAAAATCATATGCTTATGCACGAAAATGCAATAATATCACAAATTTTGTGATTTTTTGCAGTGTTTTTGGATCTTTCAGGAACCCAGTTTTGCAATTTGCTTAATTCAGCCATCAAATGGATTCCAAAATCCATAAAAATTGGTACCTGCACTTGTTATAACCCTAATGTCGAATTGGAATTATAAAATAATTTTTTTGACATTAAATTAATCCGAAAATTGCATTAAACCCTAAAAATATGCTATTTTTGACCTAATTCACCAACCAGTCTCAGTCCAAGACCTGAACCAGGGGTCAAATTTCCATAGAAATTTATAAAATTTTACAGAGACTAATTAAGAAAATAGACAGAGATTTCCCAATTTACAGATCGGAAAAATCATGTCCGGTTAGGGAGAAATCCTTCCGGCAATCTGGGCTAAAATATATCACTTTTAACAGGGATTAAAACGGCTACTTCAGATTAAAAATACAAACATAAATAGCAAACCTAAACAAAAATCTCTGAAATTTTAATGGTGAACAGTAGACAAAAAAATAACAATACTCATATTTTACAGATCTAAAATCGGATCTGTGGTTTGGGATTTATGACTAACACAAGTCTGATTAGGGTTTTGGTAAACCCTAACGAGTTTTAAATTTAAAAACAGATTCTCTGAAAGGGGAAAAATAATAAACAGTAATAAAAAAATCCGAACATTTCACAGAAGACATATCTACCCAATGTGAATCCATATCACTTTACAGATCTAAAATCGGATATAAGATGAGAGAAATATCATCACAGCAAGTTACCTTTTTGATTTTAACCACGATTTTAAAGCTTTAAAAACCCGATTTGATGTCTGATTTTTTTGACAGAGTTCTTGAGATCCAAAACCTCTGATTTTTCTACAGTAACTCAATAACTCATGAATTCATAAAAAAATCAGAAATAAACAATGAGAACTTCAATCCTAAATAACATTATCTTTACTGTTCTAAACCTAAAACACACAGAAATTTAAGAAACTTGACAAACCATGCATTAACTAATGTAAATCAATAAAATAAACCATAAAACAGTAAATAAAAATTATTTCTATGCTATAGAACGTAAAACAAACATGAATAAACCATGAAAATAAAATAAAAACAGGGAATCAATGGCTGGAATTTGATATCACCTTTAAAACATAGATTTAACCCATTAAAAGGGGTAAATCATATATTTTATTGGTTAATAATGTAAAGAATCATATTAAAATCAATTCTAATGGATTAAAATCTCTGTAAATCATCCAAAACAGGGTTAGATCACCTTCTTGGATCGTTCTTGCTGATTCTTGATGGTTCTTGAGGTTGAATCCATGGTTTAATCCATGAAGGTGATGGTGCCAATGGCTAAATCATGCTTAAAACAATGAAAAATATTAAATAAAAACTAAAAATTAAAGAAAATAATTACCTTGAGGTTGCTGCAATGGAGGAAGGGCTGGAGAGGAGAGAGAAGCTCCAAGAATCCAATAGGAGAGAGATGGAAAAATCGACCCCCCTTATGCATCTATTTATAATAAAAAAAATAGGTTTAAATTTTAACACTTTTGAAAATCTTGGACTCTCTAAGGGGGGCGATTTTGGTGTGAGTTTACCTAACTAACCCTAGCCTAGATTATCCTAATTAAGTCCTAATTAGCCCCTAGCTAAACCTAGAAAATCCCCAAATGTGGTGCCACTTGGCATTTTCTCACATTGGGTTTTTAAAGTTTTAACTAAAACTTTTAAAAACAACAATTTAAAAACCAAACTTTAAAAATGAGTTTTCAAAATAGATTTTGACTCTTCTAAATTTCTAAAACTAACCAAGACACTGACTAAGCCTAAGCTAACCCTGACTTTCTCAAATGTGGCGCCACCCCGAGTGGGCCCTACTTGATTTTGTCAAAAAATGATTTTAAAACTTAAAATTAAGAAAGTTTTCAAAAGATTTTCAAAAGCAAACTTGAAATTAAAAGTTTTGAAATGGCATAGAGTTCCAACTGGGTTAAAACTCCTCTGGATGTGGCGCCAACTGAGTGGGCCCACATCTAATTTTGAAAATTTTAAAATAAACACTGAAAATGGCTTTGAAAAAGGGTTAAAATCGACATTTGAAATTCAAGATCTTTGAAAATAGGGTCTCAAGCGAACTGGAACTCCGGGTTAGAGTCCTGAACTCTTAGGACTCTGAGATTTTAGATTTTAAAAGCCAAATGAAAGAATTTTTAAAAGATTTTATCAAGAAATAATGAAATAAGTCAGAAAACACAGTCAGGGTTAGACTCCTAACTCGACCGAACTCTAAAATAGAGTCCTGAACTAACTGAACTCTGTAAAATGACCTAAATTTTGAAAATAATCGAAAAAGACTGAAAATGAAAGTAAAACAGACTTAAAAACATACTCCTGACTGGATTAGGACTCTGAGACAGAGTCCTGATCGAACTGAAACTTTCAAAAATTTGAGAAATTTGATGAATACAGGAATTCAGAAGCGACACCACCTCAATGGGTCTCATCTGTGAATTGAGATCGATTAAAATTTGAATTTGAAATGAATCCAGATTGTTTCCTTGAGAAAATATTTCGAAATATAAAGTCCTGGGGTTGAAAAATGACAGAGTATTGAATAAAACCCAGGTTTTGAAATTGATTTTGAAATAAATCTTTAAAATTCAAATCTGGATTGAATGTTTTGAAATATGAGTGCTGGATCTCGAAAGTGAGATGTAATGACATGCAATGCTATGCAATGCAATGAGATGTGATGAAATGAAATGCAGAATACATGCAATGATATGCAATAATCTGTGATGACCTATGAAATGGACAAACACTGGATGAGGGTGAAAATTTGGGGTGTTTACACATACACATCCATTATTTTGTGCATCTGATCATGGAAAATGACGACCATAGCATGCTGATAAGTGGCTCTAGCATTTTTAAGCCCAAATGGCATGACTATAACAAAAAGTGCCCCAAGGAGTAGTAAAAGATGTCTTGGACTGATCGTGAGCGGCTAACTTGATCTGATTATATCCAGAATATTCATTCATAAAAGAGAACATGGTGTGACCCGCCGTGTTGTCGATCAAAAGATCAATATTAGGAAACGGATAATCATCCTTAGGAGTCGCTTTATTGAGATCTCTGAAGTCGATGCATATTCGAACCTTGCCATTCTTCTTATGAACAATGACAATATTTGCTAGCCAATCTGGATAGTCAATGGTTCAAATGAACCCTACTTTGAGTAGGTCTTCCAGAACTTCTTTAACTTTTTGTTCCACTCAGGGATCCATTTTCTTAGCTTCTGCTTAATTGGCTTGACATCTGGTTTTAGAATGAGGCGATGATTGACCAATTTGGTATCCAGACCTGGCATATCCTTATACGTCCATGCGAACACTTCTTCATGCTGTTTGAGAAAATTGGTGAGCCTTTCTTTCTCTTCTGGGCTCAAACTGCTGCCAATCTTGAGAAATTTAGGATCATCTCCTGATCCAATATTGATATCCTCAGTCAGATCTTGAACTAAGGATGATGGCTCATCTTGTTTTTGAATTGATGCAAATTCTGGTAATTCTTGAAGAGCTGAACCGAACTCTGCGGGTTCTTCTGACTGCTTTGTAGTCTGACTGCATTATGCTCTTACTTTGACCTGATGAATCATTGTCGGCTTCGAAAAGGCATTTGGATTAAGAACGCGCTTCTTGATAGATCGAAAAGACATTATGAAAATTGGAGAATAAATTGATTTAGGGAAATCACCCATCATAAAACAAATTGCTTTTTATTGAGAAAATAATTAAACAAATAGAAGAGCAAAATAATGGCAATTTTGCAAAGATTTGATAATGAGAAGTAAAGAGACAAATGGCATCCAGACAAATGAAGGAAATTTGCAACTTTATTGAAAGATTGAATTGATCAAATGACAATGATGAAAATGAAATGGGATATCATCCCAGTGCGGAAACAAAAGAATAAAAATGAAAAGACAAGCAAATTCTTTTAATGTGTCCCCTTGACGAAAATAGTGCCCTTCTGAGATCTTCTACCATTGAAGCCCAATCCGGCTCCTTTAGGATAGTGCTGAGGAATTACAGGCTCGAGACGACCATCTCCATTTTTGCCCAGGCCTTGAAAAGGCTGATAGCCATGCTTCACTAACAGATCAAATCCCTTTTGGCCTTCATAAATTGGAAGAACAAAGGATGATCCTTGAATGTGTTGTAGTCAATTCGTCCTCCAATCTTGAAGAACTGTGGGTCTCTCCATCGAGTCATGGCCACTATATGCTCTGGTTGTTCTGTCATCTGTAGTATTCCTGAATTCTCCTCAAAACTGACCTCCTCAATGCCCCTAATACTAGGCATATTAGTAGTGAAAGTGGGTCTGGGAACCATGGGTTGTGCTAGCCTTTGTTCCGGATCTTCGCCCAAGACTGTTGTGATCATTCCACCTTTTGACCACTTAATGCACTGATGAAGAGTAGACAGTACTGCATTCGTGTTGTGGATCCACTATCGTCCCAACAACAGATTATACGTTGGCGGCACATTGACCACATGAAAGAGGACAGGGTGGACTGAATAGTCAATGAAAATTTTCAGGAAGATTTTTCCTTTCGCTGTCTGGCCATGATTATCGAACCCGTAGATGGTGATTGGGTCCGGGATGTATTCTTCCTCTTTGATGCCCAAAGCTTTGGCTGTCATTTTTGGGCATATGTTGAGGTTGCTACCTCCATCTATCAGCACATGAGGAACAATCATTCCTCGGGTTTGAATCACAACGTATAAAGCATTGTTGTAGAATACATGCGGCTTCAAAAGATCCTCATCTGAGAAAGTAATTGGAGCATTTGTCATGGCCTGATTGACTATATGGGCCATGTCTTCAGGAGTTATGCTTGGCTTCACCTTGATCTTCCGCAGCAGATCATCCAACACTTGTTGATGCTTGGCAGAAGCTTTGGCTAAATCCAAGATTGAGACGTTGGACAAGGCAGTAATCAACTTTGGTGTAGATGTCTCATTTTTCTCTGAGGCAGGCTTAATGAAGTGTTTGGGGAACCATGACATTCTTTTATCCACCTCAGGAGATGCCCCAACGGGCTTGGCAGATGCCTTCATTTTGCCAAAGGCTGAAATAAGATCCATTTTCTGAGCTTTGGATTGAGACTGTTGTAGCACAAGGACCTGATGTTGAGCTTGCATATCTTTTTCAGAGCATGGCCTGATATGCTCCTGCGACTGAAAAGGTTGTTCAAAAATAACCACTGTAGAATGATGAGAAAACAGTTTCTTCAGAATTTCCATATTCTCATCTTTGGCACTCTCTACCAGAAGATTTTTGTCGATGAGATCTTGAACAATATTCTTAAGAACGAAGCAGTTCTCAGTATTATGCCCCACCGTTCTATGAAATTTGCAAAATTGATCGTTGAATTTTTCCATGGGAACAGGGGGATCGACCAGCCTGGGTAATTTGACCATCTCCTTGGTCAATGTATACTCGAGCACAGTCTCGAGTGATTGGTCCAGTGGAGTGAACTTCCTATCATAGCTCCATCCTTCATGCTTTACTTTTTCACAAGGCTTTGGTCCCTGCTCTAACTGAAGTGGTTTGTTGAATTGAGAGATCAATTTTCCTTTCTGATCATTCTTGTTTGAACCTCTTGCCCCATAACAGAAATCTCTGTTATGCCCCTTGCGGTGGTTCCATTTGTCATTTCTGACAGAGTGGGTGAAGTGAGCCTTCTTCTTCTGCTCAGTTTGAGTGATGTTCTTAGTGAATGTGAAGCCTTCATAGACTCCATTTTCCATGCTCAATTCGAGCCATTCGGCTCGCTCTGTCAATTCAATGAACGTCCTTGATGGTGCAGTAGAGATGAGGCCCCTTAGAGGCTATGAGAAATTACTCGAAATTAGGGACAAAGCATGCCCCTCTAATATGGGGTCTCTCATCTTATTGCAAGTTGACCTCCAGCGATGAATGAAATCTCTGGCCTTCTCATTTTCTTTTTGCTTGAGGCCGCAGAGATGACTGAGGGTGGGAAGTGCCTCAGCATTAAAGAGAAATCGCTCGATGAACATATTTACCACCTTGTCAAATTCTTTTAGTTCGATCGGGTTGACATATTCTGAGTACCATTTTGACGTGGTTCCCTCCAGACTGTGAGGAAAACAAAGAAAAAGAGCCCGATTATCTTGCTTGAATTTGGCACATTCAGCGAAGAACATAGCTAGATGTGCCTTGGGGTCGCCAGAACCATCAAATTTGATAGACTTTCTGGGGAGATTCTCGAGATTGTTGTCCCCATCCAAACCATCATAGAAGTCTTCGCTTGTGAAGACTTTCTTGCCCTTATCGCGGGCCTGCAAATCTCGAACCATTCTTACCACATCTCTGAATTGCGGTTGGTCAGAATCACTGATAGACTAATCTTTGAATTTATGGGCTGACCCCTGCCCCTAAGTAGATCTGCGGAGTACCTACTAAGTTTCAATCTCTTCATTTATACCCTCTGTTGATTCCTCTTCATCAGTTGTATCAACATCCTGAATAGGCTTCTTAGACAACTTCAAAACCTTTTTGACTACCCGGCCCTTTGCCTTCTGCTTGACCTGGGTCTTTTCTGCACTGGCTTCAGCTTGCTCTGCCAGCATTTTGCTCATCATTTTTTTAAACATGGCATACATATGAGGATCGATGCCATCATCTGCTTGCTGACCCTGACTTTTGGGTGATCGGGGTGAGTCCATTTTTTCTTCTGAAGTTGTTGAATATGCAATGCCTTCGACTGGTGCAGTTTTCTTTTTTAACCTCGTCTAAACCATTGAATATCACAAACGCTCTCTGCATGGCAAAATTGATGGTTAGGCTTTTGAGAGAGATTTTGATTGGAAGAAAATATTTGCTGAGAATTTTGGTAGACAATTTGAAAGAAGGTTGGAGAAATGGGAAAATATATTAGTTAAAAGAGGTCGGGGTAGGCCTAGGAAGACTTGGATGGAGATGATAGGAAAGGATATGAATGCTTTGAACCTCACCGAGGACATGGCGTTGGATAGAAATGATTGGAGGAAAAGGATTCATGTGGAAGACCCAAAATGAATTTCTTTTTTGGTTCATATCGCTGACCCCAATTGTTTTGGGATGAAGGCGTAGTTGTTGTTGTTGTTTGTTGTATCCCATTACTAGGGATTGAGTCATCGCTGGGATTACGACAATTGAATTGTCATTCCTTTGCAAAGGAAATAAACAACTGAAAATTAAGCCTTGTTACCTAGGCGAGGTCATCAAACCAAGAATTAAAGAATTTGCAAGATTTTTTATTCATTGAAGGAAAAACAAGTTTGCATTAATAGTAAACTTGAGAAAGAGGGGACGAACAGACAATTTTCCACCACTCTTTATAATCAGCAGAGACACAAGAACCGGGAAAAAGTGGAAGAGTAACAAAAGAATCTCAGCCATATCTAGCAGAATGGTATGTTCTGGACCACTGTGCTGATGTAAGCTTGAACTCTGGCACGACTCCTGATAGCAGCCGCATCTCTATGCACTTCTGTCTATGAGAAAACTGTCAAACACACCGCTCTGGATGATAGTAGGTGCAGAAGAATGAACCAAGCAGCTTGAATCTCTTGCCATATGCATAGGTGTATCTGGGAGGTGATAACTCTCGATCAAAATAGTCCTATGCCACTTTTTCTTCCTGCAGATGATCAATCAGGAACCGGTACCGTGCAACTGGAAGAAGCTCCTTGTCGTTGTATATGAATGAACTAGCTCTGGTCGGCATATGCTGAAGAAACCAAGACTGAAGTGCATAAGTACATCCCTCGACTAAGATGGACTCTTCAAGCGTGAAACGAGTCAATCCTCTGTATATAAAAGCAAGCGCGGCCATGGCTATCGAAAGATGGATGGTCTGTCGACTTCCCCATCTTCTCAGAAGCTGTACTATTCTGACATCCATATAATTTTGTCCGTGTGGAAAGAAAGTGAGTCGCACAGTGCACAGAACCATCGCATGCTGAATTCTCTCTCGGGCTGTCCTGGATAACGAGTTGACTTCTGTGAATGCCCCATACTGTCGGTAGATCTCGATCAGGCTCACGTACTCATTCTCATTTTCTTCAATCAGTGGCCAAGACTTGTGCCCTGTCATGCGAGCTAAAGCATCTTTAGGGTCCAGACCCTTGACATTGATCAAAAATTGCTGCTCTAATGGATCTCCAGGCTAACCGGCTGGCTCGGGCAGTCCCATGATCTCTGAAAATCCGTCCATCAACAGGGTCATCTCGCCCCATGGGAACCAGAATGTGCAAGTGCGCGGATTCCACCGCTCTGCCAGTGCATGAATAAGATTGTTGTTGACTATCAACTTTCCCACTGCGGATGTCAGTTCCAACCTGCAATCGCTCAAGTGGTCCTGAAACATACGGGAGAAGTTTTTGAACCAAATGTAGTACCACCGGGGGAAGAAGGGTCCGGTGCTGAGAGCTCGATGCTCGGGAAGACTTTGCCGCACCTCGTAGGAGATATGACCTTCAGGAAAGACAGAGTTGAGCTGACTGTATGCCATTGGACTGAAAGATAGGAAGATTTGAATTAGAGTTTGGAAAAATACAAGAATTTTGAAAATTGCAGGCAGGATAAAATAAAAAGCTGGAAATTCGAAGTCCAGAGGGATGAAAGAATGGAAAATCACCTGGAGTTTTAAAGAAAAGGTGGATAATTTAGAAAAATCATCTAGGGTTTTTGAGAAAAAAGGAGATATTTCACAAAATATAGAAAATGAGGTATTTTGGAAAATTGTCCAGTATTTTTGGAAAATTGGGGAAAATATGAGAAAATAAGATGAAAATGAACATCATATATTCAATCACAAACAATTATGCACATACAACAATCCCTAAGAAGCTGAGTCTAAATGCATCAATTTTGAAAGAGTTGTGTGATCCTAATCCTGACTCTAAGCTCAGATGAACTGTGTCCAATCATGCTATGTCGATATACTCGAGCCGAGGCTCGATGTACGTGGCATAAAAATTCATCTCCCGTTCTAGGCTTGTGTTTTCCGAACATCCTTGAGCATTTGCCGATATACGTTGGACTATGGCCCTTGGTACGTGGCAGGAGGGCGTTAGCCCAAATAAGTGGCCAGTTGTGAGGCTCTGTCCTAAACTATGGTTCTGGAAGAGAGCCCAGCAACATGAAGACCGGGTAAACATAGGTGGGGTGGTTTTTGAAAAATGATCACATGCAGACAAAAGATGGCTCTAAATCCTAAAGAGATAGAATTTTGAAATTTTTGAAGAAACAAACATTGTTTTCATATAATTCCTAGATTGAGGAGTGTTGTATTTCAGACCTAAGTCTAAGTGAGCATGAATAATTCTCTTCAATTGGTCCTACCAAACCATGCCTAGTCTACATGCAATCCATGTCAGCTAGGTTCACATGATATCAGAAAATAAAAGCTGACATTTCATAGAACACAATTCTGATAATTGAGCTAAATCAAAGCACATAATTGATCAGACAAAGACAGGTCCCATCACGGTCGCCAAACTTGTTATCATTGCAGAATTTTTCCTCCCTTCCTCTACAAGAGTGAGAAGAAACGATCCCGCAAGTCAAACTCGACCAAAGTTTTAAAATTTGCGTTTTTTAAAATTACTCGCCTCCGTTTTGAAAATTTGTGGGAAAATTTTGTGGAATGGGATCTGCCTGTCGGTACGAGGTTCAACCGTTCCTGGCGCCTTTACCAAGGGTAATTGAACCAAGGATCAAATGTGCACTTTAACTAAGTCAAATTATCTAAATCATGCTCTATTTCCATAGAATGCACAAAGAATCAGGCATGTGCTATGAAATTTTGAAAATATGCAAGTTTTGAAAGAATGATGTTTGCTTGGAAAATTGAAATGTACTTGGAAAATGATTGGAAAAGTGCTTGAAAATGAAATTCCTGGGAAAATCATTGAACTTCATCAGAAATCAAAAATTTGTATTGGAAAATGAATTCTAAAAAAAACTTGATCTTTGAGAAAATCGATTTTTGAAATTTGGAATTGCTTTTCTGAGAAAATGGATTTGAGAATCTTGAGAAAGTTAGGAAGTTCATTGGAAAATGATTTTTGAAATGGAAAATGGAAACTCTGAGAAAATCGATTTTTGAGATTGGAAAATGAAATTGAGAATGTGAAAATCTTGGAAAATCTTAATTTGAACTTGGAAAATACTTCAAAATCTCATTTGAAACTTCAGAGTTATGAGAAAATCGAATCCTGAAAAAGACTTGGGAATTTTTGGGAAAATCGATTTATCTGAAATTGAAATTGGAGAATGAATTTGAAAATAATGCAATTTGAATGATATGAATGAATTTGAAGGAGAATTTCATTGAGAAATCCTTGTGAGTTTTTGAGAAATGTATTGCATTTTTGAAGTTAGCCTAAGAGTGTAGGCTGAATGTGGCTAATGTGAAGATCATAAATCTAGGTTTCATTTGTATTCTGACTATGGCCAAAAATACAAATTCCACAAAGTTTATAAACTCCATAAGAGCTTGTGCACGTGTGTGAACACCCCAAATTTTTCAAAAAATCTAAAAATTTCCCTTTTTTGCCCCTGGGTCCATCTTTGAATAATCAGATCAATTTTTGATAAAATTTTCATTCATTCCTCGGATTTGCTAGAATCCAGACTCAATTTCCCTATCTGACTCAATCTTAGATCCAAATCAGATATCTGGATCCAATTCTGATCCCGTAACTTCTATTCCTCAAAAAAATCAATTTTATCGGATGTTTTATCTGGATCCAATCTCAATTTGAGATCCAAACCCAATATTTTCTAAAAATCTTGGATCCAGATCCATTTCAGGGGTTATTTTCTGAAATAAATCATGTAATTTTCACAAAAACCCCATTTTAAGAAAACTTGCAATTCAAAAACCAATATTTTGACAAAAATTCTTTAAAAACCTTGTTTTGGATCCCATTTCCCTAAAAAACCCCATATTTTCCTCGTATCTTTAGAATTTTTATCAAAAAAGAATATAAAAAGAAAATTTCTTAAAAATATAGCTTTCTACACCATTTTTTAGAAAAATTTTGTAGATGGGCCCTCTTTTGGAAAATTTTCCAAAAATAAGGGGACCTTATTGAAAATTAATAACGGTCTCCCGTTACGAGAGAAGCCGCTGAACCTCCCGCTCTCTCTCCCTCGAGCTCTCCAGATCCTTCCCGAACCTCCTTCCTCCCTCTTTAAAAGAGCACGCAGGGTCCCTTTTCCATCATCCGTTCTCACCCTTTCATGTGCATTTCCTCTTCTCCTTACACGATCGCCTCTCCACCCCACCATTACCCTTCTTCTTCTTCTTCTTCTTCTTCTTCTTCTTCTTCTTCTTCTTCTTCTCGATCCTTCCTCTTATTCACGGTTCCTTCTTCTTCTTCCTCTTTCCTCTCCTTCTTCTTCTCCTTCATTTCCCCTCTCCTTCTGGTGCTCTCCAATCAGCAGAAAGATCGCCCATCCCTGAAAAGCTTAAGAATTGGTTGGTTCCTTCCCTTCAGAGCCCCTACAAAGCTACGATTCATCTTCTTATGATAAGGAATCAGGATTGATCCTACAGCAAAGGCTCCACAGAGGTAAAACACTTCTACGCTTTTGCCCCCATCTTCTCTCTATAACCTACGATTTCCTTGTCTTCCTTTGACTTTTCTATTTTCGGCCCCATTAAACGCACCATCGAGCTGTAGTTGGGTTGCTTATGGCAACATCAACCTCTCTCTCGTGCAATAGCGAAGGAACAATTATGTTCCAACATTTCGTTTTCCTTGCTTTTTCTTTATATTTGGTTGTTCCATTTTATATTCCAATCTATCTCCCGTTTGATTTCAATTCCCCTTTTCATTCTGATTTCCTTAGTGATTGTCTATTTCTCCGCTTTCTTTTTTTAATTTGCTTATATGCTCTGCTTCATCTTAAACGATTTGGTAATGCTTTTTTTTCTTTCTTTTTTCTCTCTGTGAGTTGTTCTTTTCCCTGATCGTTTGTTGCTTTTGATTGTCACGTGGATTTAAATTTATGTTTATATCTTAGCTTCTTTTCTATTTTTCAAGTACCTGTCTGCATCTTGCTCTCTCTTGTTACTCATTTTCTTGTTGACATTTTAATCTCTCTTGGCGATTTCCTATTTTTATTGTTGATTGCCTGTTTGTGTCCAGATTCTCAGTATGCACTATTGTTTCTCCATCCATGATGTCCATTACATTCATGAGTTAGGATATCACATCCTGTACTGGCATTCAATTGGTGGATTTTGTGTAATTGTTGTTTACAGCTTTCATTTGAGTTGATCTCTGCGTCCACTGGCATTTGGGTTGATCGGCTACAGTTGGCCTGTATAGGATAGATAGTCATCATATTTGTAACAACATCCAGCATGGATGGAACATTCCATTTTCTTTGTGAAGTCACTTATTCCCCCTTGCATTATCATATGGTTTCCTGCATGCCGTTTCATTTTTTATCATACATATAGCATTGTCACACTATTACCTTGTATGCGTGGTGAGTACTGGAGCACTGAAACCCCTGAGTTACTTTTACTGCTGCCTTACGAAAACTGAGTTTCACTTTCTGCTATTCATGTGTCTGGGAATCCTTTTGCAATATATGACATTTCTGAAATTATTGATTTTAGTAGTTCCAATCGGCATTTCCCAATTTGTGATTTCCTTTTGTCGTTTACATTTTTAGCATCTGTTAATCGTTATTTTAGTATTATTAACATTGTTATGCTCTGTATATACTAGCATCGTTGTGCTAATACATGTTTGTTGCTCCATCATCACCCCATGGTGCATTATAACACCTCATTCATACTTGCTATACAGTTGCAATTCTTCTTTACAACATCCCCTGCATTTACTTTTAAATGATTAAATCGTCAGTTATATTTCGGTTTCTTGTTTATATCTGACTTTCTACTGCATTAGGCTAACCTGTTAGTTACATTTTATTCATTCTGTTCACAGTATTGTGTTTTGTTATTTTTATATTTAATGGTTCGTTGCTTCTGAGGTTTTTCTCAGTCAGATTTTTCTGTTTTATCTGATTTCCGATATGTATTTGATTTTATTCTTTGTCTAGTCTATTGCCTTGTGCCCATTCAGCCAACACCAGATTTTCCTTTCTTTTCTCTTTTCTTTCTTTTTTTTTTTCTTTCTTCTTTTGCTCTGAACGATAATTTTTGAGCCCCCCCCCCCCCTTTCTTCATCAGATTTCTTTTATTTTGTGCATGGCAATGATATTGACATTCAACAGTTTTAATTGGATTCGGCAAATGTTCGGTGAATTTGGCATTTAAATGATCTTCCTGTATCATAAGAGCATGTTGCTAACGATTGCATAGTGAATGGCTGGACAAAGGTCAATTTAGATCTATGTCATAGGTTATTGGTTTTTAAATAAATATGTCCTTATGCAGAGATCGGTTTGCACTCACAGAAGCTAATGCACAGGAATCGGTTTATTGCTATCAGAAGCAATTTGTGGATTGCTTGAGCCCCCCCCCCCTGTGTGGGTGTTACAGGTGGCAGTCCAGAAGTTAACAAGCCCTTGTTAATGCCAGAAGTGATTTGGTCCATCATTCAGGTTAATTGACAAGTCCTTTCACCAAGGTTCCTTTATACAGAAACTCTGATATGCAATGTTGTTCATTAGAACATCAATATCCTCGGTAAGTGTGGGCTTCATAAGCTATATGTAGGGTGTGACAAATTGGAAGGATCTGAAATCTGTGTTGTTACTAGTGGTGTGACAAATAATTCATGTAGAATACTAAAGTGAAAGGCCTTTCCATCCTGTAATAAAATCATGGTGTTGTCCTTAGAAAAAATCAGACTTATGATCCACTGTTTAGTAGTCTGCAATACCTCATTTTGCAACATCTCATTCCATACAGCATACTCCCCAGCACAGCAACATTTTTACTTTGAGTTTCCCATTCCATATATCATATCATAATCCCATGCATTGTTGCCTCTGCATAAATACGCGCAGTACCTGTGCCCGTTACCTTCTGCTAAACATGTGTAGGTCTAGTAATGTGTAAACCCAACACTTTGTTAAGCATGTGAACCCAATCTACTGAAGTCCTGTGCATTCTTCAGCATTGTCGCCTTCCCTCCAGCACTTACGTACCTTTATGGCTATCTCAATATGCACATTTCCTGTATATTTTGCACATCAGCACGCCATTTCACCATCTCATTGCATTTATATAATAACAACATATTCATTTTTTGATTTCATATTCACTCATCAATTTCTTGATTGTAATTTATATTCTCGTTCTCTTTCTATTTAATTATTTCAGTTTATAATTCTTTGTCATTTTTTTTTATTTCTAACTGTTTAGCTCAGCTGTTAATAATTGTTAATTGTTAGTAGGTTGACTTTGTCAGTTTAAGATAGCATATTAGGTGTTTAGTATTAGTTCTTTACACTAGTGTTAGCATTAAGCGTAATAGCATCTGTATGTGAGTTAGTATAGGCTGTGTTAGTGTGTTAATAGTTAGTGTATGCATCAGTTGTTAGTGTCAGTTAAGCATCTAAGCAGTGTATGAATCAATGTTAGTGCTGGGTATTGAAAGTTAACAGAATGTGTTAGTGTTGTGTTTGTTTGCAGTGTATATGCATTAGTGGTTAGTACATATTAGTATGCAACAAATTAGCATAATCTATGTTAGTATGTTAACAGTTAGGGTATAATTAGTAGTAACTAGGTGTATTAGGTAGCATGTTATAGTTGCATGTTTGATATTTGAGTTTTATATCCGAGTCTTACAACTAAGTTTAAATTTTATTATATATGAGTTCTACCGTGTCTCTTCTTATTGTTGAGTAGTGATTCTCAGTGCCCACCATTCTCATTGATTGCTGCTTTCCATGGTAAGTATTTGGCTGTTTCTTAATGTTTTCTTAAATATTTTCATGCCAAACATATGTAGTGGTAGTCTCAGCATTTTGTAGCATACACTAACATCGATTCTTAGCATGGGTTTTAGTCTTCTGCATTTACCTAATATGTTTTAACGTTGTCATATACATTATAATGTACATTCTCTCACTAAAAAAAACATCATATATCCATTTCAATATCCATTTCCCCATTAGTGTAATACATTAAATATGCATTCCAATGTATCTTTTCATCAAACATGATGCATTAGCATAAGGTATACAAATGCTCATTTCATCATTTACATTCTAAATTCAATATGATCTTTGCGATCTCTTTCTATATTCACCTGTTATTTTGTGTTAGCCCTGTTTTGTAGAAAATGCATGAAAGGTGTTATCTTTTCACTCTAAATTAGAGATTTTTTAGTTTTAAATTTAATTCCAATAGCTAGATATAATGAGAAGTCTTTATTAGAATGTATGAGCATACATTTTTATGAAATCACGTGCTTCATATCATTTCGCTATTTTATTTCAAAAATTCATGAATGGAATCACGAATGGCACGTGCGCCATTCTAATGAAAGGTGATTAAATCATAAGTTGACGATTTGCATCAATGGCCATAGTCAAGGTGTGAACAAAACTTAGGATTTTTATCTTTTATGGAATAACATTGGATCCACACTGGATCTCTTTTCAAAAATTATCATATTTTCCAAATATTTTCTCCCTTTATCAGAGTTTAACTTAAAATTAACTCAAAATATATATCAATGGCCATAGTCAGGATATATTGAGAGTTGATTTCATTTTAAACTCTATAAAGGCACAAAAATGGTTTATTCTTCACTTGAATTTAAATAAGATTACTATATAATACATTCAATGACCATAGTCAAGGATGTATTATATTTTCAATCTTATTTTAATTCACTTAAAGAATGAAATATGCTTTTTTTTCAAAATCAATTTTCAAATTCTTTTAACTCATTCATCATTTAGGATAGAATTACATCATATTCTCCAAATTCTTTTACAAAATCCAAGTGATCTTGAGATAATTCTTCAAAATGCCTTATTCATTTATCAAATCAATTCTTATTTATAAATTCAAACACATCTTCTCAATTCTATCTCATTTCAAGATTCAAAATTCAATTTCAAAGTCCAATTTGACTTTGAAATTTTGAATTTACTTCAATTTCCAAATTCAAAATTCAATTCAACTTTGAAAAATCAGATTCATTTCCATTTTCAGGATTTGATTTTAAATTCAATTCAATATTCAAAATCAAATTTCAAAGTTCAATTCAACTTTGAAATTTCCATATTCATCTCCTGATTTCAAAATTCTAGTTTGAAAATCAAGTTTCATTCTCTATCCTTCTTCCCAAATTTTGAAAATTGATCTAGGATTTCTCAAATCCCGTTTCAAGTTCTATCTTGGTTCCCGAAATCCAAATCCCATCTATATTTCCAAAGCCCAGACCTGTAAACACCCCAAATTTTCACTCACCTCCCCGACATTTCCACCCAGCATCATCATTCACCTCCCCGGAGATCGCCGGAGGGCAAAATGGTCATTTTCTGAGCATGGAATCTGCAAAAGTCCAAATTTCATCTGCAACTCTCAAAATTTCTCAATTTTAGCTCAAATGTTCAAAATTCTACTCCTGACAGGAGACAAAAATCTCCAAATCCTGGCTCAGGCTTACATTTCATAAGACATGTCATTGCATAGCATTGCACTACACAACATGTCATTTCGAGGTCCAGAACTCTCGATTTCAAAATTTTCAATCCAGATTTGAATTTCAACTCTTTTTAAAATCAATTTCAAAACCCTGGGTCTTCAAAATTATCAATTCTTCCCATTTTACCCCCAGGACTCTGAATTTCAAAATATTTTCTCAGGAAAACCATCTGGATAATTTTCGATAAGGATTTTGATTCTAGCCCTTTCATCTCAGATTTTGCCCTTTTGTCAACAAATTTCAAATATCTTCCTTTTACAAAATCGCCCTATAGGGGCCAAACTCTTTTCAAAATTTCTGTTTTGCCAATTAGTCCAGATTTTATGAAAATTCCAAAAAGAGGTTTTATTGTCTTGTCCTTAATTCAATAAAGAAGCAATGTGGGGCCCACACTAAGGTGGTGCCAGATAGGCTTTTCTTTTGAAAAACCCAAAAATATAGAAGCCTTGTCCCTGGATTGGCGCCACTTGTCTTTTTCTCTCTCCTCCCATTTATCTGCCATGTGTCAGCGTGGGGTTCACCTAAAGGTGGTGCCACATGTCATTTTCTCTCTCTTTCCATTTCTTTGCCAAGTGTGAGTGTGGGGCCTCTTTAAGATGGCGCCACATGTCCACCATCTTCACCCTGTGCCATGTGTCATTCCAAGGTCACCATGAGATGCCAAGTGTCATGTGTTGTCCTCTTCAGAAAAAGTAAAGCTTGTCTACCCTGAGGTGGCGTCAGTTGAAGTGTGTCTCCTGCAGAGGACACGTGTCAATCTCTCCCTCCTTCAGAAAAAGTAGGATGACACATGTCTCTCCTTACTTTTCTCAGAAAAGTAAGTGACACATGTCACTCCTAGCTTCCTTCAGAAAAAGTAGAGGACACGTGTCACTCTTGGCCTTCTTCAGAAAAAGCAACCATTCAAAAAAATTCAAACAAGGCCTAGGTGACGCAAATTCTGAACTTTACTTTTTCCATCTGGTCTAAGATGGCGCCACATGTTCCTTGTTCCTCCCTCCTGCCACATGGCATTGTAGGAGCCACCCTGAGGTGGCGCCACATGTCCACCCTCCATTCTTCCAGAACCAGCCTCATTTGAATTTCAAATACAGCCTCTGAGGTGGCGCATTCTGCTTCTTTTGTTCCTATCCTCTTGCCACATGGCAATATGGAGCCACCCTGAGGGGCGCCACATGTCAGCCCCTGCTCCCTTCAGAAAAAGCAGAAATTTGAATATTCAAACTCCTCTAAGGTGGCATTTTCTGAGCCCATTGCCCTATTTTTCTGACACGTGTCAAGAGCCACTCTGATGTGGCGCCACATGGCATGCTCCTACTGCTTCTAGATTCAAATCTCAAACACCTTTTTGAGGTGGCGCCATTCCAGAGCTCCCACTTGGCTTCATTTTTTGTTTTATTTTATTCTAAATAAAAGTAGCCCACCATGAGGTGGCGCCACATGAGGGCTCCTTGCAAAAAGCAAACTTTGAATTTCAAACCCCAGGTAGCACCCTCTGAGGTGGCGCCATTTGGGAGACTCTTGCAGAGAAAATCAAGCTACATTTTGAAAATTTCCAAAAATCCCCTCTGAGGTGTCTCACTCAAAAAATTCTCATTTTTTATTCTCAAAAAATCCAAGTGGCATGCCCTGAGATGGCGCCACGTGGAGGGCTCAAATTAAGCCTGTTTGAAATTCAAAAATCTCCAGAATTGCTACAAATACAAGGGCCCACGCCCAGCTGAAGGAGAGCTCCCTTTGGATTTAGCATTTTTACTCTAAGTGCCCTACTACATGATTTGGATGTTCTGAATTCACGCCCCCCTTGGGCTCAATTGAGAGGGTGCATCGAAGTACCAAGCTTGCTTGCATCAATTCCAACTCGATCTAGGCGCGTGGATCGATTTTTGTGAACCTTCGGAAGCTCGGATCGAAGGATGAAAGAAGCCGTTGATAGCCGTTCATTTCGGAAGTTCCAAAGCTGCAGGAAAACACAAGGTCCAATTCTATTCCTATTGATTTCGATATTATAATATCATTGCTCGATTCGTATTGTTGTTTTGAAGAAAGAGCTCATCCGAGTGATGGATCGAGCTATTCTCATAAAATGACACATATCAAAGAATGTTTTTCATGCTTTCTTGATTAAATTTCTGCATTTCTTCATGTTCATGCATTAAAATAAGTTAGATTTACATTTTATTTCATTAAAATAGCATGTTTCATGATTTTATTTGATATTTCATGCATTCAGCTTCATTTCTGTAATTTCCTATTTTTGTCAGTCAGTCCACACGTCATTTCATGTATTTATTTTTCTTTAAAAATGATAAAAAAATCACAGTACATGCCGTTGGGTGTCCCTAAAAATATGCCAAAAAATCGGAATGATTTGAATTTGTTTACTGTGGTAAAAGTTCAAAATGATAGGTCGGGTTTTGTTACCCGGGATACGTTTTAAAAAGTTATTTCCGACTTGTAAAATCGCGATATCTATCATATGAGGTCCGATTTTCAATCCAAAAAATGTCTTGAAATTGGGATGATGTCTAGTATTTAATATGATTTTATCTGATTTTTCATAAGTTTTTATGTCTGAAAAAAATCCGAGAGTTCGAGACACGTGTCAGAGCCTGATTTGGGTCTCTGAGATTTTCGATCGACTTAAGTCGATGGGTTCTCTTTGGGTATTGCACCAAATCCGAATCTGTAAAAAGTTCATGTCATGTTTGGGATGTCCAATGTTTTCATCTGAAATTTTACGATTTTTAGAACAGTCTTACTATCAGTTTCGGATTTTTCTTGTAAGTCTCCTGTTTTATGATATTTATCTCCTTTGTTGATTTAGGCCTGAAAAGTAGTATTTTTATCTATGTTCCTGTTGATCAAATGCCAAAATTATAAAAATGAAAGTTGTTTCTGTGTGTATCTTTAGTTCCTCAGTTAAATATCAGAAATTTCTATGGTAGTATGCTATTTTTTATGCAATTTTACATCGGATCGAGTTGATTTTGCCTCCGTCAGAACCAAATTCTCGTTACCGAACTCACCGTAGTTCAAATCCCGGGGCTGTAAAAGACAAAATTGTTTATTTTCATGTCATTTAGCAGTCTGAAAAATCTAAGAAGTTTCTATGATGGAATTCTTGTATTACTGCATTAAGTGTTGCATTTGGTTCGGGTCCATAGGCGAAATTCGCCCTTTTTAGGATTTTCTTTAAATTTTAGCATCTAAACCATGTCATTTCATGAGTTTTAGCATTCTAGGCTATTTATCATAATAGGTAAATGCTCCATACCGAATTTGACAGCATTTGAAATTCATTTGATGCTTGGTCTAGCCGTATCATCAAAAACAGGGCCCCGCGGGACTCGGATCCAAGCGAAAAACAAGCGAAATTCATTATTTTGGATGAATTGCAAAATGTCAAATTCTGATTTTACAGTCCTAAGGTGTTTAACAACATGTCATCATGTCTCATCTTGCATTTCATCATCATTTCATTCAATTCAAATTTCAAAATCTCAATTTTACCAAAATTTCCTTCAAAAAAACCTAATTTTAAAGGTGTAACTTCAATATTAGGGGTATTTTGGTCATTTTGAATTTCTATTCGAATTTCAAACTATTTCTTACTGAATTTCTTGCATTTACATTATTTCAAATATCAAGAAAGCATGATAATAGGGTTTATATCCAATTAAGTCCAATAATTTCATAATATTATTGGAAATCTTGGAAAAACCCACATATTTGAGCTAACCCCATCTCAAGTTTGGCAGGAACATTCAAAGGAAGGAGTTGAAGTCTGCAATTTCCTTTTATTTCATTTATTTAGTGATGTAATAATGTAAATTTTGGAGTAAGAAATTTTATTTTCTGCTTAGATTAGGATGCATATCATATAGTTTGAATTTCTGCAATATCCTGTTTAGGTGATTCATGCATTTTATTTCAAAAGCAATATGGATGTACACGAATGGCACGTGCACCAACTCTTAGGGAGTTGATGCACTCGGTGGAGTCCATATTTACGGCCCTAGTCGGAATATGGACGAGACCCAGATCCATCATCTCTCTATCAGTAACATTGAGCCTACACTCTTAGGCTATCTTAAAATGCACATCATATTTCCAATTTTGCAAAGTATTGTGCATTAAATCAATTAAGCTCTGAACATGTTCATGGCCACAGTCAAAATATGTGAAGGATTTATTTTGACTTAATACACATTTTTCCAACAAATTTCCTAGAAAATCTTTGCAAAGTGCATTCATTCACTCATATCATTTGCATCATGAAATCATTGGTTTTCTCATGATTTTCTTAAGAAAATTTCATTCTCAAGAAATCAATTTCTCAAGAAACTCTAAGAATTTTTCAAAATCGGTTTTCCCAAGTCAAGTTTTTCCACAGTTTTCCATGGAAAAGGTTATTTTCTCAAGATTTTCAAAAGAAGTCTCTCACCTTTCTCAAAGATCAAAATCGATTTCCAAGTGTTTCAAGGCTAAGATTCTCAGGATTTCAGTTTCTCGAGTTTCAATTCTCCCTCTCCAAAGAATTTTCCAATAAATCTCAACCATTTTCCAAAGAAAGCTTTCAAAAACTTGAAGCTTTTCCTGACAAGCATTTTTCCTTTCAAATGTTTACCCTTTTCTCAAGAATTCTCTCCATTTTCCTAGGATTTCCTCCATCCATGATTTTCCCACACCTTTATGAACTTTCTCGTGATTTCAAAACCCTTTCATCTGAGTTTCCTGAGAGATGGACTTTCATCCTTTTCCTGAGAAATATTTTCCAACTTCAAAGCATTTTCTGAGCATACATCATGTTTTCCAACCTACATTTTACAAAAAAATTTTATAGCACATGCCTAAATTCTCTGTGCATTTAGGATAGAACACGATTTTGATGATTTAACTAAGTCAAGCACAATTTTTGGTCCTTGGTTCGATTACCCCTGTTAAAGGCGGCAGGAACGGTTGAACCTCGTACCGACATGTCGAGCCCATCCCATGGATTTTTCCGTAAATTTTCAAAACGGAGGCGAGTATTTCAAAACAAATTTCCAAAATCCGGTCAAGTTTGACTCGCGAAAGCATTTTCCTCTCTCTTCCGCAAGGAAGGGAAGACGGGAAAATTTTTTCGACAATAACAAGACCCATCTTCGGATCTCATCTCCAAATTTCCAGATCCATCTTCAAATCTCATCTGGATTTTCAAAATCCAGATCCATCTTCTAATTTCATACTGGATTCCAAACTTCGGATCCAATTTCATTTAGGATTCTAGATTCCGGATTCAACTTTATCTTGGATTCCAGACTTCGAATCCAATTTCATTTAGGATTCCAGATTTCACACCCAATTCTAAATTCCAAAGCCCATCTAGATCTCTTAAATATCATCCACCTTTCATTCTGATTTCAAAACTTTAAATCTAGGATTCCACTCCATTTTCAAATTCCATCTTGACTCCCAATTCTAGATCCATTTTGAAGTCCATATTCAACTTTCAATTCTTATTTCCTAAACTCCCTTCTTCAAATTCAGGTTCATCTCAAATATTTGATTATTTAAAAATGATAAAAAAATCATAGTACATGCCGTTGGGTGTCCCTAAAAATATGCCAAAAAATCGGAATGATTTGAATTTGTTTACTGTGGTAAAAGTTCAAAATGGTAGGTCGGGTTATGTTACCCGAGATACGTTTTAAAAAGTTATTTTTGAATTCTAAAATCGCGATCTCTCTCATATGTGGTTCGCTTTACGATATTAAAAATGTCCTGAACTCGGGATGATGTCTAGTATTTAATATGATTTTCTAAGATTTTTATAATTTTTTTTTATGTCTGACAAAAATCTAAGAGTTTGGGACACGTGTCAGAGCCTGATTTGGGTCTCTGAGATTTTGGATTGACTTAAGTCGATGGGTTCTCTTTGGGTATTGATCCAAATCCAAATCTATAAAAAGTTAATGTCATGTTTGGGATGTCCTCTATTTGCATCTGAAATTTTATGATTTTTAGAACAGTCTTACTATCAGTTTCAGATTCGTCTGTCAGTCTCCTGTTTTATGATATTTATCTGCTCTATTCATTTAGGCCTGAAAAGTTGTATTTTTATCTCTGTTCTTGTTGATCAAATGTCAAAATCATAAAAATGAAAGTTGATCCTGTGTGCATCTTTAGTTCCTCAGTTAAATATCAGAAATTTCTATGGTAGGATGTTATTTTTTATGCAATTTTACATCGGATCGAGTTGATTTTGCCTCCGTCAGAACCAAATTCTCGTTAGCGAACTCACCGTAGTTCAAATCCCGGGGCTGTAAAAGAGAAAATTGTTTTTTTTATGTCATTTAGCAGTATGTAAAATCTCAAAGGTTTCTATGATGGAATTCTTGTATTACTGCATTAAGTGTTGCATTTGGTTCGGGTCCGTAGGCGAAATTCACCCTTTTAAAGATTTTCTTTAAATTTTAGCATCTAAACAATGTTATTTCTTGCGTTTTAGCATTCTAGGCTATTTATCAAAATAGGTAGATGCTCTATACCGAATTTGACAGCATAAGGAATTCGTTTGATGCTTGGTCTAGCCGTATCATAAAAAACAGGGCCCCGCGTGACCCGGATCCAAGCGAAAAACAAGCGAAATTCATTATTTTGGATGAATTGCAAAATGTCAAATTCTGATTTTACAGTCCTAAGGTGTTTAACAACATCTCATCATGTCTCATCTTGCATTTCATCATCATTTGATTCAATTCGAATTTCAAAATCTCAATTTTACCAAAATTTCCTTCAAAAAACCCTAATTTTAAAGGTGTAACTTCAATATTAGGGGTATTTTGGTTATTTTGATCACAAATTCGAATTTCAAATTATTTCTTACTGAATTTCTTGCATTTACATCATTTCAAATATCAAGAAAGCATGATAATAGGGTTTATATCCAATTAAGTCCAATAATTTCATAATATTATTTGAAATCTTGGAAAAACCCACATATTTGAGCTAACCCCATCTCAAGTTTGGCAGGGACATTCAAAGGAAGGAGTTGAAGTCTGCAATTTTCTTTTATTTCATTTATTTAGTGATGTAATAATGTAAATTTTGGAGTATGAAATTTTATTTTCTGCTTAGATTAGGATGCATATCATATAGTTTGAATTTCTGCAATATCCTGTTTAGGTGATTCATGCATTTTATTTCAAAAGCAATATGGATGTACACGAATGGCACGTGCACCAACTCTTAGGGAGTTGATGCACTCGGTGGAGTCCATATTTACGGCCCTAGTCGGAATATGGACGAGACCCAGATCCATCATCTCTCTATCAGTAACATTGAGCCTACACTCTTAGGCTATCTTAAAATGCACATCATATTTCCAATTTTGCAAAGTATTGTGCATTAAATCAATTAAGCTCTGAACATGTTCATGGCCACAGTCAAAATATGTGAAGGATTTATTTTGACTTAATACACATTTTTCCAACAAATTTCCTAGAAAATCTTTGCAAAGTGCATTCATTCACTCATATCATTTGCATCATGAAATCATTGGTTTTCTCATGATTTTCTTAAGAAAATTTCATTCTCAAGAAATCAATTTCTCAAGAAACTCTAAGAATTTTTCAAAATCGGTTTTCCCAAGTCAAGTTTTTCCACAGTTTTCCATGGAAAAGGTTATTTTCTCAAGATTTTCAAAAGAAGTCTCTCACCTTTCTCAAAGATCAAAATCGATTTCCAAGTGTTTCAAGGCTAAGATTCTCAGGATTTCAGTTTCTCGAGTTTCAATTCTCCCTCTCCAAAGAATTTTCCAATAAATCTCAACCATTTTCCAAAGAAAGCTTTCAAAAACTTGAAGCTTTTCCTAACAAGCATTTTTCCTTTCAAATGTTTACCCTTTTCTCAAGAATTCTCTCCATTTTCCTAGGATTTCCTCCATCCATGATTTTCCCACACCTTTATGAACTTTCTCGTGATTTCAAAACCCTTTCATCTGAGTTTCCTGAGAGATGGACTTTCATCCTTTTCCTGAGAAATATTTTCCAACTTCAAAGCATTTTCTGAGCATACATCATGTTTTCCAACCTACATTTTACAAAAAAATTTTATAGCACATGCCTAAATTCTCTGTGCATTTAGGATAGAACACGATTTTGATGATTTAACTAAGTCAAGCACAATTTTTGGTCCTTGGTTCGATTACCCCTGTTAAAGGCGGCAGGAACGGTTGAACCTCGTACCGACATGTCGAGCCCATCCCATGGATTTTTCCGCAAATTTTCAAAACGGAGGCGAGTAGTTCAAAACAAATTTCCAAAATCCGGTCAAGTTTGACTCGCGAAAGCATTTTCCTCTCTCTTCCGCAAGGAAGGGAAGATGGGAAATTTTTTTCGACAATAACAAGACCCATCTTCGGATCTCATCTCCAAATTTCCAGATCCATCTTCAAATCTCATCTGGATTTTCAAAATCCAGATCCATCTTCTAATTTCATACTGGATTCCAAACTTCGGATCCAACTTCATTTAGGATTCTAGATTCCGGATTCAACTTTATCTTGGATTCCAGACTTCGAATCCAATTTCATTTAGGATTCCAGATTTCACACCCAATTCTAAATTCCAAAGCCCATCTAGATCTCTTAAATATCATCCACCTTTCATTCTGATTTCAAAACTTTAAATCTAGGATTCCACTCCATTTTCAAATTCCATCTTGACTCCCAATTCTAGATCCATTTTGAAGTCCATATTCAACTTTCAATTCTTATTTCCTAAACTCCCTTCTTCAAATTCAGGTTCATCTCAAATATTTGATTATTTAAAAATGATAAAAAAATCATAGTACATGCCGTTGGGTGTCCCTAAAAATATGCCAAAAAATCGGAATGATTTGAATTTGTTTACTGTGGTAAAAGTTCAAAATGGTAGGTCGGGTTATGTTACCCGAGATACGTTTTAAAAAGTTATTTTTGAATTCTAAAATCGCGATCTCTCTCATATGTGGTTCGCTTTACGATATTAAAAATGTCCTGAACTCGGGATGATGTCTAGTATTTAATATGATTTTCTAAGATTTTTATAATTTTTTTTTATGTCTGACAAAAATCTAAGAGTTTGGGACACGTGTCAGAGCCTGATTTGGGTCTCTGAGATTTTGGATTGACTTAAGTCGATGGGTTCTCTTTGGGTATTGATCCAAATCCAAATCTATAAAAAGTTAATGTCATGTTTGGGATGTCCTCTATTTGCATCTGAAATTTTATGATTTTTAGAACAGTCTTACTATCAGTTTCAGATTCGTCTGTCAGTCTCCTGTTTTATGATATTTATCTGCTCTATTCATTTAGGCCTGAAAAGTTGTATTTTTATCTCTGTTCTTGTTGATCAAATGTCAAAATCATAAAAATGAAAGTTGATCCTGTGTGCATCTTTAGTTCCTCAGTTAAATATCAGAAATTTCTATGGTAGGATGTTATTTTTTATGCAATTTTACATCGAATCGAGTTGATTTTGCCTCCGTCAGAACCAAATTCTCGTTAGCGAACTCACCGTAGTTCAAATCCCGGGGCTGTAAAAGAGAAAATTGTTTTTTTTATGTCATTTAGCAGTATGTAAAATCTCAAAGGTTTCTATGATGGAATTCTTGTATTACTGCATTAAGTGTTGCATTTGGTTCGGGTCCGTAGGCGAAATTCACCCTTTTTAAGATTTTCTTTAAATTTTAGCATCTAAACAATGTTATTTCTTGCGTTTTAGCATTCTAGGCTATTTATCAAAATAGGTAGATGCTCTATACCGAATTTGACAGCATAAGGAATTCGTTTGATGCTTGGTCTAGCCGTATCATAAAAAACAGGGCCCCGCGTGACCCGGATCCAAGCGAAAAACAAGCGAAATTCATTATTTTGGATGAATTGCAAAATGTCAAATTCTGATTTTACAGTCCTAAGGTGTTTAACAACATCTCATCATGTCTCATCTTGCATTTCATCATCATTTGATTCAATTCGAATTTCAAAATCTCAATTTTACCAAAATTTCCTTCAAAAAACCCTAATTTTAAAGGTGTAACTTCAATATTAGGGGTATTTTGGTTATTTTGATCACAAATTCGAATTTCAAATTATTTCTTACTGAATTTCTTGCATTTACATCATTTCAAATATCAAGAAAGCATGATAATAGGGTTTATATCCAATTAAGTCCAATAATTTCATAATATTATTGGAAATCTTGGAAAAACCCACATATTTGAGCTAACCCCATCTCAAGTTTGGCAGGGACATTCAAAGGAAGGAGTTGAAGTCTGCAATTTTCTTTTATTTCATTTATTTAGTGATGTAATAATGTAAATTTTGGAGTATGAAATTTTATTTTCTGCTTAGATTAGGATGCATATCATATAGTTTGAATTTCTGCAATATCCTGTTTAGGTGATTCATGCATTTTATTTCAAAAGCAATATGGATGTACACGAATGGCACGTGCACCAACTCTTAGGGAGTTGATGCACTCGGTGGAGTCCATATTTACGGCCCTAGTCGGAATATGGACGAGACCCAGATCCATCATCTCTCTATCAGTAACATTGAGCCTACACTCTTAGGCTATCTTAAAATGCACATCATATTTCCAATTTTGCAAAGTATTGTGCAATAAATCAATTAAGCTCTGAACATGTTCATGGCCACAGTCAAAATATGTGAAGGATTTATTTTGACTTAATACACATTTTTCCAACAAATTTCCTAGAAAATCTTTGCAAAGTGCATTCATTCACTCATATCATTTGCATCATGAAATCATTGGTTTTCTCATGATTTTCTTAAGAAAATTTCATTCTCAAGAAATCAATTTCTCAAGAAACTCTAAGAATTTTTCAAAATCGGTTTTCCCAAGTCAAGTTTTTCCACAGTTTTCCATGGAAAAGGTTATTTTCTCAAGATTTTCAAAAGAAGTCTCTCACCTTTCTCAAAGATCAAAATCGATTTCCAAGTGTTTCAAGGCTAAGATTCTCAGGATTTCAGTTTCTCGAGTTTCAATTCTCCCTCACCAAAGAATTTTCCAATAAATCTCAACCATTTTCCAAAGAAAGCTTTCAAAAACTTGAAGCTTTTCCTGACAAGCATTTTTCCTTTCAAATGTTTACCCTTTTCTCAAGAATTCTCTCCATTTTCCTAGGATTTCCTCCATCCATGATTTTCCCACACCTTTATGAACTTTCTCGTGATTTCAAAACCCTTTCATCTGAGTTTCCTGAGAGATGGACTTTCATCCTTTTCCTGAGAAATATTTTCCAACTTCAAAGCATTTTCTGAGCATACATCATGTTTTCCAACCTACATTTTACAAAAAAAATTTATAGCACATGCCTAAATTCTCTGTGCATTTAGGATAGAACACGATTTTGATGATTTAACTAAGTCAAGCACAATTTTTGGTCCTTGGTTCGATTACCCCTGTTAAAGGCGGCAGGAACGGTTGAACCTCGTACCGACATGTCGAGCCCATCCCATGGATTTTTCCGCAAATTTTCAAAACGGAGGCGAGTATTTCAAAACAAATTTCCAAAATCCGGTCAAGTTTGACTCGCGAAAGCATTTTCCTCTCTCTTCCGCAAGGAAGGGAAGACGGGAAAATTTTTTCGACAATAACAAGACCCATCTTCGGATCTCATCTCCAAATTTCCAGATCCATCTTCAAATCTCATCTGGATTTTCAAAATCCAGATCCATCTTCTAATTTCATACTGGATTCCAAACTTCGGATCCAATTTCATTTAGGATTCTAGATTCCGGATTCAACTTTATCTTGGATTCCAGACTTCGAATCCAATTTCATTTAGGATTCCAGATTTCACACCCAATTCTAAATTCCAAAGCCCATCTAGATCTCTTAAATATCATCCACCTTTCATTCTGATTTCAAAACTTTAAATCTAGGATTCCACTCCATTTTCAAATTCCATCTTGACTCCCAATTCTAGATCCATTTTGAAGTCCATATTCAACTTTCAATTCTTATTTCCTAAACTCCCTTCTTCAAATTCAGGTTCATCTCAAATATTTGATTATTTAAAAATGATAAAAAAATCATAGTACATGCCGTTGGGTGTCCCTAAAAATATGCCAAAAAATCGGAATGATTTGAATTTGTTTACTGTGGTAAAAGTTCAAAATGGTAGGTCGGGTTATGTTACCCGAGATACGTTTTAAAAAGTTATTTTTGAATTCTAAAATCGCGATCTCTCTCATATGTGGTTCGCTTTACGATATTAAAAATGTCCTGAACTCGGGATGATGTCTAGTATTTAATATGATTTTCTAAGATTTTTATAATTTTTTTTTATGTCTGACAAAAATCTAAGAGTTTGGGACACGTGTCAGAGCCTGATTTGGGTCTCTGAGATTTTGGATTGACTTAAGTCGATGGGTTCTCTTTGGGTATTGATCCAAATCCAAATCTATAAAAAGTTAATGTCATGTTTGGGATGTCCTCTATTTGCATCTGAAATTTTATGATTTTTAGAACAGTCTTACTATCAGTTTCAGATTCGTCTGTCAGTCTCCTGTTTTATGATATTTATCTGCTCTATTCATTTAGGCCTGAAAAGTTGTATTTTTATCTCTGTTCTTGTTGATCAAATGTCAAAATCATAAAAATGAAAGTTGATCCTGTGTGCATCTTTAGTTCCTCAGTTAAATATCAGAAATTTCTATGGTAGGATGTTATTTTTTATGCAATTTTACATCGGATCGAGTTGATTTTGCCTCCGTCAGAACCAAATTCTCGTTAGCGAACTCACCGTAGTTCAAATCCCGGGGCTGTAAAAGAGAAAATTGTTTTTTTTATGTCATTTAGCAGTATGTAAAATCTCAAAGGTTTCTATGATGGAATTCTTGTATTACTGCATTAAGTGTTGCATTTGGTTCGGGTCCGTAGGCGAAATTCACCCTTTTTAAGATTTTCTTTAAATTTTAGCATCTAAACAATGTTATTTCTTGCGTTTTAGCATTCTAGGCTATTTATCAAAATAGGTAGATGCTCTATACCGAATTTGACAGCATAAGGAATTCGTTTGATGCTTGGTCTAGCCGTATCATAAAAAACAGGGCCCCGCGTGACCCGGATCCAAGCGAAAAACAAGCGAAATTCATTATTTTGGATGAATTGCAAAATGTCAAATTCTGATTTTACAGTCCTAAGGTGTTTAACAACATCTCATCATGTCTCATCTTGCATTTCATCATCATTTGATTCAATTCGAATTTCAAAATCTCAATTTTACCAAAATTTCCTTCAAAAAACCCTAATTTTAAAGGTGTAACTTCAATATTAGGGGTATTTTGGTTATTTTGATCACAAATTCGAATTTCAAATTATTTCTTACTGAATTTCTTGCTTTTACATCATTTCAAATATCAAGAAAGCATGATAATAGGGTTTATATCCAATTAAGTCCAATAATTTCATAATATTATTGGAAATCTTGGAAAAACCCACATATTTGAGCTAACCCCATCTCAAGTTTGGCAGGGACATTCAAAGGAAGGAGTTGAAGTCTGCAATTTTCTTTTATTTCATTTATTTAGTGATGTAATAATGTAAATTTTGGAGTATGAAATTTTATTTTCTGCTTAGATTAGGATGCATATCATATAGTTTGAATTTCTGCAATATCCTGTTTAGGTTATTCATGCATTTCATTTCAAAAGCAATATGGATGTACACGAATGTCACGTGCACCAACTCTTAGGGAGTTGATGAACTCAGTGGAGTCCATATTTATGGCCCTAGTCGGAATATGGACGAGACCCAGATCCATCATCTCTCTACCAGTCACATTGAGCCTACACTATTAGGCTATCTTAAAATGCACATCATATTTCCAATTTTGCAAAGTATTGTGCATTAAATCAATTAAGCTCTGAACATGTTCATGGCTACAGTCAGAATATGTGAAGGATTTATTTTGACTTAATACACATTTTTCCAACAAATTTCTCAGAAAATCTTTTCAAAGTGCATTCATTCACTCATATCATTTGCATCATGAAATCATTGGTTTTCTCATGATTTTCTTAAGAAAATTTCATTCTCAAGAAATCAATTTCTCAAGAAACTCTGAGAATTTTTCAAAATCGGTTTTCCCAAGTCAAGTTTTTCCATAGTTTTTCATGGAAAAGGTTATTTTCTCAAGTATTTCAAAAGAAGTCTCTCACCTTTCTCAAAGATCAAAATCGATTTCCAAGTGTTTCAAGGCTAAGATTCTCAGGATTTCAGTTTTCCGAGTTTCAATTCTCCCTCTCTAAAGAATTTTCCAATGAATCTCAACCATTTTCTAAAGAAAGCTTTCAAAAACTTGAAGCTTTTCCTGACAAGCATTTTTCCTTCAAATGTTTACCCTTTTCTCAAGAATTCTCTCCATTTTCCCAGGATTTCCTCCATCCACGATTTTCCCACACCTTTATGAACTTTCTCGTGATTTCAAAACTCTTTCATCTGAGTTTACTGAGAGATGGACTTTCATCCTTTTCCTGAGAAATATTTTCCAACTCCAAAGCATTTTCTGAGCATACATCATGTTTTTCAACCTACATTTTACAAAAAAAATTCATAGTACATGTCTGAATTCTCCGTGCATTTAGGATAGAACATGATTTTGATGATTTAACTAAGCCAAGCACAATTTTTTGGTACTTGGTTCGATTACCCTTGTTAAAGGCGGCAGGAACGGTCGAACCTCGTACCGACAGGTCGAGCCCCATCCCATGGATTTTCCCACAAATTTTCAAAACGGAGGCAAGTATTTCAAAACAAATTTCCAAAATCCGGTCAAGTTTGACTCGCGAAAGCATTTTCCTCTCTCTTCTCGCAAGGAAGGAAAGACGGGAAAAATTTTGCAACGATAACAGGTTTGGCGACCGTGATGGGACCTGTTCTTGTCTGGTCAAAATTGTGCTTGACTTAGTTCAATCATCAAAACTGTGTTCACAAAATGTCAGCCCTTTTACTTTTGATATCATGCGAACCTAGGAGCCTAGATTCTGACCTAGATGACATTGATTGCATATAGACTAGGCATGGTTTGGTAGGATCAGATTGAGGAGATACTTTCATGTTCACATAGACTTAGGTCTAAACACAACTTTCCTCAATTTAGGATCTGAATGCAAACAATATATGCTTCTTCAAAGTTTTCAAAATCTATCTCTCTAGGACTTAGAGCCTTCTATTTCTTGCATGTGATCATTTTTTCAAACCTCAATTATCATTACCCGACCATCACGTTGCTGGGTCTCCTCCAGAACCCTAGTTCGGGATAGAGCCTCACAACTGGGCCATTTATTTGGGTTAACACCCCCCTACCACGTACCACGGGCCACAGTCCGAAGTATATCGGTAGGCGCTCAAGGATGTTGGAAAACCTTACCTTAGAACCGGAGTTGAAATTATATGTCACATATCTCGGATTTCAATTCGGGTATATTGGCATAACTGGATTGGACAAAGATGATTTGAACCTAGAGTTAGGATTAGGGTCCTACAACTTTTTTTTCAAAACGATGTATCTAAAGTCAGCCTTTTAGGGGATGCTGTATGTGCATAAATGTTTGTGCAGGATGTGATTGTTCGTATGTTACCTTTATAACGCTCACATTTTCCCCAAAAATCTTTTCAAATATCCATATTTTTCACCTTTTCCTTTATTTTCTAAAACCCTTGATGATTTTCTCCAATATCCAATTTCTTTCAAAACTCTAGGTGATTTCCATTCTCCCTTTCTACTGGATCTCGAATTTCCAGTTGCATTTTTATCCTACCTGCGATTTTCCAAAATCATATATTTTCTCTTATTAGATTTTCAATCCTTTTGTCTATTTGCAAAATTCTTCACCTTATTTTCCTCGTACATACCTTGACTATTGCGGTGGAAATTGTTTACCCACTTGCCTTCTCCTTATTCTAAATCCGTTTGCGGATTGTTTTTTTTTCCCAAGAGATATCTCTTTCCTTCAAAAATGATATTTTTTCCTCGTGGTTGACGACCTCGCCTAGGTAACAAGGCACATTTTTCGTTGTTTATTTCTCTTACAAAGAATAACAACATAATTGTCGTGATTTCAGCGGCGACTCCATCCCTAGTAATGGGATATTCTTCCAATTGTCTACCATATCATTTTCCTCCTGATCCAAAACTTCCTTAGAGTCTAATCAAGACTTTATCCTGCAGAGAACATCCGCAACATTTGATGGTTCAAACAAGGTCAGGAAGAAGAACCGCATCACCACAACACTCCTCAGCCTCAGAAGGAGAAATGGATCCCTCCGGAAGTCAAGATCAGCAGCAAGAGGAGGATGGCATAGACCCACAGATGTATGCCATGTTCTAGAAAATGATGACCAAAATGATGAACGAGCAGGTTGGGACCAATGCAAAGAAGAATCCATTCAGAGAAAAGTTCCACGGGCACTAGGATAAGAAGACTTCCAAGAAGCAAGTTCAGCCAAAGGAAATTTCAGATGAATCAGAATCAGAGGAAGACACCGATGAAGAATATGAGGTGCCTCCGGCATTTCAGAAACATAGTCGAGAACAAAGGAGGAGTCGCCAATCAAAAGGTTAAGTTGCAGAAGAGCTCTTGTAGACACAGTTCAGGGAAATGGCCAAAGTGGTTAAAGATCTGCAAGCCCGCGACAAGGGCAAGAAAGTCTTCACTAGCGAGGACTTTTATGATGGCCTAGAAGGAGACGAAGAACTGGAAAATCTGCCTCGTAAATTCATCAAGTTCGATGGTTCCGGCGACCCGAAAGCCCATCTCGCCATGTTCTTTGTCGAATGCTCCAAATTCAATAGAGACAATAGGGCCCTATTTCTCTGTTTTCCTCGTAGCCTAGAAGGCACTGCCGCCAAGTGGTACTCCGAGCATATCAATCCAATCGAGCTGCGAGAATTCGATAAGGTGGTCAATCTATTCATCGAGCGATTTTTGTTCAATACTGAAGCACTACCAACGTTAAATCACCTCTGTAATCTGAAGCAGGGAGATAGCGAAAAAGCCAAGGACTTCGTTCGCAGATGGAGAGAGACCTGCAACAAAATGAGGGATCCTATATCAGAGAGGCATGCCTTATCGCTGATCCTGAACAACTTCTCACAACCTTTGAGAAGTCTTATCTCCACCTCGCCTTCCAAGTCTTTCATAGAGCTTACTGAACGAGCCAAGTGGCTCGAGATGGGGTTGGAGAATGGTGTCTACGATGGTATCACCCTCGTCAAGAACAATCTAGATACAAAGAAAAAGGCAAATTTCACCTCCTCCACCAACATCAGCCGCAATGATAACAAAAGCAGGAAGGGCAACCATGCGGATCGAGAGGAAAGATAGAATAGCAAGCTATCTCAGCCCAACTTTCCACAAAAGGAAAAGATAAAGCATGAAGGTTGAAGTAATGATCGTGTGTTCACTCCTCTCAAACAAACACTCGAAGAAGCCCTTGAATTCATGCTGACCAAGGGATTAGTGAAGCTCCCAAAGGCCACAACTCCTCCCACCATCATGGGAAGGTTCAGGAATCAGTTTTGCAAGTTCCATTGGGCAGTGGGGCATGACATTGATCATTGTTTTGTCTTCAAAAATATTGTTCAGGATTGCATTGACAAGAGCCTCCTTGCTGAAGATGAAGAAGAAGACGAGCTGGCCATCCTAACCAAGCCTTTCCCAGATCATTCAGAAAGTTAATGATGCCCAAAGTTTCCTTCTTTCTTCCTTTCATTTTGCCTGTCACCTCGTAAGGGAAAGTCCGCCCAGTTTTTGCAACCTTTTGGTCGAGTGCTTATAAATAGGCAGTTTTTTTGTTATCAGTTTTGCTTATCAATAAAATGTCAATTTTCTTGATCCATTACTTCTTTCTTTTGCCCCATTAGGGCACCTGTTTTCATTTTGAAGAATCTTCTTTGCCCATTCTTTTCAAGACGAGGGGCAATCCCAACATCATTCATGAGAGAAATGAAATTACCTATGAGGGTTTTTCAAAAATCGTGAAATTCTTGAAAATTTTCTACAAACATCTTCGTTATGATCACCCAAAAGTTTAATATTTCGGTTCAATCTTTTTCAAAATTCAACCATCGCGGTGATCTTCTTTTCTTAAATTGGTTTCAAACCATTATCTTTAAAATCAACCCTTGTGTTGATTTTCTTTTCCAAAATTAGTGTTAAACTAATTCATTTTCAAAATCAACCCTCATGATGATCTCTCTTCAAAATCAACCCTCGTGTTGATTCCCCTTTCAAAGATCAGCTCTCACGCTGATCATTCTTCAAAATCAAACTTGCAGTTGATTTTCTTCCCAAAATGATTTCTCACTTTCAAAATAACATTCTCCTTTTACTTTAAAGATCCCATGTGCAAACACTTTCTCACTTCTCATTTTGCTTTTATCATTTCAAAGGGATAATATAATTTTGTTTCCTTTCCTCGATTTTTAAGCATCAATAAAATTATTAAAGTTGCCAATAGTTTGGCACCATTTTATTTGCGTCTCTTTTTCACAATATGTCTATTGTGAAGAATGACCTTGAGGATGTCTCTCAATCAAGAAGCCTGTCACCTTATTCCTCGATTATCCTTCTTTGTATTCAAAATCTTCCTCCCTAGTTACACTGGGGCATTTTTTTTGAAAAATCTATCTTTACCTCAAAACATCCTGTATGCACGCAGGATAAACCAATCTCTCATTTTGCATGTATATGCACCCACTTGCATTAATTTTGCATTCATTTTCATTTCATGTGCATTTGCATTTCATTTTGCATCAATTCTGCGTCCATTTTCTTCCCCTTCAGGTTAATGGATAAACCTGAATCATTTTCCATGATTTTCCAATTTCTATTCATATCCCCGTTCAGGATAAGGGGTTAATCCTGAAAATCAAACCACATACATCTAAATATGATGGTCTTTTTCATTGCAAGTCAAATAATCCAGTCCTCGAACTGGCCATTCTAAAAACTTTCAATTCCAGCTCTCGCACTATCGATTTTCAAAAACCAATCTTTTGATTAAAGATTTTCCTTTAAGATTCGAGCCTTGACTCGAACTTTCCAGCTTTTCTTTGAAGATTTGAGTTTTAACTCAAGTTTTTTTTCCTTCAAGATCAAAACTTTCCAGTTTCCTTTTGAGATTCGAGCCCTGACTCGAACTTTCTTGCTTTCCTTCGAAGATTTGAGTTTTAACTCAAGTTTTCTTTCCTTCAAAATCTGAACTTCCCAGTTTTCCTTTGAGATTCGAGCCCCGACTCGAACTTTCCTCTGAATATTTGAGTTTTGACTCAAAAAAAAAAATCTGAATTGGCCTAGTTTTTCCTTTGAAGATTTGGGTTTCGACCCGAACTTTATCTCCTTAGAAACCAAACTTCCTAGCTTTCCTTCGAAGGCTCGAGTTTCAACTCGAATCTTCCAGCTTTCCTTATAAAACCTGAGTCCTGATTTGGATGGTCTTTCAAAACCAGCTTTTGAGTTAGGCTTACCTTCAAAATCCAACATTATGCCAGGACTTACCTTCAAAATTCCAACTTCGTATTGGATTTACCTTCGAAATTGAGTACCATCGTCAGGGATGTGTCAACTCGGATGTCAAGCGATCTCTTTTACTAAGTATTACAAGAACACTTTGTCAATCAATTACCTGTTGATTTCATAATTTTATTGCACAAAATTTTACCTCAGTTTACCTTCAGTATCACTTCCAAAAAGGCAAAGCTTTTGTGAAGAAGGATTCAAAATTCAAATTCTTTCTATTGGCCAACCAAAAGGATAAAGGATAAATCCTCGATATGGCCAGAAAAGAAGATTCAATGTTTTTGCAAAGCCATAGATGATTGATATTGATCGCAGTCAATGTCACATTTTTAAAGACCATTCTTATGAAAATAAGGCAGTGGAAATATCCTGAGCGTTAGAAAAGGAGAGCATTCATCAAAACCCTGTCTCCTCAAAATCACCTAAGCTGCAATTAAATATCCGCAAAAGGGATCTCTCAATTGTCGTCAAGATGAAGGTGAATTAAGCGAGTAGACCCCCAGGGCCAAAGAAGATTTGAAACATCTCCAAGATGACGGAGTTTGCGACGGATCCTTCCAGGGAAAGTCCAAAGCACTGTCGAGATGAAGGCAGATGCGATGAATCTTCCGAAAATCCCTAAAAGATATTTAATTTCAGCTATCATCCAAAGATCTCTAACCCATGAACCAATATCGTCAAAGAAGGATCAAAACATCTCCAAGTTGAAGGAGTTTGTGATGTACCCTTCCCAAAAAGAGAGCAATAGAGGAAAAAAAAAGAGAGAAAAAAAGTCAGAACATCTCCAAAATAAAGGAGAATGTAGCAAAAACCCAAGAGAGCCAAAAGAGTGCAGAAAGATTATCATGAGAGAAGCTTCCAGGATATCAAACTGTCACATCTATCAAGAATTTTCTTTAAATTTGAGAAATTCTATTATCAATATTCTTTCATCAATTGCTTTCATAATATTAAATTCTCACTTTCCTGTTCATATCAAGAAAATTGATAATTTCTTTGAAGAAGGTCAATCGTGAACAATTTGGATTCCAAATCTTGATTCTATGAAGTTAATCCTGTTTGAAGGTAATACTTCAGGTAGAAAAGAAAGAATATTTTCACAACAATGAGCATCATTTTCAATTACTTTGAATCAACAACAAATTTTCAACATTTTGACAATATTTTCTAGCTATCCTGACGTTAAGTGAGAGCTTGAGGTCCATATTGATGCATCTTGACCCCTTCGAGAGATTTTCCTTTGTCATCTTTCATATTGTTGAAAGATTAGCCTTATCTCCGAAAGGATAGCCTTTATCATCTTTCACATTGTTGAAAGATTATCCTTCTCTCCGAATGAATTGCCTTTATCATCTTTCGCGTTGTCGAAAGAATTGCCTTATTCCTTTAGATTGCCTTTGTCATCTTTCGCGTTGTCGAAAGAATCACCTTGTTCCTTTAGATAACCTTTGTCATCTTTCGCGTTGTCGAAAGAATCGCCTTATTCCTTTGGATTGCCTTTGTTATCTTTCGCGTTGTCGAAAAAATCGCCTTGTTCTTTTGGATTACTTTTGTCATCTTTCGCATTGTCGAAAGAATCGCCTTGTTCCTTTAAGTCGCCTTTGTCATCTTTCGCGTTGTCGAAAGAATCGTCTTGCTCCTTTGGATTGCCTTTATCATCTTTCGCGTTGTCGAAAGAATCGCCTTTCTCCTTTGGATTGCCTGTATCATCTTTCGCGTTGTCGAAAGAATCACCTTGCTCCTTTGGATTGCCTTTGTCATTCTTCGCATTGTTGAAAGAATCGCCTTGTTCCTTTGGATTACCATTGTCATCTTTCGCGTTGTCGAAAGAATCACCTTATTCCTTTGGATTACCTTTGTCATCTTTCGCATTGTCGAAAGAATCACCTTATTCCTTTGGATTACCTTTGTCATCTTTCGCATTGTCGAAAGAATCACCTTATTCCTTTGGATTACCTTTGTCATCTTTCGCGTTGTCGAAAGAATCGCCTTGTTCCTTTGGATTACCTTTGTCATCTTTCGCGTTGTCGAAAGAATCACCTTATTTCTTTGGATTACCTTTGTCATCTTTCGCATTGTCGAAAGAATCACCTTATTCCTTTGGATTACCTTTGTCATCTTTCGCGTTGTAGAAAGAATCGCCTTATTCCTTTGGATTGTCTTTGTCATCTTTCGCGTTGTCGAAAGAATCGCCTTGTTCTTTTGGATTACTTTTGTCATCTTTCACATTGTCGAAAAAATCGCCTTGTTCCTTTAAGTCGCCTTTGTCATCTTTCGCGTTGTCGAAAGAATCGCCTTGCTCCTTTGGATTGCATTTATCATCTTTCGCGTTGTCGAAAGAATCGCCTTTCTCCTTTGGATTGCCTGTATCATCTTTCGCGTTGACGAAAGAATCGCCTTGCTCCTTTGGATTGCCTTTGTCATCTTTCGCGTTGTCTAAAGAATCGCCTTGTTTCTTCGAATTACCTTTTGTCATCTTTCGCGTTGTCGAAAGAATCGCCTTACTCCTTTGGATCGCTCGCGTCTGTCTTTCGCGTTGTCGAAAGAGTTGCCTTATTCTTCGTTGAAAAAATTGCCTTATTCATCTTTTGCATTGTCAAAAGAGTTGCCTTACTCTTCTCTGAAAGAGTTTGCCTTGTCTGTCTTTCGCGTTGCCGAAAGAGTTACCTTATCAAAAGATTGCCATATCCATCTTTCGCGTTGTCGAAAGAGTTGTCTTACTCCTTACCATATTCATATTTCACACTGATGGAAAAGTCACCGGATCGTCTTGATCATCTTCTAAAATCGCCTCTTACAATCCTATTTCCATCGCCTCGTTCCTCTTCAAGAAAACTTGTCTTATTGACCTTCCAATATTCCATTTTCCGCCCGATCAGGATAAGGGTACAAACCTGAGCCTCCTTTGATGAGGTATTTCACTTTCTACCCAATCAGGATAAGGGTACAAACCTGAGCCTCAATCAAAGAGGTATTTCATCTTCCACCCGATCAGGTTAAGGGTACAAACCTGAATCTCATTTTATGAGATATTTGATTCCCCAATCAGGTTAAGGGTCAAACCTGAGCTTCGTTCCATGCGAGGTATTTTTGTCCCATCCAGGTTAAGAGCAAAAACCTGAATTTCACTATCACAGAGTGAATCTTTCCTCTTCATTCTTCATTTCATATCTATCATGATCACCGGGCTAATTTCTTCACACCCAGTCAGATCCTTCTAACTGAGGCATTTTAAATAGCCCAAATTTGGTGTGTTTTTCTTTGCCACTAAGCTCGACCATAAGCCGACTTAGTAGCAAAGAGGGGCATCTGTAAACACCCCAAATTTTCACTCACCTCTTCGACATTTCCACCCAGCATCATCATTCACCTCCCCGGAGATCGCCAGAGGGCAAAATGGTCATTTTCTGAGCATGGAATCTGCAAAAGTCCAAATTTCATCTGCAACTCTCAAAATTTCTCTATTTTAGCTCAAATGTTCAAAATTCTACTCTTGACAGGAGACAAAAATCTCCAAATCCTGGCTCAGGCTTACATTTTATAAGACCTGTCATTGCATAGCATTGCATGAACATTTCATATCACTGCACTACACAGCATGTCATTTCAAGGTCCAGAACTCTCGATTTCAAAATTTTCAATCCAGATTTGAATTTCAACTCTTTTTTAAATCAATTTCAAAACCCTGGGTCTTCAAAATTATCAATTCTTCCCATTTTACCCCCAGGACTCTGAATTTCAAAATATTTTCTCAAGAAAACCATCTGGATAATTTTCGATAAGGATTTTGATTCTAGCCTTTTCATCTCAGATTTTGCCCTTTTGTCAACAAATTTCAAATATCTTCCTTTTACAAAATCGCCCTACAGGGGCCAACTCTTTTCAAAATTTCTGTTTTGCCAATTAGTCCAGATTTTATGAAAATTCCAAAAAGAGGTTTTATTCTCTTGTCCTTAATTCAATAAAGAAGCAATGTGGGGCCCACACTAAGGTGGTGCCACATAGGCTTTTCTTTTAAAAAACTTGAATTTTGAAAAACCCAAAAATATAGAAGCCTTGTCCTTGGATTGGCGCCACTTGTCTTTTTCTCTCTCCTCCCATTTACCTACCATGTGTCAGCGTGGGGTTCACCTAGAGGTGGTGCCACATGTCATTTTCTCTCTCTTTCCATTTCTTTGCCAAGTGTGAGTGTGGGGCCTCTTTAAGATGGTGCCACATGTCCACCATCTTCACCCTGTGCCATGTGTCATTCCAAGGTCACCATGAGATGCCAAGTGTCATGTGTTGTCCTGTTCAGAAAAAGTAAAGCTTGTCTACCCTGAGGTGGCGTCAGTTGAAGTGTGTCTCCTGCAGAGGACACGTGTCAATCTCTCCCTCCTTCAGAAAAAGCAGGATGACACATGTCTCTCCTTACTTTTCTCAGAAAAGTAAGTGACACATGTCACTCCTAGCTTCCTTCAGAAAAAGTAGAGGACATGTGTCACTCTTGGCCTTCTTCAGAAAAAGCAACCATTCAAAAAAATTCAAACAAGGCCTAGGTGACGCAAATCCTGAACTTTACTTTTTCCATCTGGTCTAAGATGGCGACAATGTTCCTTGTTCTTCCCTCCTGCCACATGGCATTGTAGGAGCCACCCTGAGGTGGCGCCACATGTCCACCCTCCATTCTTCTAGAACCAGCCTCATTTGAATTTCAAATACAGCCTCTAAGGTGGTGCATTCTGCTTCTTTTGTTCATGTCCTCTTGCCACATGGCAATATGGAGCCACCCTGAGGTGGCGCCACATGTCAGCCCCTGCTCCCTTCAGAAAAAGCAGAAATTTGAATATTCAAACTCCTCTAAGGTGGCATTTTCTGAGCCCACTGCCCTATTTTTCTGACACGTGTCAAGAGCCACTCTGATGTGGCGCCACATGGCATGCTCCTACTGCTTCTAGATTCAAATCTCAAACACCTTTTTGAGGTGGCGCCATTCCAGAGCTCCCACTTGGCTTCAATTTTTGTTTTATTTTATTCTAAATAAAAGTAGCCCACCATGAGGTGGCACCACATGAGGGCTCCTTGCAAAAAGCAAACTTTGAATTTCAAACCCCAGGTAGCACCCTCTGAGGTGGCGCCATTTGGGAGACTCCTGCAGAGAAAATCAAGCTACATTTTGAAAATTTCCAAAAATCCCCTCTGAGGTGTCTCACTCACAAAATTCTCATTTTTTATTCTCAAAAAATCCAAGTGGCATGCCCTGAGATGGCGCCACGTGGAGGGCTTAGATTAAGCCTGTTTGAAATTCAAAAATCTCCAGAATTGCTACAAATACAAGGGCCCATGCCCAGCTGAAGGAGAGCTCCCTTTGGATTTAGCATTTTCACTCTAAGTGCCCTACTACACGATTTGGATGTTCTGAATTCACACCCCCCTTGGGCTCAATTGAGAGGGTGCATCGAAGTACCAAGCTTGCTTGCATCAATTCCAACTCGATCTAGGCGCGTTGATCAATTTTTGTGAACCTTCGGAAGCTCGGATCGAAGGATGAAAGAAGCTGTTGATAGCCGTTCATTTCGGAAGTTCCAAAGCTGCAGGAAAACACAAGGTGCAATTCAATTCCTATTGATTTCGATATTATAATATCATTGCTTGATTCGTATTGTTGTTTTGAAGAAAGAGCTCATCCGAGTGATGGATCGAGCTATTCTCATAAAATGACACATATCAAAGAATGTCTTTCATGCTTTATTGATTAAATTTCTGCATTTCTTCATGTTCATGCATTAAAATAAGTTAGATTTACATTTTATTTCATTAAAATAGCATGTTTCATGATTTTATTTGATATTTCATGCATTCAGCTTCATTTCTGTAATTTCCTATTTTTGTCAGTCAGTCCACATGTCATTTCATGTATTTATTTTTCTTTAAAAATGATAAAAAAAATCACAGTACATGCCGTTGGGTGTCCCTAAAAATATTCCAAAAAATCAGAATGATTTGAATTTGTTTACTGTGGTAAAAGTTCAAAATGATAGGTCGGGTTTTGTTACCCGGGATACGTTTTAAAAAGTTATTTCCGACTTGTAAAATTGAGATATCTATCATATGAGGTCCGATTTTCAATCCGAAAAATGTATTGAACTCGGGATGATGTCTAGTATTTAATATGATTTTATCTGATTTTTCAGAAGTTTTATGTCTGAAAAAAATCTGAGAGTTCGGGACACATGTCAGAGCCTGATTTGGGTCTCTGAGATTTTTGATCGACTTAAGTCGATGGGTTCTCTTTGGGTATTGCTCCAAATCCGAATCTGTAAAAAGTTCATGTCATGTTTGGGATGTCCTATGTTTGCATCTGAAATTTTATGATTTTTAGAATAGTCTTACTATGAGTTTCGGATTTTTCTTGTAAGTCTCCTGTTTTACGATATTTATCTGCTTTGTTGATTTAGGCCTGAAAAGTAGTATTTTTATCTCTGTTCCTGTTGATCAAATGCCAAAATTATAAAAATGAAAGTTGTTCCTGTGTGTATCTTTAGTTCCTCAGTTAAATATCAGAAATTTCTATGGTAGTATGCTATTTTTTATGCAATTTTACATCGGATCGAGTTGATTTTGCCTCCATCAGAACCAAATTCTCGTTACCGAACTCACCGTAGTTCAAATCCCGGGGCTGTAAAAGACAAAATTGTTTATTTTCATGTCATTTAGCAGTCTGAAAAATCTAAGAAGTTTCTATGATGGAATTCTTGTATTACTGCATTAAGTGTTGCATTTGGTTCGGGTCCGTAGGCGAAATTCGCCCTTTTTAGGATTTTCTTTAAATTTTAGCATTTAAACCATGTCATTTCATGAGTTTTAGCATTCTAGGCTATTTATCATAATAGGTAGATGATCCATACCGAATTTGACAGCATTTGGAATTCGTTTGATGCTTGGTCTAGCCGTATCATCAAAAACAGGGCCCCGCGGGACTCGGATCCAAGCGAAAAACAAGCGAAATTCATTATTTTGGATGAATTGCAAAATGTCAAATTCTGATTTTACAGTCCTAAGGTGTTTAACAACATGTCATCATGTCTCATCTTGCATTTCATCATCATTTGATTCAATTCGAATTTCAAAATCTCAATTTTACCAAAATTTCCTTAAAAAAAACCTAATTATAAAGGTGTAACTTCAATATTAGGGGTATTTTGGTTATTTTAACCACAAATTCGAATTTCAAACTATTTCTTACCGAATTTCTTGCATTTACATTATTTCAAATATCAAGAAAGCATGATAATAGGGTTTATATCCAATTAATTCGAATAATTTCATAATATTATTGGAAATCTTGGAAAAACCCACATATTTGAGCTAACCCCATCTCAAGTTTGGCACGAACATTCAAAGGAAGGAGTTGAAGTCTGCAATTTCCTTTTATTTCATTTATTTAGTGATGTAATAATGTAAATTTTGGAGTAAGAAATTTTATTTTCTGCTTAGATTAGGATGCATATCATATAGTTTGAATTTCTGCAATATCCTGTTTAGGTGATTCATGCATTTTATTTCAAAAGCAATATGGATGTACACGAATGGCACGTGCACCAACTCTTAGGGAGTTGATGCACTCGGTGGAGTCCATATTTACGGCCCTAGTCGGAATATGGACGAGACCCAGATCCATCATCTCTCTATCAGTAACATTGAGCCTACACTCTTAGGCTATCTTAAAATGCACATCATATTTCCAATTTTGCAAAGTATTGTGCATTAAATCAATTAAGCTCTGAACATGTTCATGGCCACAGTCAAAATATGTGAAGGATTTATTTTGACTTAATACACATTTTTCCAACAAATTTCTCAGAAAATCTTTGCAAAGTGCATTCATTCACTCATATCATTTGCATCATGAAATCATTGGTTTTCTCATGATTTTCTTAAGAAAATTTCATTCTCAAGAAATCAATTTCTCAAGAAACTCTAAGAATTTTTCAAAATCGGTTTTCCCAAGTCAAGTTTTTCCACAGTTTTCCATGGAAAAGGTTATTTTCTCAAGATTTTCAAAAGAAGTCTCTCACCTTTATCAAAGATCAAAATCGATTTCCAAGTGTTTCAAGGCTAAGATTCTCAGGATTTCAGTTTCTCGAGTTTCAATTCTCCCTCTCCAAAGAATTTTCCAATAAATCTCAACCATTTTCCAAAAAAAGCTTTCAAAAACTTGAAGTTTTTCCTGACAAGCATTTTCCCTTTCAAATGTTTACCCTTTTCTCAAGAATTCTCTCCATTTTCCTAGGATTTCCTCCATCCATGATTTTCCCACACCTTTATGAACTTTCTCGTGATTTCAAAACCCTTTGATCTGAGTTTCCTGAGAGATGGACTTTCATCCTTTTCCTGAGAAATATTTTCCAACTCCAAAGCATTTTCTGATCATACATCATGTTTTCCAACCTACATTTTACAAAAAAATTTTATAGCACATGCCTAAATTCTCTGTGCATTTAGGATAGAACACGATTTTGATGATTTAACTAAGTCAAGCACAATTTTTGGTCCTTGGTTCGATTACCCCTGTTAAAGGCGGCAGGAACGGTTGAACCTCGTACCGACATGTCAAGCCCATCCCATGGATTTTTCCGCAAATTTTCAAAACGGAGGCGAGTATTTCAAAACAAATTTCCAAAATCCGGTCAAGTTTGACTCGCGAAAGCATTTTCCTCTCTCTTCCGCAAGGAAGGGAAGACGGGAAAATTTTTTCGACAATAACAAGACCCATCTTCGGATCTCATCTCCAAATTTCCAGATCCATCTTCAAATCTCATCTGGATTTCCAAAATCCAGATCCATCTTCTAATTTCATACTGGATTCCAAACTTTGGATCCAACTTCATTTAGGATTCTAGATTCCGGATTCAACTTTATCTTGGTTTCCAGACTTCGAATCCAATTTCATTTAGGATTCCAGATTTCACACCCAATTCTAAATTCCAAATCCCATCTAGATCTCTTAAATATCATCCACCTTTCATTCTGATTTCAAAACTTTAAATCTAGGATTCCACTCCATTTTCAAATTCCATCTTGACTCCCAATTCTAGATCCATTTTGAAGTCCATATTCAACTTTCAATTCTTATTTCCTAAACTCCCTTCTTCAAATTCAGGTTCATCTCAAATATTTGATTATTTCAAAAACTCGAGATCTATTCTAAATCTTAAGTTAGAAAATCCAACTTCTCCAAGTCCGTCTTCAACTTTCAAAACCATCTTTTTTCTTCATACTCTTCATAATTTCAAAACCACTTGGATAAAATTTTCAAATTCTTCTCAAAAGAGTATACATCTTTTGCATTTACACAAGCATGATTCTTTGTGCATCTTTAGACTTAGAATAAATTCTTAGACAATATCAAGGCAAAGCAAAAAGGCATAAATTTGATCCTTGTTTCGATTACCCCTGGTAAAGGCGCCAGGAACGGTTGAACCTCGTACTGACGAGCGAGCCCCGTCTCTCCCTTTTTCCTGCAAATATTTCAAAACGGAGGCGAGTAATCTTTTAAAAATCTTTTCAAAAAGTTAAGGTCAAGTGAGACCTTTGCAAAAGGGTTCCTCTCTCTCTTTCTTTTCTTTTCTCTTCACCCTTCTTTTCTGTCTTTTGTTTTCCCCTTCAAAAAGGGAAAATGAAGGTTAGAAAGGAAAAGAGAAGGAAGAGAGAGAAACCAAGAGGAAAACTTCTGCGATGATCACAGAAGTTGGCGACCATGATGGGACCCGTCTTCGTTCGGTCAGATCTATGCCTTTGCTTTGCTTTGATATTATCTAAATCTTTATTCTATAAATGTCAGCTTTATTTCCATGCAAACCTTAGGAGCCTAGACTCTGTCCTAGCTGACATAATGCATATAGGATTTAAGTATGGTTTGGTAGGACCATATTGAGGAGATTATTCCATGTTCACATTAGACTCAGATCTGAAATACAACTCTCCTCAATTCTAGGGATTGAATGCAAACAATGTATGCAAGTGTGTGCTTCTCTTCATTTAAACTCTATTTCTTTAGGACTTTGCATTAGAGCCATCTGACTTCTTGCATGTTAAACATGTTTTTGAAAACATCCCTACCTATATTGTCTCGGTCTTCACGTTGCTGGGTTGTCTCACTGAACCATAGTTCGGGAGAGCGCCTCACAACTGAACCACTTATTTGGGTTAACACCCCCCTACCACGTACCTAAGGGCCATAGTCCGAGGATATCGGTATGTGTTCAAGGATTTTGGGAAGCCATTACCTTAGAACCAGAGAAATATTCTTATGCCACGTACTTTGAGCTTCGGCTTGAGTATATCGGCATACCTTAATTGAAATCAGATGATCTAAACCATAGAGTTATGATTTAGGTCCTACGAGCCTTTTCAAACATTGCATTTAGAGTCATTTTCTAGGGAGTGCTATTCTGTGCATCATTGCTTGTATAATTTGATTCTTTTGTAGACATTATCTTAAAAATTCTTATTTTTTCAAAAACCCTGGATGTTTATTTCACAAAAATTTCTTTATTTTCTCAAAAATCCAGAATTATATATGTCTCATTTCTTTATTCTTTCATAATTTTCTTAAACCCTAGACATTCTTTTAAGTTTTTTTTCCTCTATCTTTCAAAAGTCCAGGCATATTTTCCTTTTTTCTCTTCTGATTTGTTCAATTCTTTTGATCTTGCCTGCCGTTTTTCAAAATATTCAGGTCTTGTCATCCATCTTCAAATATGTCTTCAAATTATGTTTTCTCATCCAAGATCTCTTTTTATCGAGAGATCTCTCTTCAAATCTTTTTAGTATCTCTTTCTTCGTCTCTCTTTCTACCCAAAAACTCCTCGAGTTTAAATCCTTCCTTTATTCTTCAGAGAATATCGACATTCCATCATGGTTCAAACAAGAGCAGGAAGGAGGGAAGCTCAGCAAGGTAATGATAGTGAAGTAGAGGAAGTGAACTCTCCCAGATTGTTCCGAAAACATGATTCAGATGAGGATGATGTCAACCCAGCAGTGTACAAGATATTCCAAAAGATGATGGCAAAAATGATGTCTGAACAAGCCAGAGAAGGTTCAAAGAAAACATCCTCTAATAAACAAGATCAAGAGAAAGTCAGTGAAAAAGCATGTCAGGATCAACAAGAAGAGAGTTCAGCAGGACATCACCTCTGAGGATACATAATCGGTGGAGGAGGATTCCGAGGAAGAACAATTCGTGTTCGTCCCAAGACATCTGCGACAGTCCAAGAAACTGGCAGAAGAACCTGAATCAGTGAACAAGCCTAGAGATGAAGTCCCGACAGAAGATTCAATCCAAACACTGACTAAGATGGTCAAAGATCTACAAATTCGAGATAAGGGAAAGAGAGTATATATCAGGAAAGACTTCTACCTCGGTTTAGATGGGGACAACAACTTTTAAGACCTCCCTAGAAAATTCATTAAGTTCGATGGATCCGGCAATCCAAAGGCCCATCTTGCAATGTTTTTCGCAGAATGTGTCAGATTCAGCGAAGACAACCGTGCTCTTTTCTTGTGCTTCCCACGCAGTCTAGAAGGCGTAGCAGCTAAGTGGTATGCAGAGCACATCAATCCTGTTGAGCTGCGAGATTTTGACAAGGTCGTTAATCTGTTTGTAGAGAGATTCATGTTCAATACTGAGACACTGCCAACCCTCAATCACTTATACAATCTGAAACATGATGACAAAGAAAAGGCCATAGATTTCATTCGGAGGTGGAGAGACACATGCAACAAAATGAGAACCCCCATCTCAGAGGAGCATGCGCTCCAAGTTATTTTGAACAACTTCTCTCAACCTCTCAGGAGCCTTATTTTCACTTACCCATCAAAATTATTCATCGAACTCATTAAACGAGCTGAATGGCTCGAGATGGGAATGGATAACGGAGTCTATGACGGCATCATCATGGCAAGGGGTAGTCAAGATGCAAAGAAGGAAGCCCATTTCAGTCTTTCTGCTAGTTCCTCATCCGACAACAAGGGTAACAAGAATGATCACGACAATAATTCAGAAGGATTCAGAGGTCAAAAGGGGAAGTTTTTCAACAACAATAAACCTTCCCAATCCAATCCTCATCAGCGAGAAAAAGATCAAGAAAAACCAAAGCGCAAGGACTATAGTCCTGACCGCAAGTTCACCCCTTTGGAATAGACACTCGAGGAGGTTCTGGAATATTTGCTCACGAAGAATATGATCCATCTGCCAAAAGTTGTCGATCCTCCAGTAATCTTGGGCAAATTCAAAGAACAATTCTACAAGTTTCACCGAGCAGTGGGGCATGATACAGAGCACTGCTTCGTCCTCAAAAATAGCATCTAGGACTGCATCGATAAAAACCTTATGATAGAGAATGAAGACAAAGAGCAGCCCGCCGTCCTGACCAAGCCTTTCCCAGATCATTCAAAAAACTGACGATGCTAGAGTCTTTCTACTTTCCTCCATTTTCTTTACCAAACATCTTGTAAGGGCAAGTCAGCTTGAGTCTTTTGTGACCTTTTGGTCAAGATACTTGTAAATATTTTAGTCTTTGTTATCGGTTTTGCTTATAAATAAAAAGTCAAATCTCCTTCCTATCTTTGAGGTTCAATTCTTATTTCTTTCGCCATATTGGGGCATCTTTTATTGTTAAAAATACATTTACACTTCAAAATAATTTTTTGCCATCAAATTCCCATTCTTTTCAGGATGAGAGGCAATTCCGACATCTTCCATGAGAGAAATGATATTACCTATGAGGGTTTTTTAAAATCATAAAAATCTAAAAAATTTCTGCAAAATCTTCGTCATGATCACAAAAAGTTCAAAATTTTGATCCAATCATTTTCAAAATCAACCAACGTGTTGATTCTCCTTTTCAAAATTGGTTTCAAACCATTGTTTTCAAAGAACCAACCCTCATGTTGATCTCTCTTCAAAATCAACCCTCGTGTTGATCCTTCTTCAAAGACTAGCTCTCACGTTGATCAACCTCGCAATTGATCCTCTTTCAAAAATTGATTTTCTCATAAAACATTCTCATCTCACTTTAAAGGTCCCACGTGCAGGCAGGATCAAACAAACTCTTTTCCTCAATTTTTATCAATTCTTTTCATTTGTCAATCTTTTATTCATCTTTATCAATTTTTTTGATTTTTCATCAATTTTATTAAATTCTCTTGTCAATTCTTATTTTAAATTACCCTTTCAGGTTAAGGGATAAACCTGATGCCTCTTTTCCCATGAGGTATTCCTTTTTTATCCTTCTATTTCCCACTCAGGTTAAGAGATAAACCTGAATTTCCCACTCAGGTTAAGGGATAAACCTGAATTTCCCTCTCAGGTTAAGAGATAAACCTGAACCTTGTCCTACGAGGTCCTTCTTCCTTTAGGATAAGGGATAATCCTGAAGTCTTTTATCGTCTTCCAAGTATCCTTAAATTTTCCACCAAATTTTACCAATTTCTACCAGATCTTTGTCAATATTTGTCAATTCTCTATTGGTTCTTATTCTTTATCAATTTTATCAATTTTATTGATTCTTTATCATTTTTTTTATCAATTCTTTTGATTCTTTACCAACCTTCTATCAATTTTGTCAAATTTGTCGATTATTTCCTTCCCCATTCAGGATAAGGGGTTAATCCTGAAAACTGGGCCACATACAGCTAACTATAATGGTCCATTTAACCCACGAGTTGAACCCTCTCTTCTTAAATTCTGATCTTTAGGTTGAACCCCTATAGAATCGATAGATCGTAGGTTGAACCCCTGTCAAACCAATATGGCTCACCGGTTGAATCCCTTTGTGAACCAGAAGTCCTTATTAACCCAATGGCTCTTTAGGTTGAACTCCTACGGATCCACAGTCCTTAGGTTGAACCCCTTCCTTCCATCGATCTTTAGGTTGAACCCCTACTGATCTGTGATATTTAGCTTGAACTCCTACGGATCCACAGTCCTTAGGTTGAACCCCTTTAGGAACTTTCCTTCAGTCAATCTTTAGGTTGAACCCCTACTGATCTGTGATCTTTAGGTTGAACTCCTACAGATCCGCAATCCTTAGGTTGAACCCCTTTAGGACCATTCCTTCAGTCGATCTTTAGGTTGAACCCCTACTGATCCGTGATCTTTAGGTTGAACTCCTACAGATCCGCAGTCCTTTGGTTGAAACCCTTCAGGACCCTTTCCTTCAGTCGATCTGTAGGTTGAATTCCTATTGATCCACGATCTTTAGGTTGAACTCCTACGGATCCACAGTCCTTAGGTTGAACCCTGTGATCATCACAAAATTTTTCCTATTCTCTTGTTGGTTTCTCTCTCTTCCTTCTCTTTTCCTTTTCCAACCTCTATTCTCCTCCTTTTTTGAAGGGAGAGAAATAAAAGACAGAAAAGAGAAAGAGAAGAGAAAAGAAAGAAAGAAAGAAACAAAGAGAGAAGAAGAACTATTTTGCGCAGTCTCACTTGACCTTAATTTGAAAACATTTAGAAATTTAACTCACCTCCGTTTTTGAAAATATTGCGGGAAAATGGAGAGACGGGATTCGCTCGTCGGTACGAGGTTCGACCGTTCCTGGCGCCTTTACCAGAGGTAATCGAACCAAGGATCGAATCTATGCCTTTTGCTTTGCCTAAATATAATCTAAGAATCTATTCTAACCCTAAATGCACAAAGAATCATACTTGTGCAATGCAAGGATGTATGCTCTTTAGAAAAGAATGTTTTTGGAAATTTCCAAGTATTCTGAGATGAACTTGGTAAGGGAATGAAGAAATATTTGAATTTATCTTAGAACTCGAGATAGATCAGAGAAATTCTAAGTTTTCAGAGTTGGGAAATAAATATTGATTTTGAAGAGAAAGATTTGAAGCTTTGAAATGAAAGAAAATGGAATTTCAAAGTCAGAAATGGACTTTGAATTTAATCATGGATTTAGGAGAAGAAGATGAAATTTGAAAGTGTAATCTTAAGATTTGAAATTTAGGACAAGCCGAGAGATCTGAATGATATAGAAAGTAGAAATGGATTCAGACGAGATCTGAAAATGGAATTGGATTTGAAATCTAGAATTCAGGAATGGAATTGGATCTTAAAATGGATTTAAAATTTGAAATCTGAGATCCGATGTAAATTTGGGTTCTGGATCCTAAGATGGATTTGGATCTGAAGTCTGATATCCAAAGTAGAGTTGGGTTCTGGATCCTAGAATGGATTTTGGATCTTATAAGGAAATTGGATCTGAAGTCTAAGATCCAAAGTGAAATTGGAGTCTGGATCCTAAAATGGAATGGATCTGAAGTATGAGTTCCAAATGTAGAATTGGGTTCTTGATCCTAAGATGGGTTTTTGGATCTGAAATCTAAGATCCAATGTGGAATTGGATTTAGGATTCTAAGATGAATTTGGATCAGGAGTCTGCGATCCGATGTAGGGTTGGACTCTGGATCCTATGATGTATTTGGATCTGAAATCTGAGATCCAATATGAGTGTTGAATCTTGGATCTTAAAATGGATTTGGAGTTTAAATTCAGAAGATGAATCAGGAATTTCTAAGTCTGATTTGAATTTGGGAAAAGGAATTTTAGATCTTGAATATACAAATGAATTTCAAAGTTAAATTGGGTTTTAAATTTAAGATGGAATTTGGAATTTGAAATACAAGATGATTCTGAAGTCTCAAAGTCAAATGGGACTTTGAAATTGAATTCTTGAATCCTTTTGAGAAATAGAATTGAATTTGAATTTATGAATAGGATTCTGATCTGAGAAATGAAGGAAAGAATTACTTGGACTTATGAAAAATAAATTTTAAAAATATGATGCAATTCTATCCTAAATGATGAATGAATGTAGATTTTTGAAATGGGATTTTAAAAAGCTATTCCTTTCTTTAAATGAATTAAAATAAGATTGAAGATATAATACATCCTTGACTATGGTCATTGAATGTATTATATAATAATCTATATTTAAATTCAGGTAAAGAATGAAATACATTTGGTGCTTTTATGGAATTTAAAATGAAATTAACCCTCAATATACCCTGACTATGGCCATTGGTATATATTTTGAGTCAATTTTAAGTTAAATTCTAATAAAAGGAGAAAATATTTAAGGAAATATGATGAATTTTGAAAATGGATCCAATGTTATTTTGTAAAAGATAAAAATACTAAGTTTTGTCCACACCCTGACTATGGCCATTGATGTGGATCATCAACTTAGGATTAATTTATCTCTTACGAAATGGTGCACGTGCCATTCGTGTTTCACCAATGTGAGATTCTGAGAAATAAAGGCAAAAAGCATGAAAACAAAAAATTCATGGTATTTACAATGCTCATTCATTCTATCTAAAACCGGAAATGTAAATTCTCATTAAGTCCTAACTTATTACAACATATAAAATTGAATGTACAATTCCGAGCAATGACATTTTCCACATACGCCCTGCAAAGCACTTGATTAGTATGGAAAAGAGGAGAGAAATTACACCTATCATATAGATGTTAATGATAAAGTGCTCATGTGCCAAGATGTTCAAATTCTGAAGTGCAAAAGATGAAAATGATGTATACCTATGAATATACATGTACATGTATGTATATATTTACCTATACACATATATATATATATATATATATATATATATAAATATGTATGTATATGGATGGAATGATGAATATGAAGGGAATGTGTAGGTGCAACAGTGCTGGCAGTGAGCTATGCCTAAATGGAAACATTAAAAGCATTGTATAGGGGGTTGTGCAACAGGGAATGAACTTGACTCAGGTTGCTGCAAACAGCTTGGTAGCCGTGGGCAACGACCGGGCGCAGGTACATGGTGATATTTGTAACAGATAAAATTTATGTGGATACAATATATATATAGTACAGGGAAATGAAGTGATAAGTGTAACACAGTGGAATGTTGTGTGACAATACTAATAAACGCGTGCACTAGGTGTGGTTATGAGGTAAAGAGTTGCCTTGTAGGCTGTTGTGCAAGTGGGTGTGCTGAACCGTAGGGGCAGCTGTGAGAGGAGGCTGGAATATTGCATAAGGCAATGTAATAAAGAAGAGCAAATAGCGAGGAGGTATGGGTAGCAGCGAAATGGAATTTGTTGATGTAGATGTTTGCGCGTATACCAATAAGAAAATGAAGATTGGTCTCAAGGTAGATGATAGCAGGGAACAAAACTGTACATTTTGGCAGGTAATATGATATTATACCAGATCATCATATCATAGGTAAAATGATTATGGACTAAGGTAGTGAGGTAATGGATTTGTGGAACAATGCAGTGATGTGGGTTTGGTAGTGGCAATTGTTTGCAGCAAAACATGTGGGAAGGTGAAGGGATGGTGTAGTTTGCAGGAAGGATGTTTACAGCAGATGCTAGGAAAGGAACTGATGATAGGCGATGAGCTGAATCTAATAAGGCCATGACTACTAACAGAAAATGCTGTAAAAAAACAGATGTTGCTATATGATGCATGACAACAGGTAATATATAATGACAATTGCAGCTAAAAGTGAAATAGGATGGGCGCTAGGGGTGCGGCAAGAAGCTGTAGCAACAGGAAGAAGGTTATTATAACAGATTATTAACTACATTCCAAGGTGATTTTGATGCTTTTAAGAAGATATCACTTCTTATGGTGGAGGAAATCTAAACAACCAACTCATTACCATGACAATAATAATGATAAAAAAAAAAAACTAGTCTTACATTTGCTTGGAGGATCCAACAGACTTCATATATAACCAAATATGGAAGCAACATGTCATTAGTATCCACGGTTGCAGGAACTCCCAGGAACAGATAACAAATTTCAGTAGGGGTTGGACTGCTTAACTGATTATAGGCTGCGACCCAGTCCATCATCTGAGGGCAGCTCAGGGAGACCCTGAGGGGTGTCTCTAGTAGAGCTATAGTGGTGGTGTTTCAGCAATGTTGCTGAGTGTGCATCAGTGATGTCACGGTAATGTGGGCTGAAAATGTAAAATGGAGATGGTATGCGTGAACCAAAGGCCTAAAGGTTTTGCAAAGGAAAACACAGTAGACATTGGACAGTGAATACACGTGAAATAAGGTGAAGCTAGTGAATAATAATGAACAGGCAACAATGTGAAGGCAAAATATTTGAAAAGAGCGTGAAGTTTAAAGATACTTCACTATTTTTACAAAGTAGATTTATATGATCTACAGGGTGAGATGGTATCTGTATCAGCATTACACGATAAAAAAAATGTGTATTCAAACCTCTCAACTCATCAGCTGGAATTTGCTATTTTATGGTAGGCCTGAACAAAAGAAAATCACGTTCATTGATGTAGCCTGATTTCAAAACTTGAGGTATTGAATTCACCATTCAGATAGATGTGTATTAACACTATCTGATTAATCTCCACTACTTGACATACCTCAGGCCGACTTATGCTACCTCCACCTTTTCATGGCGAAGGGGAACGACACAAGCCCCTACAACAACCAATCTGTACCCGGATTTTGATAGAGCCACCTTTCTTCAAAAATCAACCTTCGCATCGATGTTGTGAGGCTAGCATAACTCAAGCAATCCCCAATATCAGTGTAACCTCCCTGCTCCTCTTCCAGACTTTGAAAAGGATGAGATGATATACGTATAAATGGGTATGGAAACGTTTGAGGAAATGAAGCTTTTGCCACAATCAATCACATTCAATAAGCACATGAAAGGCGCCATGCTATAATTCTGCTAAGAAACTGGAATGAGAGTGACTCCTTCGCTGGGTGATGCTGCAAGAAAGTGGATCCTCGATGGAAGGGATGAATGAAGCTGTAATTCTGCTGAGAATCTGGTATGAGAGTGACTCCTTCGCTGGGTGATGCTGCAAGAAGGTGGATCCTCGATGGAAGGGATGAATGAAGCTGTTAATGTATCGTGAGAAAAAGAATGGATCAAAATCAATGTTAATGGGCTGAAGTGGATGGATAAGGGGTCGCGAATCTGCAGAGGAGAATGGATCGTAATGGAGAATGTGAGAGGGTGAAGCTGGACTGAAAGGAAAAGCTGAAGAAAGGGAAATCGATAGACAAGGGATTGATGATAGTGGAGAGGCAGGAGACGGCTGCGTGGAAGGGAAGATGGTGGTGCCGATGGGGAGGTAGGAGACGGATCCGAATCCTTTTGCGTGCTCTCCTCTTAAAGGGGAAGAGGAGCCTTTGAGAGAGGGAGGTGGTTGAAGATCAGGGGCTGAGGGAGAAGGAGTCTGTTTGAGGATGAAAGGCTGTGGTAGGAGAAGGCGAGTGCGCGGGAAAGAGGTCGTTGCCTCTTTTCCTAATTTCCAAAAGAAGGCCCCTTTGAAAGATCTTTTGTAAAAAAATGTTTAAAAGGAGATTTTTGGCAAAAATTCCATTTTTCAAGTTTTAAAACCATTTGCTTTCCTCAATTTTTTTGATTTTTGTATTGCTTTCCCATTTTTTTGTATTTTTGTAGTAGAAAAACTAAAATTTTAAACAAAACAAAGTTTAAACACTAAATTTTTGTATTTTTCTGAGAAATATTTACAAAGAGTGTTTCTCCGAGAATTTCAGACCATTTTTGAGAAATTTCTTCAGAAAGTGGGTTTGGACCCAGGTTTTTGAGAAAATGTTCAAGTTTTGGAACTCGAATCGAGAAATACAACCCGATGGATCCAAACAGATGTCGGAGGGACTGTCCGAGCTATTTAAAAAACTATTTTTGGTATTTTCTATAATTTTAATTTAAAATTTGGACAATGTGACTCAGATTTGGATCTGGACAACGGATCCAGGTCCGAAATCAATTTAAACATATACAATGAATTTAATTTCAGTAAAACTTGAGAAATAAACTGGAATTTAGATTTAAAATGACTCATTTGCTCAAAAAATGAATTTAGGGGCAAGAAGGGAATATTTAAAAGATTTTTGAAAAAATTGGATTGTTCACAGATGCCCCTCTTTGCTACTAAGCCGGTTGAAAGCCGAGCTTAGTGGCAAAGAAAACACTCTAAATTTTGAAAAATGCCCCAGTCAACAGGTCTGAACTGGGTGTGGAAGAATTTATTTGAAAGACATGGTTTCAGGCTTAATACCTTATCCTGAATGGCTTGGGGGAGACGAAATCCTTGAAAATGATATGACTGAATATAAATGAGGAAATCGTAATGGGACTTTTGGATGAAAATCCCTAAGTGGTGAAAGGTAAGAATTTTGATCATGTCTCATGGGTGAGACAAGATCAGCTTTTTGAATGACTCAGGTTTAGCCCTAACCTGGATGGGACGAAGATTTATCAAGATAACCTGAATGGGGAAAGGAATATATGAGGACTTTGATGGGACATTTTTTGGCAAATGTCTCATGGGATGAAGCTCGAGTAGGATCAAAGCATGGATTCCTCGATGGGAAGAGTCATGATGGGACTTTGAAGAAAACACCTCGTCGAAATGAGACTCAGGTTTAACCCAAACCTGAAAGGAAAATACCTCGAGGGGCGAGGTTCAGGCTTTATCTCTATCCTGAAAGGGACGACCATACGGGATCCTTGAGCGAAGAGACCATGATGGGACCTTCAGAGTTTGGATGAACAAATCCGAAAGGGGTTTGTGAAAGGAGAAAGGAAATGGGGTTCCCTAAAGCTTGAAAAAGGGATGAACTTGGACGTCTCATTACTGAAATAGCTTTTTGAATTTAGTGACCTCTCGCAGGAAGTACAGGTTTTGCCCCTTAACCTGAGTGGGAACAACCATACGGGTTTCTCGAAACCGTGATGGGACAGGAGAGGTACTTCAGCTGAATGAGGCAACTCTTCTGGAATGTGAGAGATGGAAAATAAGGAGATGTGAGGAAAAAACGAACGATGAATAAGGTAACAGAAGGCGAATCTTTCGATGGGGTGAAAGATGAATAAGGCGAACCCTTTATCAAGGAGACGAATCTCTTGACAAGGCAAAAAGATGGAAGAGGGAAAATCCTTTGGATAGGAGAAGGTAAAAGCAAAATATGAAGATGGCAATGAAGATGGCAATAGTAAGGAGAAGGCGAAAATGTAAGATATGAAGGAGGCAATCCTTTTAACAAGGAGAAGGCAAGATGTGAAATATGAAGAAGGCAATCCTTTTGGTAAGGAGAAGGCAAAATATAAAATATGAAGAAGGCAATCCTTTTGGTAAGGAGAAGGTAAAATATAAAATATGAAGAAGGCAATCCTTTTGACAAGGAGAAGGCAAAATGTAAGATATAAAGAAGACAATCCTTTTAACAAGGAGAAGGCAAGTCTCTCGACAAAGCAAAAGACGAGGAAGGCGATCATTTAATCAAGGAGAAAGGCAAATCTTTTGACAACGGAAAAAGACAGGGAAGGCAATTCTTTTATCAAGGAGAAGGCGAGTCTCTCGACAAAGCGAAAGACGAAGAAGGCAATCCTTTTATCAAGGAGAAGGCGAGTCTCTCGACAAAGCGAAAGACGGGGAAGGCGATCCTTTCAGAAAGGAGAAGGCAAGTCTCTCGACAAAGCGAAAGACGAAGAAGGCAATCCTTTTATCAAGGAGAAGGCGAGTCTCTCGACAAAGCGAAAGACGGGGAAGGCGATCCTTTCAGAAAGGAGAAGGCAAGTCTCTCGACAAAGCGAAAGACGAAGAAGGCAATCCTTTTATCAAGGAGAAGGCGAGTCTTTCGACAAAGCGAAAGACAGAGAAGGCAATCCTTTCAGAAAGGAGAAGGCAAGTCTCTCGACAAAGCGAAAGACGAAGAAGGCAATCCTTTTATCAAGGAGAAGACGAGTCTCTCGACAAAGCGAAAGACGGAGAAGGCAACTCTTATGAAAGAGGGGAAGGCAACTCTTTCGACTATGCGAAAGAGGGAGAAGGCAACACCAAGATGTATCAAAACAGATGTCAAGTTCTTATTTCTTTATCAGGAAAGCTGGAAAATTTTGCCAAAATGATAAAATTTATAGTTGTTTTGAGGTATTTGAAGGTGAGCACTTTTGAAAAGATATTCCTCTTTTCCACCTAGAGTATTACCCTCAACTAGGTTTACTCTATAGAATCCAGGATCAAAGTCAAATTTAGTTGTTGGTCTTCTTCAAGGATGCTATCAATTTCCTTGATATGAAAGGAGAGGAAATATTCTTAGCTTCATAAAAGTAATTAAATGAAAGGATATTGATAGAAGAATTTCACACAGGTAAAGAAGATTCTTTGCAGTTTGGGCAGTTTGATATCCTGGGCAGTTTCCCATGATGATCTTTTTGCACTCTTTTGAGTCATGGGGCTTTCTTGGGCTTTTACATCATCCTTCACTTTGGAGATGTCCTGACTTTTCTCTCTTTTTCGGGGAAGGGTACGTTACAAACTTCTTCATCTTGGAGATGTTCCGATCCTTCATTTATCTCAGGGATTATATATTATGATATTGGCTCAAAGGTCTTTAGATGATAGCTGAAATCAAATATCTTTTAGGGTTTGTCGGTAGGTTCATCGCATCCGCCTTCATCTCGACGGTGATCCAAACTTTTCCTGGAAGGATCTGTCACAAACTACGTCATCTTGGAGATGTTTCAAACCTTCTTTGGCCCCGGGGGTCTACTCGCTTAATTCGCCTTCATCTTGACGACAATTGAGAGATCCCTTTTGCTGATATTTGATTTGCAGCTTAGCTAATTTGAGGAGACATGAGGGTAGGTTCTTTTCTGACTGCCCAGGATATTTCCACTGTCTTAATGCCAAAGAATAATCTTTAAGAATGTGCCATAGCTATGATCAATATCAGCTCATTTATGGCTCTTCAGCATCATTGAATATTTGCTTTACCGGTCATGTCGAAGATTTTTTCTTCATCCTCTTGGTTGACCAACAGAAAATTTGGAGTTTGAGCCTTTCTTCACAGAAGCTTCACCCTTTTGGAAGGAATACTAAAGGAGATTGGAGGAAATTCTTTATGTAACAAGAGTTTGAGATCAACAACTATTTTATGGCAATTTGGCAAGATATTCCTGAAATCCTTGATGACGAAAAACTTTGCTTAACATCGAATTTTGACATATCAGTGGGATTCTGGAGAAGAATCCAACATGAGGTTGAATTCTGAAGGTAAAGGTGAATTTAAAGTTCTGAAGGTAAGCTTGACATAAAACTGGATTTTGAAGGTAAGCCTTTGAAAAAGTATCTGAATCAGAACTCAGACTCTACAAGGAAAACAAGGAAATTTGAGTAAAAACTTGAATTTTCAAAGGAAAACTGGGAGGTTCGAGCGGGGCTCGAATCTCAAAGAAAAACTTGAAAGTTCATTTATCGAAGGCAAGAAAACTCGAGATAAAACTCAAATTTTCGAAGGACAGCAGGAAGGTTCGAGTCAGGGCTCGAATCTCAAAGGAAAACTTGAAAGTTCATTTATTGAAGGCAAGAAAACTTGAGACAAAACTCAAATTTTTGAAGGAAAGCAGGAAAGTTTTGAGTCAGGGCTCGAATCTCAAAGGAAAAACTTGAAAATTCATTTATTGAAGGCAAGAAAACTTGAGACCAAAACTCAAATTTTCGAAGGGAAGCAGGAAAGTTCGAGTCAGAGCTCGAATCTCCAAGGAAGACCTGAAAGTTTTTAGATTTTTGAAGGAAAGAAGACTCGAGTTAAGACCCAAATCTTCAAAGGAAAACTGTAAAATTCGAGTCAGGGCTCGAATCTCAGGGAAAGAGTTGGAAGTTCGAGTCGAAACTCGAATCTTAAAGGAGAATTGATGAGAAGGGATAGAAGAAGATTGGCAGAATTGAGGAAAGATTGTAACGCGAAGGCTTGAATTTGAGATTTGAATGACCCAAAGGTCAACATTGGATTTAGAGCTTTGATTTTTGATGAAGGGTCAGTGCAAAGACTGATCCTGAGAGGCTAACTGATCGGTCAGCCAGGCACTAGCACGAGCGCTAGGCTTACCTGTATGAGTACTGGATTTTTCAAAAAAAATGCCCCAGTATGAGTACTGGGTTTTTTGATAGAGGTTTAAAGAAAAAAAGGGGACCCCGACATTCTTTAAGATACTTGAGATTTGAGCAAGAATGATTGTCGGCGTTTTCAGGATTTTCCCTTATCCTGAAGGGAAAATGGAACAGACATTTGATGAAAATTTAGAAAGGAATGATTCAGGTTTACCCCTTAACCTAAAAGGGGAGAAGAACAAAATTTATAAAAATGGAGAAGAAAAAAGGAAAGAAATTTTGAAAATTTATTTTGGAAAAGAATTCTCACAGGTAGCACTGTTGCTCCTATGAGGGGTCTCAGGATTATCCCTTATCCTGAATGGGAAAAAGAATAGAATTTAAGAAAATTTAATGAAGGAAAATTGATATAAATCTAGAAAATCAATAAAGATTGGCAAAACTTGTATTTATAAAAGAATCCTCATCGGTAGCATTGTGGCTCCTACGAGGGGTTTCAGGATTTTCCCTTATCCTGAATGGGAACACCTCGGACAACGAGGGTCAGGTTTATCCCTTAACCTGAGGGGGAAAATAAGAATAAAGGAAATACCTCATGGGAAAGAGGCATCAGGTTTATCCCTTAACATGAAAGGGTACAAGAAATTTGATAAAATTTTAATGGAATTCGAAAAAAATATTTGATAAACTTGATAAAACTTGATAAAATTGATATAAACTTGACAAAAATATGAATAAAATGAATGAAACTGATAAAAATATAAAATTTAACTGAAATTTTATAATATTTAAGAGGAAAAGGAGTTTTTCTGATCCTGCCTGCATATGGGATCTTGGAAGGAAAATGTTCATTTAAAGGTAAGTAAAAAAAATCATTTTGGGAAGAAAATCTACCATAAGAAGAATGATCAGTGCGAGAACTGATCCTTCAAATCAAACACGAAAGATCATCATGAGGGTTAATTTCTGAAGGAAATGGTTTTTGAAAATCTAATTTTTGAAAAAGAAAATCAATAACAAAATTGATTTCTAAAAATAACAGTTTGAAACTGATAACAAGATCAATACAAGGGTTGATCTTTGAAGATAATGTTTAAAAATCAACCTTGGAAGATAAGATCAATCACAGGGATTGATCTTTGAATATAATGATTTAAAACCCATTTTTGGAAGATAAGATCAATGCAAGGATTGATCTTTGAATATGACGGTTCGAAAAACCAAACTTGGAAGACAAGACCAACACAGGGGTTGATCTTTGACTATAATGATTTAAAATCAATTTTTTGGAAGATGAGACCAATGCCAGGATTGATCTCTGAATATAACGTTTTGAAAAACCACTTTTGGAAAAAATGATCAACATAAGATTTGAGACCTATTTTGGAAGATAAGAACAATGCCAGGGTTAATCTTTGAAAAGTTTTTGAGATCAATTTTGGAGAATAAGACCAACACAAGGGTTGATCTTTTGAAAAAAAAGATTTGAAACCCATTTTGGAAGATAAGATCAATACGAGGATTGATCTTTGGATGCAAAGGTTTTGAAATCCACTTTGAAAGATAAGGGTTGATCTATAAAGATTTGAAATCCATTTTGAAAGATAAGACCAACACAAAGGTTGATCTTTGAATATAAAGATTTAGAATCTATTTTGAAAGATAAGATCAACACAAGGATTGATCTTTGAATATAAAAATTTAAAATTCATTTTAGAAGATAAGACCAACACAAGGGTTGATCCTTCAATATAATGGTTTGAAAAACTTATTTTAGAAGACATGATCAACACGAGGGTTGATTTTTTTGACAAAGGTTAGACCAAAGAACTCTTTGGTCATAACGAAGACCTTTTAAAGTTTCATGATTTTTGAAAAGGCCCTCATAGGTAATATCATTTCTCTCATGAATGATGTCAGGATTAGTCTCGCATTCTGAAAAGAACATGAATTTAAATGTGGTTTTAATAGAAGCCGATGAAGAGATTTTTGAAATATAGATTTTCAAAAGCAAATGCCCCTATGTGGCAGAGGAAGAAAGTATTGTGATATTAGAGATATAAGGGAAAATTGACATTTCATTTGACGAGCAAAACTGATAACAAAGAACTGAAATATTTACAAACACTTTGACCAAAAGGTCACAAAAAGGACTGGACTGATTGGCCCCCTACAAGGTGACTCGGCAAAAAAGGGAAAAAGTAGAAGAATTCTGACATCTTCAGTCTTCTGAGTAGCCAGGGAGAGACTTGGTCATGACGGCTAGGTCATCTTCCTCTTCATCTTCAGCAAAGAGATTCTTGTTGATGCAATCCTGAACAATATTTTTGAAGACGAAGCAGTGATCGGTGTCATGACCCACTGCTCGATGGAACTTGCAGAATTGATTTGTGAACCTTCCCATGACCGTGGGAGGATTCGCGACATTTGGAAGTTTAACCAATCCTTTGGCCAGCATGAATTCAAGGGCTTCTTCGAGCGTTTGCTTCAGAAGAGTGAACTCACGATCATTACTCCAACCTTCGCGCTTTATCTTCTCCTTTTGCGAAAAGTTAGACTGAGACGACTTGTTATTCTGCTTGGAAGACTTTTCCCTTTGAGCTGCGCCATGGTTCTGACCATTTTTGCTGTCATTTATGTTTCTTCTGCTGCTATCAAGATCATTGCCAGAGGTATCAGCTGCATGAGTGAACTGCGCTTTCTTTTTCTGATCTTGGATATTTTTGGCAAGAGGCATGCCCTCGTAAAGCCCGCTTTCTATTCCTACTTCGAGCCATTCGGCTCGTTCAATCAACTTGATAAAGGATTTTGCCGGAGAAGTGGTAATGAGGCTTCTCAGGGGCTGAGAGAAATTGCTGAGGATTATTTGCAATGCATGCTCCTCTGGAATGGGAACTTTCATCTTGTTGCAGGTACTTCTCCATCTGTGGATGAACTCTCCTGCTCTTTCTGTCTCATTCTGCTTTAGGTTGTAAAGGTGATTGAGCGTAGGGGAAACCTTAGTGTTGAATAAAAAACACTCAATGAACATATTTACTACCTTATCGAACTCTCGTAGTTCGATAGGATTCACATGATCAGCATACCATCTGGCTGCTACACCCTCCAGACTGCGGGGAAAACAGATGAACAGAGCCCTGTTATCTTTCTTGAAACGGCTGCATTCTTCATAAAATGTGGCTAAATGGGCTTTAGGGTTGCCAGTTTCATCAAATTTGAGAAACTTGCGAGGAAGATTCTCCAGGTTATCATCCCCATCTAGACCATCGTAAAAATCTTCGCCAGTATAGGTCTGCTTGCCCTTACCCTTGGCTTGAATATCCTTAATAGCTCGATTCATCTCCTTTATTTGCTTGCTTATCAGGTCCTTTGCTGGAGCTCCAGACTTGGCCTTGTTGACGGATTCGGGCTCTTCTACAGCTATCTTTACAGTCTGTCTCAGAGGATTTTGTTTGTAGACAATCTGCTCTTCCTCTCCTGATTCTTCCTCGACTGACTCTGATTCCTCAGAAGCAGTGTCTGGCTGTACCTTCTTTTTTATGATTCTGGCTTGCTTCTTTACAGGCTTCTTCTTCATCTTGCTTTTAGGAACTGTCGCTTTCAGCTTGGCCTCGGCTTGCTCTGACAGCATCCTTGCCATCATCTTTTGGAACATGTCATACATAGCGGGGTCGATGTCATCTTTCTTGTTCTGACTCTGTCCCCTGACTGATTTAGGAGAGCTCATCTCTTCCGCCTCACTGTCGCTGAGTTGAGGATCTGTTTCTTTTCCCCCTCTTGTAGTGACCATTTTTGAAATATCAGAACTCTCTATGGAGGAAAAGTGGAGGTTTTTAGACCAAAGAAACTTTTTGGAGATATTTTGACAAAGAGGAAGGATTTAGGTTAAAAATTTAATTGTATCCCATTACTAGGGATTGAGTCGCCACCAAATTTGTGAAAATTGCGTTGTTTACTCTACGAGGGAGAGTAACCAACTGAAAATATGAAAAAAAAATATTATTTTTGAAAAAAATATCTCTAGATGGAAAGAGATTTTTATGAAAATATAAACAAGAATATAAAAACAAAAGAAAATAAAAGGAAAAAATGGAATTTTGAGAATAAATGGTAAGGATTTAAAATTTTGAAGAACTTGCAGGCAGAATCAGAAGAATTTGGAAGAATTTTTAGAGGAAGAAGAAGAAGAGAAAGAATAATACACCTGGGTTTTAAAAACAAAGAGGAAATTTTGAAATATATACCCAGGGTTTTGGAAAATATAAGATATATATATAAAATATCATACAATCACAGATATACAAGCAAGGATACACAAACAGCACTCCCTAAAGCTGACTCTATATGCAATATTTGAAATGGCTGATAGGACCTTAATCCTAACTCTAAGATTTATATCATCTGATTTAAATCAAGATACGCCGATATACTCAAGCCGAAGCTCGAAGTACGTGGCATATAAAGTTTTTACTCCGGTTCTAAGGTAAAGGCTTCCCAACATCCTTGAGCACCTACCGATATACCTCGGACTATGGCCCTTAGGTACGTGGTAGGGGGGCGCGAACCCAAATAAGCAGTCCAGTTGTGAGGCTCTCTCCCGAACTATGGTTCAGTGAGACAGCCCAGCAACGTGAAGACCGGGACAAATGTAGGTAGGGATGTTTTCAAAATATGATTAACATGTAATAAAATCAGAAGGCTCTAATGCAAGTCCTAAAGAGATAGATTTTAAATGAAAAGAAGCATACACTTGCATACATTGTTTGCATTCAATTCCTAAAATTGAGGAGAGTTGTATTTAAGACCTAAGTCTAATGTGAACATGGAATAATCTCCTCAATATAGTCCTACCAAACCATACTTAGATCCTATATGCAATGATGTAACCTTTAGGACAGAGTCTAGGCTCCTAAGGTTTTGCATGAAAATGTAGCTGACATGTGTTAGAATAAAGACTTAGATAATATAAAAGCAAAGCAAAGGCATAGATCCAACCGGATGAAGACGAAGTCCCATATCGGTCGCCAAAACTGTGATCATTGCAAAAATTTTCCTATTCTCTTGTTGGTTTCTCTCTCTTCCTTCTCTTTTCCTTTTCCAACCTCTATTCTCCTCCTTTTTTGAAGGGAGAGAAATAAAAGACAGAAAAGAGAAAGAGAAGAGAAAATAAAGAAAGAAAGAGAGAAGAAGAACTATTTTGCGCAGTCTCACTTGACCTTAATTTGAAAACATTTAGAAATTTAACTCGCCTCCGTTTTTGAAAATATTGCGGAAAAATGGAGAGACGGGATTCGCTCGTCGGTACGAGGTTCGACCGTTCCTGGCGCCTTTACCAGGGGTAATCGAACCAAGGATCGAATCTATGCCTTTTGCTTTGCCTAAATATAATCTAAGAATCTATTCTAACCCTAAATGCACAAAGAATCATACTTGTGCAATGCAAGGATGTATGCTCTTTAGAAAAGAATGTTTTTGGAAATTTCCAAGTATTCTGAGATGAACTTGGTAAGGAAATGAAGAAATATTTGAATTTATCTTAGAACTCGAGATAGATCAGAGAAATTCTAAGTTTTCAGAGTTGGGAAATAAATATTGATTTTGAAGAGAAAGATTTGAAGCTTTGAAATGAAAGAAAATGGAATTTCAAAGTCAGAAATGGACTTTGAATTTAATCATGGATTTAGGAGAAGAAGATGAAATTTGAAAGTGTAATCTTAAGATTTGAAATTTAGGACAAGCTTGAGAGATCCGAATGATATAGAAAGTAGAAAAGGATTCAGACGAGATCTGAAAATGGAATTGGATTTGAAATCTAGAATTTAGGAATGGAATTAGATCTTAAAATGGATTTAAAATTTGAAATCTGAGATCCGATGTAAATTTGGGTTCTGGATCCTAAGATGGATTTGGATCTGAAGTCTGATATCCAAAGTAGAGTTGGGTTCTGGATCTTAGAATGGATTTTGGATCTTATAAGGAAATTGGATCTGAAGTCTAAGATCCAAAGTGAAATTGGAGTCTGGATCCTAAAATGGAATGGATATGAAGTATGAGTTTCAAATGTAGAATTGGGTTCTTGATCCTAAGATGGTTTTTTGGATCTGAAATCTAAGATCCAATGTGGAATTGGATTTAGGATTCTAAGATGAATTTGGATCTGGAGTCTGAGATCCGATGTAGGGTTGGACTCTGGATCCTATGATGTATTTGGATCTGAAATCTGAGATCCAATATGAGTGTTGAATCTTGGATCTTAAAATGGATTTGGAGTTTAAATTCAGAAGATGAATCAGGAATTTCTAAGTCTGATTTGAATTTGGGAAAAGGAATTTTAGATCTTGAATATACAAATGAATTTCAAAGTTAAATTGGGTTTTAAATTTAAGATGGAATTTGGAATTTGAAATACAAGATGATTCTGAAGTCTCAAAGTCAAATGGGACTTTGAAATTGAATTCTTGAATCCTTTTGAGAAATAGAATTGAATTTGAATTTATGAATAGGATTCTGATCTGAGAAATGAAGGAAAGAATTACTTGGACTTATGAAAAATAAATTTTAAAAATATGATGCAATTCTATCCTAAATGATGAATGAATGTAGATTTTTGAAATGGGATTTTAAAAAGCTATTCCTTTCTTTAAATGAATTAAAATAAGATTGAAGATATAATACATCCTTGACTATGGTCATTGAATGTATTATATAATAATCTATATTTAAATTCAGGTAAAGAATGAAATACATTTGGTGCTTTTATGGAATTTAAAATGAAATTAACCCTCAATATACCCTGACTATGGCCATTGGTATATATTTTGAGTCAATTTTAAGTTAAATTCTAATAAAAGGAGAAAATATTTAAGGAAATATGATGAATTTTGAAAATGGATCCAGTGTGGATCCAATGTTATTTTGTAAAAGATAAAAATACTAAGTTTTGTCCACACCCTGACTATGGCCATTGATGTGGATCATCAACTTAGGATTAATTTATCTCTTACGAAATGGTGCACGTGCCATTCGTGTTTCACCAATGTGAGATTCTGAGAAATAAAGGCAAAAAGCATGAAAACAAAAAATTCATGGTATTTACAATGCTCATTCATTCTATCTAAACCGGAAATGTAAATTCTCATTAAGTCCTAACTTATTACAACATATAAAATTGAATGTACAATTCCGAGCAATGACATTTTCCACATACGCCCTGCAAAGCACTTGATTAGTATGGAAAAGAGGAGAGAAATTACACCTATCATATAGATGTTAATGATAAAGTGCTCATGTGCCAAGATGTTCAAATTCTGAAGTGCAAAAGATGAAAATGATGTATACCTATGAATATACATGTACATGTATGTATATATTTACCTATACACATATATATATACATATATATATATAAATATGTATGTATATGGATGGAATGATGAATATGAAGGGAATGTGTAGGTGCAACAGTGCTGGCAGTGAGCTATGCCTAAATGGAAACATTAAAAGCATTGTATAGGGGGTTGTGCAACAGGGAATGAACTTGACTCAGGTTGCTGCAAACAGCTTGGTAGCCGTGGGCAACGACCGGGCGCAGGTACATGGTGATATTTGTAACAGATAAAATTTATGTGGATACAATATATATATAGTACAGGGAAATGAAGTGATAAGTGTAACACAGTGGAATGTTGTGTGACAATACTAATAAACGCGTGCACTAGGTGTGGTTATGAGGTAAAGAGTTGCCTTGTAGGCTGTTGTGCAAGTGGGTGTGCTGAACCGTAGGGGCAGCTATGAGAGGAGGCTGGAATATTGCATAAGGCAATGTAATAAAGAAGAGCAAATAGCGAGGAGGTATGGGTAGCAGCGAAATGGAATTTGTTGATGTAGATGTTTGCGCGTATACCAATAAGAAAATGAAGATTGGTCTCAAGGTAGATGATAGCAGGGAACAAAACTGTACATTTTGGCAGGTAATATGATATTATACCAGATCATCATATCATAGGTAAAATGATTATGGACTAAGGTAGTGAGGTAATGGATTTGTGGAACAATGCAGTGATGTGGGTTTGGTAGTGGCAATTGTTTGCAGCAAAACATGTGGGAAGGTGAAGGGATGGTGTAGTTTGCAGGAAGGATGTTTACAGCAGATGCTGGGAAAGGAACTGATGATAGGCGATGAGCTGAATCTAATAAGGCCATGACTACTAACAGAAAATGCTGTAAAAAAACAGATGTTGCTATATGATGCATGACAACAGGTAATATATAATGACAATTGCAGCTAAAAGTGAAATAGGATGGGCGCTAGGGGTGCGGCAAGAAGCTGTAGCAACAGGAAGAAGGTTATTATAACAGATTATTAACTACATTCCAAGGTGATTTTGATGCTTTTAAGAAGATATCACTTCTTATGGTGGAGGAAATCTAAACAACCAACTCATTACCATGACAATAATAATGATAAAAAAAAAAACTAGTCTTACATTTGCTTGGAGGATCCAACAGACTTCATATATAACCAAATATGGAAGCAACATGTCATTAGTATCCACGGTTGCAGGAACTCCCAGGAACAGATAACAAATTTCAGTAGGGGTTGGACTGCTTAACTGATTATAGGCTGCGACCCAGTCCATCATCTGAGGGCAGCTCAGGGAGACCCTGAGGGGTGTCTCTAGTAGAGCTATAGTGGTGGTGTTTCAGCAATGTTGCTGAGTGTGCATCAGTGATGTCACGGTAATGTGGGCTGAAAATGTAAAATGGAGATGGTATGCGTGAACCAAAGGCCTAAAGGTTTTGCAAAGGAAAACACAATAGACATTGGACAGTGAATACACGTGAAATAAGGTGAAGCTAGTGAATAATAATGAACAGGCAACAATGTGAAGGCAAAATATTTGAAAAGAGTGTGAAGTTTAAAGATACTTCACTATTTTTACAAAGTAGATTTATATGATCTACAGGGTCAGATGGTATCTGTATCAGCATTATACGATAAAAAAAAATGTGTATTCAAACCTCTCAACTCATCAGCTGGAATTTGCTATTTTATGGTAGGCCTGAACAAAAGAAAATCACGTTCATTGATGTAGCCTGATTTCAAAACTTGAGGTATTGAATTCACCATTCAGATAGATGTGTATTAACACTATCAGATTGATCTCCACTACTTGACATACCTCAGGCCGACTTATGCTACCTCCACCTTTTCATGGCGAAGGGGAACGACACAAGCCCCTACAACAACCAATCTGTACCCGGATTTTGATAGAGCCACCTTTCTTCAAAAATCAACCTTCGCATCGATGTTGTGAGGCTAGCATAACTCAAGCAATCCCCAATATCAGTGTAACCTCCCTGCTCCTCTTTCAGACTTTGAAAAGGATGAGATGATATACGTATAAATGGGTATGGAAACATTTGAGGAAACGAAGATTTTGCCACAATCAATCACTTTCAATAAGCACATGAAAGGCGCCATGCTGTAATTCTGCTAAGAAACTGGAATGAGAGTGACTCCTTCGCTGGGTGATGCTGCAAGAAAGTGGATCCTCGATGGAAGGGATGAATGAAGCTGTAATTCTGCTGAGAATCTGGTATGAGAGTGACTCCTTCGCTGGGTGATGCTGCAAGAAGGTGGATCCTCGATGGAAGGGATGAATGAAGCTGTTAATGTATCGTGAGAAAAAGAATGGATCAAAATCAATGTTAATGGGCTGAAGTGGATGGATAAGGGGTCGCGAATCTGCAGAGGAGAATGGATCGTAATGGAGAATGTGAGAGGGTGAAGCTGGACTGAAAGGAAAAGCTGAAGATAGGGAAATCGATAGACAAGGGATTGATGATAGTGGAGAGGCAGGAGACGGCTGCGTGGAAGGGAAGATGGTGGTGCCGATGGGGAGGTAGGAGACGGATCCGAATCCTTTTGCGTGCTCTCCTCTTAAAGGGGAAGAGGAGCCTTCGAGAGAGGGAGGTGGTTGAAGATCAGGGGCTGAGGGAGAAGGAGTCTGTTTGAGGATGAAAGGCTGTGTTAGGAGAAGGCGAGTGCGTGGGAAAGAGGTCATTGCCTCTTTTCCTAATTTCCAAAAGAAGGCCCCTTTGAAAGATGTTTTGTAAAAAAATGTTTAAAAGGAGGTTTTTGGCAAAAATTCCATTTTTCATGTTTTAAAACCATTTGCTTTCCTCAATTTTTTTTATTTTTGTATTGCTTTCCCATTTTTTTGTATTTTTGTAGTAGAAAAACTAAAATTTTAAACAAAACAAAGTTTAAACACTAAATTTTTGTATTTTTCTGAGAAATATTTACAAAGAGTGTTTCTCCGAGAATGTCAGATCATTTTGGAGAAATTTCTTCAGAAAGTGGGTTTGGACCCAGTTTTTGAGAAAATGTTCGAGTTTTGGAACTCGAATCGAGAAATACAACCCGATGGATCCAAACAGATGTTGGAGGGACTGTCCGAGCTCTTTAAAAAACTAATTTTGGTATTTTCTATAATTTTAATTTAAAATTTGGACAATGTGACTCAGATTTGGATCTGGACAACGGATCCAGGTCCGAAATCAATTTAAACATATACAATGAATTTAATTTCAGTAAAACTTGAGAAATAAACTGGAATTTAGATTTAAAATGACTCATTTGCTCAAAAAATGAATTTAGGGGCAAGAAGGGAATATTTAAAAGATTTTTGAAAATTTTGGGGTGTTCACAAACCCCTTTAGGACCCTTTCCTTCAGTCGATCTTTAGGTTGAACCCCTATTGATCCGTGATCTCTAGGTTGAACTCCTATGGATCCATAGTCCTTATGTTAAACCCCTTTAGAACCCTTTCCTTCAGTCGACCTTTAGGTTGAACCCCTACTGATCCGTGATCTTTAGGTTGAACTCGTACGGATCCATAGTCCTTAGGTTGAACCCCTTTAGGACCCTTTCCTGCAGTCGATCGTTAGGTTGAACCCCTACTGATCTGAGATCTTTATGTTGAACTCCTACTGATCCATAGTCCTTAGGTTGAACCCCTTTAGGACCATTCCTTCAGTAGATCTTTAGGTTGAATTCCTATTCATCAAGGCTAGTAGGTTGAACTCCTCTTGGACCTATGCTTTTTAAAAGTCAATCTTCAGGTTGAATTCCTACTGATATTCGGCCCTTAGGTCAAACTCCTTTTGAACCCATCTCATTTTCAAAAATCCATCTGTAGGTTGAATTCCTACTGATCCATATTCTTTTACGGTTCTTAGGTTGAATTCCTATCGAACCAAATTCATTTTTTTAAAAAGTAAATCTGTAGGTTGAATTCCTATTGATCTATATTCTTTGGCGGTTCTTAGGTTGAATTCCTATTGAACCAAAATACATTTTTTTTAAAAACTTTAGTCTGTAGGTTGAATTCCTACCGATCATATTCTTTTGCGGTTCTCAGGACAAATTCCTACTGAACCAAAATTCATTTTTTTTTTAAAATTCAATCTACCAATCAAATATTCTTTTGTGGTTCTCAGGTTGAATTCCTATTGAACCAAAATTCACTTTTCAAAATTCCAATTTGTAGGTTGAATTCCTACCAATCAAATATTCTTTTGCAGTTCTCAGGTTGAATTCCTATTTTAACCAACTTCATTTTTCAAAAATTCCCTCTCTAGGTTGAATTCCTATTGATCCATTTGTCTTTTGCAGTTCTCAGGATGAATTCCTATTTGAACCAAATTCATTCTTCAAAAATCAATTTGTAGGTTGAATTCCTACGGATCCATATTCTTTTGCGGTTCTTAGGTTGAATTCCTATTGAACCAAATTCATTCTTTAAAAAATCAAACTGTAGGTTGAATTCCTATTGATCTATATTCTATTGCGGTTCTTAGGTTGAATTCCTATTGAACCAAATTCATTTTTCAAAAATTTAGTTTGTAGGATAAATTCTTACTGGTCAAATTTTTTTTTTGCAATTCTTAGGTTGAATTCCTATTAAATTAACTTCATTTTTCAAAAATTCAGTCTGTAGGATGAATCCCTACGGTTCCAATATTCTTTGCGGCTCTTAGGTTGAGTCACTGTTGAGCCAATCTTGTGTAATAAAACCAATGTTTCCATGTTATTTCTTCCAAATTTCAGCTAAAGGTCCTATCAAAATCTATATTGAGTGATTATTTCATAAAGGATTCTCGAAAACTTTGCTAAATTTGCTAAAAATGTGTGTTGATTTCAATATTTAATTGCACAAAAGAATCACCTCAGGTTACCTCTAGTATTCTTTCCAAAAAAGTGAAGCTTTTTCGCGAAAGGGGTAAAATTTAAGTCTTCTCTCTGTTGATCAACCAAGAGGATGTAAGAAATATCCTTGGTATGATTAGCGAAAGAAATATTCAATGATGTTGAAAAGCCGGAAGCGAATCGATATTGATCATAGCTATGACGCATGTTGGAAGACGACTTTCTGGCAATCAGGCAGTGGAAATATCCTGAGCGATAAGAAGAATCCACTCAATCCATATTTCCTCATTCATTTAAGCTTCAATCAAATATCTGCAAAAGGGATCTCTCAATTGTCGTCAAGTTGAAGACGAATATGCAAGCTAGACCCCCGGGGCCAAAGAAGATTTGCATCATCTCCGAGATGAAGGAGTTTGTGACGGATCCTTCCAGGAAACATTCAGATCACCATCAAGATGAAGGCAACTGCGCTGAACCTCCCAACAAACCCTAAAAGATATTTGATTGCCGCTATCATCAAGAGATTTTTGACCAATAAGCCAATATCATCAGTATAATTCCTGAGAAAAAGAAGGATCGAATCATCTCTAAGATGAAGGAGTTTGTGACGTACCCTTCCCCGAAGAAAAAAAGAAAAAGTCAGGACATCTTTAAAATGAAGGATGATGTAATGAACTTCCCCCGAAAACCCAAGAAAGCTCAATGTCTTAAAAAGAGTGCCAGAAAGATCATTATAAGAAAGGCCTCAGGATATCAAACTGCCAAAATTGACAGAAATCATCTTTTCTTATGCGAAATCCTTTCATCAATGTCTTGTCACTACTTGCTTTTATGAAATTAAGACTATTTCTTCTCTATTCATATCAAGGAAATAGATAACTTCTTTGAAGAAACTCAACAGCTTTAAAATTTGAATCTGACTCTGGAATCCGGGGAGTTAACCTCGTTGGAGAAAATACTCTAGGTGAAACGAGGGAATATCTTTCGCACATACATGCACAATTTCAAACATTTGAATCAATTACAATTTCATCTTATTGGCAAAGTTTTCTGGTTATCCAAAAATGAAGTAAATACTCAATATCCATTTTGATGCAACCTAGCATTGTTTATATTTTTCAAAAGAGAGTTGCCTCATTCTGGTGAGGTATTTCTCTCAGTCCCATTATGGTTTCCCCATCAAGGAATCCATGCTTTGTATATCCATTCCAATAAGGATTATACCTTAACCTCACCTCACGAGGTATCTTTCAAAAATGTCCCATCGTAGTCTTTCAAAATATCTTCGTCCCATCCAAGTTAAGGGCTAAACCTGAGGCTTTTCAAAAAAAAAACTCTTATCTTTGTCTCAGCTATGAGACTTCTTCAAAATCTCTCCTTTTCACCATGTCGGGATATTCATCCTGAAGTCCCATCACGATTTCCTCATTTTTTTTTTCTGTCTAAATTTCATTCTAGAGGATTTCATTTTTTCCCAAAACCTTTCAGGATAAGGTATCAAACCTGAGAATAATGTTTTCAAAATAATTCTTCCACACCCAGTTCAGACTTTCTGACTAGGGCATTTTTAAGAAAATTTGGCGTGTCTTCTTTGTCACTAAGCTCGGCTTACAACCGGCCTAGCAGCAAAGAGGGGCATCTGTGAACACCCCAAATTTTTCAAAAAATCTAAAAATTTCCCTTTTTTGCCCCTGGGTCCATCTTTGAATAATCAGATCAATTTTTTATAAAATTTTCATTCATTCCTCGGATTTGCTAGAATCCAGACTCAATTTCTCTATTTGACCCAATCTTAGATCCAAATCGGATATCCGGATCCAATTCTGATCCCGGAACTTCTATTCTTCAAAAAAATCAAAAAAATCAATTTTATCGGATGTTTTATCTGGATCCAATCTCAATTTGAGATCCAAACCCAATATTTTCTAAAAAACTTGTATCCAGATCCATTTCAGGGGTTATTTTCTGAAATAAATCATGTAATTTTCACAAAAAACCCATTTTAAGAGAACTTGTAATTCCAAAACCAATATTTGACAAAAATCCTTCAAAAACCTCATTTTGGATCCCATTTCCCTAAAAACGCCCATATTTTCTTCGTATCTTTAGAATTTTTATAAAAAGAATATAAAAAGAAAAATTTCTGAAAAATATAGCTTTCTACACCATTTTTTAGAAAAATTTTGTAGATGGGCCCTTTTTTTGAAAATTTTCCAAAAATAAGGGGACCTTCTTGAAAAATAATAACGGTCTCCTGTTATGAGAGAAGCCGCTGAACCTCTCGCTCTCTCTCCCTCGAGCTCTCCAGATCCTTCCCGAACCTCCTTCCTCCCTCTTTAAAAGAGCACGCAAGGGTCCCTTTTCTATCATCCGTTCTCACCCTTTCATGTGCATTTCCTCTTCTCCTTACACGATCGCCTCTCCACCCCATCATTACCCTTCTTCTTCTTCTCGATCCTTCCTCTTATTCACGCTTCCTTCTTCTTCCTCTTTCCTCTCCTTCTTCTTCTCCTTCATTTCCCCTCTCCTTCTGGTGCTCTCCAATCAGCAGAAAGATCGCCCATCCCTGAAAAGCTTCAAAAATTGGTTGGTCCCTTCCCTTCAGAGCCCCTACAAAGCTACGATTCAGCTTCTTATGATAAGGAATCGGGATTGATCCTGCAGCAAAGGCTCCACAGAGGTAAAACACTTCTACGCTCTTGCCCCCATCTTCTCTCTATAACCTACGATTTCCTTGACTTCCTTTGATTTTTCTATTTTCGGCCCCATTAAACGCACCATCGAGCTGCAGTTGGGTTGCTTATGGCAACATCAACCTCTCTCTCGTGCAATAGCGAAGGAACGCTTTTGTTCCAACATTTCGTTTTCCTTGCTTTTTCTTTATATTTTGTTGTTCCATTTTACATTCCAATCTATCTCCTGTTAGATTTCAATTCCCCTTTTCATTCTGATTTCCTTAGTGATCGTCTATTTCCCCGCTTTCTTTTTTTAATTTGCTTATATGCTTTGCTTCATCTTAAACGATTTGGTAATGCTTTTTCTTTCTTTCTTTTTTCTCTCTGTGAGTTGCTATTCTTTTCCCTGATCGTTTGTTGCTTTTGATTGTCGTGTGGATTTAAATTTCTGTCTATATCTTAGCTTCTTTTCTATTTTTCAAGTACCTGTCTGCATCTTGCTCTCTCTTGTTACTCATTTTCTTGTTGACATTTTAATCTCTCTTGGTGATTTCCTATTTTTATTGTCGATTGCTTGTTTGTGTCCAGATTCTCAGTATGCACTACTATTTCTCTATCCATGATGTCCATTACATTCATGAGTTAGGATATCCCATCCTGTACCGACATTCAATTGGTGGATTGTGTAATTGTTGTTTACAACTTTCATTTGAGTTGATCTTTGCATCCACTGGCATTTGGGTTGATCGGCTACAGTTGATCTGTATAGGATAGATAGTCATCATATTTGTAACAACATCCAACATGGATGGAACATTCCATTTTCTTTGTGAAGTCACTTATTCCCCCTTGCATTATCATACGATTTTCTGCATGCCGTTTCATTTTTTATCATACATATAGCATCATCCCATAACATTGTCGCACTATTACCTTGTATGCGTGGTGAGTACTGGAGCACTGAAACCCCTGGGATACTTTTCCTGCTGCCTTATGAAAACTGAGTTTCACTTTCTGTTATTCATGTGTCTGGGAATCCTTTTGCAATATATGACATTTCTGAAATTATTGATTTTAGTAGTTCCAATCGGCATTTCCCAATTTGTGATTTCCTTTTGTCTTTTACATTTTTAGCATCTGTTAATCGTTATTTTAGTATTGTTAACATTGTTATGCTCTGTATATACTAGCATCATTGTGCTAATACCTGTTTGTTGCTCCATCATCACCCCATGGTACATTATAACACCTCATTTATACTTGCTATACAGTTGCAATTCTTCTTTACAGCAACCCCTGCATTTACTTTTAAATGATTAAATTGTCTGTTATATTTTGGTTTCTTGTTTATATATGACTTTCTACTACATTAGGCTAACCTCTTAGTTACATTTTATTCATTCTGTTCACAGTATTGTGTTTTGTTATTTTTATATTTAATGGTTTGTTGCCTCTGAGGTTTTTCTCAGTCCGATTTTTCTGTTTCATCTGATTTCCGATATGTATTTGATTTTGTTCTTCGTCTGGTCTATTGCCTTGTGCCCATTCAGCCAACACCAGAATTTCCTTTCTTTTCTCTTTTCTTTCTTTCTTTTTTTTTCTTTCTTCTTTTGCTCTGAACGATAATTTTTGAGCCCCTCCCCCCCTTTCTTCATCAAATTTCTTTTATTTTGTGCATGGCAATGATATTGACATTCAACAATATTAATTGGATTCGGCAAATGTTCGGTGAATTTGGCATTTAAATGATCTTCCTGTATCATAAGAGCATGTGGCTAACGATTGCATAGTGAATGGATGGACAAAGGTCAATTTAGATCTCTGTCATTGGTTATAGGTTTTTAAATAAATATGGCCTTATGCAGAGATCAGTTTGCACTCACAGAAGCTAATGCACAGGAATCAGTTTATTGCTATCAGGAGCAATTTGTGGATTGCTTGAGCCCCCCCCCCCTCTGTGTGGGTGTTATAGGTGGCAGTCCAGAAGTTAACAAGCCCTTGTTAACGCCAGAAGTGATTTGGTCCATCATTCAGGTTAATTGACAAGTCCTTTCATCAAGGTTCCTTTATACAGAAACTCTGATATGCAATGTTGGTCATTAGAACATCAATATCCTCGGTAAGTGTGGGCTTCATAAGCTATTTGTAGGGTGTGACAAATTGGAAGGATCTGAAATCTGTGTTGTTACCAGTGGTGTGACAAATAATTTATGTAGAATACTAAAGTGTAAGGCCTTTCCGTCCTGTAATAAAATCATGGTGTTGTCCTTACAAAAATTGGACTTATGATCCACTGTTTAGTAGTCTGCAATACCTCATTTTGCAACATCTCATTCCCTATAGCATACTCCCCAACACAACAACGTTTTTACTTTGAGTTTCCCATTCCATATAGCATATCATAATCCCACCATTGGTGCCTCTGCATAAATACGCACAACACTTGTGTCCGTTACCTTCTGCTAAACCTGTGTAGGTCCAGTAGTGTGTAAACCCAACATTGTCGCCTTCCCTTCAACACTTACGTACCTTCATGGCTATCTCAATATGCACATTTCTTGTATATTTTGCACATCAGCACGCCATTTCACCATCTCATTGCATTTATATCATAACAGCATATTCATTTTTTGATTTCATATTCACTCATCAATTTCCTGATTGTAATTTCATATTCTCGTTCTCTTTCTATTTCATTATTTCAGTTTATAATTCTTTGTCATTTTTTTTTATTTTTAAATGTTTAGCTCAGTTGTTAATAATTGTTAATTGTTAGTAGGTTGACTTAGTCAGTTTAAGATAGCATATTAGGTGTTTAGTATTAGTTCTTTACACTAGTGTTAGCATCAAGCGTAGTAGCATATGTATGTGAGTTAGTATAGGCTGTGTTAGTGTGTTAATAGTTAGTGTATGCATCAGTTGTTAGTGTCAGTTAAGCATCTAAGCAGTGTATGAATCAATGTTAGTGTTGGGTATTGAAAGTTAACAAAATGTGTTAGTGTTGTGTTTGTTAGCAGTGTATATGCATTAGTAGTTAGTATATATTAGTATGCAACAGATTAGCATAATCTATGTTAGTATGTTAACAGTTAGGGTATAATTAGCAGTAACTAGGTGTATTAGGTAGCATGTTATAGTTGCATGTCTGATATTTGAGTTTTATATCCGAGTCTTACAACTAAGTTTAAATGTTTATTATATATGAGTTCTACCGTGTCTCTTCTTATTGTTGAGTAGTGATTCTCAGTGCCCACCATTCTCATTGATTGGTGCTTTCCATGGTAAGTATTTTGCTATTTCTTAATGTTTTCTTAAATATTTTCTTGCCAAACATATGTAGTGGTAGTCTCAGTATTTTGTAGCATACACTATCGGTTCTTAGCGTGGGTTTTAGTCTTCTGCATTTACCTAATATGTTTTAACGTTGTCATATACATTATAAAGTACATTCTCTCACTAAAAAAAAACATCATATATCCGTTTCAATATCCATTTCCCCATTAGTGTAATACATTAAATATGCATTCCAATGTATCTTTTCATCAAGCATGATCCATTAGCATAAGGTATACACATGCTCATTTCATCATTTACATTATAAATTCAATATGATCTTTGCGATCTCTTTCTATATTCACCTGTTATTTTGTGTTAACCCTGTTTTGTAGAAAATGCATGAAAGGTGTTATCTTTTCACTCTAAATTAGAGATTTTGTAGTTTTAAATTTAATTCCAATAGCTAGATATAATGAGAACTCTTTATTAGAATGTATGAGCGTACATTTTTATGAAATCACGTGCTTCATATCATTTCGCTATTTTATTTCAAAAATTCACGAATGGAATCACGAATGGCACGTGCACCATTCTAATGAAAGGTGATTAAATTCTAAGTTGACAATTTGCATCAATGGCCATGTCAAGGTGTGAACAAAACTTAGGATTTTTATCTTTTATGGAATAACATTGGATCCACACTGGATCTCTTTTCAAAAATCATCATATTTTCCAAATATTTTCTCCCTTTATCAGAGTTTAACTTAAAATTAACTCAAAATATATATCAATGGCCATAGTCAGGATATATTGAGAGTTGATTTCATTTTAAACTCTATAAAGGCACAAAAATGGTTTATTCTTCACTTGAATTTAAAGAAGATTACTATATAATACATTCAATGACCATAGTCAGGGATGTATTATATCTTTAATCTTATTTTAATTCACTTAAAGAATGAAATATGTTTTTTTTTCAAATTCAATTTTAAAATTCTTTTGATTTATTCATCAATTAGGATAGAATTACATCATATTCTCCAAATTCTTTTTCAAAATCCAAGTAATCTTGAGATAATTCTTCAAAATGCCTTATTCATTTCTCAAATCAATTCTTATTTATAAATTCAAACTCATCTTCTCAATTCTATCTCATTTCAAGATTCAAAATTCAATTTCAAAGTCCAATTTGACTTTGAAATTTCGAATTTACTTCAATTTTCAAATTCAAAATCCAAATTCAAAGTTCAATTCAACTTCGAAAATTCATTTTCATTTTCAGGATTCGATTTTAAATTCAATTCAATATTCAAAATCAAATTTTAAAGTTCAATTCAACTTTGAAATTTCCAGATTCATCTCCTGATTTCAAAATTCTAGTTTGAAAATCAAGTTTCATTCTCTATCCTTCTTCCCAAATTTTGAAAATTGATCTTGGATTTCTCAAATCCCATTTCAAGTTCTATCTGGGTTTCCGAAATCCAAATCACATCTATATTTCCAAAGCCCAGACCCATCTTCGAATCTCATCTGGATTTCCAAATTTTCAGATCCATCTTCAAATCTCATCTGGATTTCCAAAATCCAGATCCATCTTCTAATTTCATATCGGATTCCAGACTTCGGGTCCAACTTCATTTAGGATTCTAGATTCCGGATTCAACTTTATCTTAGATTCCAAACTTCGAATCCAATTTCATTTAGGATTCCAGATTTCACACCCAATTCTAAATTCCAAAGTCCATCTAGATCTCTTAAATATCATCCACCTTTCATTCTGATTTCAAAACTTTAAATCTAGGATTTCACTCCATTTTCAAATTCCATCTTGACTCCCAATTCTAGATCCATTTTAAAGTCCATATTCAACTTTCAATTCTTATTTCCTAAACTCCCTTCTTCAAATTCAAGTTCATCTCAAATCTTTGATTATTTCAAAAACTCCAGATCTATTCTAAATCTTAAGTTAGAAAATCCAACTTCTCCAAGTTCGTCTTCAACTTTCAAAAACCATTTTTTTCATCATACTCTTTATAATTTCAAAACCACTTGTATAAAATTTTCAAATTCTTCTCAAAAGAGCATACATTGAAAGTGCAGTAGGATCGAGACAACGAGCACTAGAGGGGGGGGGGTGAATAGTGCTTTTAAATATCGTCTGCGGAATTTAGATGGATTTTGCAATTCGCAAAGCAATCACACAAATAACACAAGAATATATCCTGGTGCGGTCTTTCCCGACCTACATCCAGTCCCCAAGCAAAACCAGCTTGAGATTTCTACTATCAACCTTGTGTAACTACAAGATCATACAGACCAAATCCGGTCCCACTTTCAGTAACACACCTACTGAAAGCAAACAACTCCTTTAAACCAAGGAGTCCTTCCTTTTACAGAAAATTGAAATAAGTAACAACTTACAAAACAACCTATGAGCCCTTCTTATGAATGTAAATGAGATGCACTTGGCTTTTGAGGTTGTTGAAATACTCAACTCACGAATTCACTATCTCTCAAAGGAATTTGAGTGAAAAACTGAAGTAAAAAATATCAAGTGAGTGAGAAAATGAATATGAGTGAAAAGCAAAGAGTAATTCAATATAATTCGATTGAATTGTTGTGCTTTTGAGTGTAAAATGCACTCATATTTATAGTTGAAAGATTTCATACGTTGAGGGTATGAAAAGGTGTCAAAACAATCCATTTTGAACGATTAAAACATTTAAAAAAATGAAAAGACACACCTTTTAAAAGTTTCAGGAAAAACAACAAAATTAGTCGACTGGAACAGTAGTTAGTCGACTGATAATTAGCTATTAATAGACAGACAGTTATCGTCGGTCGACTGATGTGTTTATCGAGCCGTTTGAAAATATGAAGTTTTAAAACTTAGTCGACTAAAGAAAAAATTAGTCGACTGATAATATCATCAGTAGACTGAAAAACCTTTCAGTCGACTGCTGCTAAATTTTTTTGAAAATACATGTTCTGTCCGGTCGACTGATAAAATCATTAGTCGACTGCTGCTAAATTTCCAGAAAACAGACATTCTGACTGGTCGACTGATAAAACCTTCGGTCGACTAATTTGACAAAAATGACATTTTGTTTAGAAAATTTGGCACGAAAGGATTAGTCGACTGGTGAGTCTATTGGTCGACTAATAAACACGAAAAATTAAATAAAGAGTTTTCTAAAAAGATTTTCATGAAGGGTTCTTTTAGAAAAGTTTTTCTAACGACTTTTTTTTAGGTGAAATGCAACCGAAATATGCACTTTAAGTAAGGCTCTTACAAGAATCTAAGACTTTTAATGAATTTAACATTTGCACACTAGTCTTCAAAGATTCTTCATCGAATTCTTCAATGCTTGTCATATTTCTTCATTGCCTTAGCTGAAATGCAGTTGATTCACTTGTTCATCATCAAAACCTTGTACTTGAAGTATCATGTACGGCTTCATTGTCGTAACATACATCTTTTGCATTTACACAAGCATGATTCTTTGTGCATCTTTAGACTTAGAATAAATTCTTAGACAATATCAAGGGAAAGCAAAAAGGCATAAATTCGATCCTTAGTTCGATTACCCTTGGTAAAGGCGCCAGGAATGGTCGAACCTCGTACCGACAAGTGAGCCTCGTCTCTCCCTTTTTCCTGCAAATATTTCAAAATGAAGGCGAGTAATCTTTTAAAAATCTCTTCAAAAAATTAAGGTCAAGTGAGACCTTCGCAAAAGGGTTTCTCTCTCTCTCTTTCTTTTCTTTTCTCTTCTCCCTTCTTTTCTGTCTTTTGTTTTCCCCTTCAAAAAGGAAAAATGGAGGTTAGAAAGGAAAAGAGAAGGAAGAGAGAGAAACCAAGAGGAAAAATTTTGCGATGATCACAACGTGCCATTCGTGTCAACCATAGTGATTTTGGAAAATATGCATGAATGATGCATCAAATATCAGAATTTGCAGAAATTAAACTATATGCAATGCAGTCCTATTCTAAGCAGAAATGTAAATTCTTATTCCAAATTATTACATCTTTACATTGAATAAAAATAACAGAATAAAGCTAAGTCTTCTTCTTGGATGTTCCTACAAAACTAGAGAACAAGGTTAGCACAAAAATGTAGGTTTTTCTGAACTTATCCAAAAATATTGAAAATTATCAGATATTATTCAGATATAAACCCAAAATCATACCCCCTTTGATATAAACATGATAAATAATGAATAAATTTTGAAAATAAGCTTGGAAATTTGAAATTGGGTTCAAAATGACAAAAATGCCCCTGATAACCTTGGAATCAGGGTTTTCTGAAAGAATTTTTATAAAATTTGGAAATTTGAAAATCAAATAAAATAAATCAAACATAATATGATGAAATATGATGATATGCATGAAAATTTGGAGAATTGAAGTTTGGAATTTCGAATTTTAGGATAAAATGACCAAAATACCCATGATAACAAGACTATGGCCTTGAAACCAGGGTTTTCTAAAATAAATTTTGCAAAAATGATAAATTGAAATGCAAATGAGATTGAAATTAACCCTAATATGACATGACATGCTTATTTACATGATAAAAACCTTAAAATGGCGAAAATATCATAAAATATCAAATTTAACTTGATTTTCGCTTCTGAATTTAAAGATAAACAAACATATAAAGCAAATGAACTTGGAATTGAGCCAAATTTGGCATGGACACCTAGACCAACCCTAGAAATAGAATAGAATCGAAAAACTATTTTTTTGTTATTTTCTTAATTTGGAAAATAACTAAAAATCCTAAAAAATTAGAATTTTGCCTAAAATATTGATTCTAAATGAGATTTCGGATGTCAAACTTCTATAAAAATTTCACAAATTTTATGGGGTGACAGAGGGCAATTAGGAAAAGATTTTTGCCTTTTACACATTCTGGTTTTGACCTATGATCGGAGCTGTACAGCTCTGGCAAGTCGGATTCGAATCCGGCGACTCTAGGATTTGGGGGAGATAGACAGGTTTCGGGAGAAAATGTGGGCAAAATAGCAGACAGTTGGAAAAATGGCTGAAATTGTAGTAAAATGTCCCTGACAAACAGAGGCAAATTTTATCTTTTTATAGTATTGGGATTTGGGTTACAATTTGGAAATGGGCACACTGTTATCAGAGACCTAGATCTCTGGAAATTCTAGATATTGGAATCTATTAGACAAAAAAGATAATTTTGGGAAAAATACTTGGACAGTCCCCAAAATTCTCAAATTTTGGGAAATGATATAGTAATGGGTTAGAAACAACTTTCATGTTGACAGTTTTTGTATTCGGGCTACCGGTTGAGCAGACACAGCGCATTAGGGTCTGTCTATACCCTGACAAGGAAAAATCGAGGTTTTCCTAGGGGACTGGGAAAATCGATTTTTAACAGAGGTCAAATCTACTTATAAAGATCCCAAAATTTTCAGACTTAGTAAATTCCACTGTGAATCTACTGTAATTTTTTAGGGAAGATTCAGATCGTCCATGGGGGTGAATTTAGGCTAACAAGTCTGCTAAAGCAGAACTTGGAAATTCTAGAGGGTTCAAAACCCGATTTAGGTTCTGATTTTTTAAATAGGGTTATAGAACCCTAATCGATTTGGGTTTCTGGTAGGAGATCACTGCTAGATAATGGCATTCACAACAAACATTTTGACATTTATTGCTAAAAATTTATGCATGCAATAATGATTGGCCTGGGCATGGATCAAAACCAACTAACTATTAGACAAATACTAACAAAAGTAATTAGACCACCTATGAAACAGATAAAATGAATTAAATAGAATGCCTAAGCATGCAAATGATATGAGGACAAGATCTAAAATAACTGAAAATAAGGGAGATATGAGTTTTAGTTTGATGTTGGCTATCAAAATAAGAGATCCAGCCCATCGAAGGGATGGATCTCGCCATTCACTTAGCCCACACACACAAAACGTGTGTTTTATTATTATTATTATTTTTTATTTCGAACCACAAAGAGACCTCTTACATCACTGTGGATCTAGACTTTTATCTGAATTCACGTCCTTTTCATGGAGGCCCTACTTGAAGATTCCATCGACAATGGAGTTTATCTTTGAAAAATGGACGGTTTACCTTGGATGGTGTTAGTACTGGCTAGGGATGGTTGTTGTTAATCCCATTGAGGGTGCTGCCTTGGAGACGCTGGGGAAGACTTTGGCCACCAACAGTGGAGCGGCTGCAATGGTTGAATGTGAAGGTAGCAGGAACCATTTGATTGAGGGCGGACTGCAGCTGCTGCCTTGGTGTGTTGCCTTGTGATTGTAGGAAGATGGAGGAGGCTGAACCGGCTGGAAGTTGAAGATGGTGGCTGCAATGAGAAGGTAGCACCAGCTGGAGGAGGCTCTTGTGGTGGCTGGAGATGGTGGTGAAGATGAGAGAGAGAGAGGAGCCGCTGGGAAGCACTAATGAGAGGCTAAAGAGAGGACCTGGGCGTGAGACCCATAAGGAGGCAGCCGTGAGATCTTTTGTTTGTATTGAACTTAGGGAAAATAAACCCAAAAACCTAAGTTTTCAATGAAAGGGGTTAATGGGAGATAACTTTGATGATGAGGTCTACGTGAATGGCTGGAGAAATAAGGAAAGGAAGGAAGGGAAGGGAAGAAGGAAAGAAAGGGAAGAAGGAAAAAGGAAAGAAAAGGAAGAAGGGAAAAAGAAAGAGAAGAGGAAAGAAGAATAGGGAAAGAAGAAGAAGGAGGGGTTAGAAGAGGTGATGTACGTGAATCACCAAGGAGAGAGGAAAGGGAAGGAAGAAAAAGAAGAAGAAAAAAAAGAAAAAAAAAAGGAAAGAAAGAAAGGAAGAAAAGAAGGAAGGAGAAGAAAGAAGAAGAAAGGAGAGGAAGAAAGAAAAAGAAAGAAGAAATAGAGGAAGAAAAGGAAAGAGGGGGGGGGGGGCTAGGGGGGTCGACCCCCTTGTGGGTCTCGCCTTAGGTAAAATAAAATAAAATAAATGAAGAAAATCTAATAATTTTTTTTCTTTTTATATATAAATTAAAAAGGCAAATGCAAATGGATGGGCCATCTCAAAGCGGGTCCAAATTCTAATTTTGAAATTCATTTTTAAGGTTAGAGGGGTCAAATAGTCTTAATAGAAAATTTTCAGATGAAATGAGCTATTTTGGGCAGTTTTTGAAACGAGCTCGGATTTTGAAGTTCAATACCCCATTGCGAAGCAAATCCAGCATAGAATTTGAAATAAATCCAGATTATTTTTCTTGAAAAAATATTTCCAGTTTTAGACTCTTGGGGGTAAAAATATCAATTTTGGAAACCCAAGGTTTAAAATTGATTTCTGAAAACTTTTAAAACTCAATCTGGATTGAATTTTATAAAACTGGAGTTCTGGACTTCGAAAATGAAATGAAATATGATGAAATGTTATGAAATGTTGAGAAATGATATGAAATGATGAGGAATGATATGAAATGCTATGCGAAATGCAGACCCTGAATGAAGAATTTTGGATTTTAAACCCTGATTGGCAGTTGTACCAGTTCAAAAAGTGTTAAAATTGACAGAATTTGCAAAATGGTTTGAGAAATGGTTTTCAGGCCCTACAGAGCTAGAGTGACACTGGAAATTAGGGTTTGAACTGAACTAAACTGAAATGAACTGGATTGAGTTGGGTTTTAGAGTTTCAAAACTCCACTGGACTGACAAGACACTGACTCAACTAACCTTTCCGACTAAATTTTCAAGAAAAGCTGCCATTTTTAGAGAAATGGTATAGAATGGTCATTGGAGTGAAGTGAATTACAAACCTCAGCTGGGTTTGAGCTAGAACAAAGGTCAGTAATACTGACATTAACTAAAATAAAAGCTTGATCACTAGCTCAACTGACTGAACTCAGCTCAATTTCAGCTGAAACGGGCTAAAATAGGCTCCTGGACACTTGGAAATGATTTTGAACTGAAACTGGAGCACTTGAACTTCTGGTGAGCTCAAGTTAGACTCTGGGGAATATGACTGACTGTGAATGACTGACTTAAAGACAATTGGCTTGGATTTGAGTGAGAAATGAGTTCATTTCTGAAGAAATGATCCCATTTTGGCAGGAGTTGTCAGAAATGAAAATGATTTGTTCATTATAAGCTCAGATGAGCTTGAAATGACTGACATTCTTACTGTTTTGAATTGACCAACGAGCTTGGTTGACTCCGACTGACTGGGGTTCGGGATGACCTAGGGGTAAAATGGTAATTTTCGTAGTTAAAATAGGTAAAGTGGTGATTTTCTGAAACTGACTCGGGGTTTGACTCCTACACTGACCTAACAAGGTTGGCACTGCACGAGAAGGGTTGTTTGATAATGGATAAGGAAAATTTGGGGTGTTTATAGACAACGGGGCACGATACAGCACTGCTTCATCCTTAAACATATGATACAAGACTGTATCGATAGAAATCTTTTGGTGGAGGGTGAGGAAGAAGAGCAGCCCACTGTCCTGACCGAGCCATTCATGGACCACTCGATAAATTGATGATGCCAAAGTTTTCTACTTTCTTCTCTTTTTGCAAGTCACCTTGTAGGGGCAAGTCAGCCCCAGTCTTTTATGACCTTTAGTCAAGTACTTGTAAATATGCAGTCTTTTGTTATCAGCTTTGCTTATCAATGAAATATCAATTTTTTTCATATATTTGATATCAAATACTTCTTTCTTTTGCCACACTAGGGCATTTATTTTAAAAATTTATATTTTTATTTCAAAAAACATCTTTGCCATTGTAAACACCCCAAATTTTCACTCACCTCCCCGACATTTCACCAAGCATCATCATCCAGCCTCTGAAATCGCTGGAGGGCAAAATGGTCATTTTATGAGCCCGGACCTTGCAAAAGTCTAAATTTCATCTGAAACTCTCAAAATTTCTCTAATTTTAACTCAGATGTTCAAAAATTTATTCCTGACAGGAGACAGACAGCTCCAAGTCTTGGTTCAAGATTGCATTTCATAAGACATGACATTGCATATCATTGCATGAGCATTTCAAATCACTGCACTGCACAGCATGTCATTTCGAGGTCCAGAATTCTTGATTTCAAAATTTTCAATCCAGATTAGAATTTCAACTCTTTTCAAAATTGATTTCAAAACCTTGGGGTCTTCAAAATTATCAATTCTTCCCATTTTACCCCCAGGACTCTGAATTTCAAAATATTTTCTCAGGAAAACGATCTGGATAGTTTTCAATATGGATTTCAGCCACTTCACCTCAGATTTTGCCCTTTTGACAATTTCAAATATCTTCATTTTACAAATTGCCTTACAGGAGCCAACTCTTTCCAAAAAATTCCTGTTTTACCAATTAGTCTAGATTTTATGAAAATTCCAAAAAAGAAGTTGTTGTTTTATCCTTATTTCAATAAAGAAGCAATGTGGGACCCACACCGAGGTGGTGTCACACAAGCTTTTCTTTTGAAAATTTGAATTTTGAAAAAACCCAAAAATATAGGAGCCTTGTCCCCTGGATTGGTGCCACTTGTCTTTTCTCTCTCCTCCCATTTCCATGCCAAGTGTCAGTGTGGGGCTACCCTAAGAAGCCGCCATATGTCATCCCATTTATCTGCCATGTGTCACCCTATCCATCCTGCGCCATGTGTCATTCCAAGATTACCAGGAGATGCCAAGTGTCATAGGTTGTCCTGTCTAGAAAAAGTGGAGCTTGTCTCCTCTGAGGTGGCGCCACTTGAAGTGTGTCTCCTACAGGGGACACGTGTCAACCTTTTACTCCTTCTAGAAAAGTAGCCTGACACATGTCTCTCCCTACTTTTCTCAGAAAAGTAGGAGACACGTGTCACTCCTAGATTCCTCCAGAAAAAGTAAGCTTGTCTCCTCTGAGGTGGCGCCATCTGGAGTGTGTCTCCTGTAGAGGACACATGTCAAGCTCTCACTTCCTCAAAAAAAGCAAATGCCACGTGTCATTCTCTGCTTCTTTCAGAAAAAGCAGGTGACACATGTCTCCTTCTACCTCCTTCAGAAAAAGTAGAGGACACATGTATTCTCCCTACTCTTTTCAGAAAAGTGGGAGACACATGTCACTCCTGGCTTTCTTCAGAAAAAGCAAACCATTCAAATATTCAAATCTCCTCCTAGGTGGCGCAAATCCAGAGCTTTGATTTTTCCAGATGGCCTCTAAGGACGTCACATGTCCCTTGCCTATCCCTCTTGCCACATGGCATTGTAGGAGCCACCCTGAGGTGGCGCCACATGTCCATCCTCCATTCCTCCAGGGCCAACCTCCATTTGAAATTCAAATTCTCCTCTGAGGTGGCGCCATTTGAGAAAGCCTCTCCAGACAGCTGACACTTGTCTGCCACATGTCCAGACCTTCCTGCATCAGAAAAGATAGAAAAACCCCCCTATGAGGTGGCGCATTTTGCTTCCTCCCTTCATGTTCTCCTGCCACATGGCATCGTAGGAGCCACTCTGAGGAAATGCCACATGTCAGCCCCTCCTTTCCTGCAGAAAAAGCAAAATTTCAAACATTTGAACTCCCCAGAGGTGGTGCCACATGGCATGCCCCTACTGTTCCAACTTTATACCACAAAACACCTTTTGAGGTGGCGCCATTCAAGAACTCCATTTGGCTCCATTTTGTATTTATTTTATTTCTTTTAATAAAAATAGCCCTTTTGAGGTGGCGCCACCTGAGGACTCCCTACAAAAGATGAGTTTGAATTTCAAATTCCAAGAGAGCACCCTATGAGGTGGCGCCATCTGGGAGTTCCTGCAGAGAGAATCAAGCAAGCTTTTGAAAAAATTCCAAATTCCCCTGCTGAGGTGTCTCACCCACAAAATTTCCATTTTTTTTATTTTTCTCAAAAATCAAAATAGCCTCATGAGGTGGCGCCACCTGAGGGCTCCCTGCAAAAGCCAAATTCGAATTTCAAACCCCCAGATAGCACCCCCTGAGATGGCGCCACATGGAGGGCTCAGATTGAGCCTGTTTGAAATTCAAAATTTTTCAGAAAATCTATAAAAACAAGGCTCCACGCCCAGGAGAGGGGAGCATCTTTGGAGACCATTTTTGTGAACTTGAAAATCCGACCTAGCCTCCCTAAAATCTGAAATTCCACTAGAGGGGGGGTGAATAGTGAAATATGATAATGATCGATAAAATAAAATAATTAAGCAATAAGGCACAACACATAAAACACAGAAGTTATACTGGTTCGGTCAATATCCAGACCTACATCCAGTCCCCAAGCAAACCACTTGAGATTCCACTATAACATCCGAGTTACCGGATAAATAGTACAACACCCTCTTCCCAAGAGGTCTTTTTCTCTCAACAGAGAAGGGGCACACCCTCTTCCCAAGAGGTCTTCTTCTCTCAACAGAGAAGGGCAACACCCTCTTTCACAGAGGTCTACTTCTTTAAACAAAGAAGGAATACAGTGAATAACAGAGTTACAATACTTCCTATAGAACCTTCAGATTGATATGAATGCACGAATGAAGGATTCTAAGAATGTTCTGTTTGTCACTCAGAGGATACTCTTTGTCAAAGAGCTGGACTTGACTTTTTCTCTTTTCTTCCTTTTTCTTTTTCTCTTTCTTTTTCAAGGCTCTCTTTTCAAATCACGAATAGAACTTTTTCTCTTTGTAAGCTCACACGTCTATTCCATTCCTCTTGTTTAATAGTTTATTTGAGTGTGTTTATATAGCCTTTAAAAAGTAGTCGTTACATTTTGGAATTGTAACTTTTTGAAATGTGAAATGTTATGTCATTTCAAAAATATCTTTTAGAGAAGATCGAGAATGCCTTTTCCATAAAGGTGAAATAGAGGGTACACTAGTCGTTGTATTGTTTTAGGTAATACATATTTTATGTAAAAAGTCTATTTCTTACAATAGTACATTTGAACGTTGGGTTGTAGTTTTGTCTTTATTCTAATTAATGATTTGAGGTACATTAGTACTTCTTTACTTTAAATGAGTGTAAGTACTATGAGTGCTTTGAGATATTTATTTTTACATAGTCATGTCAAGTGTATTCTTTATGTAGTGTATTTCAAAGTCTCCAGAGAGAATGAGGACCAAAAAAGAAGGTCGACATTCTTTGGGAAGGATATTTAGAAAGGATTTGTTACAGAAGGCATTTAATGCTTTGTAGAGAGAATGATGACTTCAAGTAAGTCGACATTCTATGGTTATGAAAAAAGGTAACTAGAGAGAATGATGACTTCAAGTAAGTCGACATTCTATGGTTATGAAAAAAGGTAACTAGAGAGAATGATGACTTCAAGTAAGTCGACATTCTAAAGAAAAAGGTAACTAGAGTCCTTTTAAAACCATATTTTATTTGTTTTTCTTATGTGTAGCCGATTTATGTTTTTGTCTTTTTCTTGTATTAAGAAAACATTTCATTAGAGAAGATAACTAAGGTCTTTTCAAAAACATATTTTATTTGTTTTTCTTATATAGTCGATTTTATGTTTTTGTCTTTTTCCTACATTCCTTTTTTCATGTTGTCTTGTATATAGTATAAGGTACAATGATTATATGACAAAAAGTCTTTTTCATAAAAGGTTGTAAGAAAGTACAATTATTATATGACAAAATATCTTTTTCATAAAAGGTTGTAAGAAGGTACACTTATTGGTTTTCAAAAAAGAAGCTTTTTGAAACTATCGTATACTTTTATGATATAGTATGTATGAATGAGTATGTAATATGCAATATGCAAGTTCCTGAAGGTTCTGTTACATATGACTCTAAAGAAAAAAAAAAATCTTCATCTTGAGGTAGCCGATTTCTTCATTTGAACTTTAGGAAAGCATGGCTCATCAAGCTTTTTCTTCAAGGAGTATGATTGCACCATAGTTGTACTTGAACAGGAAGTCTCCATCCTTATTGGGTGAGATATCCTTGCATCAAATACTCGTTAGATTTAAGGCAAAACATATTCAGTCATAATATAACATTATTTCAAGAGAACATATTATCATATCATACAAAATCAAATAAGACAGTGTATCATATTATGTGACATCAAAACCGAGTTTCTCAACATTCTCCCCCTTTTTGATGATGACAAAATATGCTCCCCCTGTCAAAAAGACATTATGCATAGAAATAATAATATGATAAAAAAGGTGAAATAATGTTTAAAGAGACAGGTTTTCTCCCCCTTTGTCATGGACAAAAAGGAGAGATCAGAGTAAGAAAAAAATTATTACAGACCGAAAGTATTGAAAAGTTATTACAGACTAAATATAAAAAATGAGTCTATCTCGAAGGTGGAGAAGGTGAAGGTGTCCGGTTGGCACGATTCCGCTTGCGAGTCTGCTGCAACAGGGCCTGATTACGAAGGATTCGATCTTGAGTTTGCTCGATATCCATCATAGCAGAAAAGTAATTTAAGGAGGATAGTGGATCTGCTTCATCAGAGCCGGGTATGTGCAGGGACCTTAGATTGAAGGTGGTAGTATCGAGGACGTTAGAGGGACGAAGGATGACTTCGTTGTGAAGTGGTACTTAGAAGTAGTTGAGAATGGGAGTTATAAAACACCCAAAAAGAAGAGGCTCAAATTTCTGATAACGAATAAAGAGGTCAAAAATAATGGATGACCAATTTATCGGAAGAGAAGAAAGGATTGCATAGATAAGAAGAGAGATTTTTCGAGGAACTAATCCCTGGCGGGGATGCTTGGGATAGAGGTTGTGAAGAAGAATCTGGGCAAGTAGCTGAGCTTGAGGTTGAAGATTCCTCATGTGCCACGGAAGTTGGAAGCAGTTGGTGCAGAGAAGTATTTTTCGAAGTACCGATCGGTCGATTGGTACTATGGCGTTAAGGTCGGTACCGGTGGAAGGTAGATTTAGAATTCTACCTAGGTCGGAAGCATTGAAAATCATCAGCTGTCCTCGGACTTTGCTGGTGATTGAGGTTTGTTCATGATCAGAAGAGAAGTTGGTATAAAACAGTCGGACTAGTTCAGGATAATAGGCGGCTGGGGATGAAGATCCTATGAGAGGTTTGAGTTCGGGGAGATAGGTGTCTAAGTCGAAGAACATGAAGTCGTCAAAGTTGATCAATTTTCCTTCATGAATGGGGCGAGAGCAGAGTGAGTTGTAGGTGTGAAACAAATCAGGATACCTTAGATCGGCGGAGGTGATCACATTGGTAGAAGAGGAAGCCATTTTCGAGTGTCTTGAAAATAAAGCACTAGGAGAGAAAGGAGCTAGAACCGAGAGAAAGTTTGTATAAGGATAAAAAAGATCGAATGAAATGGTAAGAGATGAACCAATTGATTAAATAGAAGGAAGAAAATAATTGTTGATATGAAATGAATGACATTGGAAGTGAGTAATTTTTAGATTTTAGTCAAATAAGGAAATCCGTGAGGAGTAAGTTAATAGACTTGTGAATGACAAATCAAATCAATGTTTGAGGATAGTGTATTATATTAGATTGAGGAGGACATAGTTATTGAAATATATAGATTTTACTATGGGTGAGTTTATCGACTAGTGAGAGAACCCATTAATAGAGTATGGGGTGTCATGTTGAATAACAAAATGATTGATCTTTTAGAATAATGGTCTAACAAGACAGACAACTTGTTATTCTATGTGAAGGGATTCTAAATTCGTGAATGGAGAGTTAAAGACATAAAAAAGATGATGTGGATATCTAGAGAGGAGAGAAAGAAAATAAAGGACAACATTTACTTGATTTAGATATGACATAAAGTAAAGATAGAATAAATAAAGGTTCTCGATTTTAGAGAGATATACAATAAGAGAGAGACAAGGTCACGGATGGAAAGAAAGGTCATAGGGTGATCATGTGATGTACTTTGAAAGATATGACATTTTAAAAAAAATGTTTTATGATTAATATTTGTAATTTTTTAAGAGTATACGTGGATATGAGAAGGACATATTTGGACTTAGACTAGTGGTGAGAGAGATAATGAGACAAAAAAGGAGAAAGAGTTAAAAAATAAGAATAGACATGTAGGAGTCGGATTCAAAAATGTATAATAAAAAAAAAAACGTATTCGAGAGATGAAATGAGGAGACAGAAATATTTATGAATGAAGAGTAATAAATGTGAGTTGTCATAGAGAGAGGTGAGATGACATATATGGATTTTTGTGAAGGATAAAGAAGTAATAAAAAAAAGTTGATGAAAGACATGAGGTTATGATTGATATGAATTATTATTTATATTCTTAAAGAAACTCGACAAGGTTAGGTTAAAACAAGAGTT